>NC_081788.1:21019686-22219686 GCF_963082965.1 Carassius carassius | reverse complement strand
TTAACAAGCGCGTGCGCACACACGACCCTTATGAGATTCAAACACTTGTGCATCAGATAATGTATCTTGGTGGTTGCAGTCTCGTCAGTGTAAACTCAAGAGTAGCAAATATGATCATCATACACACGTATACACATTAAAAGTACAACAAAATATATACCTTTGACCCCATTTTCCAGATTCACACCACATTTCTGCAAAAAAAAAAAAAAAAAATACAAATAAATAAAAATACATTTAAATTTGTAACAATTATAAATATTACCAATACAATGCCTCAGAGAAAAAAAAAAAAAACCACTCAAAATCACTCCTGTCCACTACTCTTATTTCTCTTTTTATTCTTTAGAAGCAAAGTATTAAAAAAAACAAAGAACTTAAAACCAGCGTTATGGTTATTGGTCGTAACCGTTTTATTGGTTTCTACCATCTCCGTGTGATGGGAGAAAAAAAAAAATTACCTTGGACCCGCTTCTCCAGATCCGCTCCAGATTCCTGCAAGAAAAAAAAAAAAAAAAAAAAAAAAAACACCACACACTGATTAGAACACTGAAACTTCAACATTACATCCTCAATTAAAAACTATATAATGCTTCAGTGTAAACGTTTTCAGAAACCACTCCTGTCCACTACTCTTATGCATTTTATTCATCCTTAGCAAGTCAACCACCAAGAATAGATTTGTTAAAAACCTAAGGTTTACATACCAGTTGTCTCACGCTTTCAATCAATCCTCCGGATACTGGGGAGGGAGAGGGAAAGGGAGAAACTCAAAGGCTTTGAAAAGTAACATTTAACAGAAGACTGCACGCAGAACAATTATGCACATCAGAGATGTTGGTACTCATCATATATTCTCAGATGTCCCTACCAACATCATGTATCATCATGTGAACATGAGGGAATTATTCGCTACAACAACCACGTGGACCAATTGTAAATTAGACGTTAATTAATTGGTTTAGTCAAATTAATATAAATAAAATAGTTTGCTGGAAACTTTGATGCATATTTTGTAATTCAATTCAATTAATCATTTTAACGCTTGTTCGAGGCCTGTAACACGTGGACCGCACTGCGAATTAGCGAAGCCTTTTAAGGAGCTAGTTAAATTAAATTAATAAAACACAATTTCTTACGGTACACAACAAATATCTAAATTATATAACTCCCAACAAAATATTAAAGACAACTGCGATTAAAAGAAACGATGAATTACCAAGACAGTTCCTGAAGCGCCGCAGAAGAATGAGACCGGATGAACGCCAAGCTTTTCTTTATATACAGTTTCTGCGCAATGGTTTCTGGGAAATTGCTCTGCTTATATTAGTACACTGAAATGACGCCAGGTGGTGCTGAAGTGATACATAAATATGCTTCAATGCTGAAAGAAACATAAATATTTACTAAATTAAATTGTCCAGTAATGCCAGTGAGATGAGTGCGATAAATTGCTTATCCACGTGCCGTTTAATGCATGTAGTAAAGTCATAGAAAGTAGTTTCCTAATCACACTTCTTTTTTACCAGCAAAATGAAATACTTTCAATAACGGAATAAGAATAAAGATTTTTGTAAAGGCTGCATTCACACAAATACACAACATTCTAGCCGATGAGATTTTAGCAATGCATAAGTGATTTATAACCAGTCTTTTTGTGTGCAAAACAAGTTTCCATAAGCACTTATATATTGAGAACATTCACATATGTTTCGCACTCATTAGGTCTGTACAAAATTATCTCTTAGCTTTAAATGGGTTATAGTAAACAAGATTTATTTTATATGGAGTTATTGTGAAATATTGTGTACTTTTTATACATCACTTGTGAGGTTCCCACACATCTGACCAAAGAATTCCCACAATTTACATGATTTTCACAGTCATTCATTTCTGAATAAGAATTTTTAAACACTAATTTATAGTCACAAAAAAAAAAGCAGAATATACCTAGAGAAAAAAATACATTAACTATGACTTTAGAAGTTTATTAATTCCCATTACTTTGGAAATCAAAATGAAACAAATCCCTGAAGTACAAATGAAGTGAACCGCTACAGCATCATTCAACTCTGGATGTCTGGAAGAAGAAATTCATTCAACCTTCTCACACAAATTGGTCTCACTGAGATTTAATATTATTCTTTGATACATGGAAATCTGGTACAATCAATCGTTGCCAGGCAAAGAAAAAGTTTTTTGGGATTGCTTCTGGAAAGCAACTCTAGGTGAAAGTGAACTTTACTGTATAAGGCCTCCAGTTGACTACAGAATATGAAGAGCAAGTGGCTTTTTAAAGCTGTAGCAGTAATAATGTTTTGCTCAATTTGATTTTGCGTGATAATGTTATACAATGTATAGATGTCATTCCAGGAGTCCATACATCCACAGACGGTTACTTTTACCTTCAAGAAGAGAATCACATCTTTCCGATGCATGACTATATGAAACGTATATATTTATTTGGATTAAAATGTTACATTTCACAGAAAGAAAGATTTCAGGGCATTTTGTGATAACGTTGCTTGACCACAGCAAGAACAGATTTGTCAAATGGTTTTATTGTGCACCTTTACGATTTCCTACTGGACAGTCCAACTTTGTACTAACCTGATAAGTTATGTGGACACTCAGGCAGCTATCTATAAAAAAAATAATAATACAGTCTCCCGAGGCTCTAGAGAGCATATCAAATCACCCCGCCTAAACAAAAAACATAATTGGAATGGAACACAACCATGGCAAAGTTTCTTAAATTTCAGCCCCGTCTTGTAAATAGTAAATTTTGCTCATTGTTGCTTTTGGAGCATGAAACCGCATCGTCTTAAAAGACTCATGGTTATGGAGTGGAACATAAAGGTAATGGTTGCCGTCATGTATGTATATTCAAACAGTTACTATTGCCCTAGAGAAAGAAGATAAAAGGAAAACAAGAATATATATATATATATATATATATATATATATATATATATATATAAACCGCTGTAGCTAGCAGTATGTGAACCAAGTTCTCATTTTGTTTACTTTGTGGTTCCAACGTTAAGGCTTTTCGAACATTAAGATACAGCCTTCAATCCTCAGTCCACTACTTCCCTGAGATACAGAACGCTGTAGTTTTCAGAGTTTGTTCGATAAAAACACCTCAACCCTTTAGGAGTGGGAGAGAGAGACACGTCCGCTGGGATCGTTCTTTGCCACTTGTTTGATTTGTGATGCTAAAGGGCTTCTGATCGCGTGTTCTGTGTGTGTTCTTTCTTCCTCAAAGATGTAATAGAGAGCTGGAAGTGTTGAACTAGTGAGCAGGGAGGTCTTTTCCATTTGTATAGATTAAGTGGGTTTTCTTCTTGTCATTTGTTCAAACATCGAAAATGCTAAGCTGTAAGGGTTCATTCATTAGTTATTCCAAGGCTGAATAAGAAAAGTGGCTGGCGAGAGAGTTCTGTTTTCTAGACTCTGTGGTTTTGGAGACGGCCTCAGTGTCGTTGCGATGCTATTCGCTTCAGGAGAGGCTTGTCGTAGACCCAGCATTCACCATCCTCATGAAACAGCTGCAGGGAAACAAAGGCAAGTGAATCAAGATGCTCGGTCAAAGGTGTTTTACATTCAATTAATGCATGTTCTAATATCTCCAGGGAACATTTCAGCAAAACAGCACATGCTAAAAACAAGACTGTAATGTATAGGTCGGTCTGATTGCTAAATTCAACACGAGTTGGTTGCTTTGGGAAAAAGCTGACGCATGTTTGGAGAAAATGAATTTGTAAACTGTCAGGCACTGTTGGGCTCTTTAAACATCCAGCTATGTGCATCACGGGTAACATTCAGTGGAAGAACATGCTGCTTATAAGCAACAGGAACTAATTAAGGACTATTTATCAGAGTCATATTTCAGTCTCATTATATCTCACGGCACATTTCCCCTCCACATGTGCGTGTACTTAAGCACACTCACTCTCGTCTCCCATTGCATGTCCTGCTCCTTCCTTTCTCTGGCCTCCGCCCTCTGTCTCTCCTCCAGACTGTGTTTGGCTTCCGTCGCAGCATCAATGTCCTTCAGTTTCAGGTTCGTAGTCACGTCCTTCCACAAACTGAGAGCCAGACAGAGAAATAACAGCAGTCTGCATCAGATCATCTCACAAAGGTACCCAAGCAGAAAAAAAAAAAAAAACATCACTTCAGCAGTTCCCCAGAGAAAATAAAATAACCAAGCATTTCGAAGATCAGCAAATAAGCCAGCTGCAAACAAAACTGATCTGGGAATTAAATACTTACTGTGTGTTCCAAAAGTCCACTAGTCAAAATGCTTGTATTTTGCATTCTCCCATTGCAAATTATATTATCAGCATCCTGATAATCCTAAAACTGTTATAAACTTTGTTTATACCCAGATTTAATGGAAATTTCAACTGCAGATTTTCAATGTGGACTTTGCAAATCACTTTAAAAAGCCTCCCAGACTGAGTAGGAAAATAAGACTCATTTGGTAATACAAATTAGATTTAAGAATCTGAGGGATTAATCTTAATTCATAACACACACAAAATTCAAATTGGTTTTTAAGGCTGGTTTCCCATGACTTGTCAAGGAGGCTAGCCTGAGATTAAAAAGTGTTTGAATCTGCACTGGAGCTTGAGAGAAAATGGATTCACATTACGGCAAACCTGTTTCAGAGGCTCTATGAAGGAAACAACATTTAGAAAGCAGAGAGAGAGAGAAATAAAACTTGTCAGAGAAAACTCAGACCTACACACCTTCTGGATTCATACTCCAACTGGTCCTCCAATTTCCGCACCTTCTTCTTAACAATGCCGGTTTTCTTTGTATCAATAAATAGTGAATTTTCCTGAGAGGAAAAGAAATATGCTACTTCAATTTTATTCTTGAACGTACTTTCTTTTCTTGTTTTCTAGTGATCAAACTTACCCCCGTAGCCCATTTCGCATACATCACACCATTCCACTCTCCCTCTATGGAGCAAAATGACTTCTTATCATTGGGAGCACTAAAAAGGACAATATCATGAGGATTTTATTACATACTCTCATGTCACAGTAATCTTAATGCATTTGCATATAAATTTCTTAGCATGAATTTACTGTAATAATGAAAGAAAACTCACCTCATGGATATTCATTCACTTATTCAAAATCTTTTGACTCAAGTGCTACTTTAAAAGTGAATTTACGGACAGTATCACTTTGACTTACAATATCTCAGCAGTTATCCTGTGCTTCTTTCCTCCATAGAACGGTTTGGTGTGGAAAACTATATTGGCACTGTAGCCAGATTTGGAACAGGAAATATTGCACTCTCCACCCAGCTCAACCCATGGAACAGTGAGGATTGACCTGTTGGAGCACAGTGGGATGGATGAGACGCTCCGCCCACTTCCCCCTCTAGAAATCGAAAAATCTAAAACACATCAGTGTGATAAAGCAATGAAATAGAACAATGCTTACCTCCCGTAGCCATTAGGAAATGTAAGAATATAGTGCTCATCATATTCAAGACAAGACACACAACCTGCAGCGGAGAGGAGAGGACAATTAATTAAGCACAGCTACAGCACTAATGTCTATTTATCACCATTTAACAATGTCCTTGACTACCTTGACCAATATTATGGACACCAATAGACATTCCAAGGAACTTCGATTTGGTCCAGATGTGGGCGTTGAACTGGATTTTTTTGCTGAAACACTCAGCATAAAACGCAGATACTGCCAAAGGACAAAGGTAATAGAAAAAGGTCAATTTACCCAAAGATCCCAACAGATTAATGCATTAATATTATCAAAGAGTTTAATAAATAAAATCACTAATTAAACAACTGGAATTATTTGACTTTTGACAGTTTATTTTTAGCAAGTTTAATAAATAAATGACTAATTAAACAAATAATTACTTTACTTTTCAGTACCAGTAACAGATTAAGGACAAGGTCATTTCTGGTAACTTGTATAACTTGCCCAATGAAGGTATCCAATGGTGTCTGAAGGTTTCCTGCATGTTCGGACTTTTTGGTGTGCAAAGTATTTTAATTCTAATCTGACTCCATTTTATAACATAAAATGCAAATTGGTTGTCAATTTCTAAATATTATTCTGACACTTGATTATTCTAGCTAACTCTTTGCTCTTATTTTGCTCATTCATTCAGAATCTCATGCTGCTCAGAAATCTCGCACCTGCAGTTAATGGACCATGTTTATTAGACAGAGGTAACTGACTCCTACTTTAGATGGCCGCCCCTATTGTTACTCATCCTAAAATTACTTTTGTTAAGTCCCTATAGATCTGTACACACTTGAATAAAGAAACATTATCTCTAGTCAAAGGTGAAGACCACTACTAAGATACAAGCCGACCAACATTACTTTCTCTGATAGTAGCTTTGGTTTGACAATATACACTTAGCTAGAGTTATATTACAGTAAACAAGTGGGTTAGGCTCACCCTATTTAGGTTGGTCAAACAACATCCAGTTGACCTAAATAAAAATTCCCTTTTAGCCCTTACAGTCTAAGTACACTTGAACTAATACCAAGTGTTAGCCGGATCACTAAAGATCCAGTTGGTGTGCCCTATGCTCCATCTCAACAACATTTTCTCAAGTACTCAGACCAAGACAAACATTCCCCAAATGGAGACAGGACCTAACAATTGGAATGTGCACTGATCAAGTCCTAGACGTGGAAAGTTACACGTTTTGGGTCAGATGGTAATTTGCATGAAAGACACAGGGAAATGGCACACCCTCTAAAGTAAACACATATTTCTAAACTCTTAGGATCTGTATTACCTTTTAGTCTACTCATTGTAAGATTGAGACCATTATACCAGTCGCCTGGAGATAATTCAAATTATGCTAAAACTGACTGTGAATATTATATTATGTTACTGACCATTCTGAGTGAGCGGAGTGAAAAGAAAGGATGGCTGAGAGGAACGAAAGTGGATGAAAAGGATAGGTGAGAAAGGGCTTTGATGATCTTCAAGTCTTACACTTGTAAATTGGATCTATTTTCTGCTGCTGGTGGTTATGATAAATTAAATTAGTTAGGCATACTCAGGGATAAAGTTAGAAATTAGTTATTTGAGTACTTACTAGGAGGGTGGTGAGAAACCTGCTCTGCCACAAATGACACACTGTTTTTGCTACACCACGGCAATGGCCCATCTGATACAGACTCCTAGAAAGACAGACAGTGAGTGATGGAGAAGAAAAATGGTAATAAAATCGGTTATAGAAGATACTGCAAACTTTGGCTTTTTTAGAGATTCAAACCCACACTCACAGAAGAAGCAGGATCCTCTGATTCAGGCAGGTCCCAGTGACAGAAGAACACCTCACCCAGAATGGGGTTGTAGGGCTTCTTGGCCACAGATCCTTTCCGACCAGCGTGAAAGGCTGAGAGGTACCACTTTACCACCTGCACCATGCGGTCCCTTGGATCCTGCTGCTCCGCAATACTGCAAAATGTGCCAATCACAAGTTTATTAGAATGCACCATTTGAACAAATCAATTTAGAATTAATCCCACTTTTTTTTTAGAAAGCAAAGATATTCTAATAGAACATGTTAGATTTTTCCTCAGCTCATTTGGTTGCAAAGCTGTGTGAGATATATAATAAAATAGCAATGTAATATTCTGTCAACAGTTAATTACTAGAACAGTACATTGGAAACAGCTCAGCTGCTGACTGGCTACTCAGAAATGTAGTGACGTTAGTAGCATTGCTACTCCTAAATTCATCAGTTATTACAGTGCTGCCGTTATCAGACTTAAGAATGATAAGTCCATATGGTCGAACAGCTGTGTGATCTATAGATAAGACAGAACGAGTGTTACCTTACGAACAAATCCGGGTGTGCAAAGAAATCTGCATACATTTCCAACAACGACCTCCGCTCTAAGATAAATGTTGGCAAGACAACCTGAGAATGACAAAGATGGATTGAAAGGTAGAAATTATAGAGAGATGGGAATGTGAGAAAGAGAAGGCTGTTTGTGTTTACCTTGGTGAGATCCATGCCCAGTCGCACTTGAGACAGCAGATGCATGATGACACTTTTGTGTTCTTCCACAGATTCACCCTCGCCATCATCATCTTTCTCATCATGACTGTCAAACTGATCTGAAAAAACACACAGCAGTTAAAGTTGTTAAATTGTAATAATATTTCACAGTATTAATGTATTTACTGTATTTAAATAAATGCAACTTAGGTGAACATTAGAGACTTCTTAAAAACACTGAAAAAAATGTATTATTCTTAAATATTTAAATAATATAAAAAAAATATAAATGTATTATTATTATTATTATAATTCATCTTAATTATACTATACATATTGTGAGTTTTTTTCAAGGTGCTCTTGTTAACTGTTAAAAGGGTGTTAAAATTAGAAATATAAAAAAATATATATATATTTGCTCCGATGCATTTTGGGAAACTTAAGCGTGAGGGACGTGTGTGTGTGTGTGTGTTGTGTACCTGCATCAGTGGTGCCATTCGACATGGAGGAGTTGATTGATTCGTTGGTGTCTGGCCGTTTTAGGGCTGTGCTATCGTCACTGTTCACAGCAGCAGATCTCTTCAGACTGCAGATACACAAGAATATCACGTCAGCTTAATAAATTATGTGGCAATGTAAGCTAGCGTTTGTGTGTGTAAGTGAGTCCATGCACATGTACTGTTTTAATTAGGTCGACTGTGTGTCTTTTTGTTTGCAGTAAATAGTGGGTGGGAGTGTGTTTATCTCTAAGCAGTAAGGTTTTCACATAATGCAGTGTTACTTAATGTGCGTATGGGCAGGTGCTACTATAATTTACTTGTGCAGCAGTACTTCAGTGAGTTTTAATTATATAGAAGTTTTTATGTGTGTATGTGTATGTTTCTGTACATTACTTACACTATTTCGTGTTTCGGTGAGGTGTGTGTGTTTAACTCACTCTATGCAGTGTTTTGGTGAGGTGCTGCTCTGATAAAATTCATCAGCGTCGTAAAACTCATCTTCACTGCTGGAATAGGAGAAGTCAGGGACAGTGTGGGGTGGTACGTTCATGTGACTGGGGGAAGTCACGCTGCTGCTGGGAGCTGAAGGACCACTCCCTAAAACCACAGGACGAAAATTAAACGAATAAATGTGAGAATAAATGTAAGTGTGCAGAGGAAATACGACTTAACCACAGTCATTTAAGCAATACCATGGCCGGCAATCAGTGTAATTCAGATATGGGTTGAGGTTTTGTGCTTTTGCATAAGATGGTGGCATGTGGGCTTCAAATAAATAGCATGGCCGATAAGCTCATCTACATGCTTAGTAATACACTACATCCATAGCTTATTTCACAAGCAAAAACTCTCCGTTTTAAAAACTGCAAATATGCCACACACACACACACACACACACACACACACACAGTGTATTTCAGAATAATCATTAGACCAACAAAGCAACAGAATTTAAAAGCTGATTATTTAATATTTACCCCTGACATCACTCTTCACTGGTTCATTTCAATTATGACACCAACACATGAGGTCATATTTTACATATTAACATTAGTATTATTGAAATTGATTGTAATTATTTCATACATTTTAACTTATGTAATAAAATAAAAAACATGTTTTTTAGAGTAATTGAGGATATTAACATACTATAAAAAAATATGTAAAAAATGCTAGCATTTTAGCATTACATAATTCTAAAATACAAGCATTTGATTAATTTCATTCATATTAATGAAAAATGTAATCACACATTCTAATTTAAAATGTAATAAAATAAAAAGCATGCTTTATTAGACTCATTCTATTTTATCATTTTCATTTATTATTAGAGTACCTATAAAACATCTTCAATTTACTATTTATGCACTGTTATATGTAATATATATAATAAACTATATTATTAAAAAATAATTATTTTATATATTTTAATTTAAAATGTAATGCAAAAGCACATGTTTTATTATTTTAATTTATTTAAATTTTATTATTAGATTAATCGAGGACATTAACATCTATAAAAACATATTTCAAAATTATAGTAATTATTACACAATTGTGAAATGTAGTAGAAAATGGCTAGCAAGACAAAGCATGCATATTATTGTGATGCTGTCAGCCTAATAAATTAAATGTTTGGTTGTGTTGATAAGACAAAGACACAAGCACTTTCAACATGAATATAAATAGAAACCCTGATTCACAGTCTGCACTTTTGAGCTCTAGACTGTGTTTTATGCATAGTTTTTCCTGCATTGCTGTCCAGAGCGCTACCGATCGGCTGTGTTCTTGCTGAGCTCAGCTCTCCCTGAACTCTCTGAGCCCCTGTATCCAGCACTAATGTCAGTCAGGGGAGAACAGACCGACTGCATAGAAAACAGCTCTTCCTGCATCCCCACTGCAGCGGAATACTACGGGAATACTGCTTCTGCTCACGTTGAAGGAGTAGTAAGATTAGCTTCAACCTAAATACCATGTTTTCTTCCAAAAACTATTTAGCTTCATTCTAAGATTAGATTAAGTCTAATAGTAATTTGTTGATCTGAATATAAGCTTCTGCCTATATATAATAAATATAAACACATAACATACACACACTATATGTGATTGTTGGTTCGTACCTGTGCTGTTGGGAGTGGGGGTCTGAAGGCTGCCCATCACCGTGACAACGGGGCCCATGGGTAATGAAGAAGGCCTCTGTTCGGTTTTACACACCTGAGCTCCATCTATGGATGAACACACACCCTTCATATGCCCTTGGCCCTTATAAATGCCCACAAAATTTGCAAACCAAATCTAATCTCCGAGGTTTCAAATCAATAGAATACAGCTGCATATAATATATATATATATATATATATATATATATACACACACAACAATATTAAGAAATTAAATTGAGAAAGACAGCTCACCTGTGGGTAGAGTGGTCTGTGTTGGCATGGCACTAACTTCAGATGTGTTGAGAGGGGCAGGCTGGAATACCCCATCCACTGGGTTTATGGTGCTCTGCAGAGAACAACAGACACGATGAAAAAACACAGCTCTCACAGGAAAAAACATTATAAATACACCCTCTCAGAGGAGTTTGCAGTTTCATTGCCCAACCCAGCTATCACAGAAATCCTCAGGGGAAACAAGGACTTGTGATATTCAGTTACTAGAACTGTGTAAAGGGATAGCTCACCCAAATGTGACAATTCTGGCATCATTTACTTACCCTAATATTGTTCTAACTCTAAATGACTTTTTTCTTCTATTGAAAACAAATGATGGACGCTCTTTAGAAGTATGATGAACTTTCATTTCAGAGTGGCCAGGACACTTCCACAGAAGAAATGCTGATTTTGAACAACAAGAGTGACCTTAAACTATCCCTTTAAGGTGCTGAAAAGATTTAAATATCCATTTGTAAGTGATATATTCAGACATACAAAATATATTAATTGAAAAAAATCTCCAGTTGACTCTTCAATGCTCTGATTTCCTTCATGAAATAGTAAAATATTGTTATTTATTGTTAAAGACATGAAATCATGATATTAACATCATTTACACTACACTTTACTTCAAAAGTCTGTGGTCAGCAAGACATGCATAAAATTAATGTCGTATGTCAATAAGATGTCATATTATGCAAGTTACATGCATTACCATTTCATGTCATCTTGAACCATTTTATGAGTCCACATTCTTTCCACACAGAAATAGTCAGTAATGTTTTGATAATCAAGAGAAAGATCTGAAGTAAATCCGAAGTGAATCCGATTCAGTGCTTTATAATACACTGTGTCTAAATGAGCCACCTCACAGCTATGGCCCGTGTCTGTTACACTGAATCTTCACAATATGCAATAATCACTATGAATTAATCCCTGCCTTATGGTAACTAAACACCGAGCATCTGTCAGTTGGCACATACTCAGACACAAGGCTATTAAGCCTTACACCCACGTGCATCCCAAAATCCTGCATATCATACACTAAATAGTCATGGCAGAATGATAAATCTCTATCCAGCAGTGAAACACTAATGTCACAGGGCACAGCGGTGAGGTAACTTTACCTGAAAACACACAAGGGGGGGAAGAAGGCATGCAGGGGAGTGAGTGAAATGAGTTTGGAGGGTCTTTTCTGCAAAAGGAATTTTAAAATTGATTGTTGTTCTGAATAATCTCTTTCGCTGTACCACAACAGAGGCTGCTGCTCTTAATCAAAAGCCAATTGGAGCCATTACAGCCCTGCAGTGAATACATAAACACTAGAATGAGATTAAATCAAGAGGCAGAGACACTCAGGTAATCACAGATTCAGAAGGAATAAACTCAAGATTCCAAAAACAGAATACAACATTTGGTTAAAGTCCTTAAATACTGTCAGAATTTTCAAAGTTTCATGTTCTCAAATCTGCTGTAATGTGCATTAAACATTATATACAGATTTTAGATTTTCAACTCAAACTAAACCAGTCTGCGAGGTGCATTAAATGTAGTTGGTGATTACGTCACTTTAGCACCAGCCTTGATTGTTATTGACCTAATGAGAGCCTCTGGGTAGGTCGTAATAGATCCGTATTCATTTGTCCTACATGGTTCAATAGCATGTTTCAACGAAAAAAAAATGATTATTTTGCGTGCCTTATGTTTGCAGAGTTTAAGCAGTTAGGTTCAATCATGATGATGGAAAGAAGTATTGAGGTTTAAATGTGTTGCAAATCATGACCACAGGAAAGGACAGGTCCAGAATTACCCGACAGGAAGTGTAAGAAAGAATGAAAGCAGAAAAAAAGAGAGAGATGTGGTGGGCAGAGCCCGCCGATCAAGGCCATGCACATCTCGGTTCAGTTTTAAAAATGCGATTTTTTTTAGTGGAAGAGAGAACTGTTTGATTTACAGTAGACTAGTTCATTGCTAGGGCGTGTCAAAACTTACTATCAGTCCGTTTGCGTGTTGCTGTTCGTTACTTTGATCCTTCAAATTTTGAAAAAGAAAACACAATTTGAGAAATAAGGCAGCTCCACAGTTGGGAGAAAGCCACAAAAGATGCAAATGGTCTTTGCTTTAATTTTAAGCAATAACAATGGTCACTTAAGGTATTTTAACCTCCGGAATCTCTCAGGCTATGTTCACACAGTCAGTGTTTAGGATTGTCAACTGTATTAACTAACAGGTCCCCATTCATAATAAAACTTAAAGGAGTCAAATAATACACTGTAATGAATGTGATACAATCAAGGTCAAAATTTTAGGTCGATAACTATACTTAGCAATGTAAAACAAGCCTGACAATCATATCCTGCTGCTGTGTGAACATGGCCTTAGTGTAGAAGAATCACCTCTCCAAACCATTAATATGGTACCTGCTGGAATGTTCATAAGCCAGACAAAATAAACATTAACAGGGTTAAGGAAAATTACAGGTTGGGTTGCACAAGACAAATAAATATTAACACAATAGGCAGACAAAACACAGTTGCAAAAACATTCTCAGCTTAAGATACAAGCGTCTTACCTTGGCAATCTGTAGTAGTACGATACAGTGTTTGATGGACTCTACCATACTCTAAAAAATAAAAACAAGAAATGAAAATGAATTCCACAACCAATTTTTTAATCCAAAATCCATTAAGAGGGTCAAGGTGCAAATGCCCTTACACAAGTTGTGTCCTTCAGGTTCTCGATTTTCTGTGAATAAGACAATAAAAAACAAGAAAAGGGACTGTTTCATTTAGATTTGTGAAATGTGCTTGAATTAAAAACAAAGATGCACCTTTATAAAACCTAAAAAAAAAAGCAGAAACGAAAGCCTGAGACCAAATGACAGTCTCATGAGTTTCATCCCCTAAAACAGGCTTAAAGTGACTCTGATATACAATGCATCTCTAATGACACAAATAAAATGATCATGTCTTACACTGCGCGACTCATCTTCCTTGCAGTCTTTAATCTTTTCATCGAAGAGCTAGATGATGCAACAAGAGAAGGAATTATTATGTATGTAAAATTTATGTCAACTCAAAATGCAAGGTACTTCTGGGTCTTTTGATAAAAAAGCCTTACTTTTAACTGGTCGATCAAAATCTGCAAATATGCATCAGCTTCAGCTAGCTTCTTGTCGAAGTCTTGAACGCTGGGAACGAATCCTGTCTCTGCCTCCTGCAAGTGAAAGTGAGAGGGAAGTTTCAGTCCTTCTGGAGTGTATAAAAGCTTCCATGGTGTCCTAAGTTCAGTCACATTCTGCTTTCGAGAGGAACCGAGCAGAACTGCTCCCTGCTTCTTCACATTGCTCTCTAACAGCTTTAACTGAATTACACAATTATACAACAGGCATAAACAGAGATCAGACCATAAGAGGGACTGATACTGAACTGAACTGCAGAATAAAGGCTACAGGCTGTGATAGTTTATTGATGGTTCGTGATATTAGAAATCTAGAAAGCAAAAAAGAAAAGAAAAAGTAATCCGATGCACATCAAATACCGCAACAAATACTGTAAGTTTTAAGGACATGAGGTCAGCTGATCATTATAATATTTCTGATCCTATGTAACTGATCCAAGCAATTCAAGGTTGAAAAAAAGAAAAACAAAAAATACCCAGGTCGTTTAAGATGATCAATAGACTTGTCATGACTGATATGCATATCTGAACATTGTTTATTATGACAACAAAATTTTTCATGGAATGATTTCAAATTTAATTACCCAAACAACCAAACTGTCAGTTTTAAAACGGAAGTGCATTTTAAAATAAAATGACATTAAATAAAAATGTTCGTTTAAAATTTGTTTCATTTTCCTTTAAGGATATCACAGACCCACAAATAACTACTTTTTAAAGCACATGCTTCATGATATGACATTTCTCATGAGGTGTGAAATCCTTTCTAAACTCATAACACACAAGTTCTGAGAAATAAACAAGTGAATTCAGACTAAAACCTTAAAATCAGTTCCTTATAACTACAACAAAACATTTAAATATTATTAGTGTAACACGGAAGAAATCTGGCAACCTTATTAGAAAGGCAAACCAGAATTACTTCTTCTATCAGTAGCATAACCACAACCTTAAGCTATTCGAGAACTCTTCAGTTAAACTGTCAGACTAATCTAAAGCTAATAGCAGCTAGCCTAGGTGGCTTTGGAGTGAAGTTTTGATAGCGCAGGCAATGTTGGCACAACTTGGCAGTAACCTATACAAGAGAGGTATTCCCTGGTCTGGGGGTCACTGTCGTGAGATTTGGGTCTTGCCGGCCTTCATGAAAGACCTTACGATGGAGATTGGCCAAACTGAATTGCATGGGAAAATGCAGAACAGCCATGGGCAGCTAACTTCAGGTCAAAACAGTAAACATTATAAAAATAGGTCAAAGTCTGCAGGAGCAGAGCAAATCCGCTCAGGAATCAAAGGTTAAGTGGAATTTCAGTATGCATGTGATTCACCGAGTTGACTGCAAACACATGTATGTAGATGCACAATAAAAGGTTATTTGCACTTCTGTCATGTAAGAGGTAAAGGAGGGCTTTTATAAAGCACTTGCCAAAATTAACTCCCTAAACAATGAAAGCAGGATTTATTAACAGCTGGAATGAAAGCCTGAAACATTGTGACAACTCATAACACAATTTGCAAATGTACTTCACATTTTAAGCATTACCACAAGAGCCATTGTATCAGACAGATGGTCAGTTTTATCATTCAGGTCAACTATGGTCATGCCGGAGCAACAATATTATTAAAAGGAGTCAGTATTGGAATAGTCTTTCACTTATCATACTTTCATAAATCGGATTAAAATAAAAAATGACTTATGACAAATCAGTCGTGTAACCATTTCAAACCATGTTTTTTTATTTGGGGTATTTCGTTTTCTATGTGTATATTTGAGTATGTGTTTTTGTGTACACCTGCCTAGGGACTGCTGATGTAAACTAGCAATGTTGATATTCTAGCTTGTTTAGATTCTGCATTTTATTCAAATGTTCATTAACATGCATTTCCCCTATCAAATACTGAATTATGTTAAAAGTCTAGGTATGATGATTTTGGTGGATTCAATACAATTCACCAAAAATCATACTATGAAAAACATAAAAATATAAAATAAATTAACATTGATAATATCAAACAAAAAATAAATATGAGAATAAATGACTTTTATAAAATTTTAAACTATTATTTTTTTACATTTTTTTTAAATAAATAGAGAATATTACAAACAGTAATGCAAGTCTTTTTCATTATTTTGTGGAACAAAAAAAGCACATAAATAACCTCAGAGGATAGCAGAGAAACTGACATGAAATATGTTATTATTTTGGGTCAGTGTAGCTGATTTGAGCAAATTAAATATGTGTAACACTAATTTTGAGCGCGAAAATTTGCACTTATATTAATGAACCTAAATGAGTAAGCCACACAATCTCAAGAAATTAAATCACAGGTAACTTGTATTTCCGACAACGCAAAAAAAAAAAATCAACATAATAATAATAAGGAAACAATTTCCTGTGAAGGGACAAACAAATGTGGGATTTAACTGCTATGTTAATATATCTGGCATAGGCTTTTACTGACATGCATAATCCCTGGGAACTGATCCACAATTCTCTATTAAGTATGCTTGGTCATATCCTATAGGCACCATAAACATCTCACCTCCCAGCCCTGAAATCTACTATTTTAGCATGAATAAATTGCCAAAATGCCTCTTAACAAGCATTTGCAACCCCAAGAGAGCATTACTGTTATTTTATCCTGTGCCTGGCTGAGGAAAGCCATGGCATGCTGAGAGTAACATGGTAGCGGTTAACACAATCCTGAACATACGGACTGTCCAGACAGGAAGCTGATCCCATTGACTCATTCTTTCAGTCTGATTCATAGCAGAAAATCTAAACATCCAACACAACTGCAGAGAATATTTCATTGTGTGAATAAACTAAGCCATCTGGGGTGTATAGGCTATTGTTGTGTCTTTTAACACACCAGTGAGACATTTGAAAAAGCAAACACACAAGTCTGACTTAAAGTCATGTGCTCATGATGTTGCTGAGATTGCAAATCTCAAGTTAGTAGAAAAGTAACTACGCACATATGACCCATGCCCTCTCGATTTGCACACGCAAATGCTTCCCTGCCTTCGTGAACATACACACCCACCCACTCACCCCAACCTCTCCACACTCTCACACACATACACAACATGAGTAACATTTAACGCATCAGTAAATTCCAACAAAAGATACTCACTCGGATCTTGCCACTGCAGGACATGCCTCCACAAAACTGACCACACTCATAGAAACACTTTCAGTATCAGTTGAAACACCCTTTCCTGTTAAGTTCCTCCTCTAAAGGAGGGGCGAATAAGGTGAACAAATACCTATTAACTTTCCAGCTGATTCAGAGATGTTCTATAAAACACTCTTGACCAGGAACAGTATACTTCCTCAAAAGAAGTAGCAGCATAAGCTCTACAGACTGTAGAAAACACAATACTGTGCTGTGATTGGACCTGCCATCTGCTGCACAGGAGGGGCTGGCTGAATAAGCAAAGCTGTGATTGGCTGCTGGAGATCATGTGACCGGATAGCTGCACACATTCTGCATGTATGAACACGCAGCTGCCAGTCAGCAGGTTTAAAAAATTAAAAAATAACCGCAGAGCTAAGGTACAGAAGGAACATAGATATTTGAGAGGATAGGATGAGGGAAAGAATACAGAGGGAGAGGAAGAAAGCAAGCATGAAAAATTCATAAATTATTTACAAGATGGAAAAAAACTAACTAAAGCTGCATGCTTTTCTCAGCCTGTCCTCGTTTCCTCCATTGGCACGGAGCAGGTGGGCAAGTATAACGCATTCAATAAACTCAGAGCTCCTCTTCAGGCCTTTATTTTGTTCTAGTTTTCAGATCATTAGAAAAGCAAATCTTTCACAAAATCTAATTAAAAACACATTATGCCAATGGGAGGACACTTTTTTTTTTAAATTAAACATTTTACTCATTTACATTTTTATTGCAATAAAGAAATAACAACAACAGTAATAATAACAACTTTTATTATTATTTATTTTATAAAAATAAAAAATCTTCACCTCTCCGAGATCATTCATGTGGCCTTGAAGTGGCTCTTACCTGCTGAAGGGTGTGCCGAAGAATCGTCCCTTCTAAGGCATGAATCCACTTCTCCCGCTCATCTGCGTCACGGGCTGAGGGGGAAACATCCAAAAACACATCCATTAGTAATAAGCAGACGGACAACACGCAGCATGTGAAATGGAGAGTGGAGAATGACCCTGCCGTGGAACTGTGAAGGTGACAGCGGTAACTACAGCTCTGTTGTCGAGTTTCACGAAGACAAAACAGGGTTGTGGTTTAAGTTAAACAGGAACACACAAATGAAAGCCTCTGCCCTTGTGTAAATACGACTGGTAAATAACGCTTTGTGGCTGAGTTTCTTAAAGAAAAGAAATATGGCATTTCAGAAAAGCCAAGATCTGGCTAAAAACACAGCCTCTGCATTTCAAAAGGTCTATAAATCAAGCATAAAACTTTACAGCCTACAGCATAAAATACAAGTAGGAGATTCTAACAGTCAGGGAAACTGATGTGCCCTTAAAGGGATAGTTGACCTGGAATAAAATTCTGTATTCGTTTACTCACCCTCATGATTCTATTGATTCCACTGAACTTTCTCATTGATGTTTACACACAATCAAACCTGATACTCATGCAAGATTCATGAGCTTCAGTGAAGGAGACGGTTTTCAGTAAATAATGACTTCAATTCGGTCTGTTTTTCAAACAAAGCTATCATGTGACATCTGAAGACTTAAAATATAGAGCAATAGCTGTACGGACCACTTTTATGGTGCTTTTTGGAGATCTAGAGCCATTGTTCACCATCCACTTTGTGAACCTTCCTCAAAACATATCTTTTGGTGCTCCACAGAAGTTCATTAAGCATCACATGACATAAGGTAAATAGTCAGTTTAAAAAGTACTTTATGTAGGCCTGAGAAGGTACCATAAAGCATATAGACAGATAATATATTAGCCTAAAAGTCTCTCTCTCTCACTAACAGCCATTTGTCATTCATTTTAACCAATCCATCAGGGAACAGATGAGAAACAGCACTCCAAACATAACATATAGCTTTGATGGATGAAGGTTCAAAGCTCAGAAGAAAATCTAAAAGCTTTCAAAAGCACAAAGAAGATCTGACACATACAATCACAACTGACACATCCATAGAATCGGTTAATAATCTACAACCCGAATTCCGGAAAAGTTGGGGCGTTTTTTAAATTTTAATAAAATGAAAACTAAAAGACTTTCAAATCACATGAGCCAATATTTTATTCACAATAGAACATAGATAACATAGCAAATGTTTAAACTGAGAAAGTTTACAATTTTATGCACAAAATGAGCTCATTTCAATTTTGATTTCTGCTACAGGTCTCAAAATAGTTGGGACGGGGCATGTTTACCATGGTGTAGCATCTCCTTTTCTTTTCAAAACAGTTTGAAGACGTCTGGGCATTGAGGCTATGAGTTGCTGGAGTTTTGCTGTTGGAATTTGGTCCCATTCTTGCCTTATATAGATTTCCAGCTGCTGAAGAGTTTGTGGTCGTCTTTGACGTATTTTTCGTTTAATGATGCGCCAAATGTTCTCTATAGGTGAAAGATCTGGACTGCAGGCAGGCCAGGTTAGCACCCGGACTCTTCTACGACGAAGCCATGCTGTTGTTATAGCTGCAGTATGAGGTTTTGCATTGTCCTGCTGAAATAAACAAGGCCTTCCCTGAAATAGACGTTGTTTGGAGGGAAGCATATGTTGCTCTAAAACCTTTATATACCTTTCAGCATTCACAGAGCCTTCCAAAACATGCAAGCTACCCATACCGTATGCACTTATGCACCCCCATACCATCAGAGATGCTGGCTTTTGAACTGAACGCTGATAACATGCTGGAAGGTCTCCCTCCTCTTTAGCCCGGGGGACACGGCGTCCGTGATTTCCAACAAGAATGTCAAATTTGGACTCGTCTGACCATAAAACACTATTCCACTTTGAAATAGTCCATTTTAAATGAGCCTTGGCCCACAGGACACGACGGCGCTTCTGGACCATGTTCACATATGGCTTCCTTTTTGCATGATAGAGCTTTAGTTGGCATCTGCTGATGGCACGGCGGATTGTGTTTACCGACAGTGGTTTCTGAAAGTATTCCTGGGCCCATTTAGTAATGTCATTGACACAATCATGCCGATGAGTGATGCAGTGTCGTCTGAGAGCCCGAAGACCACGGGCATCCAATAAAGGTCTCCGGCCTTGTCCCTTACGCGCAGAGATTTCTCCAGTTTCTCTGAATCTTTTGATGATGTTATGCACTGTAGATGATGAGATTTGCAAAGCCTTTGCAATTTGACGTTGAGGAACATTGTTTATAAAGTTTTCCACAATTTTTTTACGCAGTCTTTCACAGATTGGAGAGCCTCTGCCCATCTTTACTTCTGAGAGACTCTGCTTCTCTAAGACAAAGCTTTTATAGCTAATCATGTTACAGGCCTGATATCAATTAACTTAATTAATCACTAGATGTTCTCCCAGCTGAATCTTTTCAAAACTGCTTGCTTTTTTAGCCATTTGTTGTCCCCGTGCCAACTTTTTTGAGACCTGTAGCAGGCATTAAATTTTAAATGAGCTAATTAAGTGGATAAAAGTGTAAAATTTCTCAGTTAAAACATTTGCTACGTTATCTATGTTCTATTGTGAATAAAATATTGGCTCATGTGATTTGAAATTCCTTTAGTTTTCATTTTATTAAAATTTAAAAAACGTCCCAACTTTTCCGGAATTCGGGTTGTATACAACCTGAACCAGAAATATCAACAATACAAATGGTTTAATGTCTTCAAAAAAAATAACTTTTACCTGCTTATAAAATACAGCAGTTAGTGTTTGCACAGGACCACCAAAGCCATCCTATATCAATGGAACATGCTTGAAATCAAAGTCCCAGATCCGTGTGAGACTCACCGTCCAAAACAAACACAGCACCTCCCTGCGCTACTGACACATCAGAGCAGAGATCACATGATGCATGATGCTAGGCTACCTCCACTCGCTAGCCAATGAGATGACACTAGGTGAGGTGGTCGAGTTGATTACAAAACACTGCAATTGTCCGTTATTTGGCAGTGAGGACATGCTAACACTGACCTAAAGACTACAGCAACAGCAAAACCTTAAGTAGAATAGGAAATAAAAAAAGAATTATTATTAAAAGCAATAAATTATACATTTACAATATATATTTAATAATATAAATTATAAACAATGCAGTGCTAATATCATCAATGAAACGGACACTTAAACTGCTGTTTACTTGAATTGAATGTTCTTTGAGCAAATGCATGAGAGCTAACTTATTTCATTACCTATTTAGCACAATGTAATTCAGTGTTTAGTTGCTCCCCTCCCCATCTCTACCCTATATACTGAGAGAAAGGTGGAGTGTGTCACTGGAGAGCAATAGCGGACTTCAGTCTGGAATGAGGGCACCTTAAGCAATGTGCCCTTCTAATGACACTCCAGCAGTATGCAAGAGAAAGAGAGAAACTCAAACAAACGGTCTCATCATTTACACAAATCCTTTTAAACGTAGTGAATGTTAAAGACATTTCTGCTACACTAGCAGCTGCTGTCAAACAGCAGGATGTTTTCACCAGACTTGCCACTAAGCTACTACAAGATGTTAAAGAAAAGTGAAGCGTAACAGTCGGAGGAGTCATGAGAATGTGTGTGTTTGTGTGTGTGTGTGTGTGTGTGTGTGTGCGTGCATTGATGAGAAAAACAATCTGGCTGACACAAATAAATTATTTTCACTACCATTCATAAGTTTGGGGTCAGTAAGACTTTTTAAGAAAGTTTATTTTTGAAAGAAGTCTATTATGCTCAACAAGGCATTTATTTATTTGATCAGAAATAAAGTAAAAACATGAATATGGGGAAATATTTTTCCAATTTAAAATTACTCCAGTCTTCAATGTCACATGATCCTTCAGAAATCATTTTATGCTGATGTGGTGCTCATTTCTTATTACTGCATTATCAATGTTTAAAACAATGGTGCTGCTTATTATCTTTATAAGAAATTAATAGAAAGTTCAAAAGAACCGCATTTATTCAAATCAGAAACCTTTCGAAACAATGTAAAAGCCTTTACTGTAATTCTTGATTAATTTAATGCATCTTGGCGGAATAATAGCAAAAACAAAAATGCTACTGACCCAAAACTTTTAGAAGCTAGAGATCTATTTTTAATTACAAACAATAATAAAAATAACGATAAAAAACAACACTAAAACTTAAATCATTGTAATGTACACTGTACAGTATGAAAAAAAATGGAGACTAAAATGAATAGACTTGCTTTTAACACTACTGTTAAATCTAGTATTTCAAATATTAACTTAAAGTGACTATTAGATTATGGAAATGGTCATCTAAATGTAAAAATAGGGAAAATATACAGATTTCTTTAGCATCCCTGGTGTGTGTCCATCTGTCCAGAAAACATAGTGAGCTTCCTTATATCTATAGTTTGAAAAGGCCTTTGTATTGGGAGAGAGCTTTAAAAGGCTGCTTAGCTCAGCAGGTTTCAGAAGAGAGCACATGTGTGTGAGTGTGCTCTCCTGCAGTCTTTACTAAATCACTGCAGCTTCCATGTGGCTCCATCCTGCGGAAACATGAGAGTTTGATGACAGAAAGGAAAACACACACCAGTAGCTCATTCTTCCTCAATGCAACTGTTCAGCTTCTTTTCTCTCTCTCTGTCATTTCTTTCCCCTCTAGAGCATGAATGCAAATGTTGAACCATTGTCAGTAGGAGCTCAGTGTCTGACAATGAAAGCTTTTATCTGCTTTTTTTGCAGTCAAGTGTCTGAGAGGAAGTCAGGTAGAGGCTTTTAGAATATAAAGGGGCTTTCAGGCCACACTGATATTGGGCCACAGAAGAGTATGATAAATTATGGATGGTCCTCTAACTAGCAAGTACAGTTCCTCTGAGCCGTCTCTGTGGCTGACATTGTGCGAAACTCTCCATATATACCTGTCTTGATCGGTCAAACTCACCTGAGTGGGGAGGTTAACTTTATTCTTACATTCACCGCTATGAAAGTTTAAGCTCACATGGCTTTTACTGTCCTGCGAGTGTTCATTACACCATATTTGGATTAAGCAGGTGCATTTCTAGAGCAAGGTTTTGTTCTTAGTACCCTGTAACATCTTAGCAGCATGTTGTTTGGTTTTAGCTCCGTGGGCAGCCTGCTATAATCCTGATGATGTTTCATATTGAAACAAGAAAAACAAAAGCAGAGTTTTGCTTAAGTTTAACCTGAACACATCTCACTTTACAAATCACTCCACCCTGCACTCACCACAAACACTGCAAAAATCAGAACAACCTTTTAGTATTGCAAAGCCGAACTTTAATAGAACAACATGCAAAAAAAATGTTAATCGGTTTAAAGGAAAGCAGAGCCATTTGCAAAAGGCTGTAGAGACCTCACAATAGGAAGCAGTAGAAAATCAGACAAGTCCAGCATCTTTAATTGTAGTTGTTTATAATAATCAATAAAATAATAATAATCAAGAAATTTGATTACAGACTACCATTCAAATGTTTTCGAAAGAAGCTTCTTATGTTCACTTAGGGTGCATCCATTTGATCAAAAATACAGTAAAAACAGTAATACTGTGAAATATTATAACAATTTAAAATAAAGATTTTCCAATTTTTATTTGAATATATCTTAAAATGTGATTAATTCCTGCGACGGCATAGCTTAATTATTCCAGTCTTCAGTGCCATACGGTCCTTCTGAAATCATTCTGATATGCCGAATTGGTGTTCAAGAAACATTTCTTATTCTATGAAAACAGCATCTTTGTAGAAACCATGTTGCATATTTTTTAGGACTCTTTGATGAATAGAAAAGTTCAAAAGAATAGCATTTACTTTAAATAATGTATTTTGTAACATTATTTATGTCTTTACTGTCACTTTTGTTCAATTTAATGTGTCACTGGTGAATAAAAGCATTAATTTCTTTCTTTCAAAAAAAAAAAAAACTATCTGACCCCAAAATTCTGAACTATAGTGCAAGTTGGGTCTTTGCACTGTAATGGAGAACCTCTGACACCACTTAAAGCACTGAATAAATAGGAATAGGATATTCCCTTTCAATGAATATAATCTTCAGATTAAGCAGTTATCAAAATAGCTTTTAGCTTTAGCCCACCATACATCATCAGCTTCGTGAACAGACTGTGTGCATGCCATCTGAAACTAGTACGAACAACAACAACAACATTCAAATCTTCATTTGCTCATGTCTTCAACGAGATATTTACTCAAGAATATACCATTCTGAGCCCAATGTGCCACCTTTTAAATCTAAAAATAACCAAGATACAAGCTAATTGTGCTGTGATTCCGGTCGACTGATATCAGGAGGCACAAAACCAATTCTGCTGTGGGGTAAATGGCTCTTGCTGCTGCAGTGGAGATATGAGAACTGATCGGATGAGTCCCTGAGGATTTCAAGAGGGTTGAAAAGATCGTTGAAACTAAAGCCTGAGCTCCACACTTACACTCACTGAAATACACACATGCAAAGGCACAACTGGAAATCTGGCATGTCAGGTTGGGTTTTTTTGGATTGGCATTCCATAGCACAACTGACATACAATGCCAAAGCAGATCGGTAATTAATTTTACTGAAAATTAATAAAGAGAGTGAGAATAATCTTCATAATGAAAACTTATCGCAGGATGGAAAGGGCCTAAAATGATCACTGATAAATAAAAAAGCTACAATCTTCACATACTCAACATAGTGCCGCCAAGTGCGTATTTTCAAACCTGTAACTCGGAGAACTAATAAAACGCTTAAAAGTTAACGCAACCAGCCAACTCCAGGCGTAAATAAAAACAAAGCATGTTTGAAATTAATCATTAATGCAAACCCCAATGATAAACGGTCCCAGCAGAAGACGCAATCAGATGAGTCCCAGCTGAGCGTGACCTTACCCTTCTTACTGTAAAGCCACAGCATACAGTGTCGGAACATAGCAGTGGGTGAGGGCATGGAGAGAGTGAACGCACCCCCGGCAGAGTGGATGTCGGGGGAGGTGAAGGAAGACAGATGAGCCAGTGAGAAAAGGTGGAGGCTAGAGGCTAAAAACCTGGAGCTCAGCAGCCAGCAGCTTTGAGTAACACTGCGGTGAGACTGTCTGTTCTACTCGAAGAGTTCTTCTAGCTCCAAGGAAATTCCTAGTAGATATTCAACACGGATCCGGGAAAAAAAAAATCAGAGAGCCTCTTATCTCAATTCATAAAACTACAAAATCTGCAGATCGTCCCGTCAATGGTCACAAGAGATAAGCCGGACAAATGCACCAGGCCTAATGCATGTATGGATTGTGTGCATGCAACTGACGCGAGTGGGTCGTGTTTGCATTAGAATTCTGGTTACTGATGTCATAATCCTCTTTAAAATCAAAATGAGAAAGAGCATGTGGGGGAGAATGAGTAAGCAAGAGCAAAAATAAACAGAGTGGAAAGAGGAGAGGAGGGATGAGCAGTATGGAGAGAGAGAGAGAGAGAGGGAGAGAGAGTGTGTGGAAGACAGACAGGGCACATGTGAGCAGCCGCCTGATGGCCACACTATAAACACCACATAAAAAAGCGACACAGCAGGAGGTGGCCAATGAACAGAAGATGAGAGAGGAGATGGACGAGACAAAAGCCCTAGAAGAACGAGAGAATGGAGACCTCACCCTGAAAATGGAAAGTCTTCTGGTCCACGGTAATGGTGAAAGTGCTGTCGTCCTCGTCATCGATTCCAATCACAGCTCCCTGCAAAAAAGGAACGCAGTGAAAGCCATTCAGACTGAGGAACACGTCATTCGCTCCCTCTCTTTCTATCAGTTCCTCTGCTCCACTCCCTCACGCACATGAGAAGAGAGAGAAAGAGAAGGAAAGGGGTGGGAGAGAATGGGTGGAGTAAAGAGAAAGAGAGGGGAACAAGGAAAAGGAAGAAAAGGGAAAAAGGGGAAGGAGATGGAAATTGAAAAGGGAGGACGGAGAGAAAGAGTGAAGGAAAATCTGTGCATTCAGTAAATACAACTGGACCAGAGGACCTGATGTACTACCAAACCAGATTATCATTCACAAATCTAGAAGTCTTTCTAATATTATGAAACATTAAACAGAACAGTTTGAAAACATGCCATGGTTTGGAGTAGGAAAATGCTGAAAATAAAGGAACATTTTTTATTGTAAACACAGACATGCCAGGCAGTGTATTTACTGGTTACCGCCAGGAAGACAGCAATAACTGCTTAGATCAGACCACAGGCCTTGAGAAAAATAAGCCAACGCCCTATGCATTTTTAACGTCCGTCTTAGATTTAAGTTAACTGCTCACTCTCAGGCACTTTGGAGAACCAATTTCTTATTTATTACATCACCGATTAAAGCTATGCAATATGTTCACATTAAATAAGATACACAAAACTCTTTAACTAACACTGAAATTTGCAATTTAACTACAAGCTGTTTTCAGAAAAAAATTGTCTATCTTCATCCTTTTGGCATCTCTAGCCTGTATTTAAGCAGTTATCTACAACTAAAATACTCATAATTCCATGCAGCCTTAGATTTAACACATTAATTCTACTCTGTAGCTATGTTATAATAATTCTTCCCTGCATTAAATTGACATATTTCCTAACTGTCCTCTGCATATTATACTGAAGAGTGCGCCATCTACTGGTGAAGAGTTTTTAACAACATTGTTTTAAATTGATGAGGCATACTAAAAGCTTCTAAAGAATCGATGCAACAGCTTGAGGATGGCTCTTGATTGTTTTAGCATCACTGTATACTAAACGAGGTCCTAACAGAAATGTTTTACTAAATGTGATGTTGAAAAACCTCAGGGACACCTAAAGGAAGACATTAAACGCCATACTACATGCAATCAACCTCAAACAACAATACAAAGAATACAGCATAAAAACAAGTCACATCTTTTTTTGAAATTCTACATTCATATCCTGATGGCAGATTCTTAACAGCAGCTAGGGTTCAATTATCATTACTAAACAAGAATAAAAGCAAGAATGAGGACAAGCCCAGATATAAATTAATCAACGAAATAAAAAAAAAGTTAGTCCTGCTTTGACAATAAAGAAAGCTTCTTACCCGAAGTCGCACACAGCCTCTTCTAGAGCCACGCATCATCTTGTCCTTGGACTGAAGAAGGAGACTGAGTGTTAAAGGAGCATTTTGATAAATGACCAACAAAAGGATGGAATGCATTCAAGTCTCGCTTCGCTGAAGATTTAAGAAGTTCACAAACTGTTGACTCTATGATCACACATGTAACAATTTTGATTTTGCATCATACAGTAGAAAATAGACAGAGCTTTTAACATTACTATTTGCCTTTTAATATAAATTATAACTATTCTGGGAAGACACAAGGTTTAGAAGTGTGTTTATGGGAACGTTTGACCCTTCTTCTAGAAGAACATTTGTGCGGTCAACTCATAGGCTCATAGTCTCTGCTCTTATTCATCCCAAAGCTGTTCTATCGGGTTGAGGCACCTCCACACCAAACTTGCTCATCCATGTCTTTATGGACCTTGCTTTTATGTCGGAACAGGAAGGGGCCACCCCCAAACTGTTCCCACAAAGTTTGGAGCATGAAATTGTCCAAATTGACTAGGTATGCCGGAGCACTAATAGTTAATTTCACTGGAACTAACGGGACAAGTCCCACCCCTGAAAAACATCACTCCACCAAACTTTACACTTGGCACAATGCAGTCAGGCAAGTGACGTTTTCTCCTGGAAACCCCCAAACCAAGACTCTTCCATTGGATTTCCAGACAGAAATGCATGATTGATCACTCTAGAGACCACATCTCCACTGCTTTAGAGTCCAGCAGAGCCATATAGATCTATATGGCTCTGGAGTCCAGTGGCGGCGTGCTTTACACCACTGCATCCAATGCTTTGCATTGCACTTGGTGATGTAAGGCTTGGATGCAACTGCTCGGCCATGAAAGCCCATTCCATGAAGCTCTCTACGCACTGTTCTTGAGCTAATCTGAAGGCCACACAAAGTTTGGAGGTCTGTAGCTACTGACTCTGCAGAAAGCTGGCGACTTCTGCGCCTCAGCACGCGCTGACCTCACTCTGTGATTTTATGAGGCCTACCACTTTGTGGCCGAGTTGCTGTTGTTTCCAACTGCTTCCATTTTGTTATAACACCACTAACAGTTGACTGTGGAATATTTAGTAGTGAGGAAACCTTTGATAGGTGTGGCAATGTATCACAGCACCACACTTGAATTCACGGAGCTCCTGAGAGCGACCCATAACTTATTTGTTAAAAGCTTTCTGTTTTATATCCCTGTTTGACAGTTGAGTTTCAGTTGTTGGATCATGATTACATGCAGTATTAGCGTGACCGTAAACCAAGAAAATCAGAGTAAATAGTACATTTTTACCTATTTAGTGCCAATAAAAATTACTGACCAAAATAAATGATATGGCCTATATATGTAGACATTAACAAACCTGACAGCTCTAGCTGTGGATGATTGACTGACAGCAACTGCAGCTCTTATCTTAGCTATTTATCTTGTGTTTGGGCACTATAGAGCTTTCCGGGTGAAGTCTGAAAGCTATAAATGTGTGTTAAGACATTATATATCCTGCAGCTAACGCATCCAAGACAGCGGTCACATGTGGACGCCTCCACCCTTTAATTTTTGCAAACTATACTACTGTAAGCATTTTTCCAAGGGAGGTGGCCTTCCTGCTGACAACACGTCGAGTCTAGCTGCTCATTGGCTAACGGCTTTCCCGGCAAAGCCCGGACTGGCTGAAGTCACGGTCACTCAAGATAGGCCCCGCCCCAACCAGATTTCCCAACTCCTGACAGGCCTACGACTGCTCGTTTGCTTCCCAACATTAAACGTTCATGGAACGGGTCACTAAGCGATCAACCATCTCTCATATCTTGTAGCCATGAAAGAAAAACTTACAGTGTAGTATGACAGCAACCCGGCGTTATAGTCCAGTACAAACCAGCGGTACTGCCACCCCTTCATGACGTTAGTCCATTTGCTAAGCGGCCCTTCCATGATGGACGCCATTTTTACACTTTGCCTTAGTGCTCGCGGGGAGGAGCGCGCGGCGAGAAAAACCATGCGTCTGAGTGACGTCACATGCTGAACTGTGCCTTACTTTATAAATATTACAAGGGTGACTTCTGGAAGCAATAACTTAAATAATACATACATGTGCAACATAGCATGGTGGAAGTCAAAAAGAATGAAAACCAACAAGGCTATACATACACGGATATGTTCAGAAATGTAATAAGCTCTGGAGATTTTGTAGAAATTTTTGTCTACAAATAACATAATCTTTTACATGATATATGCAGCTAAACGTGTTATAGAGGTTCAGATAGTCTTGAGATTTTGTTTATAAAATATATTTGAACGCCCTTTTTGTTTATGTAGCCTATATAAAACAAACGGTGTTTGATTTTGATTTGTCTTTTTTTGTGTGAACATCTGCATTTAATCATTTTTATATTTTCCATTTTCAATTAAAGTTTAAGTTGTTGTGTTGTGTTTTTGTCCTTTTTATTCGTTTTTTTATTTCGATTTTTTTTAAGTTTTAGTTATTTTAGTAGCTACATCAAGGTAACTGACTGACTGAAATAAAATAAGCGTTTTTTAGTTTATTTCAGTTAACATGTATTTTATTTCAAGTAATGCTTAATGTTTTAATGTTTAGTTATTTCGTTTTTCTATAATAACCCCGCCTTGTAGAATAGAATAGAATAGAATAGAATAGAATAGAATAGAATGTATCGTACTGCTTTGGGTCATAATGGCTTATGAATTCTCCCACTGATCTATACTCTCTAGTGTTCATTACATCACTATTTAATATACACCATGTCACAAACTCAAACGTTCCTTTCTCCTTGTTTCCGTACTAACGTAAATTTGTACGTAAATTCGTAATTTAACGAATAACAATAATAACTAAAAAATAATCTATCTATCTATCTATCTATCTATCTATCTATCTATCTATTAATTAAATTAAACTATTTAATTTAATTTAATTTAATTTGATTATTTATTGAATATTATTAATATAGTAATGATATAATAATAATTATTATTATTGTTATTGTTATTATTATTAAAGATGGTGTTTTGAATAGAATTCCCAATAATTGCAGTTATTACAAAATAAAATGCATTAGCCTACTCTTATTTCACCAGGTCTTCCCATATAAAAGGGAATAAACTCATAGAACTCTCTACAACATAATTTCCTCAAAATCCACTTTTATGGGACACATCCAAACTTTTCAGCTGCACTGCATACCATTACACACATTCGCCTGACTCAGGTGGTCTGTTGTGAGCCTTAACACATAGGACACATCTTCCTGCTGTATGAGCTTCAACTTCACTTCACAGATGGCTGCAAAGTCCCTTTCCAATTATAGATGGAGAATTTCATCCAGCTCACTGTATATGTGTATGAAGCTAATCTCAGGAATAGCCTAATCTGCCAGCAAATTACACACAGATCTCCACCTTTACATTACAATATATCATAAAATTCATCACATACTATCCACCCTGTATAACACTGTCTTGTTTCAACAGATACCTTAAACACACATACAAAAAAGAAATGAAGTGGGTGGTGAAAAAGCCATAGCATGTAATAAGCAGAGGAATCGAAAGGCCCTTGTACGAGACAGACTCTGCATGCTGCTGGATGATGTAGATTATTTAGAACTTTCTTCTTTTCCTGGACTTGGTCTGCCTTATGGAGACATCCCATCAGGAGGCTGTCTCAAAGGTAATATACTACATAATACAGTGACAAGTATTATCATTTCTGAAATATGGTTAATAAAAAAAATGAATAAGATAAACATTTTGCTAGGCATTACAAAGGTCAATATCAGAATTTCAGTCATGCTTCTTTGTGAGGATTTTAAATGTTGTCATTTAAATGAAGGTTGCAATATTGTTACTATTCATTAAATAATAAATTTTAAATAAATAAATATGGCATTTTTCTCCTTTCAGTGCACCAGCCTGAAACTATTCAAATGTGTGAGGGTTGGTTATTTATTGTTCGGCTTTTATTATTAGACATAATATCATTTAGAGTTAATTTATCATTTGGATTCCTTATATTATTAGACATAATTATTAGATATTAATTGATATTCAAATATTTGTGCATATGAATTCCTTTTCCTTAGTATAAGTGCTATTTAATTTTCCACAGGAATCGGTAAAATGAATGGACTTTTGGTGCATGTTCATTGCTAATGATGTCACTGTGAAAGGAGTGTATCCCACACAGTTAAAAAGCAGCTCAGGACTCAGGTTGTGGCAAAGCAGAATCGTTTGCCCTCTGTTTACTTGGTGATCACATTACGTGCATAACTTGTTTCTAGGTCACCTTAATCAGTCAGGATACTGCCTTGACAGTAAAATGTTAGACAGTATAATGGTAAATGTAAAGATAAAACATTTAACCCTGTTAACTCGAAAATCAGATGAATGTCTGACCAATCAGATCTGAGCAGGATGTGGATTAAGAGGAAAAAAACATCTCGGTTACGTATGTAACCTTGGTTCCCTGAATAGGGAACGAGATGCTGCGGTGACGTCACCACGTATGGGAACACCTTCGGTGTGACGAATGTCTGAAGCCCTATACCATCCCGCCAATCCTATTGGCCAAATAGCCATTTACATCAGATTTCATGAGTGAAGAAGAAGAAGAAAGCTATCAAGGCATGGCACGGCCAGAACCGCAGCATCTTGTTCCCTATTCAGGGAACCAAGGTTACATACGTAACCGAGATGTTCCCTTTCATAGGTCACTTCGATGCTGCGGTGACGTCACCACGTATGGGAATGCGATACCATAACGCCTGACGTACCTGATAGCTGGGATCCAAGGAAGCATCTGCTCAAGCAGAGAGAACCCGGGAGCCAGGAGCCATCCTCACATCCAGACTGTAAGACCTGATAAAAGTGCTCGGTGAGGACCAGCCTGCCGCAGCACAAATATCATCCATAGAGGATCCACTGAGAAAGGCTTGAGAAGAAGTCACTGCTCTCGTGGAATGACCTTTTACTCCTAAGGGCGAAGCGAGCCCGCGCGCCTCATAGGCCAAGGATATAGCCTCCACCAGCCAATGGGACATGCGCTGTTTCGTAACTGCATGGCCTTTATTCTTATGTCCAAAACAGACAAACAGCTGGTCAGACTTACGCCATGGGGCAGTACGATCCACATAAGTCTTTAAAGCTCTCACAGGGCAAAGACTCAGATCCCCAGACTCCGCCACAGCAGGGGAAAAAGCCTCCAGGACCACCTGCTGAAAACGAAAGGGATTAGATGCGACCTTAGGAACATAATTAGGCCTAGGTCGCAACAACACTTTCACAGAGCCCGGTGCAAACTCCATGCACGAGGGTGAGACAGAGAGAGCCTGCAAATCCCCAACTCTCTTGAGGGAGGATAAAGCCATGAGAAGAAGTGTCTTCAGAGTCAGGATCTTATCCGATACAGTTTCCAGGGGCTCAAACGGATGCCCTGACAAACCAAGCAACACAATGGATAAATCCCATGAAGGAACTCGCACAGGGCGGAAAGGTCTCAGCCGTCGCACACCCTGTATGAAGCGAGAAACCATTGGATGACGACCCACTGAGACACCACCTATATACTCCTGGTAAGCTGAGATAGCTGCCACATAAACCTTCAGGGTGGCTGGTGTCACTCCATCCGAAAAACGGTCCTGAAGAAACTCCAGTACTGAAGCCACTGGGCAGTAAACTGGATCCATATTATGAGTTTCGCACCATGTCGTAAACAGTCTCCACTTGAAAGCATATAAGCGTCTCGTAGAAACTGCTCTAGAGTTTAGTATAGTCTCGCTGGTTTCAGCAGAAAGACCGGGACATATCAACTCACTCCGCTCAGAGGCCACGCCCACAGATTCCACAGATCTGGCCTCGGATGCCAGATCCGTCCCTGTGCTTGCGATAATAAATCCCGTCTGAGGGGAATCTCCCACGGAGAGCCCGCTAACAGATTTATCAGATCCGCAAACCACGGCTGTGTGTGCCATCGCGGAGCCACCAGCAGCAGCTGTCCCACTTTGTCCCGCCGTATTCTGCATAATACCGCTGGGATCAGACGAATCGGGGGAAACGCATACAAACTGGTCCTGGGCCAGCTGTGAGCTAGCGCATCCAAACCCAGGGGTGATGGAGGGCATAGGGAGAACCATAGCGGACAATGTGTAGTCGTGCTCGACGCGAATAAATCCACTTTCGCTTCCCCGAAAATCCGCCATAGGTGATTCACCGTTTGGGGGTGTAATCTCCATTCCCCCCGCTGCAGAGCCTGTCTGGATAGTAAATCCGCTCCGAAGTTCAGACAGATCGACAGATATTTGTTGTGAGACCAAAGAAGAATACGTCTCGCCAGCCTGCACAGGGGGCGAGAATGCAATCCTCCCTGATGGTTCAGGTAAGACACGACCGCTGTGTTGTCCGTTCTGAGAAGCACATGATGGCCGATCAGTAGACTTGAAAAATACTTGAGAGCCAGAAAAACCGCCAGTAATTCCAATTTGTTTATGTGCCAGCTGCTTTGTGCCGCTGTCCACACTCCGTGGGCTGGGCGCCCCTGACAAACAGCCCCCCAACCGGTCAAAGACGCATCTGTCGTGACAGTCTCTCGGGAAGCACAAATCCCCAGCCGAACCCCGGTGAGGAGAAATTCGGCTGACGTCCACCGTTTTAACGACATCACACACCTCCGTGTCACCGAGATCGTTCGATGCGGAAGACAACGGGGTGAAATATTCCGTCGTTTCGTCCACCACTGAAACGGGCGCATGTGAAGCAAACCCAGATGAATTACGGGAAGCGCCGCCGCCATTAGACCTAACAGTCTGAGGCACAATCTCACTGTCACTGCGTGACCCGCTCTGAAGTGCTGTACGCATGACGCAATCGACTGAGCACGCGGGAGAGAAAGCTTTGCTGTCATCGCGCGAGAGTACAATTCTATTCCCAGAAAGGTAATCCGTTGAGAGGGGACTAACACACTTTTCTGGAAATTCGTGCGTAAGCCCAGGCTGTGTAAATGATTCAGCACAAAATCCCGATGAGAGTGTGCTTGAGTCTGTGATTGCGCTAACACCAGCCAATCGTCCAAATAGTTCAACACACGGACGCCCCGGAGCCGCAACGGGGCCAGAGCTGACTCCATCTGAGAGGGGTGTACTTCTTCTATAGCCCCTTTGCTCAGTAGAGCTGACATCTCCCGTCTCAGCACCGCTATATCCATCGGTTTCACCACCGTGGAGAGAATTCCGTGGAAAGGGGGTGGGCCTTTCCGAAACTGAATGGTGTACCCGTGACAAATTGTGCGTAACACCCATTGAGAAATGCCGGGCAAGCGTTCCCACGCAGCCCGAAACAATATTAGCGGTCTCAAAATGGCCGTTTCCTGCAACGCTGTCGCACACATAGAAATGTCCGGGCACGAAAAACTCATGGTGTTTGTGCACAGGGGAAATATATGCATAATAGTCGTTGCATCTCGTTGTGCGTAATCCTGAAACGCGTCCACGGCAGGAGTTAGGCCAACAGATTGAGCATCGGGCTCTGCCGCTAGCGAAAAAGCGGCGGCTGTGCGAGCCGTCATGACGGGCCGTTCGAGAAAGACCCTTTGAAGCGCCCCTCGAGCTCTGAAAGCTGGATCGCGCAGAGTGTCTGAGGGAGCGTTTTGCGTTACAGTTCGCTCCAATGCTGTTCGAGGCGTGGGGACTGCAATGAGAGTGTTGGATGCGCGAAAGCGGTCCAACAGCGCTCTCTAGCGGAGGGCACAGTCCCTGGCAGGCAGCAAAAAGATCAGGAGCTGCTGTTCGGTGCCCGAGAACGAGAGGCGTTGGCCGTCGAACAGCGGCCATGTAGGATTTCCCCACTAAACTGGACGTGACTCGACATGCCTTCGAGGGAAGGAGGGGGCGAGACTTCCATGCCGCGGCCGAATTAGGCGCAAGGTGCTCGGCGAGAGTTTCTTCCACCGGCGGTATCGCTGCATAGCCATGATCCGCCATATCAGAAATGGTGGCGAAATCCGCAGCCGCAGCGTTCGTGATCCGCGCCGAAAACGGCTGTTTCAAGGACCTCAAAACCTCCTGGTGGAGGTCCGGGAAAAAGGTGTGCGACTAGTCAAGAAACGGTCGTCCAGCTTCGAAGAAGGTTGGGCCTCGGCCTTCTCAACCTCCCATTCCAGCCCCAATGTATCCACCGCATGGGAAACCACGTCCAACAGCTCACTGTAGGAGGGGGAAACACGCCTCTCCTGTCCACTAGGAGGGAGAGGGCTCGTGTAGGCCGCGAAGTCCTCAGACCCAGAGGCCGCGGTGGATAGAACGTCGTCATCATGGCGGTCACAACAGAAGGAGATGGCGCTACATGCCTCCGGTGTGGGCCGTAAATCCTCACAGGAAAAGACGACTGGCTCAATAAAAGTTTTCCTCTGCACTAGGGTAGGGGAGAGCGAGCGATGTGGAGAATAATCCAGCGCTGAGCTGTCCTCAAAATCCATGTCACACGTGTCACCCCAAGCTATCACCTCGTGCGGTGCCTCGGCAGTCGCAGAAGTGATGTGGCGGGGGTTAGACACGGCGACATCGGAGAACACATCTACCCTAGAGCGCAGCACTCTGAGCCGCAGGCCATCACAATGGGGCATGAAGAAAGGCCGCTAAGCGCCGCCTGTGCGTGGTGTAAGCCTAGGCAAACTACGCACCTGTCATGAGTGTCCCCCTTTACGATGTACCTAGTACTCTTTGCACTCATCGCATCCGCGGAGAGGAGTATACTGCTCGTTGATGATCGCTGTGAACGCGAGACAATAGGGCACAGAAGATTCGCTTCGTTACTGAAGGAATGAAATCTGAGGTAAATGGCGCGCGGCACCAGGTATATATATGCGTACGCATGCATGGGCGGTGCCACGCGCTATTTGGCCAATAGGATTGACGGGATGGTATAGGGCTTCAGACATTCGTCACACCGAAGGTGTTCCCATACGTGGTGACGTCACCGCAGCATCGAAGTGACCTATGAAAGGGAACTTTTTCTACTGAGATTTCAGATCACGGCTAAAGACGGGAACTGATCTCTTTTAAGCATCTTTTATTTAATCACACAAAGAGCATCTCTGAGAGCTGCTTTGTTGTCGTGGCAATCTGAATCTCACCAAATGAATGTGAAACTCCTACCAAAAAGATGAATCTACATCAGAGATGCTCAGATAAAACTATTATTGAGTGTTATGTTACACTGAACAAACACTACTCTGTATTTTTAAACTGATATTACATTTGTTACTTTATATTTCATATTTACTTTCACCTTTATTTAATTAGCAGTGCTTGCTACCAAAATCACTCAGAGTTTAGACTACAGTTTTTGTTAATTTTATTCCACATTGTTTGTGCTACAGACACAAATTAGACCTTTAATTACCGTATGTGGATTGTTGACAAGAGGTATGCTATTAGTTTTTAACCTGTGAAAATGTAAAAATCTAGATAATGGAGAGCTGACATATGAAGCTTCCCTGAAAGGCAGTCATTTTGCATTTCAGCTGTGTGACCAGAGAGACATTCCCCTCATCTTCCTGCAAAACACGGCACCAGAACCCACACACACAATCTCACAAACCAAGGTACATCAGAAGAAGAAACTAAAAGTACTTGTAATTTCATTTAAATATGTGTGTGATATACAGAAAACTGTAGTGGTTTCCTTTTCGGGATAAAGAAGTGGGTTTTTTAATGGAATGATATCTGGCCCTGCTCCCACGCCATCTTGTTTTACTTTGTTACTTGCTCTCTTTCCTCATTCCTCTAAACCTCTTGTTCTCTTTCCCATCCTCTTAAGGCAGAGTCCAACACTAACAGACTGAAGGCTCAGGGTTCCATGATGTCTGCTCTGGCTTGTGCTTCTGTTCCCAAAATTACTGTGGTTATTGGAGGTTGTCATGGAGGTGACAGCTATGCTATGGTCAGCTTATAAATCTGGTATATATATTATTAGAATGTATATATATATATATATATATATATATATATATATATATATATATATATATATATAAATAAAAAATAAAATAAAAAAAACTTTGAGTAGTTAAAAATGTAAAACCTTTCTGAACACTTTTTTTAGTGCGGAAAGGCATTCAACGCTAATTTCCTGTTCCTGTGGCCCAATACGAGAGTGCCGATTTTGGCCCCAGGCCACTCGGATGCATTCGTACAGACTGAAGAGGAAATCACACAGATTAATAGGATGTAAAAACCAATGTAACAGGATGTTGAATAATTTATTAGTGACAGAGTAGTATAAGGTGCATAACTGGCTGTTTTGAAGGTGTATTAAAAATGCAGAAAATTTATAAAAATTAAAATAAAAACTAAATAAATAATGTTGACCTTGTAAAGGTTGGAGGAAGATAGTTCAGCATTCTTCTCCACTGGCAGACTGTGGGATGATGGTGTTACTCTACCTCAAGACACCAGAAAGGTAAAAGAAAAGAGCTAGCAAATGGATATAATTATATATATACATTTCTGTATGGTTCAGTGATTAATCTTCTATTTGTACATTTGCTATACAAATATGAATGTTTGTTTAATTTTCTCTTAAAAAATAATTTAATTTATCTTTTACTTTATAAATTATAGACAAAAAATATACACACAGAGCACTAGACTTGGAGGGCCATAATGAAAAACAGCTGTTGAGGGTTTTAATGGCATCATTAAAGTAAACCTAAGTGATATTAACTAGTGTTCTTAGTTAATACTTTATACTAAACTGAAAAATGTCTTTAAAATAAATTCTACTTGTTTTGATATTGTTATTAAATGCAATTACATGAATATATTTTAAAGTGTGGTTTAACTGGCCCAATAGCCTTTTCATTATGAAAATCCAAAGTTTTATAAAATACTGTACATGCTTCTGTTCCCTTTTGTTAGGTTTTGAGCAAGTGTCTGAAAATCATTCAACAAGAAGACTATCAAATGTCCAGAGAGAAAATGAAGACTCCTTTTCTCCGTCTGTAACATTACCTCTGCAGAAACCTCAGTGAACTGTATAAACATGTATAAGGTGTTGTATTAAAGTAACAATCTAGCACATATCTTTATATTTTATTGACACTCTGCCTGTAATCAACAGCAGTGCCTTATTATTGTGATTTTATGACTGATGTAAAATAAACAAATTTGTACATATGGAATTTTACTTGTGAATAAATCATTTTTCCCATATGTTGAAGTAGAAAGTTTATTTAAAAAAAAAAAATCTTTCTTCAAAAAAAAGCTGTTGCATTACAAGCATATCAGGTCATATAACTGGCCCATTTAAATTAGCAAAAATAACTTGAAAGGATTTTACATATAATATAAAAAAATCAAAATTTTAAAGTATACAAAGTCATGATTCTGATCCTCTAAGGTTTGTACAGGCCATGGAGAGTGACAGGAATCATGACATCAACCTCTGCACGTGCTATTTCTGTCAGATCAGTGGCATTGAGTATGAGGAGGAACGCTGGCCTCTGGGTCACTCCTGGTTTCACTACAATACTCAGAAGAACACCTGAGAAAAGCAGAAATCAGACATTTATATTGAGAATAAACAGATCTGAAATCTATCTTTTGTTAAGTAAAAGATATGGAATACCATCATCTTCTTCTGTAGCTTCAGGGCTTTGCACAAACAGTGGTTCGGATGGATAGGCATCTGGCTCCTGCCATATCCATGTTTCTTTGCTTTTCACATTCAGCTTGCAAATCTAAAACCCCATAAAAATAACAAAAATCAAACATAGAGCAAATGTTGAACATGAAGAATGTTTTCAGTATCACGTCACACCCACCCGGTCTGGGACAAAGTGGTTTAGCCCAAGTCCATAAGCGAAGGTGTAATTTTTCCCACAGTATTTTTTGTAGTTGATCTGAGGAAACTCAAAAGCTGAAACACAAACAGAACCCCAAAGAGGAAAAATCGACATTTAATTTTAAGTATTGGACAGCAATAATAATTAAAAAATAAAACAATTAAAAACAATTATAAAAACTATAGTAACAATAATTGTAAGAAATGACAATTTCCAAATAAGGAAGGTGCAGATTATTCACCTTGACGCGGTCCAGAGAAAAGAACTTCAGGCTCAAGCCAAACGGTTCCATCACTGCACATGACAGCTGTGGCTGTGGTGTATGGAAGCGAAACCAAATTCTTCCCCTGCTCTTCCTGCAAAAACAACAAAGGAAGGAACTAACAGACTGTTGAACAAAGGAATTAATTTTTGCATTGAAAAGACAGATCAAGAAACAAACTGAACTCAATCTAATTGTTCCTGAGGTGAAATAGTATCATGATATTTCTTACCATGTGGATGTCCAGTGGAAGCACGTATCTCCGCACCTCTGGCTGTGGAGCTCTTATGGCTGCTTTTTTGACCTCCTCCCAGTTTTGCCTCACATTTGCCAAATATAGGTAATTATACACAAAATCATACCTGTCAATCATAAAAAGGGGAGCACAGATGATCACCATAGTCTACATTTTGAGCCATTATCAAATTCATGAGTGTTTTTTGTTTCATTGATCTATTTGTTATTTGTCCATTTTAAGGTGTTAGCTAAAGCTTCAACAAAAATAAGTTTTACCCCTTCCAAGTGCACAGGTCAACAACAATAAAGCCCTGGTCCTCATAACAGTTAATGTGATGGAAAAGATTAAAGGCAGATGTTCTGAATTTGTGGGCCATGTATTCTCCAGGATTCTTGGTTGCCAGATGAAACCATGTCTGGGAATGCAGCCAAATGAGGAGGATCAGTTAACATACAAAATACCCAGAGCATTTTTTAAAAAACATATAATTAGGAACATGATATTACGCCAGTAGGCTCCGACTTACACCCATTTTGTCATTGGACTCAAAACAGTCCATATAATTTGTCCCTCTGATACTCCAGGAAGTCAGAAATTTCAGTAGATTGATCTTCACAGGAGTCTCAACAAACACAAAATAGTTCTCCGTCATGCCAAAGCTGTGAAATATTTATTATAATATTAATATATATTTTAATTATGAAGAACAGATTGTTATTATATTGAATTATATTACTAACCTATGGATGTAGGATGGTTTGAATCTCTCACTGCTTGGAAACTGCACCAAAACCTTTGACTTCTCAATTGGATCAGATTTAGCTGATGAAATAAGTGATAATAGGAAGTCAAACACTCCTCAGAATGCATTAATAAGATCCTTTTATGCACACAAAGCATACACCATCAAAGCACACCAACCTTCTTGTGGTGGAGGGATCTTGACAATGTTGTAGGCAAGTGACATGTTCTTCCCAAAGCAGTTTCCAATGTTATATACAGTACCGTCTGGTTCAGTATGAGGATGTGCAGTCACACCGTTAACTGAGAGATAATTGCAGAGGTCCACCTATGGGAAAGTAGAGATGTTAAAGGAATAATTAATCCTAAAATGAGAAATTGAAAAAACAAAAAAAAACAAAAAAAAAACATTGAGGCCATCCGAGATGCAGATGAGTTGGAGAAAATGTACATCTCATGCATTAAATCTTTCGCCGTCAGAATGAGAGTACTGATAAAAAGATAATAATCTCTAAATAATTAACACGACTATGTTATCTGATGGACTGGAGTTGTGTGGATTTCTTGTGGATTATTGTGATGTTTTTATCAGCGGTTTGGACCCTGAATCTGGCGGCACCCATTCACTGCAGAGGATCCACTGGTGAGCAGCTGATGTACTACAAAACTGTTCTGATGAAGAAACAAACTCATCTACATCTTGAATGGCCTGAGGGTGAGTACATTTCCAGCAAATGTAAATTTTTGGGTGAACTATTCCTTTAAAGGATTGATGTTATTGTTAATAGCCTCAAAATTGTGCAACAGTGCAAAAGCATACCTTTTTTATTGTTTCTAGGGTATCAGGATCAACTTTGGTTATAAAGTTGGTTTCTGTGCAGGCATAAAAGTCCTCACCAATGGGGTAAATGTTGACAAGGCAGTTGTCCGTCACCTCAATGCCTTGAAAGTAAGTAAAAAACCTGAAAATAAAGGATGTTCCAAAAGTAAATGCACCATCAGGAGTAAATTTGTTTTTATGCCATTATTATTCTACTCCCAAATAAAATTGAACAGAAAATACTCTCTAGACCTGGAAAAGATGTTTTTGCATGGATCTGGATATGCAGCGGTGCCAAACTCTGTGATCACAATCCTTTTCTCTGTCATGGCTCTCACATAAGCATCAGTTCTGATAAACCTAAAGTTAATCAGTTTGCAGTTTATTTATATATTTGGGTATTAGTGAATGATAAACCCAGTTAAACACAGGGAGTTTTACCTGCGGTAATAAGTGACATGTCCATCCTTCAGGTCAAACTTGTGTATGAGAGCCTGACCATCAAAAAGGTGGTAAAAAGGTTCATCTCCAATCTCAAAGAGCCCAGGGCCCATACGGAGCAGACTGCCAGTGAGCCAAGCAGGGATTTTGCCTGCAGAGAGAGAGAGAGAGAGAGAAAGAGAGAAAGAGATAGAAGGTTCACTTTAAAACAAATTCGTCAGCCCCCAAATGTCTATAAAACAGCTCCCATATCAAAGGCTACAAGGGATTTACATCAGCCACAGCAGAAGATGCACTTTTCCCTTTAATGCAACCACGGAGAAATTAAATGTGAAAAATTATCAAATTGAAAATGCTTGATTTCTAAGATTATTGGCATACAAACCTGAGACATGAGCAGGAATAGGCTCAGCTAACTCTTCACATGACTCAAAGATTTTTTTATAGCCACCGGCTGGGTGTTCAAGACTGTGAATGAAAACAGATGTCCACATTTTTAACATAATTCACTAAAATGACGTGACACGAAAAAGAAAAACAAAACAACTAAACTTCTACTAACATACTCATTCTTGAGGCATTTTGCACATTCTTCTAAATTAAACATTGCCCAAAGGGAACAAAAATATAAGCTTGAAAGAAACAAATGACAAAGTAAACATTACTTTTAAAAAGAAATATATTTAAAATGAACAATAAATTGAACGTTTTCCCCTACCAAAAAACATTTGCACAATCTGAGCAGTTTGACTGAGACGGAAAAGTTCCATTACTCACCGGCTGACCATGTTGAAATGAGTTTGAGGTGAGATGATGCCCGTGTGTGTAACTCAGAACCGCTCTGTTCCCAGGAACAGCCACAGAGTCTTAGAACTCCTCCTTCGACTCTGAAACAAACATCCCTTTGTGTTCAGACCAAGAACATTTCCACTAATATCTACTTTCCTAAAAGATCAAATGAAGAACACATTTGAACCTGTGGTGAACTGGCTCAATTTGCAGAACGCTTTATGAATATTTATTTAAATTAAGAACTAAATGTAAATAAATAACATCCGTAACAAGACTCCACAATATAACAATGCATAAAGTTGCCAATTGCCCCTAGTCTTAACAAATGACATGGGAAAGTGGGATGTGAAAAGGCATTTCATTAATCACATTTTCTTTGTTTACTTTCCTGGATGACAAATGATTTGTTTTTCAGGGTCAGAGCACCATATCATTCATAAACGGAGACTGGATGTGAATACTGATGAAGGTGCACACAGCAGCACTTCGCACAAGTCAGAGACTACAATGGCATGCACATATGCATGAATGTTCATACTGTATCTTTCAAATACTGACAATTCTTCAATAATAAAAAAAAAAAAAATCACATTTCACACATCAAACAAAGAATGCTTATTTAAACACGTTTATTGCATAGATCAGGAACAGTACAAGTATTTATGGTGATACAATAAAGTAACAAAAAACATAAAACGTAATAGATTTGGCTCACTTATACTCATTAATGATACAGATTAAAAAAGAAAGCAATCACTGTCCAAGTTAAGTCTTTCATTCTTAAATTCCAAGCCACTAAATCAGTACAATGAATGAGTGCAAGATAAAACATTGATAAAAGAAGAACATAAGCAATTAATAAATAGACAGTACTGTCTAGAAAGAAAATATGTACATCTTAAGAAATGACGTTAGCACATTTGAGATGAAAAAACAGTGCAAATTAACCCATACTAGCTTAGTAGCCAGGAAACTCCAACATTACACATAAAACCTATATATTTGTCTGAACATTTTCTGTGCACCTGAATAGTGAAGACACCTGAAGATGACACACAAAAAGGTGACCATAGAAAAACAAAGGACTAAAACTGAAACAATGTCACAAGACTACAAATAAAATCTTCATTTTTATTTCAAAAAGACATGTAAACAGCATGCTAAGCCTATTTGCATAATATTTGCTGTGGGTCCTCAAATTTTTTATTGATTCAGTTATTACGACACTGAATATCCGAAAGCTCCCAATAACTTACAGTAGATCACACACCTTAAATAAATAACATTAAAATAGCCATCTGTATTGAAACTGATATAAAAGTCATTTCACTAGAAAGAAATACCACAAGAAACTTAAAAGACAAAACAAAAAAATCACTTCAACAAAAAGTACAGTTCAGATTATACTGATGCGTTCCAGTGTCAGCCCTTTTACTGCAACAGATCAACTAAATGTCTTTTAACCTTAACCAGGCTCCCAGAATAAGATGAGTATTTTAAGAGGTATTCAGTTTCGAATACTGAAGGTTTTGGCTTTCTTGATGCTTAACAGCATTGGCGGTTTAATCTTTGGTTTATCTGCAAAAAGCTGAGCTTCACTCTCTGTTGTGGGAAAACGTCTCAAGTAGATGTCAGGATATTCCTTCTGAAACTGAGAGAAGAACAACAAAAAAGTCAATTTGCTGTAACAAACAATGAATCAACACTAAATGTCAATTTGTGTTTAATATTAACTGCTAGAGAATAAAGTAATACAAATTTCGTATCCCTTTCGTGAAAACAGCAGGATGTTTATGAGATATGAGAAATTCAGTAAATAAATACCAGTTTTAGCTTCTTTCTCTTCTCTTTCACAGACATGGTCTTGTCCTTTATGATACTCTCCAGTAGGTCAGCAAGAGCAGTCTGGGACAAAGAGAGTTTCTGCTCATCAAACTGCTGAGTGCTGATCTGCCTGCAGAACGAGTATGTCGGCATGGCAACACTGGAGCCTCGGAATGTGGTCTGAGATCCAGAACGCATGCAAATGAATGGTGGATAGAAGAAAATAATAATGCATGAATAAATGAATAAACAGAGGCATCTGTTTATGTCAGAGGCATTTAATTCCTCCAATACAATGGCCTTTCAAGGGATGAGACAGAATTATTTATTGTGGTAACGGAGAACAGATGCTTTTGTTTTAACTCAAGGACTGTCTATTCCTTCATCCTCAGGTTGCAAGTTGCTTTGAATTAAAATGATTTAAAATATACACTGCTGTTCAAAGGTTTGGGGTCAGGTTTTTTCTGTGTGTGTGTGTGTGTGTGTGTGTGTGTGTGTGTGTGTAAAAGGATGCATTCATTTGATCAAACGTGACAGTTAAAATACTTATGTTACAAAAGTTTTCTAATAAATGCTGTTATTTTTTAACTTTCTATCAAAGAATCATGAAAAAAAATATATTAAGGTTTTCATAAAGATATTAGGCAAAACCAACTGTTTTTAACATTGATAATAAGAAGAAATGTTTTTGAGCACCGAATCAGCATATGAAAGTGAAAGTGAAAGTGAAGTGACATTCAGCCAAGTATGGTGACCCATACTCAGAATTTGTGCTCTGCATTTAACCCATCCGAAGTGCACACACACAGAGCAGTGAACACACACACACACTGTGAGCACACACCCGGAGCAGTGGGCAGCCATTTATGCTGCGGCGCCCGGGGAGCAGTTGGGGGTTCGGTGTCTTGCTCAAGGGCACCTAAGTCGTGGTATTGAAGGTGGAGAGAGAACTTTACATGCACTCCCCCCACCCACAATTCCTGCCGGCCCGGGACTCGAACTCACAACCTTTCGATTGGGAGTCCGACTCTCTAACCATTAGGCCACGACTTCCCCATATTAGAATGATTTCTGAAGGATCATGTGACCCTGAAGACTGGAGTTATGATGTTAAAGATTCAGCTTTGTCATCACAGGAATAAATTACACTTAAAATATATTATTATATATTATTTTAAACTATAATAATATTTCACAATATTATCCTTTTAACTGTATTTTTGATTAAACATATGCAGCCTTGATGAGCATAAGAGCTTTATCGAAATTTAGTTGATTATAGTTCTATATATTTAGCATTTTAAACAACTCTGCTGCTAATATATTACTATTAAAATATATATACATTTAAAGAAGCATTTCTAAGAAAAATACAGTGTAAGTTTCATTTCCATGTGGTTTGTCAGGACTCACCAGTGATTTGAGATAACTGATGTGATCTTCCACAGCATTACGCAGGTACACAGGCACCTCCAGGACCTCCTGATGGTGATCCATGAGAAACGATAACAGCCTTGTAGCCAAGAGCTCGTCCAGATCATCCACCTCCTCACAGCTCAACACACACCTAGAGAAAGTCTGCACCAACTGCACACACACACAAATGGAAATGTATATGCAATGTGCATAAAAAAATGGGAAAACAAGATCTACTGGAATCTTCCTAACCAAAGTCCGTGTTTCAATGACATCATGCAGCCGCGGCACGTCCACGTTCTGGCTCAAGCGTGAGATCATTCGCAGAAGTAGCTGTAGTTTGCGGCGGCTGGCGGGCGGCAGGAGTAATGTGCAGAGCTGCAGGGCCTCGATGGCCACCCGCTCCAGTGACGGCTGCAATAAACCTGGAACGTGACGTGTGACCCACATGTAACCGAAATAAACCATAGCACAGGACTAGAAGTTAAATACAAAGATGAATACAGATTAAGTAACAATTACTGATCATCAAATCACACACACATTACAGCCTTCAGCAACACACATTTTACATGCAATTAAATCTCTTGCTACGCTTGGAATATCTAAGAGAATTCAAATAACAGTAACTAGTGATAATATACAGTTGTGGTCAACATTTTACATACACTTTGCAGTATAATTTTTTCTTTGGAAGCATCAGTGACCATTTAAACCTTTTGTAATAGTTGCGTATCCCTCAGCTGTCCTCAGTGTGAAAAGATGAATCTCAAAATCATACAGTCATTGTTGAAATATGCAAAAGACGCTGGAGAATTTGTGGGACCTGAAGGATTTTTCTGAAGAACAGAAGGCAGTTTAACTGTTCAGGACAAACAACGGACTCATGAACAACTATCACAAAACAAAACATAATAAAAAGCTGGGGATCATCCAGGAACAACACTGTATTAATAATCAAGCACATGTAAACTTTTTAAAAATGTAACTATTATTTTCTATTGTGGACTATATGTAAACATCTTTTGTGTGAAATATCTTATTTAGGTCAGTAGTACTAAATAAACAATAACATGGATTTTGTATGATCCCTTTTATTTTGGTAAAATAATTAACATTTTGCAGATATTACAAAGTGTATGTTAAAATTTGACCAAAACTGTATATACTCTATATAAATCTATCTAGAAACTATATATAGATAGATGTTCTACAAGTAAAATTGAAATTAAATTAAATACATTAAATAACCTTCACACAAACACATAAATAAGTGTGTTTTTTAAAATTCAAATAAAATGACATTTAAAATTCGTTTAGAATTATACATCTATTCATATTATTTGTACACTATTTCTTACTTTTATTTTTTCTAACAAACACACACACACACCCTGGCCTGACCTTTTTTTTTTTCGTTTACGAATAAATGTGCCAAATAAATATATACTGTAAAAAAAAAAAAAAAAAAGTAATAATAATATATATATATATATATATATATACACACATATACACACACACACACACACACACATATATATATATTATTAGTAGCCAAAGTGTGCCATAGAATTAGTTAGCATTAAAGTGATAGTTCACCCCAAAATTACAATTCTGTTACGTCATTCCAAACCTATAAGGAGATATTTAGCAAGAAAACTAGAGCATAAAAGTATCTACAGTTTTGGAAAAACATGAGAGTGAGTATATTTTTTTTTGGGTGAACTATCCCTTTACGAAATATAATTCATGTTAGGCGGGCACAAACAAACATGCTCAAGCACAAACAGAGAAGCACATCCTCATGGTTCATGTGTGTTTTTCACATGCTCTTACTTTGCTCGGGGTGGCGTGCTAATGGGGCCGAAGGGGGCCAAGTGGGTGCAGGTTTGCTCAGATCCAGAGAGCTCTGACAGCGTCTGCTAAAGCTCGGACCTGTCCTAATGTCCATGCAACTTCCATGCAAACGGAGCAAGCCAGGACCTCTAAGGCCAATGCTAGATGTGGAATCTGGTCTCATGGTAATTTCAGCCACAGGAGCGTGGATGCTAAAGCTGCTAGAACACATCTCTCTATTCTCCTCTATGTCAAACAAGTTAGCCATGCTTCTAGGCCGGGCCCTGGAAGATCTCTGGTTGGTTCGGTGAAGATCAGAAGGAAGTTGGGAGCTTGGGTTGTTGCTGGAAGTTTGAACACAAGAGTTTATGGACACTGAGGAACCTTGAAGCTCAAATTTGATGTTTTGGTCTAGAGGAGAATCTGTTTGAGAGGATGATTTATCACTGCTGCAGGACTGTAGACTTTCAGATGATCTGAGAAGTCTGTTCTTTGAACGGTTATCAACAATTCCCTCCAAAGAGCAACTTCTTGACCGAAGCCTGCCATATGGGACTTCTGTTTTGTGAGCCTGAGGATTTTCTAGATAGCATTGGTCCAGCCGGGGTCCATCGCTGGCCCTTCTACCTCTGAAAATGGGCTGCTGTGCTTTATGGGTTTCTAACTTAGTCTCTGCTTTTGAACTGAAAACTTCCCTCATGGGCGAATCGGCTTCATCGAAGGCCTCTTTTCTCATTAAGCTCAGCAGGAGGCATTCAGTCGATTTGAACAGGTTGGCAGCATTCACATATGGGGTTTTGGCTGGCTGTGGGCAGTTGGGTTCCTCCTGGTTTTTACGCTTTCCTCGTTGAGTTTTAGGAGCCATGATGTAGCCACACATAACTAGCAAAGGACCAGACAACAGAACATAAACAACAAACAGGCAGGCAAAGACATTCAAGTTAGCAGACAAGAGTTAGTTTTAAACATCATCTGACACCACAAAAGCACTGCAGTCAGTAGAAATGGCGTCGTGTGACAGTCCACAGCTTGTTCCAACAATATTTTGTATATTAAGACAGGTGATTTAGGTAATCCTTTAGGAGGCATTTCCCAGAAAGAATGAAGTGTGTGAGTGTTAAAACAAACCAAATGACACATCTGAATCTCAAATGACACATCAACCCATTTATCTATATTTCAGGGATTTGTTTTAAGAGTGCTTATGTAAATAAATCACGTAACAAACCATACTTACGTAAACTGTAAAATAAGTACACTACCATTAAAAAATGTGGGGTCATCATTAATTAAAACATAAAAATAAATTTAGCTCAAAATCCTCTTATTATAAAGGGCCATTAAGTATTTATTTCTTTATTTTTTTCTTATGTCAATGTTAAAATTTATATTCACATTAGATGAATAAAAATGTTAAAAGTAGAAATTATTAATGGTCACTTTTGATCAATTTAGTTTTTAATCAATTTAATTTAATACATCCTGGCTGAATATAAGAATTAATTTCAAAACAACGACTGCAACAACAACAACAAAAAAAAACAATATACTGACTCCAATTTTTCTTTTTTACTGTAGTGTATACGGATTTTAAGGCAAACATATTTTAAATTTTAATGAGACTTGAGGGCAAAATGCGTCTTTAGTGGGGAAAACAATCAAACGCATGCTTCATACATACCCAGGATGTTGACAAAGAGTTCATAGAACTGAAAAGTAAGCAGTGGCTGAGAAAGACTGTAGAAATAGTCGGAGACTGTTTTAAACACATCCCGCTCAAAGCCTGGGTAAGATGGCTGGTTTGAGTCATACTTTGGCCCTTGATGGGTTAGAAAAATCAATTAGTTACCCATTTGAATAGTTTCATATTTACACGGAAGACAATAAGAATGTGATATCGGTGGTAAAATTTCAGCTGTATTATTTCATCCCACATGTAATGCAACTTACAGTTCGCAAGACATTTCATGGCAGACAAAACCCAGGGCGGCAAATCATCTACAGAGGGGGAACAAATCAAGAAAAAATTATGTGTAATATGAAAATATGATGTTTGTCTTTTCTTGGTTTTTTTGGACCAAAATGGCATATATCTAACCTACCTGTCTTATCTTCCAATGAAACGACTCCATGTTTATTGACTTTGGTCATATTATACACAATAAACTGAGGATCGACTTGGGCTGGATCCAAAACATCTTCTAGAGCCCCTGATCCCACCAACTTCTGCAAACTGAGCATTCAAAAGATGATTAGATTTATGTTTTTAATTAATGTTATAAACCCTCTAATAAGAACAGTTAGGCATGTAAAAACACTGCAAAGACGACAATATAGCATAGTCATTTCAGACTCATGTAAATCATACATAAATCAGTTCAACATCAACCAGCAGTGACCACTACCAAAAAATGACCATGGTGGACATGCACCAAAGTATTATTTAAAAAACCTTGAATGTCACATAAATATTAAGCAATACATCAAATTCTCTCTCACTTAATCCTAAGTGACTGCAAACAGGAAGTGCTTTTGGTGCAAAGCTATGTACTACAACGCATGCAAACTATAAGAGACAGATGGTGAGGGGGGAGGTGGACTTACTGTGTAAGTGTGACATTCTTCCAGATGACTTGAATGTCGTCCTCTGTGAGTTCCCTGCAGTGCTTCATCTCACCTGAGGATGATCCCATGGCAGATTCTTGTGTTTCTGGATCCACATTTTCCTGTGTGAAATAGTAAGTGGATATTATACACCTGCATTGAAATTTCACATCAACAACACATTTGAAACAACAAAAATTACCAATATCTCCTTGTCAAAATTCTTAGATCTCCTGAATCTGAAGAAACTCTCCCTGTCCATCATAGATGTGCTTTTTTTCCTCAAAACGGGGGCACGGTTAGGAATGGGCTTCAGTGGAGATGTTGATGGAAACCTGAAACATATTTTAAACCAGAAAACATTGTTTCTCAATTCGTTTTTGGATCACATTTCTTCCAAACCTTTCAAAAACATCCATTTTGTCATACCTGTACAGGTGACTGTTGTCCTCCAGGTCTTCCATGCCCCATCTACCCTTCACATCTTCGATAACATGGTTCTTCAAGAACTTCTTCAGCAGCTGGATTGTCTGATGTCTGGTGACCTCGGGTCCAAAATTGCTGTTGTCCTTCAAGAGTTCATGTAACCAGTCCACAGCTGCTGATGCAGTGAAGCAGTTCATGTAAACTCTGAAGTGCTGCCGGTGCTTCTTCAAAGGCATCCCAGCTCGGAAAAGCTTAGTTACTTCATTCCACTGGAAAATAAAGGGTTGATATCACATGAGGAGCTTGCAATCACTTTATTCAAAATTAAATGACTGGTAGAAAATAAAAATAATAATATTGTTGTCGCTCTTTTTTTGATGTTGTTCAAAAGCACAATTATACACAGTTAAACATACAGTACAAGCAGCAAAAATAAATGATGAAGGGATGGTAAACAGTTTACATGTGAAGGTATTTTAGCTGAAGGAACAATTAATAAAAAATAAAACACTTCTTTAGATCACAAATAAAAACTAAAAGTTCTGCTTTACATTCAGATATACCGGAATGTGCATGATAAAATCGACATGCAGGTCACTGACCTTGTAAACTATCAGCAGACAATATTTGATCAAATAAGCCAGGAGAGACTCACCAGTTTAGTGGCCCTGTATGGACCTGGGGTGACGATGTGAGAACTCATCGAAAAGACCGCGATGTCTTCCTACATATAAGGGAAGGTTTGTTTTTGATTTCTTGAATGCATCCGTAGGCTATGAATAGATAAACTCGCCCACTGACTTTTCGCTGGCTGTGTAAACAGTAAACAGACAACCTGAGGATGTTTCGAATTTCGATACACACACCCGTTTGAAATAACAACGCGAACATCTCGGGAGATTGTGATTGGACGGTTTGTTTGGTCACATGATCATTTTGGCGAAAGACATTGGTAGTTCCTTGGTGACAGAATTGGCTGTCAAAATATAGGTCTGAATAATGCTATTTTTCTATTACTTGTCTAAATTGTTGTGGAAAGACTTTTATTTATTTGTTAATGACAATATTGATAAAGAATTTTACTTTGGCGAAATGTATTGTTTTGATTTGTTCATTTAAAGAAAAACTAAATATACTTAATCTTATCTTGTTAAACAAAATTTTATAAATATAAATTATCAAGTCAGATCTTTTTTGTTTGTTTGTTTTGAATGCTAAAAGACAGCTTTACTTTCCGACTATTTCTAACTCATATTAGGCTTATGAATATTTAATATTTTCCCTTGAATATGATGTGTTCTATTTAAATATATACCCCATTTGTATTTTACTAACTGCGTCCTTATTTGTTGACGTAATGTTCATATATATATATATAAAAAAAAAAACAAGAAACAAATAAAATGCTATTTTTTTCCTTAAAAGAAATGCTCAATAAAGGTTAATTCACGACATATTATAAATAACATTTTACAAACATTTTATAAACTGCAACTGGTCAAATTTTAAAAACAATAAACTTAAGAAAATGTAAAACACTATGCAAAAGAAAGGCTAAAAAACCAAAATACAACACAACACCAAAAAAGGGTACCGCTTCACTTGTTTATTATTTGTATTATTTAGCTTATTTATTATAAACATTTCATGCTGCAGAAGAAATATAGTTAACAACGATAAAATGTAATGGTCAGTTAAGCTGAAATCAAAATAAAATACATAATTGCATATACTTAAAGAGATTTAAAACTTTTATAGATAAAAATATAGTTTTTATAGTTTCAGGCATATGCAGTTTTTGTTCTGAGTTGGACGAAAGAAGAAACAACTACAATTCCCACATTGCAATGCAAACACAAGTTAAGAGTTTCACTTCCGCTTTAAATGCTGTCAGGCGTTTCTGGTGACGGACTCAAAACTGCTCGGCAAATTTTAAACGGTTTATGTGGTGGGTGGTCGCTCTTATATAAACAGATCTCACTAAACAACATGCTCTATATACTAATATGTATGAAAAGTTACTATGGTGTGATTTTCATTTATTATTGGTGGTGTAGAACAGTTGCTAGAAAGCTGTGTTGCTAGCTTTTAGCTGTCAGTGCTATCAGGTTACATTAAGTGAATATATTTAAATATAAATATGTAAATATATATTTATTGCACAGAATAAACAAGCATAAATCTTTACTCAAAGGAAAACATATTAGCGTGCTAAACTCTCTAGCTAACAAAATGCTCAGTCAATAAAGGCATAAAAAGGCAATTACAGCAATATTGACTCAACTACAATGTAAACTTTGGAATATGGCTTAAAACTTTTGACACATATCACTGACATCCTACATCTGGTGATGCGATTTTGCAACTCTTCTCTCTTTCTAGGATCTGCTGCTGAAGACGGCGTGCAAGGACAATGATTGATATCAAAGCATGGGCAGAATATGTGGTGGAGTGGGCAGCCAAAGACCCCTATGGCTTTCTCACCACGGTTATCCTGGCTTTGACTCCTCTGTTTATCGCTAGTGCTCTTTTGTCATGGAAACTTGCCAAGATGATCGAGGCCAAGGAACGTGAGCAGAAGAAGAAAATAAAACGACAAGAGAATATCGCCAAAGCCAAGAGAGCCAAGAAGGATTGAGCATGTAATGGAGAGGGGCCAATATAATAGATACATGATACATGGCTCTTCTCTTAACCCAGGACAGTGCATATGGGACCTGGAGCAAGACTGGGCTTGAAATAGGCCTTAGTAAACCCTAGAGGGAACATATAATTGAGAGTTGAAAAGTCTCAAAGGCAGGACTGCAATACATTTTTCCAGGATATTAAAAATACAGTGGAAAATGCACTGCATTGCTGTGCTGTACACCATTGTGCAGTACTCTGCATTCCATTTTTTTATTTGGGTTGATCGTTTTTTTTAAGTTGAATCCACAAACACCTAAATTATCTTTTTTAAAAATAGTAATAAAAAAAAACATGAATTTTGACTCAAAACTGTCTGATATCTGTGATTTCTACAGTACTCTTGAATGTTAACCACATTATTTTTCACTATTTTTATAGTTATTTTATTTTTTTGTTTTAAATTATATTACATTTTCAATTTGGGTTAAAAAATAAACATTCAGCACATCTGAGATGTAATTTTGATTAAACTAAATGCATAAAATTTTCTACAATTGATATGATTTTGAAACAATCCTGAAGCGGACCTCTCAAAAAATCAGCAGCATGTCTTTTTTTCATTAAATCATTCTACAATACATTTCAGTGATGATAAAAGAATAGTTGCCCCAGAAATATAATTTTACTCACCCTCGGGCCATCTAAGATGTAGATGAGTTTGTTTCTTCATTGGAACAGATTTGGAGAAATTTAGCATTACATTACTCACCATTGGATTCTCAACAGTTAATGGGTGCCGTCAGAATGAGATTTCAAACATCACCCTAATCTCCAGTCCATCAATTAACATCTTGTGAAGTGAAAAGCAACATGTTTGTAAGTTAACATTACAACAACACAACTTTAAAGTTTTTGCTTTAAAGTCCATAATCAGTCCATCCCCTGTTGTCCAAAATCAATTGACATATTTTTTATAACAGTTTTGGCAGTTCAAAAATTTCAGACAAGACAATTTCCCATTGGAGAAATCAATATTATGGATAGAAGGCATGTATTTTAACCAGAACCAACGGTTTGAAGTTAAAAACATGTCAATGATGAATTTATTATTAAGCACCGCTTTTCACTTCACAATACTTTTGTTATGTTGTATTATTGTGTTTTTATCAGCTGTTTGATTTCTGACAGCACACATCATTCTTAACTGCAAAGGACTCATTGGTGAACAAATTATATAATGCTAAATTTCTCTACTTCCTGGATGACCAGTGAGTGAGTCAATTTTCAGCATTTTTTTTTCATTTTTGGGTGAACTATTTCTTTAAACGTATAAATATTATAGAGCTAACCAGTCATCACTTGAAGTGTTTCTCAACTGTCTCCAGAAAACCAGTACTGAACATTTCTATAATATTTTAATATGTGTTTAGATGTGGTTAAAAAAATGAGCAGAACTACTAAATCGTTTAAATTGCAATTTTACTTGAAAACAGCAAAGGAGGTTTCAAATTTGAGCCTATTTTTTGCTTCCTGGAGGTGTCCAGGACCTAGGCTGGAATGTGTTAGCAGTGCTTACGGGATCCTCACTGAATTCAGTCTGTCCAAACTGTGTGGCAGAGGCATGACCTTTGACCTGAGTCTGAAAAGGTTGGGCCACTAAACCTTCCTTATTCTCTTTGGCCTGCAGGGTTCATTCCTCTCCTCTGCGTCTGAAGCTCTGATTTTGATCTGTTCCCTGTAATGTTAATTCTGTAACAACATCTATAGAGGGCCACAGACACATGTTAACACAACACTTCCATTAATACATTCATTACAACATTACTGGCTAAAGAACTGTCATTTCATTTTAATATATAATAAAAAGAAAATGTACAACATTTCTGCTCTTAAATGTTTTTGTTCCATTTGTATTTTTAGACATTATTTAATGAAATGAGTCTTGATTGTCACTCTCAATATAATCAGACTCAATCAAATAATACCTCTACTGTAGGTGGCTGTTTCCACCTGCCTCTGATCCAAGCTAAGGGGAAAAAGACGAGAGATAAGGATGTTAAACAAGAAACCAAGTTAATATATCATTTAGAAATATATATGAAATCATTAAAATTTTAAAGTTACAAAATTTTAAAGTTAAAGTACAATATGATATAACATCTAATAATTGGCTAATGACAAATATCTTCTTTACTAAGGTCAGTTTTATAAATATGCAAACAGTTGATTTTAGTTTAGAAAGATAATACAGAAACAATCTCAACTGAAATATTTGGTTGGACTTACATTATCGTAAAAATATAATATTTGTTCATTAATGTAGTCTCTATTACCATCCCATTCAGAAGGAATTCTTCCTTCTATGTACTCAAACTCTTTTGGATTGGTTACTTCTACTAGCCTACTTAGCCTTCCTGAAGAAGACAAGGCATTAGGTTTATTTAAATCCTAAAATTAAACAACAAAAAATAAGTTATCTATAACCACTGGAAAAATAACAGTGGTTGATTGGAGAATGACTGGGAACTTTAGAATGGCTAAAGTTCAATATATAAATATATATAAAGTTGTTTATTTTAAGCATTAATATAATACATTTTTTCCATTATATGAATAAATCTCAAAACCAATAACAATTTATAAACATTATTGCTATTATTTTGCCTTTATATTAATAAACATGACCAACCCGTCCATGACTTTTGCTCGGGTATGTTGTAATATTTATTTCCTAAATAATCTGTGCCAACATGCTCTTTTACCACTCTAAATGTTCTTCGCAATAGAAAGATAATACGGCGCATCACTGTAAGTTAACTATCTGTTATATTATTATTATACACACACATTTGCTTTTGAGTCGTGGGTTACACAATTATCTAGCATTAATGCTGTCGTGTGATTGGTTCGTGCTCTCGCTCTGACCAATCAGAGTTCGCGTTGTAGACACGTCACAACATGGCTGCCTCCTATCTTACAATGTACACAACAATCATGTCTAAAAGCTGAAATATATCATTTACATTTAGTGTGTTGTGCAAAATGAATTTGTTTAGTTTAAAAACGCGGTTTTACGGGCTGAAAAATGGCCACTCGAAAGCTTTGGTAAAAGACTGTAAACATACATCTGTTCTAGTTATTTCACTCTGACAACAAAATACACAAATAAGCATAAACGCTTCAAATGTTTCTACAACGATGTTAAGTTTTCTTTATGCCAGGCAATCAGGGCTTGACGACCCAGTTCGTCTGAGACGGGCAGAGTCTACAAGAAGGTAATGCTGTAATGTTTTTCCCCCCGATGTTTCTTGAAGACTTTCTTTTTTTTTTTTTTTACTGTTTTTAAATACAGAATACAGAGGCAAAAAAACAAACAAACTATTTGTCCGTACACTGATAAAACCGCTCCATATTTTTTATGGAGCAGTTATATCAGTGTGCAGACATTACGTTTTTTTTTTTCCAGTTTGACTCCTTTGTCCTGCACCTGAGCCCTGTTTGGGTTTGTGGGTTTGTGGGATTTGCGCACCTTTTTTGTATTTGTGACAAATATTAAGACTTTTTCACTATTTGTGTTACCTTTGCTTGCATAATTATGAATATTATGTATACAGGAGAATGTTGGACCAGGATACAACTTTTAATTTGACATCAAATATATCTAAAAAGTCACTGAAAAAAAGTGGCACAAAGCACTCTCCCATTCTGTATCTTTAGGGTGCTGAGTCTGGAGTTGAACCACAACAGAGATGTTGATCGTATTCATGGCAATGGAATTAACACTCTGGACATTGAGGTTATTGATGGAAGATAGTAAGTGTACTTTAACCATAGAATTCACATTTACATATTTATGTATTTGATGCACAATTATTGTCTAGTGATGACTCTATATAACAAAGAGATAATAATTACAGCAAATGTCTGGCCTTTTTGCATTCCAGTATGTTGTCAGGTGGATCTGATGGCATAATTGTGATCTATGACTTGGAAAACAACAGCAAGAAGTCTCAATACACTTGCAAAGCAATCTGCACAGTGGGCAGGTCAGTATGATCATTCACAGTGATCCAGTGATCACCAGAAGGCGGCAGTATGATATTTTCAGATTTTAATGTGTGCTTACATGTTAGGCATGACTTTCACATCTTTGTTTTTCTGTGAAGGTCCAGTCGTCATGTGCATAAATTCAGCGTTGAAACAGTGCAGTGGTACCCACATGACACTGGTATGTTTGTATCCAGTTCATTCGACAAAACCATGAAAGTATGGGACACAGAAACTCTTAAGGTGTGTGTATGTCCTTGTCCTCAAGATTACTCATTCATTTTTTCTGCCCTGTTATAATATTTAGTGTATATATATATATATATATATATATATATATATATATATATTGCTATTTTCATTTCTGGTTAGATGCTAACTGCATTTAATTTGCTTTGTCCTTGTACTTTGCACAATGACAATAGTGTTGAATCTAATCTAAGCTTACATGACCACCTGCTTTTACCCAGTCCACATATTCCCCATAGTGTTTACACAAATGCAATTTAGCCAACCATCCCACAGCTAAACGCAGTAAGCAATTGTGGAACCACCAATCTGCTTAAACAGTGGCTGTTTTGTGGTGTCAAATGTCCCTTATCTATTGGCCATTCATCTGGTATTTGCATTGTAACTGACACACAGGAATGGTGCCCTAGCAACATTCAATGCCTTTTGCTCCCTTAAGCACATCTAACATGGGTGTACATATGTGTATATTCCTTTTAAAATATTATTCTTCACATTAAGTTTCATTGAATATGCATGATTATTTATAAACGAAGTATTGATTTATTTCAGCCAGCTGAGGAGTTCCAGTTTGATGGCAATGTCTACTGTCACCACATGTCTCTTGTAGCCAGGAAACACAGTCTTGTAGCAGGTGTGTTCTCTGACCAAACCAAACCTTCTGCATGTGGCTGTTCTTTTGCAGTTCTGAGCACTTATTACTCTTTGATTTGATTCCTTTGTGTCATTGTTTCAATCAGATGTTAATAATCTAGAATCCTTGGAGCTGTAGAGTAGCACATCAAAAGCTTGTTCATCTTCAGATGGCCTTAAAAAAACAGTTTATTGCTAAAATGCCCTTTAGATGGACATTCATATCTGCTCTGAAAAATTATTTAGGTTAAGGTGGAAGAATTAAGAGAACTTTATCATCATTATCATTAAATGGGGAGACAGCGAAACATTTCCTGCTTTAGATATGAGAAGTGAGGAATCCAGGCACTTATCTCCTAATCAAGAAGGACAGGTTATGAACACCTCAATGTCCCATTGTCTCATTTTCTCTCTTTCTTTTTGCTTTTGTTTCTCTCACTGCCAGAGTTTCAATAATTAATTATCCCACATCCAATTTTATTTTATTTTTTTCAGATTTGTTTTTAAGGAGTCTTTTTCTTAATAATCTTCCATAGTATAAGTAAGCAGTGACATGCTGCTGTTTAAATGCTGAAAACCAAATGCAACCTTTTCTATAATATCATATTTATCGTAAGTTGGGATCTGCCCTCATTCATACTTTTTGTACACATGATCAGTCTTTTTGTCTTCACTGAATTATCTGAATTATCTACCAGAAAAATTACGTCAAGTGTGACGTCAAGGCCTTACAGAATTTTGCAGAACTTAATGCATGTCAAAAATGATTTATCCTGGGTGTTCTCTGAGTGTTTGAGGCATGGTTTACTTTAAAATTTCCCAGAACCATTTTAAGATCTTTTTAAACATTTTCCCAAAAGCTTAAATGAAAAATAAATCTTATAAAATAACAAAACATTGTGCCATTACATATAACATATATTGATGTGTTCAGCGCATTTTTCCCTTAACACTGGGCTCAAAACTCCTACAGTAACAGTGTGTCTGAGCTATAGTGTTATTCTTCTCACTCAGCTCTATTGTACTCTGTGTTGGCAGTTGGTACCAAGGACCCCAAAGTGCAGCTTTGTGATCTGAAGTCTGGGTCGCGCATCCACATCCTTCAGGGTGAGTAATGCTTGTTGTTTCTGAATGGAGACAGCCCTGGTGAACAGTCATTGTTCTCTCTTAAAGGCCAAAGGCTCAAATGTTTTGAACAGACATGGATTATTGAACCCTGGCCGTATTAGCAGCAACTTTCCCCAGAAGGTTCAAAAGAACAGCATTTATTTGCGATAGAAATCTTTTGTGAAATTATAGAACGGTTACACAAATGTTCAACATAAAATTTTGAGCTATTTAAAGTGTCCTTGCTGAATAAATATATACATTTCCTTTAAAAACAACTTAATGACCCAGAACTTTTGAATGGTACTATACAAACATTGAGAGTTGGTTAAAGTGTCAGTTATCGTGAAACAAGTTTTCCCTGACAGGTCACAGGGGTGAGATCCTCTCAGTCAGATGGTCTCCACGATACGATCACATCCTGGCCACTGCCAGGTAAGCTCTTCCACACCTGCACAAATGTCAATGCGCTCACCTTTCCTTTGCTACTATAACAATAAACAGCCACATCTTGAGCTATTTGATGCAGTTTTTTATCTATTGAGGATTCTTTAGTCATTTGAAGCCTTTTGGTTATTATGGTAAATTGTAAACTTATTTTTTCTATATTCAAGTCACATCCAGTTCATATGCATCAGTAGATTCAGCACTCACCTTCTGTTTGCATAATGTGAGTGAATGAGAGTGAGATAATTAGCCATTGTGGACTTTTAAAACTGTCTTTCCTGTCTGGAACATAAAGAAAACAGCTGTGTGGGACAGCCTTCTCCAAGATTTTTTGTAGGAAGACTTTCAGGCATTTTGGAATCTGTTTTGTTTGGCATCTATTTCCCAAATGAGATTGTCGATGATTGCCTAATTTAGATGGTAACATTTTAGCATTACATGAACAGAGGGATCGAACTTGTTTAAGGCCAGTTCTGAATCTGACCTGACCATCTGAAAGTCATTTATTCATCTTGTATTATTGCTATTAACTCTTGTGCAATGGATTTCTGGATAGCACTGACAGTAGGGTCCGTATCTGGGATGTGAGAAGAGCCTCTGGGAGTCTTTTTACTTTGGACCAGCACAATGGGGACAAATCCAAGGCCTCATCTGAAGCAGGTGAAAGCACACTTGTTTCATCAAGCCTCATGAGAATAAATGTGTTGTAATCTTTATATGAACAGCAATCTGTTGTAATCAGTTAAATTCGTACTTAAAAACATTCCAGAGCTAATTCATGTAGCTGTACTGAAAATATTATTTACTGCTTGCATTCTGTAAAATGCTTTTTTTACGTGGCAGAATATTGTTACTTAAATAGTATATAATATTTGATATGTAATTTTACTGCAGGTTACAAGTTTTGTACAGATATCAAACTGTGTGTAAAAGATGCTGACAGCTCATATTGCAGCATCAGACCAAAGAGATGTTTATATGTCTAATCATTATACTTCTTTATATTTTCACAGAAATCAAATAAAAATAATATTCACTCACACAGACACACATAAATATATAGTCCATATAATATGCAAATTAATATTATATACATATAGTATACATATATAATTTTACATATATGTAATATAAATGTATAAAATAATGAATATTATACACTATAATTTAAATGTGAATATATATTTGTGCATTTTATTTGTAGAATATTATACAATGCAAATATATTTCTTATGTTTTATATTTATTATTTGTAAAATATAATATATATAAAGTATGTAAATATATTACTTTTTTTCCAGTGAACACAGCACACAATGGGCGAGTGAATGGATTGTGCTTTACAGCTGATGGACTTCATCTCCTCACTACTGGGACGGATGATCGCATGCGCCTGTGGAACAGTGCCACAGGGGAAAACACATTAGTGAGTAGCAGTTAGGGCTGTTTGAAGACTTTTTTAAATACCCAATATCTGTTTTGTATAAGCAGGGGCGTCGGACTGGGGGTAAAACCAGTACTGGTTACCAGGGCCCCAAAGGAAGAGAGGGCCCTTAAAAAGTCTTGGAAGCATTAAAAGCATTAGGACTGGGATCATTAGGGCCCGGGATCTTGTGCTGCGCCCCTGTGTATAAGAGTATATCAAGAATTATATTTTGAGCCTATGTTCTTGCAGCAAAAGGATTAAGTCTTCTCTCATGAGTGTTATTGGCCTTCTGTGGATCAAAAGAGTTTATTCCAAAAGCAGCTTAGACAGAATGTTGCCAGACATGAAAACAAGATAAAATCATTTGAAGTCACTCACGTGTTCTTTCTTTGTTAATGGCAAGAAATATGTTGGCTATGCACATTTTCATTTGCTAAGTTGTTCATTTGTTGCTAATAAATAGTTTTTTCTCATCAATAGGTGAATTATGGGAAGGTTGTGAATGAGAGTCGCAAAGGCCTCAAGTTTACCGTATCGAGGGGCTGCAGTCCGGAGTTTGTGTTTGTGCCATGTGGCAGTTCGGTAGCGGTGTACGGGCTTCACTCAGGAGAGCTGATCACTATGTTAAGGGGACATTATAATAACGTAGACTGCTGTGAGTTCCACCCAGACTATCAGGTAATGTTGATCCTGATTATTTGCTTAGCAGTTAGTCTTTACTGATAAACTAAACATTTTAAAGCTTCTGAGGTCTTGTAATTGTTTAATGAAACTCATTACTGACTGTGAATCTGTGGGCTGTGTATTTAGGAGCTGTACAGTGGAGGTAAAGATTGTAACATCCTGGCCTGGGTCCCAGTGCTGAGAAAGCCTGACATTGAGGATGATGAAACCAACTCTAAACGGGTAAAACAGTTAAAGACATTCTTTAATATAAAATGTATTGCATATTTAATTGTCTCTTATTTAGATTTAAAAAAATGGGAAGTTGATTGAAATAATGGTGCATCTTTACAACAAATGCAATTTGTTTTGGATCAGCTGTTTATATCTTTACAGATCTGCAGGTTTGGTTTAGGTGGGGCAGAACATGAATCCAAATTTGTGCATCACGTAAACACATTTTGCAACGTTGCTCACGTCCCTCAGCCAATAGATAAGATCAGATGAGCTGACAAAAACTGTGCCCTTTAAGGCATGTGTCTTCAGGCGCGATTGCTGTCAGTCATGGTATACGTGAGATGTGCATGTTAGCTGGAGTCACATCTTGATGGCTTGTAGTTTATCAGTCACTCTAAGTTTTGTGTTTTTAACATCCGGTGCTACCAGTTTTTCTGGCAAAGAAAATCTTTACACATTTAAATAATTGTAAATAAATAATTGTATTACTGCATTACTGATGCACACATAGTAGCTATTAGCAATTATGTAGCTTAGTTTTATATATATGTAATATATATTTGTAACTTTTTTATGTTTATTTTTTTGCAATAATAGCTGGAATTTATTTAGCCACGACTCACAAACTTATATACGCAAATATATGCTCTGTATCATCTAAACAATAATTAAACATCACTGAACTGAATCGTGTAGGCTTAATAATGATTAAATGTTTAATGTTTCTGAATATTCTGGATACATATTTTCACAGGGTGGAACACAAGCTGCTATCAATCCTGCTTTCGAAGATGCCTGGAGCAGTGATGAAGACTGACAGAGAAAGGAACCCATCAAGCTTGTTTTTTTCTTTCTTTTAATAAATATCCAAATAAACTACTCTATACATTCCTTCAGAGGTAAATGTACTCTTGCTGCATTCTGTTGCATATTGCATCAATGGATGGCCACGATGTGAATGGACATAAAAAAGTCTGATGGATGTAGAGTATTTCCATTGGTTGTTACCTACTGATCTGCCTGTGGATTTTAAGATTTACATTGTCTTGAGCTTGTGTCTTGTCCTTAGCATCACTTCTGCAGGATTTGCATTTCACATAGATGTCAATTACAAGTTCTCACATCTTTCGAACCAATAAATACCAAGGCTAAGTGAAAAAAAATGCTTTGTGATTATGCTGAACATACACTCACCTAAAGCATTATTAGGAACACCTGTTCAATTTCTCATTAATGCTGTTATCTAATCAACCAATCACATGACAGTTGCTTCAATGCATTTAGGGGTGTGGTCCTGGTCAAGACAATCTCCTGAACTCCAAACTGAATGTCAGAATGGGGAAGAAAGGTGATTAAAGCAGTTTTGAGCGTGGCATGGTGGTTGGTGCCAGGCCGGTCTGAGTATTTCACAATCTGCTCAGTTACTGGGATTTTCACGCACAACCATTTCTAGGGTTTACAAATAATGGTGTTGAAAGGGAAAAACATCCAGTATGCGGCAGTCCTGTGGGCGAAAATGCCTTGTTGATGCTAGAGGTCAGAGGAGAATGGGCCGACTGATTCAAGCTGATAGAAGAGCAACTTTGACTGGAATAACCACTCGTTACAACCAAGGTATGCAGCAAAGCATTTGTGAAGCCACAACACGCACAACCTTGAGGCGGATGGGCTACAACAGCAGAAGACCCCACCGGGTACCACTCATCTCCACTAAAAATAGGAAAAAGAGGCTACAATTTGCACGAGCTCACCAAAATTGGACAGTTGAAGACTGGAAAAATGTTGCCTGGTCTGATGAGTCTCGATTTCTGTTGAGACATTCAGATGGTAGAGTCAGAATTTGGCGTAAAACAGAATGAAAACATGGATCCATCATGCCTTGTTACCACTGTGCAGGCTGGTGGTGGTGGTGTAATGGTGTGGGGGATGTTTTCTTGGCACACTTTAGGCCCCTTAGTGCCAATTGGGCATCGTTTAAATGCCACGGCCTACCTGAGCATTGTTTCTTGGGCTGGCAATAACACGACTTAGGTGCCCTTGAGCAAGGCATCGAACCCCCAGCATAAATGGCTGCCCACTGCTCCGGGTGTGTGTTCACAGTGTGGTTGTGTTCACTGCTCTGTGTGTGTGCACTTTGGATGGGTTAAAAGCAGAGCACAAATTCTGTGTATGGGTCACCATACTTGGCTGAATATCACGTCACTTTCACTTTCATGTACCCATCCTCTGATGGCTACTTCCAGCAGGATAATGCACCATGTCACAAAGCTCGAATCATTTCAAATTGGTTTCTTGAACATGACAATGAGTTCACCGTACTAAAATGGCCCCCACAGTGACCAGAGCTCAACCCAATAGAACATCTTTGGGATGTGGTGGAACGGGAGCTTCGTGCCCTGGATGTGCATCCCACAAATCTCCATCAACTGTAAGATGCTATCCCATCAATATGGGCCAACATTTCTAAAGAATGCTTTCAGCACCTTGTTGAATCAATGCCACGTAGAATTAAGGCAGTTCTGAAGGTGAAAGGGGGTCAAACACAGTAGTAGTATTGTGTTCCTAATAATCCTTTAGGTGAGTGTACAGTCGTGGCCAAAAGTTTTGAGAATTACATAAATATTAGTTTTCAAAAAGTTTGCTGCTAAACTGCTTTTAGATCTTTGTTTCAGTTGTTTCTGTGATGTACTGAAATATAATTACAAGCACTTCATACGTTTCAAAGGCTTTTATCGACAATTACATGACATTTATGCAAAGACCTCTGCAATTCGACTGGGCATGCTCTCAATCAACTTCTGGGCCAAATCCTGACTGATAGCAACCCATTCTTTCATAATAACTTCTTGGAGTTTGTCAGAATTAGTGGGTTTTTGTTTGTCCACCCGCCTCTTAAGGATTGACCACAAGTTCTCAATGGGATTAAGATCTGGGGAGTTTCAAGGCCATGTCCCAAAATTTCAACATTCTGGTCCCCGAGCCACTTAGTTATCACTTTTGCCTTATGGCACGGTGCTCCATCGTGCTGGAAAATGCATTGTTCTTTACCAAACTGTTGTTGGATTGTTGGAAGAAGTTGCCGTTGGAGGGTGTTTTGGTACCATTCTTTATTCATGGCTGTGTTTTTGGGCAGAATTGTGAGTGAGCCCACTCCCTTGGATGAGAAGCAACCCCACACATGAATGGTGTCTGGATGCTTTACTGTTGGCATGACACAGGACTGATGGTAGCACTCACCTTTTCTTCTCCGGACAAGCCTTTTCCCAGAGGCCCCAAACAATTGGAAAGGGGCTTCATCGGAGAATATGACTTTGCCCCAGTCCTCAGCAGTCCATTCACTATACTTTCTGCAGAAGATCAATCTGTCCCTGATATGTTTTTTGGAGAGAAGTGGCTTCTTTGCTGCCCTTCTTGACACCAGGCCATCTTCCAGAAGTCTTCACTCACTGTGCGGGCAGATGTGCTCACACCTGCCTGCTGCCATTCCTGAGCAAGCTCTGCACTGGTGGCACTCCGATCCCGCAGCTGAATCCTCTTTAGGAGACGATCCTGGCGCTTGCTGGACTTTCTTGGACGCCCTGAAGCTTTCTTTACAAGAATTGAACCTCTTTCCTTGAAGTTCTTGATAATCCTATAAATTGTTGATTTAGGTGCAATCTTACTAGACACAATATCCTTGCCTGTGAAGCCATTTTTATGCAACGCAATGATGGCTGCACGTGTTTCTTTGCAGGTCACCATGGTTAACAATGGAAGAACAATGATTTCAAGCATCACCCTCCTTTTAACATGTCAAGTCTGCCATTCTAACCCAATCAGCCTGACATAATGATCTCCAGCCTTGTGCTCGTCAACATTCTCACCTGAGTTAACAAGACGATTACTGAAATGATCTGAGCAGGTCCTTTAATGACAGCAATGGAATGCAGTGGAAAGGTTTTTTTGGGATAAAGTTAATTTTCATGGCAAAGAAGGACTATGCAATTCATCTGATCACTCTTCATAACATTCTGGAGTATATGCAAATTGCTATTATAAAAACTTAAGCAACAACTTTTCCAATTTCCAATATTTATGTAATTCTCAAAACTTTTGGCCATGACTGTATTTGTTTTTACTTTAGTGGGATTATCAAAGAAAAGTTTACGCTTCATTTTTGAGCTTGAAACTTTTTTTTTTATGAAAAATTGGAACATATTATTAAAACATTTTATCAATTAATATAGTGTGGCATCGTTCATCTTAAATCTTAAATTTGATCTCGTAAAGGAGACGTCTTTATTACATGGATGTCATGCAGCCAATAGCATGCAGGTATTGTGAGTCCGGATGCGACATTTGACCAATCGGCGCCCTCAGTCTCAGAATCAGGTGAACGTCTCCGCCCAACGCCCGCTCATCTTCGTGAAGACGGAACTCTCGTGTCTGACTGAGAGTAATTGATACAGAGGTCGTGTAGTCAAACCATTAGCTTTTACTTTTTGTACCACTTTACCTGGCCGAGAGGTAGAAGACGAGCGTCCTTGTGAACGCAGAGCGGGAGGACCTCAAAGTGTGCGTGGAAATACATACCGGTATCTGAACTTTTTTTCTGTTTTGGCACGGTAAGACAGGTGCACGCGCACCTGCATTCTTTTGTGAAGTCCATGTGATATGATGTTGATTTCTTGTAACGATGATGAAATTTTGCCTTCCCTGTTAAAACGCTGGGAATTTATTCCAGTGTGGCTGAATATTTTGAAGTCATTTCTTTTGTAAACTTCGTTCATTTTGGGTTGATATCACTAAAGGAGCTACTTATTAGAGCACAGGTGGCGTCTCTGGAATGCTAATATATGCTTTTTTTAGATTGAAAAAAAAAAATCATTAAATAATGTAACCACGTATAAATTGTTTTCATTTTTTTTTCTTAATGGTTACACAACTATTATTTACATTTAGAGTCTTTAAAGAGATTAATATTCACACATACTGTATGCACAGATTTTCATAGCAAGATTATTTCTGCTAAATCCAGCGCTGGAATTCAATTTATACATTTGCATGGTCGACATGTTCTGGCGTCATTAATCAAGCTGTTTGTAATGCAGGCATTTTTATTTAATTTATCTGTGTTTATCAATTGCTGAAAGTTTACCAACAGAGAATTCTGCCTATGTCTATGGAAAAACACTAAGCCAACAGAGCATTTCCCTCACCTTAAACATCATAAAATGTCAGATATTATGTTTAGTTTTGATTAGTATTGGGTTTTCCAGTTAATGCACTTGTGTGGAGGGAAGGTAGTGTCCTCCTCTCACACCTGCAACCGGCTCGTCTCATGGCAACAGGCGTGTTGAAGCTTGTATTAAAGATTACAGTATCTAGGCAAGCAACTCCCTCCAGATAACTGGACCAGTATGAAAACTACATAAACGGTACTGTGTTGGAGGGAGGGAAAAAACACACACACTTCGGTTAATGCATAACTAGAATGATGCCTGAATTCATGTACTGTTGCGGAGTTAGTGATTTTATTTATTTATTTATTTTTGGCCTGTCAAATCAATTAATTGCTACCAAAATAAAAGTTTGTTACATAATGTGTGTCTGCTGTAGTTATTTTAATGTCTATATACAAATACACGCACATACATGTATATATTTAAGAAATATATGCAATTTATATTCATATATAATATAAATCATATATAATATAAATCATATATAAATATGAATAAATATATACACACACACACACACGTAAAATATGTGTTTTTATATATGCATATAAATAAATACAGTACCACACACACATATTTTGTGTTTAATTCATCATGATTAATTAATTTGACAGCCCTAGGGCCTTTCAACTTAAAGTAACCTGATATTTAATGCATGTTTAATGTAATTTTTATTTGCATGTACTGTATCCTTTTTGAACTCCTAGCATAACATATATAATAATAATAATTATATATATATATATTTATTTATTTAGTAAAAGAGTATAATATATATAATGGGTTTTTCATTTGCTGGAATTTTTTTTTTTCCATAAATGCTATGAATTAATGCAGATCTTGGAAGCATCCAAGTAATTTTTGCAATTTCAGCAGTCATTTGTCCTGAATGAATAAAATTAGTTTTTGTGCCCCTAATACACAGACATGTTCAGTATAGAATAATTAAATTTGAAATGCACTTTTCTGGTACTGGTATCATGTCGAGAACAATTGAGTGTCTCTATTGTATGCATCTCTGAGTTCAGCTGTTTTCTGGTATATTACTGTACATTGTTCTCTGTGCCCTGCATATCTTCATTTATCCACCCTCGTGGTTTGATGTCCTGTCCTGAACATACACTGACTGCTGACCATTGTGTCCCAACACTCGTCCTCTTGTTCAGCTCTGAGTTTGCCGGAGAGGATGGAGGATTCTTTTCTTACCACAATACAACTTTTCATGGCGCCATCATACACGGACCTTTCCTGCTTCATTTTAGAGCATTTAGGTTCTACATCACATCATGTCATACTGTCAGGAAGGGAGCAGTAATGTGAAGGTGTAATTCAAGATTGTTCACTTACAAATTCAGTCTGAATAACATGTGGCATTTAAGTTAAATGTTTGTTTTTAGAATGTGACTCAATGTGTCTTTTAAATGCATTAAATATAAAACATATATTTTTAGTAGATTCTGTAGATGGTCTTCAGTCATCTCTTATGGGTTATTTCACACGTACACTTTGTGTTTGTGACCTTAGGCTCTGACCATTGGCAGTTATGGTGTTCCATGAGTTCACATCCACAGCTGCACAGCTGTATGACAAGTGGATCCAAGATGGAGGTAAGAAAGTTTCTTCCATCAGAAAATCAAAATATAAATTTATGACCATTTAAGCCTTAACAACTCGTGCATCAGTCAGGTTTTGGAAGTAAAAATCACATTAATTTTCTCTGCTTTAAATCAATATTTTTTTTGATCTCAGAGAATTATGGTGCACAACAACAACAGTGTCAAACATCGATTAATGGATAAACTAATACAGTTACTTTAGATATTACCGAGCATGGAGAAATTGCATGGAGTGCAGAAATTCTTATGATGTGATTTCAGACCCCAGGACTAAAGACTGGCTGCTCATGTCCTCGCCGCTCCCACAAACACTTATTATTGTATTTTACATCTACTTTGTGATGTCATTGGGGCCCAGATTAATGGAGAACAGGAAACCATTCGATCTGAAGCGGGTCCTCGTCATCTATAATTTCAGCGTTGTGGCTTATTCTCTTTACATGTGTTATGAGGTAAATCTATTTCTGTTTACTAGCAGGCAAAAGTAAATATGTATTTACTTAAGATTCATACGAATATGATTCATACTGCCAGGCACCATGTTAGTTACTTGTTTGCTATACTTCAAGACGTCTGAAGCCATAAACTGAAATTAAGTATTACAGGTGTAAATCTTTAGAGCTTTTTGTGTTGCTCTTTTCCTCTGTCCCTTTTTACTGTATGGGGAAAAAAAGCTCCTTAGACTTGCATAATGTGGTGTAGTTTCCTACAAAACGTATAGACCGAGAGTCATCAAGGGCATTTACATGCCAGTCTTACACATCGTTAGGTTATTAGCATAATTTTTGTACTAGGTGCACGTGAACATTAAGCTGTTACTTTGAGTAAATAACACAAACTTTTTCAAGTAAAAAGCAATTGACTCAAAATCCTTTTTTTTGCCCATTATCCCTCTTACATTTTGTATTTTGTTGGTGCATGTATTTAATGTGTGTAAATCAAAAATTAATATAAACATGGATTTCTGCTTTTTTTTTAATAAAGAGCTGGGGTTTTTCCATTTCTTTTCTTTTCTTTATGCACTATTTACTTTATTTTAAGATATTAAATGTTATGACCAAAGATGAATTTCTTAAAATGAAAATTGGTTTGTAGTTCTTGAATTACAGTGAGGCTTCTGACAGATGTATATATTCCTTCTCTGCAGTTTGTGATGTCAGGCTGGGGAACAGGGTATTCATTCGGCTGTGATCTGGTAGACTTCTCTCAATCGCCAAAAGCCATGAGGGTGAGAGCAGAAGAAATGTTGCCTTACCTGCCTTTTTTTGAAAAGCTTGTAATCTGGCTCCAGGTTTAGGTGTTTGGCTTGGATGTGGTTGATTTCATTTGACTTAAATTTTACACAGAACAATTCAGGCCATGCAATACACTCACTGCTGAGTTATACGTTGTATCTGATTATTATAGTGATTAATTCAAGTTTGTTATAGTTTAAATAACATGTTTTGTATTTAATAGTTTGTTGGGCATTTGTGCTTAGACTGCATTTCTCTGTCCCCAGATGGCATGGACTTGCTGGCTCTATTACTTCTCTAAGTTCATTGAGATGTTGGACACAGTAAGTAAAGTGTTTCATATTTATTACCTTGATTTCATTACATCTAAATTGCTACTGTTTGGCAGTAAGCAACTAGTTGTCTGTCATGTATTTGACACACAGAGTCAGTCAGCAATATTACTGTTCTCTCAGGTCATGAAAAATGGAAGAAAATAGCGGTATTGTGAGTCAGAGACAAAACTCCTGTTAAGTGGTTAGGCAGAAAGATGCAAGAGAACATTTTTAGTGTCTCATTCCTAAGGTGCAATGTAACTTAAGTTCTGTTTACAGCATTTATGGCATGTTGTCAGTTACCACAGAACATTTTGACTAATCTGTCAGTACTCCGTAAGTAATGGAAATGGGGCGGTTGAATTCGATTTTCATTGGAAATTCAAATGACTACATATCTCTTAAAGTTCCCGTTTTTTGCGCTTCTTTGAAGCTTTGATTGTGTTTACAGTGTGCAATATAACGTGTTCATGTTTCACGTGCAAAAAAACACAGTATTTTTCACACAATTCACCTATCTGTATACCGCCGTTTTCACTGTCATAAAAACGGGCTGATGACCGCCTTGTTCTATGAAGTCCCTCCTTCAGAAATACGTAACAAGTTCTGATTGTGCCAGCGGTTCCTGTGTTGTGATTTGACAGCAGCTGAGTGCACGCGGCCCTCCTGGAAACACGATTGGGCTATTTTTGTGAAGCAAGTGGGCAGGAGCATGTGCTAGAGATGTACTTATAATCACAGGAGCGTTTTTACTGACAAGATGCGCATGAAAATCGCATTAGATTTTATTGCACAGCCCTAACATCTAGTTAACAAAGCTAAACAGCGTTGCCCTTTGTGTAATAAGTTACAGAAACTGTTAAACGCACCAACTTAAATAATAAAATTCACTTACCGGTTGTGGTCCATAAACAATGCCTTCTCCAGACAAAGAGGGACCTGCTCCATCTTTCAAGAATAATCTTTGTGCGAATCCGGCATTAAACTGATCGAGAATGAGGAAGCTGTCCTCAGCAAAATGTGCTGCACATAGTTTTACATGTGGATTATAATTTTCGGGAACCAAGTTAAACATAAATTGTAACCATTAATCTCCAAGTACAGCGTCCCTGGGAAGGCCAAACAAAGATGATTGGAGTCCGAGATGAAAATAACAGCGTTTCGACGACATGGCGACAAACACAAACGCAACTCTTCGGAGCGCAACAAGACCACGCCCCCTTTTTGTGTATTCATGTGGGCGGAGGTTAGTCAAAAAACTGTTTTAGTGATGTCATTACTGCAGGAACTAGACGGATGTAGTCCAAACGGGTCGTTTTTTGTAGGCGAATTCTGTTAAATAAAATATCTCGCTTGGCATTGAACTTTGAGCTTTAGAATTTTACAGATATTATTTATACTCTAACAACAACATTACACACTAACTAAAGTTTAAAACATGGGATCGCGAAGAACGGGACCTTTAAGTGAGTGGATCACAGCCGTTTAACACCCCATTTACACCTATACAGTATTTAGCACTGTCCTTGTGATCAGATCTCACAAAACGGATGTCAACACTGGGTCTTATTTCCCTCTTCTGGACAGATTTTCTTTGTACTACGGAAAAAGCATAATCAGGTGACCTTCCTACACGTTTACCATCATTCCATCATGCCTTTCACTTGGTGGTTTGGAGTTCGGTTTTCTCCAGGTATAGATTTGTCCTTTCTACGATTGTTTGAGTGCACTTAAAATATGCATTTGTATAGAGCAGTGGTTTTCATTTCCAGTCATGGCGACCCACCACTCTGCATGTTTTGTATGTCTCTCTTATTTAATACACCTGATTCATCTTGACAGAAGAGAGCTTCATGCATGAACTGTGTTCCGATTAATATGTTCCCTACACAGTGTTCATTGCTCCCTACTCACTAGCAGGGGAAATCAGTTGAAGTTTTCTTCACTTCACTTCACAACATTTATTCATGGATTTGTACTATGTCATGGCCTGCAGCGTTTTCACACACAGACGAAACTTACTAGAGAAGTGTGAAATGTGAAATAATCTAGCTCTGTAAATAAATACGATTTAAATTCACGTCTCGCACACTTTAATACCCTTTGAATGGAACGTATGGGTACTTTCGAACTGGAATCATGGCAGAATGAAGTCCACTTTGCAGGGCACTTATGGTCAAATAGTACAAACGTCTGAAGAGAAACAAACAAAATGTGCAGAGCAGGTGCCGCGAGGACTGGATTTGAGAAACACTGCTATAGACATCTGTTTGGTTTGATGTTGCAGGTGGTTTGGGGACATTTCACGCCCTTCTAAACTGCATCGTTCATGTCATCATGTATACATATTATGGACTGTCAGCTCTGGGCCCTGCCTACCAGAAGTTTTTATGGTGGAAAAAGTATTTGACTTCAGTCCAGCTTGTATGTATTACAACATTTTAATTTCCTTTTGTTGCTGTTTCTTGACAGTTGATATGATCAGAATTGGGTATGCATTTATTTATTCATCTATTTATATAAATAAATGATTAAATAAATAAATAATAAAAAAAATATTTCTGTATTTTTATTCATTTGTTTCAATTATTTGTATTTTTTTTATTTAATTGTTTTTATTCATTTTTTGGGCTGACATTCACTGTCAACTTGTAAGTGCTATAATCCTAAGTGATATAGTCTATCTGCATCATACCATACAGTAGCATCAGAATGAAAATCTGAATTTAACTGGATTTCAAATTACATATAGATGTGATGTTGTTTTAAAAATGCTGTCCCATATAGTCTTTGGCTGTTCATACTACTAAAAAAGGTGTTTTGAGTTGCAATTGACGCTTATATTTTTACTTGTGCTCTCTTTTTCTCAGATCCAGTTTGTCATCATAACCTGTCATATTAGCCAGTACTTCTTCATGAAAGACTGTCCTTACCAGTACCCTATATTCATCTACATCATTGCTCTGTATGGCATCATCTTCATCTTCCTCTTCCTCAACTTCTGGTACCATGCATACACAAAAGGCAAAAGGCTTCCTAAAGTCCTGCAAAACACAGCCATGCAGCAGAACAACAATGACATGCACCACAAGAGAGATTAACTGATGCAGTGTGACTAACCAATCAGTAGTGACAATCTACCTAAAACTGCCTTTTGGCTTCATTTTTATAAGACTATTTATATGTACACCATAACATTTATCTTGATGCCCTGGGAAAAACGTTACTATACAGACTGTGTGTTACAGTCTGGGCTGGAACTTGCCTTCTAAACCTGGGCATTTGAGTTGAACTCTGGGTCATTGCCCTGAGGGCTGTTTCTACTCCTTTTCCTCATTGTTTTCTGCATACTGAAGTTTTTTCCTTTCCCATTTATTGAGATGTGAATGAGTCAGAAGCCTCCCAGCTCCTCACTCATGTTAGTCACATAATTTTTAATGCTATTTTAGACACCATTTTTTTGTGTATTTATATATTTATGTCCCTGTTTTTGGCTATATCAGTAAATAAGATGAAAAGTGTTGGCAACTTTTTCTCCTCTTTTGAACTGTGGGGAAAATTTTACAGTGTACACTAGGTGCTATCTCTGTAATGCATATCTATGTCCGTCTTTCACCCTCCACATGTGACATCGGGTGAATGGTAGCAGTACTGCAACTGTCCTTGAAGGAACCGATCCATTGATCTCATCTTGCACTATTGGTGAAGAAGGACAGTAATTCGGTTACCTTTTTTATTTTATATATCTTTGCCATCATGAATGTCTTGGGATGTTTTTTTCTAGGACAGGAACTTGGAATTTTTGTAGAAGGAAAGGTATTATGTTAATTAACTTTTAAATATTTATGAAAAAATAAATAAATGCTGTATTCACTTGTTGCTGTTTTTATTAAAATTTTGAACTGCACTTTCTTATGGGCTGACTATACTTTGGGGAATCTGTCCCCAGAGGTGAGCTAAATCTCTCAAAACCTGTACACATGCAGGGGAAGAAAAATTTTCAGATGGGGTATGGGTTAATCTATTGTATTTGATTACCTTTTTCAAAAAGCAATAGTAGTCTTTCGAATGTCTCCATTTAGGGTTATGCTTTAAATGTAGATGCAAGATTTTAAATACCCACTTAGATAATTTTTTTTTCCAGTTATGTGTTCTCACCATAAGAACACAGCTCCCCCATGTGGAGTAAAATGTAGTAACGGAAAAGGAGTAAAAGGGTCTGGTTAATATTTTGTATAATTTTTAAATAAACTCACAATAAACCTAAATGAATTTGGCTGTGTTAAGCAGAAACAAAGTTCTTGGCTTATTTTAATTGATAAAACTTATTTTGGAGACCTTTTAAAGGAGTAGTTCACCAGAAAATGAAAATATGCTAAAAAAATGTATTTGCCCTCAGGCCATCCAAGATGCAGTGAATGGGTGCCGTCAGAATGAGAGTCCAAACAGCTGATTAAAAACATCACAGTAATCCACAAGTAATCAACCTGACTCCAGTCCATCGTTTAACATCTTGTGAAGCGAAAAGCTGTGTTAGTGAAAAAAAAAATTATCATGAAGACGTTTTTGACTTCAAACCTTTGCTTCCAGCTAAAATAATAAGCCAAAATAAAAGTACTTTGTCCATAACATCGCTTTCTCCAGTGAAAAAAATCTGAATCAGAAACGAAAAATGCACAGATCAAGCACTGTCTCAAGTCACTGGGCTTTATTTGTAGCAATAGCCAAAAATATATTGTATGAGTCAAAGTTATAGATTTTTCTTTTTTGCCAAAAGTCATTTTGACATCGAGTAAAGATCATGTTCCATGAAGATATTTTGTAAATTTTCTACTGTAAATATATAAAAACTTAATTTTTGATTAGTAGTATGCATTGCTAAGAACTTCATTTGGACAACCTCAAAAGTGATTTTCTCAATATTTAGATTATTTTGCAACCTCAGATTCCAGATTTTCATATAGTTGTATCTCGATCAAATATTGTCATATCATAACAAACCATACATCAATGGAGACTTTATTTATTCAACTTTCGGATTATGTATAAATCATTTTCGAAAAATTGACCCTTATTTTCCAGGATCACAAATATGAAAAGATAACAAGGGATGGACTTTTTCACTGGAGGAAGAGTAATTATGAATAATGCCTGGTATTTTGTCCAGAGGTGACAGTTTAAACACCTTAATGATTGATTTGTTTACTACAAACACACAGCTTTTCACTTTACAAGCTTTTAATTGATTGACTGGAGTCGTGTAGATTATTGTGATGCTTTTTATCAGCTGTTTGGACTGTCATTAGTGAGCAAGTGATGTAATGCTAAATTTCTCCAAATATTTTCCAATGAAGAAATAAAGTCATATACATCTTGGGTGGTTTAAGGGAGGATCAACAGTACTCCTTTAATTTTTGAGCATGGTTTTTATTATGTCTGTCCTAAAGCGATAGTTAACCCAAAAATTAAAATTCTATTATTTTTTTACTCACCCTCATGTTGTTTCAAACCCATATGAGTTGCTTTCTTATGTTGAACAAAAAAAAAAAAAAGATATTTTAAAGATTGCTGGTAATCAAACAGTTGGTTGTTCCCATTGACTTCCATGGTACCGGCAATCTTCAAAATATCTTCTTTTATGTTCAACATAAAGCAACTCATACAGGTTTGGAACAACATGAGGGTGAGTAAAAAAATGAAAGAATTTTCATTTTTAGGTGAACTATACCTTTAAGATAATGTATTGATTTAGAATCAAAATATATTTCTATATTTTATCATATTTTCCTAAGCTTGTGCATTCAAAATAAACCTGCTTCCTTGTGCAATGGAAAATGTAAGCGTGGTAAGTGATGTTTTAGGAGGGGTTTTTGTAGTAGAACAAATGTGTATGAGTGACTGTGTTACAGGATTCTCCTTAAAGCATTTTTTACTGGTGCTTCATGGTTAATTTTGGTCTAGCAGTTAGAAGTAGGTCACGAATGTCAGAATGTGTGAACTAGCAGGTCAGAAGAAATCTGGACTGCTGTGAAAAATGCTCACATTTGTTTGGTAGACCCCTGCCTTTCCCCTCTACACCTTGTACTTTGTCTTTTTGAAGTGCGATCTTTTAATTAGATTAATTTGCAAAGTGAAACTCCTCTCAATGTCACCAAAGAATTAAATAACACTTACTGTTAATCACTGCAGGGAAAATCAAATGTACTAATGAACATGATAAATGCTGCACAGCCACCTTCATCAATTTAAAAAGAAAAATGACTTATTTGCAAAAAATCAACTGCATTTAAAAAAAAAATCAACTGTTTTGTCCCCTTTAATGCCACTGTAGAGACTAGACTGCAATATCTTTGAATATGTTTGGACATCATCATGTGGACTGAATGATATGGATGTGCAATTAAACAAAGACAAACCAAATTTTATAGTCACCAAAATGTTGTTGACTGAAGAATTAAGTTATATAACAGATTTGGTAAATTGTTTAGTGATGGTGATCCAACACTCAAAGAGTTGTTAGTATCGTTCACATTAAATTGCAGTCGATTTAAAACGAGAATGTTTTCCATAGATCATTTTTATCGTGTTATTTTTCTTTCTTAATTTTTTTATAAGGTTCAACCTTTGAATGACATCAGCATCATACATCTGGCTTGTCTAGTAGGTTTGTGTTTGGACTCTTTGTGCGTCTAAACATTTCGAGCAGAAGGGAAATCATGACAGACATGGCTCAAAAAGATGCTCTGTGCTCTGTTCAAAATATTTATAAATCCTGTTGATGTTTGCAGTGTCTGTAAATGTAATACTCCGAAAACTCAATTTCCCATCAAATGTTCTGTAAACAATAACAAACATCACATAGGAACTCCAGACAGTGCCTCACAAAAATGTTAGAAATGAGTTTATTTAAAGTGCACCGTAGCTAGATATCCAAGAGTAATTTATTACAAAATATGGTTTGTTTGCTTCCCCTGCCCGCTTGAAGGTGGCTAGACCCTGAGAATATAAACTTCTGGGATGAGATAACTAGACTATGGTGCTATATGTGTGTGATTATTTATTTATTTATCAAATATTTCTTGTGTTTTATTACACAGCGCTTTGTAATATTTGTTTCTGATTGGTCGATTGTGACATTAACTGGTCAGATATTTCCATTTTCCATTTGTCCATGGTCTGCCCACTATTTCAGTGGCCTCTGTTCCAGGAATATTTTTCCCATGGAGATTTTTAAAATGTCTTCATTAAACAGTTATAAGAAATAGACCACATCAGTTAACTATGAGGTAAATCACAAAGTTACAAAATTTTAAGCAAATGCATAAACAGAAGCAAACATTTATTTGAAGAAAATAAAGGACGAGACTATATTTTAATGCGGGAAAGAAATTGCGTATGGCAGCTAAATATTGATTCCAAGAGGTTGATTGTCTATGGAAACGCAATCAACATTTTTGCAATACAAGCATTTGTTTATTTATCTCCTTCAATTCTCTGATTGGTGGAGAGTTTTTTGCAGCATCATGGGTAATGTAGTTTTTTTACCAGGTGTTTTGCTATTAAATATAATGTATATAAATATATAAATATATATATATATATATATATATATATATATATATATATATTGCTCAAGACAAGTTGTCAGGACTGAACAAGTTTTTAAATGTTATAAATTAATTATTATTCGGCCAAACTTTTTTGTATGTTTCTTTTTTACACTGTTTATTTATGAATCATTTTGTTTCGTAATAGCTTCGCTGTTTGATTTTTGCAGTTGGACCATGTTGTCACAAACAATCCGCTTGTGTTAACAGTTAACAACATCTTTTCCCCACGCTAAAAATGTCCAATGGAATGTTTGTGGCTTTGACTTTAAAGTGTATGCTTATTTAAAAATGGACTTCTACATTTTTCAGAAGCATGAAGTGTGACAACTAGTCCCATTTTCTCCTGATCACTACCAACGAGGCAGAGACCAGTCAGAGTGCGTGTGGAATGAGAACTGCGGCCTCCAATGGGACCACAGAGGTAAACGGTGTGAGTAGCACAACTGATGACGTCCAATATTGACGATTCATTTCTAAAAGGAAACTCTCAGCTGATTGCAGTATTCCCATGGGGACACAAACACTCTTGTGGCTCTCGTGCCTGACAATTTGAGACGTATATGCATCCCACTGTGATGCTGCGGTGGCTCCTGCTTTTTAAAACATCTCTCCAGTCTCTGCCGGCTACTGCTAGAGGAACTTTAGGGAGGGGAGGGGGAAACAGAGCTGAGCGCCCTGATTGGCCGAGAGGCTGGGAACTCTGGGATATTCTTCAGTCCATAAACCAAAGAGCATCACAGCACAAGGCACAGTGTCACAGGAAGCAAAGGGGACTTAAACATTCTGTTCTGTTTCAGCTGGACTGTATCGCAGTGACTCTGGAGGACTGCATCTCTCCGTTCCTTTTCTCTTTCTCCCAGGAGAAGAGTAAGTTTCCATTCTTACTTCATTCACTCCCTTTTTCTTGTGTATGTACCTCCCAAAGGTGTAGAGAGAATGTGTCTGTACCCTACAAAACTGTCTTCTCATGCTTTTCTCACTGTCACCATCCATCTGGTCTAGAACTGTCCGCTAGCATATCTCTTTTTGAGCTTATGGCATATGGAAAAGGAGAGGTAGGTGCAAGGTGACTTTTGGGGACCTGACCTGTTCAGCTAACTCATCGTTGCACTGCATGCAAAGGTTTTTTTTTTTAAAGAGACGTTTGGTGTTTTTTGCATCCTTTAATCTATAAGTAGAGCACCCCAAAGCAGCCTGCACTCATAGTAAACCGGAATGTGTTATTGTATCATAATCATAGTAAAGAGGGAGGCTTTATGGTCCACATGTGCTTCTTTACTGGCTCTCGTGTGCAACTGATGATACTGTATCCACTCTTGTGCTTTCCTTCCACATGTCACTGTTTCCCCTACAAAATGAAGTCATGTGTAAAAGCAAGCCCATGACTGTGCGAGAGTGATTCTGACTTCATGTCACGTGAGGTTATGATTTTTGCAAACTAAGAACCCACTATTTTTGAGTATGGAGAGATGCAGTTTTGTATTCCATTTATTATTGAACAACTTTTTTTTCTCTCAGTATTTTAGCATTTTACAAACAAAAATACTAAATCTCCTCCACATCCATGTCATGCCAGTCAAAAAAGATTAACAGAATATTGTAAAAAATTACAAATAATCATATGTATTATAAATATTTTAAATATACTATTACATCTAATAAAATATACATTCAAAATTTTTATAAATTAGTAAATTAGATTACCCAGTTGTAAAAAAAAAAGTATGTTTAATGCACATCATAATATGTTATACATTCTGTTACAACCTATAAATCATATACAAAGCAACCTGAGCTTGATAAATGAACACAGATTTGCAAGAAAAGATTGCCAGATCTGGGAAAGTCCCACTAGTTTACCAGCAATTTCATACCTGTTTATGGCCATATGTAAATCTAACAGCCATTTTATATATATATATATATATATCTATATATATATAGATATATATATAGATATATATATATATATATATATATATATATATATATATATATATATATATATATATATATATATATATATAGATAGATAGATAAAGTCACTACTTGAACATTGAGCAAGATGTCAAAACAAGAATTTAATTTTATGATCCAGTATTTTTTAATAACGAGAAGTGTAACAATCCAGTGTGTGCTTTTACGATGTGTGGAAATGTTGATTCTGAAACAAGAAATGTTCAAAAGGGTGTGTGATGATATATGATGTCGAAAAGGCCAGCTAATGATGTCATTGATGACACCACCCTTCCCCTTTAAAACATCTGCGCTCCTAATTGGTTCCTTATGACATTTTAATGCACAATATCGCTGCATTTATAGCTACGCTAGGTAATTATTACTAGTAATGACCAGCCTTAAAACTTGTAAGGGGTACAGACCCCTGCTGTTCACTAATACGTCTCCCTCACGAACTGTGAATGTTCTGATTCAAAAGCTTTTGTGCACTGAGTTTACTGGAAACTTAATTTAAACATCCACCTATCGTTGGCTGTCCGATGCCCTTTTGTTGCTTTGAACATTTAAACCTTGTGTAAACTTGTCCCATGCAAATTGCTCTCTGTAGTTCACTGAAATGTTAGGGATGGGTGAAGTTGGCTGCGTTTTGATTGCTCTTGGTAACAGACGTTTTTTCCTGCTCCTTTGCCATCAGTTTCCACAGTGTATAGTCTGAGCCCTCATTAGGTACAGTTAAGGTAGAATATTTTATTTCAAACCCATTAAAAATGGTTGGAAAATATGGAGGCATGCCTGAGAATGAATCGTTGATCCAGGCACTCGAGACAGGCACATTTTCATGCTGTTGTTTCATGCTAACCCAATGAATTGCATAAATTCATGCTTTAAAGGTCAATCAGATCTCATCACAGTGTGCCAAAATTGACAGTTTGCTTTTTCCATCATATGAATGTTATTTGGGGGCATATGCCCACACAAGAATCTTCCTGGCTAATCCTTATTCGTTAAATCAGCTTAAGGAACATGAGAGGAAACTAGTAAGGGACCCTCAGGCGGTGGCAAGAACGAATGAACTATGACAGGCCAGACAATCTAGGCAAGTCTAGTGTCTCCCCCCCATACATTTATTTTATCCCTCTTTTTATAAGACATTTAACTCACTTAATAAATTGATGGCTGAGTGAAGATTTTGCATTTTTAAAATGGCATAGGTATGTAAAAATGTTTTTGTGATGCAGCATCCACACAGCTAGGTGTCAGTATAACTCATGATGACAAGGATAAAAATCTTGCAATTTTGAATGATAAAAGGTTGTCTTCATCACATTAACTGTCTCTAACAAGATGCTGCTTGTATTTACATTTCATTCATTACCAGAGGATCTATCACTAAACCTTTTATTTTAAATTGCTATTAGCATATATCAATGCTGTCTCGTTCTATTGTGAGCACATTAACATGACAGGTTCTTGAAAAGTTGCTCTTCTCCTCTCCCCCCACAGGATATATGGAATAAAAAAGCCTTTGCACATTTTCCATTTTAAGATTGTGATTTAAAATGCCTCATCTAACATCCTGTGCGCAAAGGTTGAAAAGCCATTCCTGGAACAACATCAAAAGGAAAACAGTGCAGCCATTTTTCCCAAGCATGCAAATATCATTCTTCCTTGCAGAGAACAAGAGGAAAATAACTTTTGATTAAAAATATCAACATGCCATGTGCATGAATTAAAGATTTATTTACATTTATTTTATAGAGGATGCTGTGGGTTGTGTTTGATCAAAAGTAAGTGGAAAAGGTTGTGTTGTGCTTCCCATGGAAAATATTCTGTAAACAATAATTGACATATGCCTATTTTAGCCTTTGGTACACACAAATATTTGCCTGGGGAAATAATTGTCTGAGAGCGAGTATACATTTTCAGCACTGAGACTGTAAATAGTACAATGTCAAGGGAGCTGTAGTAGTGAAGAGTGGTCAGAAAACTTTCACATTTAGTACATAATCTGAATTATACTTAATGCTACATGAATACATTCTATATAATGTACTTATTTTAAATCATATAAAGGGTTTACATTAATTTTTGCTGCAGATTCAGCATGTTAATGTGAATTTATTCTTCTACAATATAGCCACTAGATGGTGATAGAGACTTCAGATTATAAGGCTATTTGGGGGAAAATCATTCCTTAGACATTTCATGTTGCACAGCTATTTACATTATGAATAGGAAATACTCTGTAAGAAAAGATTGTTTATAGCATTCTTTCCAGATTTTGTTTTAGTGTGCAATATGTTTTTTTTTTCAATTTAGCTCATCATATTCTGTATATTTGTGCTAAGTCTGTTGATTTCAGTTTCAGATTGAATTTAAAACAAAGAATAATTTTGGGTTCCCCAAAGAGCTGAAAAAAATTGCCTTCAATTTTATAAACTGTATTTTAAAATATTTTAAAAGAAGTCATCTATCCATCCAATTTTTATTAGGGTTGTGGGGAGCTGGAGCCTAACCCAGCATCTTGAGCCACAAGCATGGAAGCTCCCTGGATGCACAGCCAGTCCATCACAAGACTCCCTGCACTCTATTGCTTTTGGCCATATTCAGTTTTGTGCTGTTCTGAATTGATTATGTTTTCAGAAAAAAAGAGGAGGAATCCAGAGAAAGAAAAGAATGATTTCACCTTGTGAATTATAGAAGTTTTTCTTCAAATCGGCAGAATTATGCCTGCAACAAAAGACTTGCCTACCCAAGTAATAATGCATTGGCATGAATAATCACCCACCTTTGGAAATATTATAGTATGTTTTAGGTTCTAGAATACTTCACAGTTAGGAATCTGAATTTACTATTTTAAAATGATAGATCTACATGCTTATTTTAAAACCAAGGATGCCTAGAAGAAATTCATGAAATGCTAACTTATTATTCAAAGCAGCAAGCATCTGTCAAAGATTCAGTTAGTTTTTTTTCCGCCTTGTTGAAAGTGACTTTGTAAAACAAGTGACTTTGTAGAACTGGCCAACTTCAAATAGGACATAGCTTGTTCTGCCTTAGGAATAATTTATGATGCTCTAATTTAAGAAAAGAACAATAATTTTAAAGGCCAAATCAAATGCATACAACGATTCTTAATGAGAAATGTGACATAGCTCAGTGTGTGCAAGCATATTTGTGACACACTGCAGTCTATGCTTTTCAGCTTGCCCCTAAGGACCACAGACTCACTGATGAAAAGACAAGTACATTTGTTCAAATGCAGTTTCTGATGTCAGAATTACACAAGATGTTTTCTGATAGTAGTCTAAATGGGATTTTGAGCCAAAATGTGGACGTGGTCTTGTGGAGTCTGTTCTCACCTTACTTTGCAAGTATCATGATTTGTATGATGACAAAGCTCCTTTTATTTGATTTGTTCTAGGACACCCTACATTCTGAGGCTGAAACCTCAACTTTTATCTGGGGGACAAACAATGCAAGAGAATGCCAGCAGTGGAGAAAGTCAATTGGAGAACGTGAGTGCACTAAAATCATTCATGCCATACATATGCACTGACAATTAATCTCAATATGAGCAACTTTTATTGATTGCACTGGACATTTTACAAGCATTGAGTAATTACTGGAGTCGGTTAAGAGGTTTATTAATCATCTTCGGGCACCAGCAGACAGAGCAGCTAGCTTTGGTTAAATCTCAAAACAGATGGTACAGTGGGGGTCCAGGACTGAAACAGTGACCCGTGAACTGTAGTGTTGCTGAGCTCCTCTACCAACTTTGTGTCCATGTGTAGCACTTAAATGTGCAATTTCTGCATGTGTGTACTACTGTTCAAAAGGTTGGGGTCAATAAGATATGTATGTATTTATGTGTTTGTTTATTTATAAATTGATACTTTATGTAGTAAGGATGCATTGAATTGATTAAAGTGACCATATAGACATTTATAATGTTACAAAAGATTTCTATTTACATCCATCAATGAATCCTGAAAAAAGCTGTATTGTGGTATACACAAATATTAAGCAGCTCAACATTAATAATAAGAAAGGTGTTTTGAACACTGAATCAGCATTTTAAAATGATTTCTGAAGGATCATGTGACAATGAAGACTGGAGTAATGACTTCTGAAAATTCAGCTTTGCATTCATAGGAATAAATTACATTTTAACGTATATTGAAATAAGAAAACCTTTTTTTAAATTGTAGCAATACTTCAAAATATCGTCGTTTTTTTTTTTTTTTTTTTTACTGTTGATTAAATAAATGCAGCCTTGGTGAGCATAAGATGTCTTTCAAAAACATAAAAAAAATTCTTACTGACCCAAAACTTTTAATTGCTGCTAGTGAATGACAACGGACCTTTCCTATATAAATATATATATATATTTAACCATCTTCTTTTATTCAAATGATATTCTATATTAAAACTTCCATTGTCATTTGCCATTTGTTTTTATATGTTAATATAATGTGGGATAAAAAAGGCCTCCAGGGAACAGCTATAGTGCTACTAGTATAGCATTATCATTCACTTATTCAAAATAAGTATTAACTTATTCATTCTTTAACCCAAATGTATCTAATAAACAGCCAATGTATCTAAAAAAATCTAATAAACATCCAGTTGTTTATTTATATTCTGGGAGGCCTTTAGTTATTAACCCTCTGGGCTTCTTCGTAAATGGGTCACACTTAGCTTCCTCCCGCCCGAAAACGGGCGAAGCCTTAAAATTGTACTTTACTTTTTCCCAGGATAACCAATCAAATATATTTTTGTTCTATAATGTTTTCTGATTATTATTTAGAAATTTTAGAATTTTTTATGATACTTTGAATTAATTATATAATTTTTATGAGCTATTTTTTCCATTAGAATTAATATATCATTTTTTATTTTATATTTATTAAAAAAAAATTCAATAAATGCAGCATTTCACATCAAAATAGAGTGCCAGCCTAAAAAAAAAAATGTTCCAGGAGAAGAACTTCATCTAGTGGCTTTAAAAAATAGCCACTTTTGTGTAATGTCCTGTACCAGCCTGTAGGCTGCCTATAGCTTCCTATATATCCTATATAGAAAGGCTTTTTGATTCCTTTTGTTGTTTTAGACATGATTTCTCTATCTTATTCGTTTTTTTTATTTAGATATACATTTAGATATTCTAAAAGATGATTACTTTATTTTCTTAACAAAAATGTTTAGATAAGTATCAGGTTTTGCATTATGATTACAATCAAACTATAGCATTTGGTTAGAAAGGGAACACAATGTGTGTGTGTGTGTGTGTGTGTGTGTGTGAGTGAATGTGTGTGTGTGTGAGTGAATGTGTGTGTGTGTGTGTGTGTGTTGCATTTGAGCGAGTCTCTTTTTGTATTTTTTATTTATTTATTTTTGCATATTCTCAAAATTTGCTGTTGCAGTCTTACCAGTCTCTCTCTTTCTCTCTCTCTCTCTCTCTCTCTGTGTGTGTGTGTGTGTGTGTGTGCATTTGAGCAAGTTTTTTTTTTCATTTATTGATTTTATGTGGAATATTCTACAAATTTGCTGTCGCAGTCGCCAGTTTATCTGTGTATGTGTGTGTGTGTTTGTGTGCGTGTGTGTGTGGGGGGGGGGGTCTTATTTGCACTCTTGATGTTCTAGAGTGTCACCCCTTCATTGCTGTACACTTTTTTTCAGCACAGTTGCTGATCTGTAGCTTGTACCACCAAAAGTTTCTCTGAGTTTTCCTATTTTTTCGTATTTCCCATTCATTTCCTATGTCGCCCGTTTTCGGGCGGGAGGAAGCTAAGTGTGACTTTTTTTTTTTACGACCCTTTAACATATCAGAATCATCTCCTTGATTTTTTTGTGTGTTCATATAGGTAATACAACAAAAGTCACCAAGTTTCATCCCCATCCGATGAAGCAAAAAAATTAAACATTTCAAAACGTTCAAGTTTTCGCCCGTTTTCGGGCGAAGAAGCCCAACTAGTCAGGAGGAGGCAGATGAAGTGTAGTCTTTTATAAGAAGATTAATGAATTAAGATTCATCACTGACCTGCTGTCATTCAGCTCTAGGCGACATGATAATAGACTCTCATCACTTTTATCATCACCTGTGTTACTGCTCACATCACAAAAGCCCGGGGCAATGCCGAGGCTCCATTGGCCCGCCAAAAATAACTTCATATAACTGTGATTCATTTATGGTGCTTTATGATGTGTCTATGATGTCTAAAGTGTTTTTGTTTGAATGACTTTATAATGTCAGAAGTGCCTTTGTGTTTGAGTTACAGCTCATTTAGTCTGTTTTAATTTTCACATCATCCTTCATTCTTGATTCTTCATCTTTATCATAATTAATACATTAAATTCAGTGCATTGTTCTTTAGTGTTTGAATGACATATTAAACCATCCAAGCTGTTTACCTTCTCTAAATGTCGTATGGACACTTTAAGATACCTGATGAGTGAATCCCAGAGCATTTCTGAAAATGTAGATATCAGTCCACAGTAAAAGAAAAAATCTGCTTTGAAGCCTGCTAGTTAAATATCATCGGGTCTCACTTGAGAGAGTACCTCATTCGGGTGCCGGTCTTTGCCCATGTGACACCTTTAATCATTCCTCTCTGAAATCACATTTACCAATATTTCAAACGCAGTGGAGCTCTACAAAGCATTAGTGATGATAATTAAAATGTTTATATATGTGACGCCTCTGGTAATTGACGCTGGTAATTGGATCAAAGATTTCTGTATTAACTTGCTTATTTATGAGTCAGCTGATGCTGCATATTTCATTTGGCAATAAGATTGGGGTGTTCCCCCGAAAGTCAGCGTGTTTCCTTGCAGTTGATGTGTTTTTCACGGGATGTGACTACAGCCATCAGTGTAGAAAGGTGAGACGTTTACTGCTCTCACCTTTAATCAAAAGACATTTATTTTCTGTTTAATACTCTTATTTCACAGTTGGGCAGCGCTAATTTAGATAGAAAATTTGTTTTTTAGTTAATATCTGATTTATCAAAACTAAAAAGTCTGTTAAAGAGATGCAATTTAATATAATTCATGTGTATATGTATGTTTTATTTAAAATATAATAAACACACTTTACAAACATTGCTGTATTCAAACTCCACCTATCGCTACTCTGATTATGGTTGAAATATTAATTAAATATGAAATATAAAAAAATATGAAACTTGAGTTTCTAGATGAAATGTCCCTTTGTATCAACACTTTTGTCCCCTAATAAATCACCTACAATAGGATTGAGACACATATACACACATTTAGCAGACACTTTCATCCAAAGCAACTTACAGTGCATTCAGTCTATACATTTTGATTTATTTTTTACCAGTATGTGTAAAATCCCTGGGGATTGAACCCACAACCTTTTGCACTGCTAACGCAATGCCACAGAAACAACTTGGGAACAACAAGTTAGACATTGTTTTCTGTGAAGAGGTAAATTAATAGCCCAGAACTATTTTAAACTCTTCCGTTCACATGGGATACCTTGTTTTGGCTTTTAGCACTATCTGAATGAACGCAATTAAGTAATTGACTGAAAGGCTCATTAGCAGCTCATTATGCAGGCCTTTGTCTCCTCAGGTTTAAATCACACTAATACTCATGGTCAATCACGCCTACTCGCATATGCCCTTTAGAAACAAAAATTGTCTTCAAAAATTTTAATCAATCTATTATTTTTCTGTGAGCGAGTAAACAAGATGATTTTAACATCATTTTGAAGCAAAAAATCTAGGCTACAGTCTCGAGGTTTGTCAGTCTTGTGAACAAATGTTCTGTATGTGTTTTATGTCCTTATTTCAGTGACTTAAAAATTGTAGTTTTTCTCTAACTACACATAAAATATTGTTTTCTCTAAAACACAATCATGTACATACATGCTGTTTCCATATTATTGTAGCCCAGTTTGTACTGAATACAGTGTTTTCAGCCATGTATATGTTTATAAGGAATTGGAAAAAACCCCCCACAAAAGTCAAAAACACATGTCAAAACTTCCCCAGGCCCCCAAAACCCCATTAGACCACAGAGGGTTAATAATATATGAGGTGATACGTTTAAATGCATCCTCTTGGGATGTTTTTCTGTACAACCAAAAACAAGGAAAAAGTCAGAAAAGAAGTAAATGCCTTGTAGACCTGTCTTTGAGCACAGGTACTGATTCTGCCTTCAGTCAGAAATCCGAATTGTTTTTTTTGACTAAGACTTATGAAATAATTTATCTTTCAGGATAATTTAACCGTTTTTCAGTGCATTTTGCGTTTGGTGCCTGAAGGACAATAAGTGGGGAGCCTTTCTGTGTGAATCAATGGTGATTTGTGTTTTCTACTTTGTCCTGAGGCTGTTTGGATAGAGCTGGTCTCTCTGTATCAAATCAATATCGGCTTGTTGAATTCAGAGGGAATGAGGGTTCTCTGATAGGTCTTCAGAACCATATTGTCAAAAGAATAGAGGGCCGAGGATTGCAACAAATAGGAATGATGGATGGATATTTGTCACACGATCCTTTAGAAATCCCTCTAGTATGCTGATTTGGCACTCAAGTTTAAGTTTATTTGTTTATTATTTAACATTCTAAAACGGGTGTGCTGCTTAAACCATTAACCCCCCCCCCCCCCCCAAAGTAGAACATTCAAAACACACAATATTTATAATTTTTTTGCTGTTTACAAATTCAAAAATGTTTTAAGGTTAATAATTTTAGTATAAGGCTGAAAATCACACTTGAAACGTGTCAGAAAACAAATTGCTCATTGTTCTAAATTGTTGAATAGAATCTGTACTTGAATTATTTGCGAAAATGAGTCTGAAGGTTCATGTGAGGACTTATTCATTTTCATACTTTAACAGTTCATATATCTCTACTTAAATGAGTGGACTATTTTTAGTGAGGGTCTAAAAAAATATGTAAAGCGTTAAGATAAATAATGATTAATGAAACTTGTCTCCTTTTCAGGTCTCGGATTGTTCCCCAGACTCCCCAGATTCATGTCCACTCTTCTGCATGGAGCCCTTTGCGGTCCGCAGACTTTCCTGCCGAACCATCCAGCTGCCCCCCTTGGCCTTCAGGCAGGCTGAGCAGTACTATTGTGAGAGGAAACCAGAGACTGAGACGGCCCAGCCTCGACCCACCAGCCTCCCCTTGAGAGCACCTCCACTCATTGCCATCACCTCTGCAGATACAAGCAGGTAAATACTGGGCTTTTATCATCTATATTCTCATTATTGACGATTATTGTTTTTGTTCCATTTAACAGAAAGAAAGACTGCATTTTGAATGTTATATAGTTACTATGTCAATGTTATAAATTTTTTTAGCAGGTCTAAAAGCCAATTTTGACATAAAACAGAAATTTTTACTTTCAAAAATGCAATTAACATGGGTCAAAGAACCTCGTACAGAAAACTCTAATCTGCTTTTGTCTGATCTAGATGTGTTGGAGCTAATTGTGCTTTTGATCTGTTTATTTTCTCTTGCATTTTTTTTACAAGAACAATTGTTTTAACTGCACTTTGATGATTCTGTTTATAGGCTATACATTAGCCAAAATGTATTTGTGTCAACATTTTAGCAAGCACATTTTATCGCATGTATGTAAAATGTAAATGCTTCAGATCAGAAAATCTCCACTAATTTTACTGAAGAAAATAATCAGTGACCCAACTGAACCAAAGTAAACAAGAAATCTTAAATCAGTATCATCATGAACTGCTGGTAGATGCTGTTTGCACAGTTTGTAAATAGTGTTACTCTTTGCACCAAGTGTAAATATCAAAAAGAGCATCTTGTTTACACTAAATTCAAACAGTGGTAAATGCTATACAAACAGTGTAAACAGAAGTGAAATGCCATTTACACTAAAGGTAACTTTACTTACTCACCATTGGATCCTCTGCAGTGAATGAGTGCCATCAGAATGAGAGTCCAAACAGTTGATAAAAACATCACAGTAAACCAGATGTAATCCACAGTCCATCAATTAACATTTTGTGATGCAAAAAGTTGCATGTTTTTGTAAACAAATTCATCACTTATGTTTTTAATTTCAATCCGTTGCTTTCAGCTAACATACAAGTCCTCTATCCATAAAATAGCTTTCTGCAGTGAAGACGAAATTAATCAGTGGACTGGAGTTGTTGATTACTTTGTGAAGTTTTAATCAGCTGATCGGTCTCTCATTCGGACGGCACCCATTCACTGCAGAGGATCCATCAGTGAGCAAGTGATGTAATACTTAACAATTCTAAAACGTTAATACTAAAAAGAAACAAACTCTTATATCTTGGATGGCACGAGGGTGAATACATTTTGAGCAAATATTCAATTTTTGTGTGAACTATTACTTTATGTTAGGGCTGAGAGAGGTGAAGCAGGATTTAACCCAAGTCTGACTTCAACCTGGTTTCCTTGAGTCAGCAGCTCTTATTTTTCTTGAGAATGTGCACAGACCACATCTATTTTTTAGTCTGTCCTAGTTTAATAAATGGTTAGTTGCATTTTTTTTCATTAAACATTGTTCCACTGCTTTAGATTACAAAGATACAAACTTTTTATTGTATGTCGTTGGTTTTAACATGGTCTTGTAGCCTTATGAGTCCAACCAAAGACAACTCAATGATAGCTAGCAACTTTCTCATAATTAGCACCTAAAGCAAAGGATGATTGACAGTAACGTCAGCTAGAGATGGAGAATCTGTCAATCAAGTGCTTAATGATACGCAACATCGGTTCCCATCTACGGCACATAGACTTTATACGCATGAGTCTTGTTTTTCCCATTTGATTATGGTAAATAGTTTTTTCAAAACCCCAGGAGCCCACAGTCTCCAACTGTGAGGACTGGAGAATTTTGATGTCAAGAAAACTGTGCATTAAACATAAGAAAAGTTGAAATAATGCATACACAAATGAAGATTTCGCCTTGTATTTCAGAAACTGTTGTTAATGCTCACTAGTATGAACTATTGTCTTAATTGTGTTAAACTGCCTAGTGTTCAATTGCATCTTCTGCTCTGAATAAGCCTTGCATCTTGATTGTGTGTAGGCATCAATTTCCCTATTTTATGCCAGGCTGTAATTCACAAGGTCATGCTCCCCCCTTTACAATTCAGTGAATATTCTAATATGCCAACTTCACTGGATAAATTGTCTCAATTCTTTTTTCCCCTGCTGCCTCTAATGGAAAGAGCGCTTTATCCGACAAACACACTTATCTTTGAATTGCCTTCCTGTCAATGCTGTGTCAGATGCAGGACAGTCATTTGAACAACGCTTTGGTTTTAGTGCCTGAACTGATGGTTGACTCACATTGTATTTGATTGATAATCTATCTTAGATAAAAGAGAGAAGGGGTAAAGAACAGATTTGCTGTCAAAAGTAATTTCATGCTTATGACTTCAGGATTCTGTTAGGTTGTTTAGTGATTATCGTTCACTCAGGTTGAACTGACACCTAAACGATGCTGTCCGTATTGCTCAGCTCATGTAAAGAAAACTGAGAGTGTATGAAACTGAAACTGTACTAAATGTGACAACTTATATACTATAAAATATACTATTTAAACGTTTAAACGTCACAAACGTTTGTGAGAATATGACATTTTTTTAAAATATAATTGTAATATATATTCAATTATATATTAAATATGTAATGAATATTTGTATATAATGGTTTTTAGAAGCGGAAGTTATCATAGTTGGGTAAACTTGTATAGCAGTAAATGGGACACTACATCCAATATATATTTTTGTATTCCTGTTTGCTCAAATAGCAAAAGAAAAACTCCACAAACTTTTAAAACTTTCTAAAAGAGGGAAAAAAATAGAGAGCGATTGATAACGGCAGTCAGAAGTGTGAGCAATGTCAAATTTACTGTCATTCCCACAGACTCGGTATTAGAAACACCCTCACAGCAACGTTAACTAGTTTTTAAGTAATATGATGCAAAGGTCATATAGACAAGTATAGCATTATAAATACATAATTTAAAAAAAAAATGAAAATATAAAAAAAAACTTTGTAGGTTTTATGATGCTGATTACTATTGAAACACGTCATCACAGTCTGTGACAATTATTAATATTATTATAATAATGACAATTTATTTAGTATGTATATGTGTGTGTGAGAGAAAAAATATCATTCATATATATATATATATATATATATATATATATATATGAGAGAGAGCCAGAGAGGAAGAATTGTATAAAATCAATGTATAAAATTGACTGTTGGGAACGTTACTTTAAAAAAGTAATTAGTTATAGTTACTCACTACTGTTCCAAAAAGTAACTGAGTTAGTAACTGAATTACTCTATAATAAAAGTAACTCGTTACCAGGGAAAGTAACTATTTGCGTTACTGTTTTAAAAAAAAAGTTGCTATATGTCAAATAATTTTTATTTTTTGAGCAGTTTTAACAAGTCAGTTGAAATGAGTAGAACAGACAGGTGTTCGAACATAACTTTCTATATTTATTGCACGTCAACAGACAACAAGAGTTTTATCCTGCACTTCAAGTATTATCTTTGTAAGAAAAGTGTTTTTGGCCACTAGCTTTGTAAATGCGTGTATCGCTGTGAGATGCTTCATTAAATTAGAGTTGCTTACAGCGGATGTCGACAAAATCTTCGCTCCTGGAAATAATGTATACATTATATGCACGTTCTTGCCTTTGACCACAATGAATTTGAAGTAGTGCTTATATCTCCACCTTGAAAATGCCAACTTTTCATAGGATTGTTCCTGACTCCCCATCTCTGCTGCTGCTGCAAATCGCTGTTTAGCAGTTGCGTGTGTGTGTGTGTGTGTGTGTTTGGCGCTGCTGGCGCGTGTGCCGGCATGTGTGTAAAAACAGTAGCTCTGATTGGCTACCATGAAACACATGACTCTGCCTTAGCCAATCATAATCGCTTATCTCGTTATTAACCGACCTCCTCACTAGCTGTGTGAGCCAGGGGTGCGTTCGGATTAAACAGTTTTTTCTATCAATGCATAGTAACGCACCGCATTTAACGTCCAGTAATGTTAACGGCGTTGTAACGACGGGAAAAGTAATTAATTAGATTACCCCGTTACTGAAAAAAATAACGTCGTTACCTAACCTACCTATTCCAAACACTGATCAAATTTAAGTGGGCTGTTTAGCACCACTGTATCTTTTCCCCCCAGTCATCTGACTGATTCGGAATTAACAAAAAGTTTTTTCCCGCATTGTGCGAAGAGCATTAGGCTCCTCCCTCTGGTCTGTCAGTCAACCTGTGCAGAATAAATATTGATCTCCCTCCCAGTATCACTTCTGTGTGAAGTGGAGAGGAGGCTGAGAGCACTTGGATGTTGTTTTCCGTCCAGGCGAGGCGCGAGACAGGGATGCTGATATTGTTGCATGGACCACGAATATTTGCTAGTTTATTTGGGAACCAATTTGACGGGAAAAGCGTTTATTGTCCGGAGTTTTGTATTTTTATGGAAATTACGGTAGAAGCAAGCAGAGATGTCTATAGACGTTGAGCTATTGGACAGAATGGGTCAATCCAGTAAAGTGAACATCAAAATGGACTTTTCTGTTTATGTGCTTTTGCATATTTTATGTAGAATATTATTGCTTTCTTGGAAATAGCACTAATGGTGCACTTTACACTACGCGTTCTTATGGATGTTTTCCAAGTTTCGGACTATTCCCACCAAAGCTTGTTGCAATAATTATCTCACAAAATATAGTGTTTTGACGAATTTTAGCGAGTCGACACAACTGCAAGAATGGACGCCGGAAGCGAGGTGTCAACTTTGGTTTCTCCCGGTACCGATGGAAATGCGCCAAAACATTTGTGGAGGCAACAGAGCCCGGTTCCTCTTCAGATCCAGAACTCTTTCGGCTCGCGCAAGAACTACCGGGTGAGACAGAGAGGCTTTTCTGACACGGAAAAATACCTGAATCCCAGGACCATGGACCGGACATACGCTGTGGATACCGGTAACCGTCCTGGTTTAAAGAAGTCAAGAATGTCATGGCCATCATCCTTTCAAGGACTCAAACGGTGAGAACATTTTGGCCCGTCCAAGTAAACAAGGCGTATATATGTGTGTGTGTGTGTTTGTATATGTGTGTGTGCATATATATATATATATATATATATATATATATTATTTTGACAGTAATTACTTTATATAAGTTCTTTAAACGCATTATATGTAGGTAGAGTATTTAATTTGTACTAACAGATACATTAGTATATCATCCTTAGGCCTATAAACTGGGAATCTGTGTGTGTATGCATAATATACGTATATATATGTATATAGTTTTTTTTTCTTTATCCTAAATTAATCTAGGATAAAAATGAATCATTTTGGTTCATTTTTGTCGCAGAGAAAGATTGCAAGTTTAAATTGTGTATATATGCCAAGTGAGTTTTGTTAGCTTTTGTCAGTAAATAGATTTCTTTTTGATTTCGTTGGAACTTAATGTAAAAAAAAAACATTTATATATATATATATATATATATATATATATATATATATATATATATATATATATATATATATAAATATGTTTGAATATCTTGAACTTTAAATTGTGATATTATTCTAACTAGTCCAAAAGAAATTAATAAGAAAAATCGGATGCCATCTGGAGAGGCGTCACAGAAGTAATGCAAGTAAAAGGTATGCTGCGCAATGAATCAGAATACTCTTTTTATTGGCTGTGGTTTTGTTGTTGTGCTATCAGTCTGGACAGAAAAATGGCTTGATGTGGAATAGATACGACACATGGATTGCAGAATGGACAGACTCAGATTTGAGTCTGAATAATATCTAAAAATGTTTAAGTATAAAGGGCCTGTATTTCGTGTACAAACAGTTTAGCAAATGGCCAAGAAAGGAACTGAATGTTTAGGTAATTATAATCAATATTTTTAATTAGCTTAGAACATGAGGCATGGCTTCTCTTGATGAGATCGTGCAGAAGTACTTTTCACGTCTGTTGCTCTCTGGAGAGCCCTCTCGAGAACTGCTGTCCTTCACGGCTCTCCATTCATTCACTGAATGACAAATAAGACTGTTTACACCCATAACAGACCAGTTCATTGCAAACTGAACACCAGACTTTCACATCTAGTCCCTGATGATCTAGTACTTGGTAAGAGGAGACCAACGGTTCAAATGTTCCCTGAAGAAAAGTGTTTATGAGAGAGCCTTAGTTATAGACAGAAATATGCAGAATGATACTCTTGAATCAAACTAATAATAGACCATTAGTCACAGATTTGATACCTTTCGGTCAGAGCAATGAAATGTTTCCTTACCTTCTGTACTGCCCTCACACTGGCACTAAGTGGTAAATGTAAATGTTATATCTTTCACCCTGACAAGACATTGTAGATTTTACTATTTTATGTCCTTATTCCTCAAGGATTCCTCTCTTTACTCCCCAAACCCAAAGTATGCAAAAGCAAACACATTTTTTTTGTCTTGAAACTAAGCACCTCGATTTATGATGTCAGTGTTCAGTTTAAACAAGAATGGAAGAAAAACAAGTCCTACCTTTTATCATAATGCAGATAATTGCTTCTATAGTCCATTTAAATCCATTTTCTCATTACTGGAGATGGATTTCCTCGAGACTCACGGAGGGGGTGATATTCAACCCCACACATTTAGACCACGACCAGAATGTATGACTCACTTTTGTGAATGTTTATAAAAACGTTAATATCCAGGCCCATCTTACCTCTTCATTTCGAGTTTTCCTTGCTGAGCAAATTGTTCTCAGTGTTTGTGAAATGATGTTCAGTGACTTAATGTGAGCAGCATCTAGCTAATGTTTTTTAGTGCTTTCAAAAGCAGTGGTTATATCAGCTTTATGGACAAAAATAGCAACATCTAGGGCTTGCTTGACTAGGATTTTATGCAAAAACTTTTGATGTTCAGTAAAAAATACTTTTTACTAATGTTGTTCTTTTTGTGAATGCAATTTTTATGCTGAAGAATTATGTAGTATGACGTTTATTCTAAAATGGATTGTAAAACAGTGCTTTGGTTGTTTTGACATGCTGTGCAAGAAGCTCTTTTTATAAATTATGACTGAACCTTTCTGTTCATTGCCTCCTTTGTGCATTGTACCAAGAAATTGGCTTGAAAGGAACCAATATCTGCACAAACCACCATGCACATCTGTCAGCTGATCCCAAGAGCTAATTGTCGCACTGGTCGCTGGAAACACCTGAGATGTGAACATGTTTGCTGTGCAGCTGTGTGTGAGTGCTGTTACTTTAAACCTCTCGATCATAGGAGTTCATCCTGATAGATAGTGGTAAGATCAGTAAGTTGAGACACTTAAGATCTTCTCTGATTAGCCAACAATTGGGGACTGTGAAGATGGTGTTATCATTGTGAGGTGAACCCCTGTGCAATGCAGTGATGTGTTTTTTTTTGTTTATTTTGGCATGTTAATTTAAACAAAAATATATTAACCCTGTCTCTCAGTGACATCTTTATAGTGCAGATATTCTGCCTGTCAGGCAGCATGGATTTGGTTTCTAAAGTAGTCTCAGTTGTACTACTGTTTTGTACACAGAAACGCACACGCAGACAGCCAAATCCCTCAGAGACCTGATATGCATCATGTTGCAGAACTGCCTCTAGATGCAGATAAAGCTTTTTTGCTTTAAATCCAGAGTGCTCCTGGTGCACAATAGAGCTGATTTGCAATATATTTAATATCGATGATATATTTATAATGAATTTGCTGGTGATTATAAAATTAAGCTAGTTTATTTTGCTATCATTAGACTCCTTTGTATGATCATGGTGCTAGCGCCAGCATGTTTGATTCCCAATGAATATCAAAGTGTAAATGAACATATGTTTTGCGAGTAGTGAGTATGAGTTTAAGACAGATGCCAAACTTTTTAAACTTCAGTAGCAAAAACAGCATTACTAAGTTTTATTCATTCCATCAGTTCAGACTGTCTGTTAAAATTGTCTGAATAAAGTGTTAGTTAGACTGACTGAAAAATGATAATTTCTAGCCATATATATAGTACAGACCAAAAGTTTGGACACACCTTCTCATTGAAAGAGTTTTCTTTATTTTCATGACTATGAAAATTGTAGTGGGGCGGGGCTGAGGGACGTGGGAACAAGAAGGGAGGCCGGCAATGATTGGGCAAATCAGTGGCACCTGCGGCCCACCGCCGGTCTCGAGTCCCACGTAGGAGATGGAAGGATATAAAACTGGAGCGACGACAGTGAAGGTCGAGAGAGGACCAGGCCTGGGATTTTAGTTGTGTTTTGATTTTTATTTGAGCACACCAGTCGTCCGTGAGGGGCTGGTGCGCTGTTTTGTGTTTATTTTAAATTATTAAAATTTTATTTGATTGTCCGCCGGTTCCCGCCTCCTTCTTCCCGATGACTAGGAAGTCTTGTATCATTACAGTGGTGTCGAAGCCCGGGAGAAGGAGGGACACGCTGCTGAAGATCCCTCACCGCTGTGGTGAATCCGCGGTGCCAACGAGCAGGCGAGGAGTGTGCCGCCATGGACGCTCGAGGCGGTGGACTGGAGCGAGTTGCCGGGGACGGGCGAGCTCGCTACCGGCCGCCCACGATGTGGAGAGACGGCTGCCGTCCGTGAGGGAGCGGAGGAGTCGGCGCCGTTCGGCAGGTGGCCGGAGCCTGCTGCCATCCGCCGGAACGGGGAGGAGCAGGGAACGGGGGACTCCTGCCGGCTGCCCTAAACCGGAGGAGCCGTCGCCGTCCACCGGGTGGCGGAGGAGTGTCGTGCCGTCTGCCGAGGGCCGTCCAGTGCCACCGCCAGGCACCGCGGAGGAGATCACCCAGCTGGTGGAGGGCCGAGCAGCAGTGCGTCTGGGAACCGAATTTTTTATTTTTTTTCTCTCTCCCCTCTCTCGTCTCTGTCGCTCCTCCTTCCATCTCCTTTTCTCTCGCCTCGTCTGTCCTATCCCCAGGTTCCCGCAGGTCCCCGTGAGCGGTCCCCGCCGGAGGGGCGATGGGGGTATGTGGCGAGTGGGGCGGGGCCGAGGGACGTGGGAACAAGGAGGGAGGCCGGCAATGATTGGGCAAATCAGTGGCACCTGCGGCCCACCGCCGGTCTCGAGTCCCACGTAGGAGATGGAAGGATTTAAAACTGGAGCGACGACAGTGAAGGACGAGAGAGGACCAGGCCTGGGATTTTAGTTGTGTTTTGATTTTTATTTGAGCGCACCAGTCGTCCGTGAGGGGCTGGTGCGCTGTTTTGTGTTAATTTTAAATTATTAAAATTTTATTTGATTGTCCGCCGGTTCCCGCCTCCTTCTTCCCGATGACTAGGAAGTCTTTTATCATTACATGTAGATTCACACTGAAGGCATCAAAACTATGAATTAACACATGTGGAATTATATATGGAATTATATACATAACAAAAAAGTGTGAAACAACTGAAAATATGTCATATTCTAGGTTCTTCAAAGTAGGCACCTTTTGCTTTGATTACTGCTTTGCACACTCTTGACATTCTCTTGATGAGCTTCAAGAGGTAGTCACTTGAAATGGTCTTCCAACAGTCTTGAAGGAGTTCCCCGAGAGATGCTTAGCACTTGTTGGCCCTTTTGCCTTCAGTCTGCGGTCCAGCTCACCCCTACACCATCTCGATTGGGTTCAGGTCCGGTGACTGTGGAGGCCAGGTCATCTGGCGCAGCACTCCATCACTCTCCTTCTTGGTCAAATAGCCCTTGATGCCTTCAGTGTGACTCTACAATTTTCATAGTCATGAAAATAAAGAAAACTCTTTGAATGAGAAGGTGTGTCCAAACTTTTGGTCTGTACTGTATGTTATAAAAACCACCAAAAAAAAAAAAATATATATATATATATAATGAAAGAAGTCTTGTACACTGCATTTATTTGTTCATAAATAGTGTAGAAAGTGTACTATAGTGTAATATTATTAACATGTAAAATAACAGTATGTAAATATTTTAAAATCTCATTTATTCCTTTGATGTCAGAATTGAATTTTCCTCATTTCCAGTCTTCAGTGTCACATGATCATTCAGAAATAATGAAGATATCTGATAAAGAATTATCTGATTGGCTAATGATTTGGTGCTCAAAAAAGATTTTTTATTCTTTATTATTATTGTAATTATTTATTTATTTATTTTGATGACTAGAAAATTCTAATTTGTGGCACCATCAGCCCTTACAGTATGTGGGTTGACGTCAATACAAATCAATACTGTTGCATTTGTATTCTCTGTGAGTCTAAGTCCTGTGATACACTACATATTTGATTGCAGTGATAACTGGGGCCTGGTTGCTGAGGCTTTCACCTGTGATGAAGAGAGCTGTCACTGGTAGAGCATTCATTCTTTCTATAAACACAGGGATAGTGTCTCCCATGAGTGGGTTTGATTTATGTGCAGCAAGAATTCAGGTAGATCGGTGTTCCCATTGAATTCAGAAAAGAATCAAACAGTGGTACTGTGTGTTAATGTGAAAAATGTGTAAATTACTAGTACAAAATGGGAATATCAGTGATTTTTTGGTGAATTCATCATTTCCATTGGTTTTAATTCACAGATGAGACTTCTGAGCACAGAAATTGAATGCTGCCACTGCACAAAAATCAGTATTATATTTTATAAATTGGCATTGTTAAAAAATAATCTGACCCACTTCTTCCAAGTAAAGGACAGGATTCACTCCCATGGTCGGCAGAAACAAACATGACATTATTAGTCATAGAAAAACCGGCTTCAGGGGGTCTGTGGCGCCAAAGAGAAATTTATGTCACAAATGAAGAGGACTGAGTTGCTCAGGGGAACTGATGTTGCTCTAGTTTTTACATATGCTGGTCACCCCTCCCTCTTTTTCAGTTTTATGGAAAACTTTTTTTGACACACATTTATTTTGGGTACAAGTACACTTATTAATTCTCCTGATTCTCTGTGGTGGGGGTGGGCGGTCTGACCAAAATCTTCCATCTAGTAATGTTATTTTATTTTTTAATATGTATGTGTATATATATATATATATATATATATATATATATATATATGTAGTAAAGGACAGTACCATACGACTATCAGGAATATATGTTTCTTAATCATACCGCTGTTCTCCTCAGTTCTGATCCAAATGCATGTAATCATGTCCTTTTTCCCTCCAAGGTTTTGAGTTGGTGTTACACGACACCTCTGGAGGATTAGGTCCGATCTCTTAAGCTGGATGCTCTGATCCCAGGGGTTAGAGTACCTGCAGCCTCTACCTGGGTTTATGACTCACTGGCTCGGCTTACTATGCAGCTTTCCCTGGCAACAATAGAGAACATGCATCATCTCGGCTCAGGACTGAGTAGTGCAGTGACAGAAATGCAATATATTTGAGATCTGTATGCTTTTTATTTGTTTGCGTATGCTTCATGCAGTTTATACAGGAATAGAAAATATCTTGCATGAATGATCTAAGAAACCCACACAGCTAATATAGGAGGCTGAAGGACAGGTTTGAGAAGTGATCGAAACGATGAAATGTACCAGAGAAAATGAGATCACTAAATCTGAATCACTTTTTGCTGATGTATTTATTTATTTATTTTTGGTAAAAAAAAAAAAAAATTAGTTAGTTACAAAGAAAAGAAAGCTTGGAGATAAAGGAAAAGAGGAGTCAGAACAAAGCATGTGTTATCTTTTTGGACCACACATGCACACATGCATTCATGACTTGCAGTACAACAGAATGAGATCTTTTACTTTCGCTTGAGGTGATGTTATGTGATATTCCTGGAGAGAGGCTGCTTTCTGATTGGTCGCCTGGCTGCATGCGCCGTTTGCCTCCGAGGTCACCCTGGCAAAAAACAATGGAAGGTCAAAGAGAGATGAGAGGTAGACAAAGACTTCAACAATTACAATATTGATTGTGTTTTAGAAAATAAGACTGTTATGGTTATATATTTGACTTGGATTTTCCAATGCGTTAGTCATGTCTTTTCTCTTTTATGCATTAAAATCTTACAACCTCCGGTGAAATAAAAAGGAATCAAAATCTAATTTATCTATGGAAATCAATGGAACGTTTTTGTTTCAGATTTTCCTGAAATACTAAGACATTGTGACGCAAATGTAAATATTTTTAGGTCACTAATCAAATCAAATTTGTAACATTAATTATGTGAACTGCTTTGTACAGATGTTCTATTGAAACACATGATACTTTTTGGAACATTCTGTAAATGTAGGTGGGCATATGATCCTCTATTGGTAAAATAATTGCATCATCTGAAGATTAATAATGGATTCTGGTGATGACAATGAATATGGACTGGAAACTGTAGCTGCATGTCACTCACTTTCTTTAGTAACCTTTAGTAACCTTTAGATTATGCAGATGAGATGCGAAGACCATCCATATAGCTCAATGGTTTGATAGAAGGCCTATGAATATTTATAAGATGACAGCTCAGTTGTTGACAGCTTTCTGAGATGGCAAATGTACAATATTTACAGGCTTTGTCTGACCTATCCCACATAAACAGATGGGTGTATTGATATATATATATCGTTGTTTTTTTGGCATTTTTATTTCTTTATCTTGCATGTATATGTATGTATGTGTTTGTTTTATTTTTATTTTTTCTATAGTCTTTTTTTCTATCTGCCCTTTCTTGTACAATTCTTTCCTCTGCTTCCCTGATGACCAATTACCTTGTCAGGGTGCAACCTGAGCTTTCTTTTGAGCGCTGCTTTGTTCAGGAATCTTCTGTTTTGTCTGTCTTGTTTTTCCTTTTTGCCCCCTGGAGATCTGCAAGCGTATCTAGTCTCTCTCTCTTTTATCATACATGATGCATAATATTTTCTATTAAAGTACATCAGGATTTTAAATATAAAGGTATAATATGTAAATCAATAGAATTGAAGGTCCTTCCTGTGCAATAAATGGGCGCTTGACAGTTCTGGTATGTACTGGACTCACTACTCTAATGGGATGTCATGGTTGGAAAATTCCAGACAATTCTTTGATAGACACAAATAGAGACTCCTTTATATTGTTTCCTTGTATGTTGACATCCTAATTTACATCTGGTGGTGTGGCTGAGCATGCAAAATTGTTCTGTGGTCAAGAGCAATGCAATGAAATGTTGTTTACTTCAGTTTCTCCTGCTTTATTAAAGCACGAATTACCTTTATTTTTATTTATATCAATTTTGCTTGACTGTGTGAAAGGGCCCTACTGGAGATTCTGGCAATGCACAGCCTGAATTAAGTGTCTCAATGAAACGTGGGTGTATATGAGATTAATTGCTGGACATGAAGTTTAATATTTTCTTAATGCCAGGGGGGCAGGCAAAACAGATGGGCCTCAAAAACTCTTAAATATTTAGTTTTTCATTTGGTCCATATTGGCGTTGTAAATCATGTTAGTGACTAATAGATTGCTTCATTGTTTATGAGGAAATGAACCCATGGTGAAGGTTTTTGTGTTGGGATTTCTGTGTCTGTTGGCCTGTTATTGGCAGCTTCTGCTGTTTGTTGTGATGGCCTTTTGAAGAAATGGCTTCTATGGAGGTGATAGGCCATCTTCACTGCAAACCTCTTTGGTTTTCCCATCTCCTTGAAGTGTCAGACCCCCTGAAGGAGAATCTTTCTGCTCTGCAGTCCCACAGACAGATCCATGTGTTTGGGAATGGGAAGGAATAGATCACGGGACATCAGATGGAAAGATAATACACACACACCCTCACATTCAGTTCACCTTCTGTGGCAGATACTAATGCTGCGGTTCACCACCTTTTGTGTGATTTATTAGCCTCTGTTTTACTTTTTTTTTCATGCAATTCTAATAAATTACAAAAACTAAATAATTTTTTTTGTGATATCTATTTTATTTAAATATATTAAACAAATACTTTTTTGTGCATTTTGTTAAGCTTTTAAATATAGATAATATTATTTACTTAATTCATATACTTAAAAAATACTTATTAAATAATACAATGATTCTAATAAATGACACATTATTTGATTTCTATTTAAATTATATTATGCTTTTTTAAAATATATTTTTGATTTATATAAAATAAAATATATTTAGATAGGATGGATAATATAAAATAATTTTAGATTTCTGAAATATTTTAAATACATATTAATTAATAAGATGGATAGATATATAGATAGATTTTTTTATATTTTATATAGAAAATATATATATTTTTTTACATTTTGTAATCGTAAACAAATGGGCAAAATAATATATACAACAGCAAACAAGAGTTGTAAGCCCTAGTTGTGCAGTCTTTTTTTCATGCATTTTTGGTCAGTGAGTGGGACAGAATGAAGGCCATTTCTGCATGTGTTCTGAATGATGATTACAGTGGAGGCCATTAGTCTATTTTTGGAGTTCTTGCCCTGTGGGTTATACCCACCACCCTTGATAAAATGTGACCCATTTCTGGTAAATGCTCTTTCCTCAGCCCCCTCTTTAGGCTTGAAACTGACCATGTGGCAAACCTTGAAATTTAAGAACACCACTTCCTGTTAAAGGAGCAGGAACAAAGTTAAGCCACTTTGTTATTTTTAGGAGGACAAATGCTTCGCCCAAGAAATTAGAGTAGGAGAGTATACTGTATACATTTCTATAAGATATACATATACTTATGTGGACCCTGTTGTGTGTATGAACATGGTGTCTAATGAGAAAGACCTTTACAGGTTTTGGGGTTTTGAAATTCCTCCTGACTGTCTCCTACTGATGAGGTCACGAAGCCACATTGAACCCAGCTGGCTGTTCTATAGCGTTTAGGTGTTTCTGCAGGGTGCCAGGCTGTTGTTCCTGCTCTCCTGACATATCTGGGTCATTCTATTAAGGGGACTAAGGAGACCTTTTGTTTTAGTGAGAGCTAGCTAGTTCTCGTAGTGAGAAGTTTTTTTCCTAAATAGTTTGCCAGTGAATATGATGTGTTGTTTTCCATGCTAAACATCCATTTACCTTAATGTTGGGTGTAGTGCAGCTTACTGCTGTTTTGTCAGGTACACTCATAGTCAGCGAGTGCACGGGTGTCAGGATAGAAAGCTAGTACCACAGTGTGAATTAACATAAACACCGCCTTCGTCCTGACTTTCATCTCAATTTGTCACTTTGATTGCATTTAGGCTCATTTCTTGCTATGAAAAATATATTTTTCACCATCATGAATATTTTGATTAAAAAAAAAAACACGGACCTAAGGCTTGTCATTTTACAGCACTCCGATTACAAATGCATTTTGTGTAGAGCGCTGCGTGGAGATCGACATTCAAAAGCATGATAATTTTGGTCTAGATGAGTCAGCCCCCTGTTAAATGCATCATAAAAATATCAGATCTATTTGAACCTTTACAATTCTTTTATTGCTAAAAATGAAAAAGTGATGAAAAAAACATCATCCAGATGTGAGTCCTTGCTAACACTCGGTGTCTCAAGTGTCTTTCCTTCACAATAGGAATTGTTTTTGCCACTAATTCATTACAGAGCAGCTCTAAAAGGAACAGTTCCCCCAAAAATGAAAATAATGTCTTTGTTTACTTGCCCTTGTATTAAACTTTATGCACTTTTCCTTGCGTCATGGCAAATGGATTCTTAATGCAGCTTACAAAAGACAAAACAACAGTATTTTGACATTTCATTTCTGTGATTACTGTAGGTGAAAAATTAACAGTGCCTCAAATCTGTCGTCTTTTTAGTGAATTTTCCCTTTTTAAGTTTTTGCACACTGGTTGGTTGTAGGAATCAGTCCAAATTTTTTACTAATCATTAATTTTTCATTTTTAGATTTTTGTATCATCAAAATAGTCAATATGACTTCCACATCATTTGAGGTTCTCAGTATGGAAAAAAGCAGCTTGGACAATTTGCCTAAGATCTTTTGTGTGCAAGGACAGGAAAATATATTCAGCCATATTTTCACCGTATTTTGTGAAGCCTCCCTTGGTAGGTGTCCTGTTTTGCATTTTTAATGCATGTGCGCAAGAGCTGTCAATGGCTTGCTTTTGCATTTACCCTTGGAGCTTGTCGCAAGTTTCTGACAGTATTACATGAAAAAACTGTGTCAGCGTGAAGGAGGCTAGCCACTGTGAGGCTCAGAAAGTTGAATAACAGAAGCAGATCTGACACACAGCCAAAATATTATTCGTGCCAAATCTGTGAGATGCATCATTAAGGAGAGAATAAGCCCTGCCAAGGCCAGCGATAGAAAAACAACTTGTGTGACCAAGACATTAGCTGGTCGATCCCAAAGGTTTACTCTCTAGTGAGGACAAGCTCCCTACACATTTTCAAGGTGACAACAGAAATGAGTCAAGCATTATCACATGATAAAACAGATTGTACTATAAAGGAAAATCTGATATTAGATGAGGAGTTTTGGGCTTTTGTGGACAGTGGAGAAGAACCTGGGTAAAAAAAAAAAAAAAGTAATTGTGCAAAGCAAACTCTATTATCTGTGATATAGAAGAGAATGTGAAGCCTTGTTTTTTTCATCCAGCCTTTCACAGAACTATCTTGTGATGGTGCAAAATGATGAGAGCAGGAACAGGATAGATTTTGAGGTGTATAGGAAGGTCTTACTTTTTTAGCATTTCATCAAAATTCAAAAGTTATCTCTATTCATCCTGCAACCAAGTAATAGTCCTTAATACACTGAAAGTGGAAATTGGCTTCTTCTGATATGCTTCAGGTAAAAATGGTTTAAAATGAAACTAGCTGTCCAGATTTCAGTGTTATTTTAAATTAGAATTTCAGAGTGAAATGTAAAAATGAGATGTTTTCACCTTCAGAAATTCTGTAGCTCTTGAACTGTGTGGAGGTAAAACATTTTTCCTGACACTAGTATGCCCTCTTGTGTCCAAATAGAGCATGAGTAGTTCTATTTTTTTTCTGTTCTGAGTATGGTGCAGTCCTAATGTAGGTTTTATTACCCTGTTGTGGATATTTGTTTATTGAAAGAACAATTATAGTTGTAAAATTGCAATATAAATGAAGTTAAGTTATAGCTAATGTCAAATAAATACTGCTTTAGTTTCAAAGAAAAATAGGATGATAAAAAGGTTTAAATGTTGTTTTATGATGTTGTCAATTTAATATTGTGATTTATTTTAATTCTACAGTTCTTTAATAATATTAGCCAGTCTTAATTTATCTATGACATAAACATAATAATGATAATAAAAAATAATATAGCTAAAATCTTTAAAAGCTTTTTATCACAGTACATGCAGTGTGCTATCATGGCGTGTTAAAGCATTAAAATATTTTAAAATGATTAATACAAATTAAAATGTTAATTTTAAAATAAAATAAATAAAATGTAACAAATTTAATTGATATTTTAATGAATAATACTATAATACATGGTATACATTTTTATTAAATACAATATCAAATACAATATTTATAGAAAAATATTCATTATGTAAAATTAATAAATGTGTATGTGTATATAGTTACATAGTACAATTTTAATACAGTTTTCAAGGTGTGTTCACATTATAGTTAGACCTTTAGTTAATGGATTTTAATGTTGGTGCAATGTTTGTATTTATGGGTATGTGTGTACATTGTAAGGGCTGCTACACTAAAGAAAAAAATTAAGCAAAGAAAATCCTAATAAGGAAAGATATATGAATGGTGTGAACCCAGTCATCCAGCAGAGGGAGATGTTTTATCGTAAGTGTTCATGTGCAAGTCAGACTTTCTAAAGTTGTTTAAGTTTGTGCATTGTAAACCACTGAGATATGCAGTCCAGTGTTTTAAGTCAGGTTTAGGGATTAAGGAATTGTTCCCCCAAAAATGAAATATGTAATGTAGAATTTTAGCTGGAAGATGAATTTTTGCAGGAACTGTTCCTTTAAGTAAACCATTCCTGTCATTTTCTTTTAGTACATATACTGGACTGAAGTTACTTTGTTCTCGCTGTTCCTAAAATAAGTGGACAAGCTATAGTTTGTTTTACAGTCTAAATTTGCTCCATTATTTAATTGAAAGCTTGCCAGCACACAATGCAATCTAATTTTAGTTCATGTTTTTTATGCCTTGATTTTTGAACTGTTGATGGCACAAGGGTATGACAGCCTCTGTAATAATAATAAAATAACAAAGTGTGTCAAAAGATGTGCCACTTCTTAACTTTCATTTAATTTGTTAGAGGACATCCTTTTATACTACTGTCCTTTAAGCATGCCAGACTTTAAAAGGGTCTTTCATGGCATTGTGTTTGAAGGGTGCCACAGCTATGATTATGGAATGATATTGCGGACATTATTCAAAAGGCATTGCAAATTGTATTTGCAATTGCGTTTTCAATTTGTGGACGCATAAAATGTGACACAATCCAAACGCAAATGCAAATCGCGCATTACCGTTTTCATTTTCGATTAAGTGAACGCACAGTGTCTGCCAAATTTAAAATGGAAATGCAAAGTCCATTTGCAATTGTGTTTTCCATATCTTACGAGCTATGAGCCTGTCATATTTAAATAGCAATATTAATTACCACATTTGCCTTTTCACTCTCTCTGCACTGTGCATGTAAACTGCCAAAACTCAAATGGAATCGCAATACGTTGAATTTCCAACGTCTACACGGAAACCTGTCAATCAAGTGACAGGGGTGGGGCCATTTTATTGGGCGTGTTTGCATTGGGAAGTGAAGATCGTACTAAAATGTACCATGTTTTTACTAGGGTAAATATAAGTTAACGATAATGTTTATAATTAAGCCACAGTAGCCACAAATGTACAGTTGTCTGAGACGTTATGAAATGTTCTTTAATATCATGAACCATAAAATGTAGTCAGTGTTCTGCTATTGTTTATTTTCATAATAGGTAAACACAGGCCACAAGTTAAGATGGTCACAGATCTGGTGCTGCTTCAGAGTAGCTTGGTAGCTCAGTGGTTAGTGACTGTCATCTCTAATGGCATACCGTCTTTTAGCGCGTGTTCGAAACCCGGGCCAACACAGACGTTCTTTATGTAGACGTTGGAAATTCAAATGCAAAAGGTATTGCGATTCCATTTGAGTTTTGGCAGTTTACATGCACAGCGCAGAGAGAGTGAAAAGGCAAATGTGGTAATTAATATTGCTATTTAAATATGACAGGCTCATAGCTCGTAAGATATGGAAAACACAATTGCAAATGGACTTTGCATTTCCATTTTAAATTTGGCAGACACTGTGCGTTCACTTAATCGAAAATGAAAACGGTAATGCGCGATTTGCATTTGCGTTTGGATTGTGTCACATTTTATGCGTCCACAAATTGAAAACGCAATTGCAAATACATTCCATCTATGATTCACACAAAGTGCTCTAGCACAGAGTTCTGCCTTATCAGGTGGAAGGCAGTTAGTCAATCAGAGTGCGAATAAACTGCTAAATGGTCACAGAGGTGGTGCAGCCTCATCAACGCCGCAGAAAAAGAAACGGACACTTTGCATTTATTGATGTTCAATATGTCTGTGACTGTCTATACATTTTGAGTATTCAATTTATTTATGGCTAGAGGATATCACCAGATATTGCAAATATCTCAGAAACGTGATAAGGTTGCATACAGTGGCAGGGGCCACATGTGCTTTTAGGGGGCACACTTTTTAAGTGGGCAAACTCATTTTAAATAATAATAATTTTTATATAATTTTATATAATTATTTTTTTTTGGTGTATAAGCTCTGATGAATAAGTGAAGCCCCTTCTCTCTGAAGAACATTGGCTGCATCTGAAAACTTAGGCAGGTGACTTGCTGCCTTGCTGTCTAATCAGGCAATGACTTTGCAGGCAGCATTTTTGCCCGAAGGCACCTCATGAAACGGATTTCGGACAGGCTTCTGAGGCGGAGTAATGGTTTAATGATCTACAGCAAAATATAGAGAGCTTTGGTGATAACTAAGTGGATATTTCTTTACTGCAATATTAATTTCTCGCTAGAAATTATATAAAAAGTGGAAAACGTTGTTCAGAAACATACATTTACACACAAACTGACCACCGACCGCTGACATTGATTTCGGACGTGTCTTGATGCCTTCCTACCTTGGAATGCGACCTCCGAAGGTATGGCGTTATATGTGTGCCTCAATCCTGAGCGAGTAATTGTACGTTTTGAGCACAGAGAACTATATTTTGCAAGCACATTACATTATATTTTGAACAGAAATTAACAATCGCAAAAAAAAAATTAGCTTGAGCAAAGAAAAAACAATTCCGTGCTCAATAAATGTATTTGCTTGTTTGCTATTATCCATATTAACGTGCAGTAATAACCCCTCTCACGCAGTTTACTCAGGTGCTCTCTCAAAAACTTATTCTCTGCGCTCCTGTCAAGTCCCCCCCCCCCTCTCTCTCTCAACCTCTTAATACTGTGCGCGCTCAACTCTTGACACACACACTCTCTCAACTTACAACAGCGTTACAAGTGTGCCACAAAATCAACCAATCGGAAAATGAAAGGTCAATTGTGATTGGCTGTTGGTCTCCAATCAAATCGCTAGTAGAACCAAAGCCCGTCTGGTCCGTGTACGTTTTGATCATTTCTTTTCCTATTTAGAATTCAATAACAAATTTTTTTTTTCAAAAAAAAAGTCAAAGCTCTTTACATTCTTTGCATGTGATTTATCAACACCTAGTACATTTTAAAATATACAGCTCATGAAAAATAAAAGTTCCAGATGGATAAACATTAAACGTACAGTATGGGATTTTTGGCCACCAGGGGTCACTCAATCAAAATAATAACAAGACGTACTTTGATGACATCGGGAAAGAGCGTGGGCTCATGGGAGTTGTTGTCATTGGAACACGCGCTCTGTCGCTCCCCACATTCTGCACTCATTCTAACTTAGTATTTTGAACTTAGTATATTTTCGAACGGAGCGATGTATGAATTATCAGACCCCTATCAAATCAATATTCCATCTAGCTAGTAGTTATATATGTTAAAAAACACGGTCGCCTTTCGTTAATAATTATAATTACGTTTATACTATGATATCGAACAAGATAGTGAACTGCATTCAAAGCTACTTAATCCAGCTAGATATAAAACAAATGTTGATTTACATTATACTATACATGAGAGCTAGTCCGTCTGCATTTTACACAAGACATCATCGTTTCACAAAATATACGGATAGATACAGTTAGCTGAATGGATGCATACCTGTTTATTAGAATGCAAGCGAGTTCGGCATCTCTCTGTAGTTTCAGCTTGTCACGAAGCTCTCTCCATCTTGGAAATGCAGCTCCAATATTTACCCGTGTCTTGTTTCTTCTCTTGTCCCAATACCTCTCGGGTCATTTATTTCACCCGTACGTTTGCGCTTCACAGAATGTGCAGGCAAAGCATAATCATGATCCATAACTAAGTTATTGATTGAGGCATAAATACTAATATAAACAATATAAATATAAAATATAATAGTCTTGATCAAGGCTAGCTACTACTTTTTCTTTTTCGTCTCTTCTTTTCTTCTGTTCACCTTTGTATTTGGCGTTCCGCCGGGTTCCGCAGGAAGTTAGATAAACTAGAGGGGTCAAAGGTTATATGACGCCAATTTGAGTTTGTGGAAACTGTTGGGATAATGTAAGTACACAACTAAAAAAATATATATAACATAGATATAGTGATTTCTGCTATTTTTAAAGCAAAAAAAATTACATATTGTGCCTTTAAATGCATAAACCAGTGCGAATAAACTATATCTTAAAATAAATTTGGAGGTAGGTTGAAAAGGCCAGAATGGGAAGTTTTAAGTAGTTGTACAGCTTGAAGTGTGAAATTTATTCCTGTACACAGATATGGCATATTCATGGCAGTACGCATGAAATTCATCTATTTATTTGTGATTTAAACTAATGTAAACAGAAATCCTGTTGCCCCCTCTAGTGGACATTAAGTGTTAAGACCTTCATTGCTCGGGTAACAAAAGGGTTTGGATTAGGATTTTTTGGGAAGTTAAGTCCGACCAGTTATACAGCAACGCGAGTCAGACGAGTCTGAAGATCTGAGCTGAATTTGGTGAAACATTAAAGTTGTAGTCGGTGTAAATTACTCTTATAATAAATAATAATAATGTTTAAATACATGTTGGCTTTCTCAAGCCCAACAAAGAATACGAAGAAGAGAAACATCATTCAATTTAGTATGCAATAAAACTAATATTACTAATTTATTTCATAAATTTAACTATATTAATTTTCACAATTATTTATTAATGTCACACACACATAGTGCCTTTAGACTTAAAAGCGGTTCAGCGCCGCCCACAAGTGCAAATGAAATATTGAAGCCATAAACCGATTTTTAAACCCCATACGACAAAATGAGATATCGTGCGTGAGAGGGGTTATTACTGCACGTTAATATGGATAATAGCAAACAAGTAAATACATTTATTGAGCACGGAATCGTTTTTTCTTTGCTCAAGCAAAATTTTTTTATTGCGATTGTTAATTTCTGTTCAAAATATGATTTTTTTTTAGGGCCTTATTGGTATTTTGGTTACACGATAAATTGTATTTAATTTAATGTAATTTCCATTTAATTCTGTTGTAGTTTCTGGCTGGGATGCTTCCTCACAGGAATAAAAGTCAAAGAACTTCTCATTACATAATTCATCCAGAGGTATTACTTGTGATTGTGCAATTTTGAAATCATTCCTAATAGTGATTTCATTAGATACTCAAGCCAGAGAAGAAACAGAGGTGTTCATAACATTAATAAAGTGCTGTGATTGAGAGCTCATTAAATGAAACACAATAATTTTTACAAATATTTTTATTACCATTCTTTTTATCACAAAATAGGCAGTGTAACATATTCTATCATTAAATGTTGTTTAAACTTTAAAAGGAAGCATAATTATACTTTCTATAAAATATTGTTAATAAATGCACATTAAAACCAATATCGAATCAATGTTGTTGTTAATAATAAATATTAAAATAATAACAAGAATGACAACAGTAACAATAATACTAATAATTTGTAGTAGTAGTAGTAGTATTTGTTATTAAAATATTTGTATTATATTGGTATTTATATTTTTATTAATAATACTTTATTAACCAATGTTTTTATAAATTATTATTAATTTGTGCTCCTGTGGCTCAGTGGTAGAGCATTGCGTCTAGGGTTGGGTATCGAGAATCGAGTATCGAGTGGAACCGGGACTAGCTTTGCGATTTTTCCCGGTATCGTTCAAAAGTTTTAATTTCGATTCCTAGTTTCGATTCCTAAAGCTTAAAAGAAAGAGAAAAAAAAGTTTCGATTCACAGTCCGCCCGGCGCCGACCAGAAGAAGAAACCGCTGAACACCAACGAAGAAGCGTCCACCGGAAGTTTTGGTATAACGAGCGATCCAACATGGACAGCGTGCGTCGGCGGTCCAAAGTGTGGCTTCACTTTTCGAAACAAAACGAAATCTCGGCAAAATGCAACATTTGCAGCAAGATTGTTTCGTGCATAGGAGGGTGCACGTCAAACATGATAAAGCACCTCCGATGTCATGGAGTGCAAGTAAATGTGTGCCCTGTATTTGACGCGCTGCGCCGACCGTCCTCCGCTGCCTCTTCCTCTGGCTCCGATCCCCAGCCTGGCACCGCAGTGACTACACTGCAGTCTGAATCCGGTAAGTAAAACAATACATACAAAAAATAATATGTCTTGCACCAACATTGGCGCACAACTATTTTCTTCAGAAAGACAGTTGGTTAGCTAAGCTCATTTAAAATATCTTAAACTTTTTTTGACCCTGACTCTTAAAAGAATCGGAATCGAGAATCGTTGGGAACCGGAATCGAAACAAGGAATCGGAATCAGACTCGGAATCATTCAAATTTAAACGATACCCAACCCTAATTGCGTCAGAAATGCAAAAGGTCGTGGGTTCAATACCCAGGGAACACACATACTGGTAAAAAAAATTTTATACCCTAAATGCACTGTAAGTCACTTTGGATAAAAGTGTCTGCTAAATGCATAAATGTAAATGTAATACAAATCTAAATAAATAATTGATTTAATAACAATAATACTTTTTTCCTCCTTTTTGTTTTTAATTATATTTTAAATTCTTAGAATCTTTTACATGTATAATAATTATTATTAGAATTAGAAGTACTATAATAATCATGATTGTTATTCGTTTTCATTATTGGCTGCCTTAGGAAAATGCTGATTTGAGGGGCGAAATGTGCTTAATTAAATTAATGCCACCATGAAAACAAAAAAATATTTTTTGGGTGCATTATATATATATATATATATATATATATATATATATATGGGTTCTGTGTAATTGATCCAGAGAGTGTTTGTACTGTATGAGGCGTTCATGCATGCATATGTACTGTATATGTGAACATCACCAGCACTGGGTTTGGAGCTGCATACTGCGGATTAGTCTCCTTTCATTCCTCCATTAAATCTCTAGCTCCGAGTCAATTCTTACCACACACACACACACACACACACACACACACACACACACACACACACTTGTCTCTCTTCATCCATGTTGCCAAGGGTAACAGTGGAGAAACACACATAGACATCATGCAGGGAGAAGGGAGAAGTGGGGAGGGGAAGCGAACCCACAATGCAGTGCTTACTATGATACAACCCAAAAAACATTAACACATTGAGGTGGCCTGATGCCAAATCTGCATACTGCCGGTCCAAAAAAGGATGAGGGGTATCAAATCAGTAGTTAAAATCATAACATCCCTATATTCCTTGATGTATCACAAATTATGAGTGTATTGTGAAATTTAAAAGCTAGTGGAGATGATAGATCTCACCATATGTCTGTGTCCGGTGTCCTTGAAATAATGAGCTGAAATCCAGAGGCAGTTACCAGACGGGGCACATTGAGGCCAGGGACCAACATCTTATGAGCACATCCATAGATAAGCAGACACTTTAATAACTTGGTCAATCTGAGACAGATGTTATGTCCTGATATCAAGAGATTTAACTGGAGTGTGGAACTATTGAAAAATATACTGATCTGAAGACACATTAATAATTCTTAACAAGAAAGATTTTAAATATTAACATTCTTTCCAATTAAATATACACAAATGTTTAAAACATTTAGGATGAGTATGTTTTTTTTTAAAGAAATTAATGCTTTTATTTGGCAATGGTGCCTTGAATTGATCTAAGTGACAGTGAAGACATTTATATTGTTTCAGAAGGTTTCTGTTTCAAATAAATACTTTTTTTGACTTCATTTTAATATAAGAATCCTGAAAAAAGTATGTTTTCAAAAAATATTAAGCAGCAAAACAGTTTTCAGCACTGATAATTATAAAAATGTTTTTCTAAACACCAAATCAGCATATTCACTAACTGAAATAAGCCTGGCTTATTTGGTAAACTTGTTTTATGGAACAGGCCTTAAGGAATTAGAAGTGATCATATTTTTCCATTGCATCGAATCGCATTGTGTTGAATTGAAATGGGATTGCACGGCATCATAGTAGGGGTGAATCGCATCGCATCGGTAGCTGCTTCATATGTATCCATAATGTATCGTATCGTTGGCTGTGCATCGAGATGCGTATCGCATCAGCCTCATTATGGAGATGCACATCCCTTATATATATAAATACCTCTGAGGGTGAAATAAAGATGACAGAAATCATACATTGCACGAGTACATTGACAGGCAGGCACACACTTGAAAAACTTGGTCACCTTGAGACAGATGCTGTTTCACGATATCAAGAGATTTAATTGGAGTACAGCTCTTGCAAAATCTGCTGATCTGAAGTCATATTAATAATTCTTAACAAGAAAAAGAATCGATTAAATATTAACATTACTTCCAGTATTTTCTCAGAGGAACCACTTAAGATATTGATATATCTAGTAAGACTGTCTTAATTGGGCCTTCACACCATGTTCATCTGTTTCTTGGAGTATTTTACAGTGTAAAAACCCTGTATTGTACATGCTTTTAGATTGATTATACATAATTTTAAAGTGGTCTGTTATAACCAGAAGGATGAGACTGTAGCGTCATCCATGACACATCTGTACATCAGATTTCTTTGGTTCTATTCACATTTCAACCAAACTGCAGGTTTCCTGCACAGTCACCAGTATTCCTGTCCATTTAGTCTGCCTTCCTGGATTTTGTGTTAATTCTCCCCTGATCTTCCGGCTAAGGTGTTCCTCCTGAAGTGCAGGCTTGGTTTTCAGCTTGGTTTTCAGCTCGTTGAGGTCATGCTTACAGAACATGCGATGAATTAATGAAGGATGTTCATAAGTGCTTACGTACTTTACGCAGAGGTTGAATGTAATGGATTGAGTGTTTCTTGCTGGATTTTTTAAATCAAGATTTTTGTGAACAATGGAGTCAGAACTGTGAACATCTTTAGTATTGACTAAACAAACTGATTATAATTTTGGAGTCTGTAAGATTTTTAAAATGTTTTTGAAAGAAGACTCTTGCTCACCAAGACTGCATTTATTTGATCACAAAAACAATAATATGAAAAAATAAGTTTAATTTAAAGAAATGTGCATTGTACACAAGTAGTACTCCAAATAAATTGTAATTATAACTTTTATATCAGTAAGTCTCAAACGATATGTCAGTAAATATATTAATAGATTTGAACTATACTTAGTATAAAATAAAATGAAATGACAAAACTACATGATCAAAAACACAGTAAAATCATTGATATTGTAAAATATTATTACAATTTAAAAGAACTGTTTTGCATATATTGAAAAAAATTATTTCTGTTATTGTAAAGCTGTCATTCCTCCAGTCTTTCTTTAATGTCACACAATTCTTCAGAAATCATTCTTATATGATCAAGAACATTTCTTAATATTAACAGTGTTGAAAACAATTGTAATGCCTAATATTTTTGTGAGAATCATGATATATTATTGTGAGAATGTTTGATAAATAGAATGTTGAAAAAACAGCATTTATTTGAAGTAGAAATCTTTTAAATGCTTAATAAAATTAATTTCTTGAGGAAAAAAGCTTGTTTTGTCACATTGCATTCAACATGTCTAAAGATACTATTTTATGATATTTAGAGTGGGTTTTATCCTTTTTGGAGCACTATCATTGTATGGAAAACATTAGCTTGGATAGTCTGTCTAGGTGTTTCTTTGGTGTTTCATGAAGGTCTAAGATACATTTTTTGTTATTAGATGGTCTGTTGTTTTTAAATGTTCTTTAAATTGTGTAAAGTAAAGGTGAAGACATCTTTTTGTGTTAATAACTGGCAAGCCGACAGTGTATTCACACAGAAAGGTGTGAACTAATGAAACACTAGCATCTTTATATCCCACATAGACTTGTTATTGGTTATTAGTGATGGGATGTTTGTTTTTTGAGAAAACAAATGACAGTCTGTTGCAGTCAGCAGGGTGCTGTAGTGTTTAAAGATCTAGGCTGCTAACGGAAAGAGTTTGAATCCCTCATTGAATTACTATTGTGCCCTTCAGCCAAACACTTACAGCAGCTCCAGGTTTCTACAGTGATGATTCTCCCTGTTAGAAGTGCACTTTAAATTTCTTGGGGTCACAGCATCTGTTAAATGACTAGAACTCAATAGGAGCTTGCGATAGTATCACTAGTGAGGTGAGTGAAGGTAAAAGGAACAGGCAGAGAAGTGCTGTTGACCTCAGGGGAAGCTGTGTCTGGCGTCCAATTAGTAAGATGATGATTATGTTTGGTATAACTGAGAATGAGTTTTTGCATATGATTAAAAATGCAAGTGAGCATAGAAATAAAAATTATCAAAAAATGAGAATTCTGTCATAATTTCCTCACACCCACGTCAGCCCAAACCTGTATGACTTTCATCTAGGGGGGAGCTAAAATAAATATTTTGAAGCACATTGGGAACCAAAGATTTGGGGGCATTGACTTGCATTTCTATGAAAAAATAAATAAATAAAAAACAACAATGCTGAGCCAGTTCTCAAAATATCTTCTTTCATGTTCCGCAGAAGAAAGACCACTAGTAACACCACTAGAACAATTATTGACAATTTCAATTCGGAGAAGAGATTGTCAAATTTGGGGCAAGTATTTGAGATGCAACGCTGGACATCACATGTAAACCCATGAGAGTTATACACAATATCCTTAAACACTTCCCCCACCTAGCAGAACCAGACTGAAATTCCTAAGGGGGGGCTTTGAACCTCTGGTCTCCACATAAATTTGTCAACAGATAATGACACAGAAACTGTCTTTTCTACATATATATGGACCAAAATGAACTCAAAAGGACTTATAAAGGAATATCAGTCCATCGCTTCACTCCATATTAATTTATGTGTAACCCACACATTTGACTATCATGTTATAATCACTTATTGTGAATGTATTTTAATAACTATTGGATAGCTTAAAGATACATATTCGTGTTTAGTGTGTACGTGTTCGAATCTGTTGAAACAGTCATGACCATCAGTTATTTGTCAAATGTATCATATTCTTGTTATAGGAATCATGTCCAAAATTAGACCCTGCAAGAGCGGGAAAATTCGGACCACGTGCTTGATAAGATAACATATGATTTATGATACCCCCGAGCCAAGACAATATCTGATTGGTCAAGACAACATTTGAGGTGTGGCCAACAGGCCAGTTTAAATAGTTAGGACACCATAAAATCTTGCTTTTAGTTTTAGCCTTGCTTCTGCTATTAGCCATGCCTGCTTTTAGCTTTTAGCTTGTAGCTTTGCTTCCTAGCTTTAGCTTTTAGCCATGCTTTAAGCGTTCTTTGAGCGCGGTTCCAGCGTGCTTGAGCCTGCACGCCTGCTGCTATTTAGCCACGATGAGAAGAAACACCACCTAGTCTCGTCAAACTTTACTTCTTTTCTTTTATGTTTGAGAGTTTCGTGTTCTGAGTTAAGTTTTGTAACGCCGTGTCTGACCTCGACTGCCTGTTCAACTTCAACCAGTCCACACAACTCTGCATCTTCAGCCAACGCCCAACCACGGGCTTCCCAAGACTTCACTTCAACGACTACTGAACTTCCAGCCAATCAGCGACATCGGGAAACCCCCTTTCAACGACAACAAAGGGGACTCCCTTTTCACAGGCAATGTACCTTCAGACATTTGTACTGGTGTATCTAATATAATTCTAACCTCATTGAGGAACTCAATGCGAGGGCTATTTAAATGATTGATGGTGGTTCATGTCTGTACAATTTAACGTATTGCTGTAAACTTGGGATTCCACATTTCCATTCTCTTAAACTCATCTTTCCCTAACTTTCGATCTTCATGCAACTTGTGTGAATGTATGAGTGCGTGTGCTTTGTGTTAGATTAGTTTATATGTCTTAGATTTATCTAATAAAGCCTTATTCATATTGAAAAGAGAAGTATCTTGTGTTTTGTGCTTATAAGTTAATGTCTTAAACTGCCGATCTTGTTACTGTGCTAATTGATAGTGTTTTCACTGTACTTTGGATATTAATATCCAGCGCAGATTTGATGTTAAACGGCTCGTTCAGTGAATCGCAGAGCGTCTCAGTGATCAGCCGTGAAACAGTGATTCTGTTCAAATTCCCTTTAAAATCTTAAATGATTCCCTTTGAGCTAAATAGACCTGTTTCCCTTACAATCATAAGAAACATTTATAGCCGGCTTCTGTCAGGATTCATTAATTTTCGTGTCTCCTTACCTTGTGAGGTTTTTCTTTTTGTGACATGTTTGGCAGCGTAAAATCTACATCATAAAATCATGTTTAGAACATCGATCAAATGATCAAATAATAAGCAAATACACACATTATTTTATTTGGACACACACCCATACTAACACACACATCCTTGTCATAAATTAGATTTACGCAGACAAAGAACAGGCAGCAGTGGCCAATCCATACTGTATACACACACACACACACACACACACACACACACACACACACACACACACACACACATGCACATGCAATCTGAATGGCTCTTTAGTGAAGTGGTGGCTTGCAGTCAGTAGTTAGTGAAGCTCTGCAGATCGACAGCTTGCTCTGTCTCTCCTCCCTCCCTCCCTCCCTTCCTCCCTCTTCTTTCCTCTCCTCTCCTCTCTTCTCTCACAAGCACACGCAGTCGTCCTGACAGGAGCACACACTCTTCCGCTCTCCTGCTCTTTCTCTGATTAATTCCAGTCATTTTTTCTTGCGTCGAGCAGCCCACACGGGGTTTGCAGAGACGCTCCGAGTTCGTTCGCTCACCCTTCCTCTCCCCCGTCCTGGGGAGTTAACCGCTGGATTAGTGGACATTTTTTTGTTTTTGCCCCCAGCAGCGGGAGAAGGACGGGCGAAGCGTGAGGATGGCCCAGCAAGCGGCCGTGGGCCACCAGGACACGCTGGCAGTGCCGCCCATGCCCAAGCATGTTGGGTTGAATGAGGACCTGGTGAAGATCCTGAGGGAGAACCTCCTGCAGCAGGAGCGACCCCGAGGGCACCGCCGCTCGCCCTCCTCTATTTCGCCCCGGCTGTCGCCACGGAACTCCCCCCGTCTCCTCCGACGGATGCTTCTCAACAACAACATCCACAAGCAAAGGCGCTTCACTGTGGCACATACTTGGTAGGACAGTGCCTGTCGTTTTTTTTTGGGTGTTCTTGTATTTTTATAAGAGTTGGAAAAAGGAGCATTTGTATGTATGTTTGATTCTCTTGTCAAGCAGTTTATATGCGTGAGAAGTTTTGTTGTTTGTTGTGTCTTTCGAAATCGTTTCCATACGCTTCCTACCTGACACCTGCTGGTTTCTGTGTCACTTTGAGTGCCGACTGCCATTTTCAGCCCCCTGGCACAGGGGCACAAAGCACACTTTGCTGTGCAGGCAAACAAATATTAATGTGTATGTTCGCCTTTGATATTACCGGTCTTTCCATAACACCTGGCAGATGCTCTCGCTCCACTGATGAATAAATCATAGCTGCATTAACACTCTTTCAGGCTTCCCCCTAAAGGCGAATGTTGAGGGATTCATAACTACATATCGCACTTCATCCTCCAATATCCTAATCTTCCAGTATCTTGCCAGCAGAAATGAGAGAGAACCAACTGTTTTTTTGTTGTTGTGGTTGTTGAATGTGACAGAATATTGGGCTCCAGGAAGGATTTTTGTATTGCCTTCAACATCTTAATTTCACACTTCTTTTCCTGCCGCTTCTTTGTCATTTGGATTACTGTCACAAACCACTTCAGAAATGCATTTAACAGAATTTCAGTGGTGTTCTTTGGCCTTTTTTCCATTTCCATTTTTTCCATTTCCATTGTCGCTTCTAAATCTGCGATGTAACAGAAGAAGCAACAGATCTTTTCTTTCATTTTCAAATAGATTATCAGAAACCAAAAAAATGTAGGACAGGATTTAGTTCTATGCATTTGTTGTTGATTGGTTTTTGAAATGTGGGTGTTGCTCTCAAATCTTCAAACACCCTTCAAGCTCACGTTCATCTGCATACACTTTTAAGCAGATTAAATGATTGGAGTAATCTGTCGTTTTCAGTCGAAGGTTCAGTTTTGACATTTTGATTAAACATTATGAGGTCAGAACCTTTTTAAAAATGAAACCCATGCACTGATGAAATGTTTACAGTAAGAGCTATAAGATGCATCCAGTAGATAGGTTACATTTCGATTTCATTCTGACTTTAATGCAAATGGTATTGCACATTGGTACATTCTTACAGATTTTGCAATAATTTGTATTGATCCCTACCCTCAAGATGATTTCTCTTCGGGGCAACACTCTGGCCTTATTTAAAAACCTCTGAATTGATGCACTCATCCAAGGTCTATCAGCTTGTTTGGTTAGAGACGGCTTTCTTGAGAATATCATCCTTCAGAACCACAGGGGTGTAATCAAGGTGTCAGCGTCTATGCTCATTAAACCTGCTTTAAATGTAGATGGCCTTGTGCATTTGCCCTATTTTTTCCAGCATATGTCATATATCTGCAGACATAATTTGTAGTGATAACATGCATACTAAGAATTCCAGGTCAAGGGTACATGGTGTTGTCGATAATGAGAAATATGCCCTTGTTATTTGCAATTAGGAATTGCTGTTGTGCAGAAAGTGCTTCTTGTTTGTCAGTTGACTAAGGCAGCTAGGCATTATTGACGCATCTGTTTTTGCTTTCAAGAGATCCCTTTGTAAAAGTTACCCATCTAAAAGAGGAAAAATCCCTGCTGTGTTTCAGATGCGATTAATTGGCCCACATTTCAGAGGTGTGAAAGCTGTTTTGTGTAAATGGTAAAAAAGGAGATCAATTTGCTCAAAAGCTGTTGGATTCAATGCCTTTTTTAAAGCCATTATTTCGCTCCTGCACAGGAAAATGGCTCCATCAATCAAGTAAAATGATGCCTGAGGTTTTGCCATGTGGGGGTTGATTTCCAGGATGGCCTCCGATGGAAATCTCTCTGATTGTGGTTATTTCAAATTTCCAGTACATTTTTATTTCCACATTATGTCTACAGTAAATAAATATCAGATTTAATATTAAACTAAGTTTTTTTTCAAATTAAAATAACATGTTTATTTTTTTGTAATATTCCAATTAATGGAGTGAATTTTTAAATAATTGTACTTAAAAAAATAAAATTCTGTAAAACTGACTTCTAAAGTTATATTTTATTACTCAAAATGAAAATTATTAGGAAATGTTCCTGGTTCTTTAATCAAAAGGTTGGACAGAATTAAGAAGTGTAAGAGAAGAGCTAGAACTGAATTGCCCTGTTCCACCCATCTTGATCAATCAATCCGTCCATCCATGTTTTTTCTAAAGTTTTAAACAGAGTCTTTGTCAAGCCAGCATTTACAGTTTGACTTGACCAACTTTAATGTTCTAGTTGAATTTCATAGAATTTCAGTTTAATTCTACTTACATTCAAATTACAGCTGCAGCTTTAATGTCTATTTATAGTGTTGGGGGTGGGATACTACAGAATCTAGAGAGCATTTGATTGGACAGAATGTTTGATGAGCAGCTGAAGTGAGTGATGTCATCAAAATCATTGATCCATATTGGTTGAAGTTAGAGAATGTTTTGAATGTTTTAAACTTCTAAATGCAAATTTTGTCATTGTTTTGGAACACACTAGCTCATAGATAACCTTATGGCTAACATATTCATGCTAAAAAAAAAACTAAAAACTTTAAGTTGGCATACAACTCTGGTTTCCACCCTCATGTATGCCAACTTAGCAATGGAAAACTCAACAAAGCTTTTTTCTCCACTATTTCTTTTTTTGCTATTTTGTAAATGTGTAAATCTGACGTACCCTGAAATACGTTTTCTAAATGACAACACATGCACAAGTAAACGAGAATGACGCACGTGTTTTGTTTGCAAGAGCAGATGGTCAAATGACAGAATTAAATAATGATTTATCGCTTATTAGGAATCGCTCGTAATCCTAAAAGACTTAGGTGCCAATTAATGTTTCTTATGAATCATGACTAGGAAGGCAGTGCATTTCAAATGTTGGTCTTTTTCTAGATTTTTTTTTTCAGGCCAGATAGTGCTTTTGAATCTAATTCAGAATCATTCGGACTGGATGTGACATTGTATGAGGCTGGATGCCCACTGTGATAAAAAGCAGCACTTCACAGTCATAGTACGTTTTTGAAAAGATGAGAGGATGCAACGTTTACAACAGTCCTTAAATCAAGTCCCCTTGTTAGATTTCCTCTCACTAACACCGTGACAAACTAGAGATATTTTTACAAATGTACGATACAGATCATCAGCACCACTGCATGCATGCTGTGCGATCGTTTTCTCACTCTTCGGCATAGTCATACACTCACTTGCACAGGAACTCACAAAAAACAAACACACAAGTACACACAGTCACGATTCCATCACCTCCCTTTCTTTCCTGCTCGCCAGCGCCATGAGTTACCTTAGTAATAAGTTAGAAAAAAAAATGTTTTGAGAGATTTGAACCTTGAACTGAAGAATGTGAAGAGTTATGTAAGAGGCACTGTAGGTTGGTTGGAAGAGATGGAAAGAATGCATGCAGAATGGAGAGGAGAACCAGAAATGGTTTAAGGACCACTATAGAAAGATTAATAGTATATATATTATTTTTAGTAATGCTGATTAGTCATTATAGCTTTTTCATGACCTTCGTGCATTGTTGTCCTATTTAATAGCTGATTTAAAAATATACAATCTTGACTACTATTTTCAAAGAGTAGATAACTATACTTGCATGCCTACATACACCACAAGTAAAAGTTTGGAATAATTAAGATTTTTTTAATGTTGTTGAAAGAAGTCTCTTATGCTCATCAGGGCTGCATTTATTTAAAATACAGTAAAAACAGTAATATTGTAAAATATTGTTACAGGCTTTTCTATATTTTAATGTATTTTAAAATTTGATTTATTCCTGTGATGGCAAAGCTGAATTTTAAGCAGCCATTACTCCAGTGTCTTCAGTGTCACAGAAGTTCAGAGTTCAAATCATCCAGTCAGCCCAGCAGCTCACCCATAAAAGCCCCACTGCTGAAGCTTCCGACACTGCAGTGCCTCACACATTGATTTTTTTCTTTCCTGCCGTATGTCCCTTTTCTCATCTGGAGGACTCTGAAGCTCTGCTGAAATCACTGTTAGCTTTCACAGCAGCAGAGCCGAGAATATTGATTCCATATGGATGAGGGGTGAGCACGCATCGTGCTGGAGGAAAAGTTTCAAAAGTGCTGGAGAGGCAGGGAAAAAAAAAGGTGTGGGTGGCAAGAGATGGACTTCAGCCGAGGTGCCCGAGTCAACCAGCAGCAAGCAGATAGCAGGCATACATGCAATAGTGAGGTATTACAAAAAAATCAAGGCAAACTTGAAACATTGTTGCAGTGCCTTCTGCCAAGCACCCTGCAGAATAGCAATGCGTGGATGGCTTGAGCTGTACCCACAGAAGGCAATAACTTGATCAAAGCGATTTGTTTGCTCTGGAGATCCAACAGGGTGACTATCAACCAGAGACAACAGAAGGACATGTCGACGAAAAGCCGCAGACTTGTGTATAGAAGTGAGATGCCATGAACTGATGCATAGCTACATAAACAGGAACTTCAGATTTTTCTTCCATGGCAGTTTGATTCAAGTAAGTGCACACAACTGCTTTATTGTTCTGCACACACACAAACACACTAATGTGCATGTGCATGTTAGAGATGGGTCAGGAGAAGGCAGGACTGGTCCTCCACCAACTGATTAGTTGATTTGTGAGGTCAACTAGACGTAATATTTTCAGCAGCAGTGCTTACAAGGGAATGAATTTAAAGAAGGAACTTTTCAAGGATTTATGTGGTTTAGTGCAGTTTGTACTGGCATACAAAGTGAATGGTTAGGAGTCTGGAGAAACATTAACATGATATAATTCAGTGTTAATAAAGTAAATTGACAGGTGTTTTAACATTTTAGATTTAATCCGACATTCATCAAAATACAATTTAACAATGTTATTTTTTCTTGATAATTACACACACACACACACACACACACACACACACATATAAGATACATATGATTTGAGACATCAAAAAGCATAAAAGCCCCTTGTTTGTTCTGTCTTTAAAGTTGTGTCTCTAAATTAATCCTTTTTGAAGCACAGCTGCAAAACACCAGCTGTGTAACAAATCAACAGGCTTCAGCAATTAATTTCAAGACAATTAGTGACAGATTTCAAATCGCTTGCTGTGAGCAATGAACCTGATATTATGAATAATCCGTAAGTCTCTTTTTTTTTTTTTTGTGAGGAATATGAATATTTGCTGAATACTTTTAATAATAAAATACTTTTAGTTTATGTGATACATAATATTTCTCTATTTGGATCCAATCAGTGTAATTTTTTTTAAGTTATTTTATTTTTCTTTGTATACTTTGTTTTTATTATGCCATTTATTATGCCATTATGTTTCACTCTGTTTTTAACTACAACCACTGCATTTTTAAGGCATTGTGCTTAAAAATTAAATAGTTGAACTATTAAAAATGTGTCTTTGAGAATGTCTTTTAAATTAAATTTAATTCCAGAATTCTCGCATTGAATTGGCAAACATGATGCACAATTGCAATTTGAAGTAGAATTAAAATTGTTTGAAATACAAACAACTGTTTTATATTTTAACTATTTCGATAGATAAGTAGATAGGTAGATATAGATAGATGAAAGAGATGAAAATATGGAGTCTTTCACATCCCCAGTGCATCTAATTTTAACAAGACGAGGTAATGTACTTGTATTGGTGAATGTCACATCTGATGGAAGTATAGCAATTGGCATGTGTTTCTTTAATTTAGTGTGCGCTAATCATTTTGCACATCTGCAGTGTGTAACATGTTTATTAGCAGTAATTATGCAAATTACTTTTCCATCATTTTCTCTATCTCCTCCACTTATGTGTAATTTGCCCAGTAATGAGCAGCAAGTCAGATTTGAGCAGAGGAAACACTAAAATTTAATCTCCTTTAAATTGATAATCAATTGAATTAAGACCAGTCATTTATTCCGAAATAGAGTTAAAGTCATTTTCAAACAAACAGAGCTACTGTAGATGAACTACATTCTGAGAGCCAGTCTGTTTCCATGGCCACACCATAACATTGAGGTCACAGTCCACTTCTTTGTGCTTTAAGTAGCCTTAAACTGTATGTGGATTTTCAGAGTGGTTTTTACAAGTTGAAGGTCTCCCGGAAGGAACTGTGAGGCTTCATGCATGAGTTTGGGTTTGGCACAAGATTGGAGTACCGAGAGCTGCCTGAAAAGAGAAAATAATGAATCAATGTGGGCAGGAAATCGGAAGGGCATTGGCAGCCCAGATGCTCTTTCAAAGCTTTTTAGAGAAGTGATTAAGCCGTGGTCTAATGAGCTGCAGTGTCCCTCCACTGTTTCTGTCCTTTGTTCTTTTCATTTCAGAAATGAAAAGCAAGGCTTTGATTGAAACCAACCTAATCTTTGTTCTTCTCACTGCTAAAGATTCTCCTTATTTATCCCTGTGCACCAACCAGAACTGAACACGGCTGCTAAAATTAAGGTACAAAAAAAAAAAAGGGAAATTATGCATAAATGATCCTGAGCTTTCCGGCCATCATTCTAGAGTCGTATCGTGGTATCCTGCGCCTAGAAATTTGGTTGTTAAACGGGTTTTTCTTTAGAGCTTTTCAGTCATGACGATTTGCAGGCCAACTCTGATAATTCACCATGTTTTTAAAAAAAATAGTGGCTTTTTGATTTATGATTATTTGAATAGACACTTATACAGCCATACCTCAAATGATAATTTTTTAAATATGTAATACTATACATTTTTGACCGATAGAATATTAAAAATTGCAAATATTGAATATTATATATTTACTAATATCTTTTTGCACTTTTAATAGAATTTTTAAAATATTTAATATACTTTTTTAACAATAAATATTTTTAAATGAAAGTAATATTTAGAATTTGTCTAATATACTGTATCATATTCAATATTTATGATACAGTATATTATACATATTTCATATGTAATATTTTTTTATATTATCACTCAGTGAAGCTATATATTAAAGGAATAGTTCACCCCAAAATGAAAAATTTTAATATACTGTAATATACCTTGTGATATAGATTTGGTTGTTTTTCATTGTAACCGATTTGGAGAAATATAGCATTATGTCACTTGATGCCCAGTAGATCTTCTGCAGTGAATGGGTGCCGTCAGAATTAGAGTCAAAACTGCTGATAAAAACGTCACAAAAATCCACAAGTAATTCAACATGACACCAGTTCATCATTTGACATCTTGTGAAGTAAAAAGCTACTCTCATTGTGATGAAGAAACAAACTCATCTACATCTTGGATGGCAAATTTTCTTTTTTGGGTTTAACTATCTGTTAATATATATATGTAAGGAATAATTGAAGATGGGCCATAAAATTATTAGAAAATAATGACAAGGGTCAACTCACTACAGTTACCACACCTCAGGACATTGTTCAGATGTTGCATTTCAAGACATTCTGTGTATGTTGCAGTGAGTGTGTGTCTGGACTGTATGTGTGTGTGTGTGTTTGTAAGGGGGTGAGCATGGGAGAAAGAGACTTACTTTCTGTACATAATTAAATATAATTTTGTGGCAAAAATATGGAAATAATTGGTAATTTTAATTGTATTGTTTACTGTATTTATTTGCTTTGTCAGTTTCACTGTGGGTTTTGGTTCGTTTGCGGACCTTTGAAATAACTGAAATAATTTGGTGAAGTGATAATGGACATGTAATGGAGTCAAGACCTGCCTAGAACTACTTCACCCGTGCATGTCCCTAAAAATAATTGCACACCTTAGAATGTTTGTCAGCCAATCAGAGTCAAGTATTCAACAGCTCCGTAGTGTATAACCAACATATTGATTAACCTTGCCTTCACATTTTACATTGCCAGTGTGTTCAAATGACTCCCAGAGATTTGCTTTTTAGAGTTTTGTTAGAGACTGTGTGCACACTACTTCTATTTCATTATACTTCTTGTATTTCTTAAATACTTGGGCTAATAGAAAAGTGTGTGATTTATATAAACTTTTTTTTTTTTTACTTTTCAATTAAATGTATTGGTGTAATTTACTTTACAGACTGTATTATACTCATACATCAAAACCACTATTCTAAATAACTCTGTAGGGCTTTGAAAATGCTAATTCGCTTCCAGGTTTTAAACTGAACAGCTGTAGTCTAAGCAACAAACACACACACAAAGCTTTTTTCAAAGTAAAATCTTCACATCACCATTGTGTGCTTTGTCAGGTTCAGCATTTGAATGCTTCAGCTAATGTTTAAGGTGAAACCTGTGTATTCTATCACATGTCAAAGCAACAGATTGAGAAGGTTATCCTTTTCATCCACTTTTATTTTCTTAGTAGCTGGTTGGTGCTCCATGATGACATCCCTATGCATGTGGGATGTGCAATCTCTGAGAAATCCTTTGGCTGCGGGATTGATTAATCGTCCAATCTTCACGCTTCTTGCTGCACTTGAAACCTGTTAGTCATCCCTCGCAGAGACATTACATTTTAGTCTTTCCTTGCACTGTATAAATATACAAATATACCCTTATCTTTGCTCTCAGCTCACTTTCTACATCTCATTACTGACCACTTTTGACTCATTTAAGATGTAATGCTAAGAAGTACACCTACTCAGCCATATTCTTGAGAGGACTTGAAGTCTTTCACTGAATTTATTAATTTCATGACCTTTGGAAGATTGTTCTGTAGACACAGACACAGACAGCTTAATAATCCTATATGACCACCAGTGCATTATTGTTTAGGAAACAGCCTCATCATGGCATTTACTTAGTTCATGGAATTGCTGATAAAATTTTTGTTGATACAATTTTTTACGGCAAATCATGATGGTAGTTTAATATTAACGAACATGATTTTAATTAATACATATTGTGGATAAAAATATGATGTAAAAAAAAATTAGGCAGTATATCAGCAGGTTTTCATAATAACACTGAAAAAAAATTTGTGTAGGATTTACAGATTTCAATTTATGAGTAACATTGAAGATATGAGTAACATTATTTGAAAAGACACATACATAGTCATTCCTCAGATATTTTTTTATTATAAGTTTTTGACATTTTATACTATACATTTTATATTAAACATTATGTATTTTAATATAAAATATTTTTTTTTATATTGAGTCAGTTTATATTTTTCATTTTAATATATATATAAAAATAAATGTTTAGAAAATTGTGAACAAGTTATTACTTTGAAACTATTTTAATTCAGAAATTGCTTTCACAGAAGTACAAAGAAATGGCAAGTAACATTGAGTTAAACTACATGAATTATTACAAATTTTCTAGTAAACAATATATATATATATATCTGTGGCCTTCTCCCTGCTGCCCATCAGAAGAAACAGTGATGGGGCAGCTGTGCTTCAAGAATCCCATAAAATTAGATTCGAGGCTCAATGAAGTTTATTGTCAGGAGCACCTGGTAATGATTGAAGAGGAAATCCTAGCTGTGCTGCAGATGAGACCTGTGCCCGCTGTCTCAGTACGTGCTGTGTCATATATTATGCAGCACTCTCTCCGCTCTCTGAGTGCTCGCAATGTGGCGGATGACATTTTGAATGCAATATATCTTCCACTTCAACCATTCGATTTCTTCTGAAAACATTCAAAGGCTCATTCCTGGAAATGTTTAGAGATTGACCCTTTTATACGTTTATTTGCAACCATAGAGAATATCCAATATAACAAATTATATATGTCCATATACTACGTCAGTTGGAAGAACTAGTCTAATCTAAGGTATTGCAGCTAAAATTGGAAAAATATATTAATGACCCAGACATTTTCAGAAGAAAAAGTTACAGAAACAAGCTACCTCCATTAAGCCTGTAAAACTAATGCATTTTACATGTATTCATATTTTAAAGCATTGTTTATTTTTTAATACAATGCTTTACAATAATAAATATAATAAAGTTTTTTTTTTAATAATTGAATATTTTGCATCATAAAATTATTTTTTTATATATTTTGCATCATTAAGCAGGAATCAAGGAGATTTAATGAATATAGACAGTGCCTATAGTTCAGTAAAACTGAGTGGTATTTCTGTAGTGTTTTGTTTTATTAGCGAGTATCTGCTGAGACAAATGTCGTTAGTATCAAAAAAAGACAAGTGGGGGAAGCAGCTGGCTGAGAACATGAAAAGAGATGCTGGAGATTGAGACAAGTTCAACTTTCTTCTGGGCTTGCTTCTCTCATAAAGCATGACCTTTGAAGTTTGTAGAGACAGTTTGACTGCACTGAATGTTGAAATTGTGTTAACAGTCAGAATTAAATGTGTTTAGAAAAAAGTAGACCAAAACACTTGAATTCCTATCTTGTCCTCTTAGTGTCTTGCACGTAGTAAAAAGAAAAAAGAAAAAAAGAGATGTCTTTATTTATATAGCTTTGTCTTGTGTGTGTGTGTGTGTGTGTGTGTGTGACTGATTGTGACTGAAGAGTTTTTCACCATATTGGATAATGAATGCAGAAAAGCATGGATCACTCACATGGAAAGAATTGATGCGAACCTCCTCAACTCAAAGAGCATGGAGGAATTTAGCAGGCTGGTTAATTTCCTGATTAAAATATGAAGGATGCATGATGCTTATGGAGCTTATTGACTCTCTCTCTCCATACTGATGGGGATGTTAATTGCTGTGTTTACATAATAATGCATGCAGACATCTACCAAACCTCTCAGCTGGTCATGCAAAGGTTCGACACTTGTGTTTTAAATGTTTCCAGACTGCTGCCACATAATGTCATTTCTTTTCCCAGTTTCCTATTGCCACTCAAACAATAGTGTCAGGCTGAAATCAGCTGAAATTGTCTCTAAAGAGCTCATGCCCTCTGCCCAGTGAAAGTCTTTTTGGTTCTTGTTTCAGAATACATGAAATGTCAAGTGCTATATTACCTCCTCCTCTCCACACACAGAATTAGCGCCTTGCATTAGTGCTGTGGGTTATTTATTTCTGCTCCTACTGGACTGACACTCTAATCCAGGAAGAATAGAGACAACATTAACGTCAACCTGTCTGTTCCCTTATGGGTTTTGGGTGGAGGGAGGGGTGACAGAATAACCTTTGCACTGACAAATCACACTTCTTTACGACTGCCTGACTGCTCACCGCATTAGATCTCTGTTAAAACTAAGCAATGGCTCCATTGCCTTGAGGAACGTGTGGACTACACTTATGTTTTTTTATTTAGTGATTAGTTCTAGGGAAATGGATAAGGAGAACTCTACATGGGATTCAGATTGCAACTATGATTTATATTACATTTCAACGCAATGCCAGACATTCTGAACAATATAAATATGCACCAGTGTGTGATAAGTCAACATTTGCTCAGAAACAGAAATTGTTGCCCCTCTCCTAGCACCAGTATATCATTACCAGAGAGGTATGAGACCCCTCTTTTCTCAGAAAGTCTATTTATAGAAATTAATTTATATCTGTTTGCTGTGAGCTTGTCATCATGCTAGAGAATGGATATCACCTGGTTTCTTTTCTTTTTTTCCCCTCTCCACAGATGGTTACAGATAACAGACCTGCATCACCCGGCCACCAGCATAGTGTTGCTATGTGCTTTGTTGAAGTGTTGCTCTGACTTAAGCAACCTTCACATATTGAATTAACTCTGGTTTCCATGGTGAGCAGCATCAGTCCTTATAATCCCAGATTGCTTGATTTAATTGCAGATTGAATCAAAGCAAAGTAATGATGCAGAGAAATAACGGATAAAATGCACCATCTGGCTATTTTTAGCTGCAGTGAAATTTCTATCATGGCTATCCACAGAAGTAGCAAGATCTCATTTAAGCATGCTGGATTAGTATAGTCATCTTTTCCTGTATGCACAAGTGATCTGATTGAGTTTTGTTCAGTAGATCAAATAATTGAAATTTTAGAGCGAAATAAATTTAACTTCAGTATGGAATGGTTTGATTTATGTCTTTGTTTGCACTGAACTCTAAACTGATCTTGCTGAGCGCAGAAATTAATAAAAGACACAAGACAGAAAAACCGGAACCGAGGGAGGAAATGAGCAAAAAAGGGATAGGGTGAGGCAAACAATAAAAGATGTTCCTTTTTGTTTGTGCTAGAGGCCATTTTGAAATGTACTTAAGTTATTTACATGACTTAATTGTTTTTAGATTTAAGATTAATAATTTACTAGTAAATAGTGTTTTTGTTTCTAATGCCATCAGAAACTTATGAAACCTAATTTAGATTTAGTTTAAAAGATGAGTAGTGTAACAGGGACAGACTGTAGCCCCAAAAGTCCTGATAGTGCTTATAGAGGGTATTTATCATTCGTAAGAAGGTTTATGCTGAAAGCAAGTTAGATATATAGAGAGAGAAATATAAAGAAAGAGGAAACATGATTATTTGTTTGAAAATCCACAGTGAGTGCCCTACCATAGATTTAGATTTGTCATTTTAGCTCTGATTGTGAATCATAAAACCTTGCAGGAGGAGATTGCTTTCCTTTTTTTTTTTTTTTTTACACATTTTTAGTCAGCATATGTTGGGTGGTTGGTTTTTGCAGTTTTGTAGAAAATGTACAGATAATATTAAATAAACATTGTAACATTAGTCATACAGTTTTATTCATCCCACAAAAACCCACCAGCAATTTTTCAGTGTGAATTTTGTTTATTTATTTATCTCAATTGTATATAGATGCTTTTAATGAAGGATTATGGTTATTCTAGCACACTAGAAGGCAGGAAACCATAAGGAAAACTTAGGCCAAAAAAACAACAACAGAAAACTCGATTAGGATGAATGCTGTTGAGGAGTAACAAATTACTGAGCAGTCTTGTGGCATTCTCAGCAGTCAGCTGTGTGCCATACTCCATGCCACATTCACAGTTCAGTAGCACAGAACTGTCCTCACAGATGTTGCATGAGAAGTTGCCAAAACTTCTGTGATGAAAGACATTTACAAGAGATGCAAGGAGATCTCACGAGGCCAGGGATGTTGTTAGCGTAGATCGAGAGAGAGAGAACGGATTTGTCCAATTAACAAAAATACCAAAGCTTGACATTTCTTGGTTCGTCCAGCATTTGTTTCTTCCTGGAAATGTCTCTCATAAGAATTGTTCCCCAACAGTATTGTCCTTTCAAGCCAGGGGCCATCAGTCTGAAAAAGGGCTGTCTGTTAAGGTAAAGAGACAGAATCCACCATGAATTATTACAGCCAGGAAAAAAACTTGTTTTTATACCCCACTGTAGAGATGAATGTATTATGTATGAATCTTCAGGCCTGTAAGGTTACAATATTTATGACACCATGTGTTCTCTTAATTGCTTATTACACTGATATCATGCAAAGCCTCATATCTGTAATACATGGTTTATTTTGTTTTTAGTGATGTTTTATCTTATGAGCTTATGAGAAAATACTTTTATCTGAAAATAAAAATAAGCTGAAGGTGTAACATTGTTTAAGTGCACAATATGCTTTGGTTTACCAGTCAATTCACTAAAGGAATTATTTAAATCAGCTAATGGTGCAAATATGCTCAAAAGGTGCTGAATGCATTTTCACAGTGCATTTTAACTGGGTTGGAGTCCTAAATGCTAGAAAATTTATACAAACATCTAGGAATAAGCCAATATAAAAATTCTAGACATTACCGATAAGCTCATATGTTATGGTTGATAATCGACAAATGGCCACTATTAAAAATCTTTACAGTTCTGCTTAAAAGAAATAAAAATTATACTGTATTTACAATTTCAGCAGGTATGGTCTGGACTACCATAGACCCAGAGCAGGATCGGGTGCTGAAACAGGAAGTGCACTTCCTGTTGGTGAAGGAGGCCATAAAATGCATTCCTCCTCCAGAGTGGTACTTCAGGTTCTACAGCTGGTACTTCATAGTTCCAAAGAAGAATGGTGACCTGCATCCCATCATAGTTCTGCAGAATCGTTCTCTGAGCAAATTCAGGTTCAAGATGCTAACAATTACAAAAATCAGGTCCGAAGTCTGGTTTGTCACAACAGATCTAAAGGATGCTTACTTTCACATTTCCATCCTTCCTTCTTTAAAGCAAGTTCTTAAGGTTCACCTTTGGGGGCAAGCCATTCCAATATCGGGTTCTTCCATTTGGCCCAGCTCTCTCCTCTCGCACATTCACCAAATGCATGGGTGCAGCTCTGGCTCCGCATTGACGACTGGCTCATATTGGCCCACTCTTATGATATTGTGGTTCGGCAATGAAATGTTGTCCTTGGCCATATAAAACATCTGGGGTTGAGACTTAACACAAAAAAGTGTGTTGATGCCTTCACAGAGAACTACATTCCTAGGGGTATGATGTGGGCACAGTTGTCTTCTGCATGCATCAAGATCATCCTGGCTGCAGTATCCAGGATAAAGTTAGGCAATGCCATCACCGTAAAGCATTTTCAGATGGTGCTTGGCCTCAAGGCAGCTGTGTCCAACATGATGCCTTTTGGCCTTCTGCACGTGAGACCCTTACAGTGGTGGTTGAAAACCAAGGGGTTTCCCAAGAGGAAAACTGTTCTGTTTGATCAGAGATGTGTGCAGATGCCTTCATGCTCTTCTTCATATGGAAGAAGCTTGGTTTCTTTCCCAGAGCCCAGTGTTGGGGACGTCTTGTCGATGTAAAAAGTTAAGACAAGGCTCGTCTCTTACGGGATGGGGCACGGTCATGGAAGCCCGCTTCACGAGAGGTTGTTGGGGGGCCATCATCTTTCATGGCACATTGCCTGGAGATTTTGATGGTGTACAAAGCTCTGAGGAGCTTTCTCCCATACATTAGGGACCATCACGTCCTTATTCGATTGGATATGTCGGTGATCTTCTATATAAATCACCAGGGGGTCAGAGATTGCGCCCTCTTTGCAGACTGCCGCATCAGATCCTCCTGTGGTCCCAGGGGAAACTGTGGTCTCTGAGAGCAATGTATGTCTCCTGGGACCAAAACTTGGGAGAAGACATCCTGTTAAGGCAGGGGCTGAGGCCCGGGGAATGGAGACTCCACCCCGAGGTGGATGCCATGGTATAGACATGGCAGATTCTACGCCTGTACGCCTTTACCCCAATCACTCTGCTCCAGTTTGATTCTTCATCAGAACTGATCTGGATTCATTTAGCATTACATCACTTGCTCACTTATTTTTTTTTAGCAAACTTTTGTTTTGGGTGAACTATTCCTTGAAGTGAATTAAGGCATATCAATATAATTATGTGTGTTAATCGATTTGAATAAGTAGTTGATAATGGATGAAAATGTTCAATAAATAGTACTCTTAAACTTAAAAATTTAATTGTTGCCATAATCTAGTGCTATTAGCACAACCGTTAGCAATTTCACCTCAGGAACATTGTTTACATTGGGTGCATTCTGCAACTGCAATAGTAAACAGAAATTGGCAGATGTTTAACAAGTCAAAAGAGTCATGCTAGATGCAGGCTTTTATACAAGTAGATCTTAAACTTTGCAAAGTGCAAAGCAGCTGTTTTGTTTCGAGGTGTTTTGTTGCTGGTACAGTAGTTTTACAGCATTTTAATGTTTAGTTGCATGATGTTATGCCTTAGTTAATCATGCTGCGGTAAAAATATCTCTGTAAAGGCTGTGATTCAGTGTAGATCTGCTTGCAGAGAACTGAGGTGCGAGGGTTCAGTGCACGTAAGATCATGAGAATGATAGTCAACAGCCGCTGAATGTTCACCTTTGACAACGCTGCCTTCTCAGTGAAGAGCGAGCCTCTCATCTGCCTCTTCAGCACTCACTTCTTTGCAACGAGTGCACAGTTAGAGCCAGTTGCATTATTTAATCAGGAGTGTGCTGTGGGTAATGCACCCTGTGATCACCATAGTCTGTCATAGCATTGGAAGTAGACTGTTTTAATGGCCTTGCAGCTATATTGGGTATGCGGTGACCCTTTAATACCTCAGTTTTCTCCTCACACTCTACTGCATTGTTCTATCTTGTCCCGATTTTTCCTCCTTTTTCAGTAATGCTTGCACTGGCTCTGCGCAATACAGTATTTGAAAACTGTAAAAGGAATATTCCATTTTTAGCTCAAACTATTTGTGTGGCATAATGTTGATTACCACAAAAATAGATTTTTTACTTTTCTTTAAAAAAAGTAATAAAAAATGTGTTAATTTTTGGAGATTTTCATGATGAACAAAATGTTTAAGAATGGGAAACTTTGGTTATTCACAGCATATTTTCTGCAATAATCCAAAAGACAATCAAAAATATATATTTGGTTTTTGTCAAAGGAACCAGGGTGATGCTATAACTTTTGGGTTGGCCTAAAAAAATACGTCATCTCTACAGCACTCTGTTCCATTTGGTGGCACTAGGAATTACACATTTCACCTTTAAATTCAGTCCTAGTCTAATCCGTAGAGCTAGTCACTAATTAGGGCTGTCTGACACAGGTGCTGATAGTAACTGTGTGAGAGAGAGAAAGAAAGCCACTTATCACCTTTGCATCCCGTAAGCAGTGTGCTAATTGTACTCGTTGTGCTGTATAGTGTCACTGTACACTTGGTGAAATCCCCTGTCTGATGCTATTTCTGATCATTTGGAGCAGAAATGAGCCCCACGCACCTCCTTGGTTTAATAGCTGTGCTTACTAGTGCATTAAATTGCTGACTGCAGAAGTGTTAAGAGATGGAATGAAATGTTAGCAAATTGCTTACACTGCAAACAAGCAATCCAGTATACAGTATGTGAAGATAAATATTTTAAACTGTAGAATACAACACTTGTCACATGAACTTATGATGTTATGTCTTAAATTTTGGGGGTTGAATTATCGTATAGTTTTGTCATTGATTTAGATTTTTTTTGTGTGTGTAATTTTGTGATATAATAACTTTTGTCCAATAATGCTGGTTCATCACAGATGTCAAGCTTAGTGCATTGTGTTGTGCGATGCAGTGAAATAGTAGTGCACACTTTTGGCAAATGTGTCAGATCAACAGAAAAACTGAATAAAGTGAAAGTGAAAGTGAAAGTGACGTGACATTCAGCCAAGTACAGTGACCCATACTCAGAATTTGTGCTCTGCATTTAACCCATCCGAAATGCACACACACAGAGCAGTGAACACACACACACACACTGTGAGCACACACCCGGAGCAGTGGGCAGCCATTTATGCTGCGGCGCCCGGGGAGCAGTTGGGGGTTCGATGTCTTGCTCAAGGGCACCTAAGTCGTGGTATTGAAGGTGGAGAGGGAACTGTACATGCACTCCCCCCACCCACAATTCCTGCCGGCCCGGGACTCGAACTCACAACCTTTCGATTGGGACTCCGACTCTCTAACCATTAGGCCACAACTTCCCCATAAATACTGCACAGTCTAGATACTGCATCTATAGTATGAGTAGTGTATACGAAGTATATTACAGCATTTTCCCCCATGATTTTTCATGATGTTTCAGGATATATATAAAAAAATCGTATTTTAAATATTTTTTTTAAATGATTAAATGTAATATATAATTGAAATATATTTTACAACCCGAATTCCGGAAAAGTTGGGACGTTTTTTAAATTTTAATAAAATGAAAACTAAAACTAGACTTTCAAATCACATGAGCCAATATGTTATTCACAATAGAACATAGATAACATAGCAAATGTTTAAACTGAGAAAGTTTAAAATTTTATGCACAAAATGAGCTCATTTCAATTTTGATTTCTGCTACAGGTCTCAAAATAGTTGGGACGGGGCATGTTTACCATGGTGTAGCATCTCCTTTTCTTTTCAAAACAGTTTGAAGACGTCTGGGCATTGAGGCTATGAGTTGCTGGAGTTTTGCTGTTGGAATTTGGTCCCATTCTTGCCTTATATAGATTTCCAACTGCTGAAGAGTTCGTGGTCGTCTTTGACATATTTTTCGTTTAATGATGCGCCAAATGTTCTCTATAGGTGAAAGATATGGACTGCAGGCAGGCCAGGTTAGCACCCGGACTCTTCTACGACGAAGCCATGCTGTTGTTATAGCTGCAGTATGTGGTTTTGCATTGTCCTGCTGAAATAAACAAGGCCTTCCCTGAAATAGACGTTGTTTGGAGGGAAGCATATGTTGCTCTAAAACCTTTATATACCTTTCAGCATTCACAGAGCCTTCCAAAACATGCAAGCTGCCCATACCGTATGCACTTATGCACCCCCATACCATCAGAGATGCTGGCTTTTGAACTGAACGCTGATAACATGCTGGAAGGTCTCCCTCCTCTTTAGCCCGGAGGACACGGCGTCTGTGATTTCCAACAAGAATGTCAAATTTGGACTCGTCTGACCATAAAACACTATTCCACTTTGAAATAGTCCATTTTAAATGAGCCTTGGCCCACAGGACACGACGGCGCTTCTGGACCATGTTCACATATGGCTTCCTTTTTGCATGATAGAGCTTTAGTTGGCATCTGCTGATGGCACGGCGGATTGTGTTTACCGACAGTGGTTTCTGAAAGTATTCCTGGGCCCATTTAGTAATGTCATTGACACAATCATGCCGATGAGTGATGCAGTGTCGTCTGAGAGCCCGAAGACCACGGGCATCCAATAAAGGTCTCCGGCCTTGTCCCTTACGCACAGAGATTTCTCCAGTTTCTCTGAATCTTTTGATGATGTTATGCACTGTAGATGATGAGATTTGCAAAGCCTTTGCAATTTGACGTTGAGGAACATTGTTTTTAAAGTTTTCCACAATTGTTTTACGCAGTCTTTCACAGATTGGAGAGCCTCTGCCCATCTTTACTTCTGAGAGACACTGCTTCTCTAAGACAAAGCTTTTATAGCTAATCATGTTACAGACCTGATATCAATTAACTTAATTAATCACTAGATGTTCTCCCAGCTGAACCTTTTCAAAACTGCTTGCTTTTTTAGCCATTTGTTGCCCCCGTGCCAACTTTTTTGAGACCTGTAGCAGGCATTAAATTTTAAATGAGCTAATTAAGTGGATAAAAGTGTAAAATTTCTCAGTTTAAACATTTGCTACGTTATCTATGTTCTATTGTGAATAAAATATTGGCTCATGTGATTTGAAATTCCTTTAGTTTTCATTTTATTAAAATGTAAAAAACGTCCCAACTTTTCTGGAATTCGGGTTGTATATCAATTAATTTTTTTTTAAGCTTTATGCTTATGTTAATAAGTATTAGGGACATATTTTTTTTAATAAGGCAGGGATTATGCAGGGTAAGTTTTTTTTTTTTTAACTGCATGGAAGGGATCTATAATAAATCTCTTTCCAAATCGCACCCAGCCGAAGTTACAAAACAGCTTATTCACAATGGCCAGGAGGATCTATGAGGCAAGCACTGAATTATTCATCACTCTCCTCGACTACCAGGGTCTTCCTCACAGCTAACGCTCCAGCATGAGCTTGCATTATATGATATGCTTTTTAATGTGTCCTGTTGATTCAGATTTTACATTCACCAAGCCCTTCATCACGACTCAATTCCCCTGTGTGTTTAGATGATGTCCTTTCAGCTACCACATCACATTTTGACGAGTAGAAACAACAGCATGTTACGACCCTTATTAATGTAAAAAGAAATCAATAATTAATGCAAAACATACTTAAAATGATAGCTTTTCTTCTAAAGCAGCTTCGTTCTGTAGGTTAATGAGCGGACCGACAGCGAGAGCCGCATCAGCACGAATAACAATGAGCAAGTGGGTTCTGGCCCCTTCTCTCAGACTCTGCTTGATCGCACACCCCATCTCTTTGTCTGTCTTCTCTTACATAATTCTGCTCCTATTTATATCACTTCTGTTTTCAGGCATTCCACAAGATACCTACAGTTCTCCCTGTTTCTCCCACTGTGGGTGCTGGAGACAGGAAACTCGATAAAGAGTCATTCGATTTGATTATAGCTAATGACTCGGACTGAAGTGAGATAAAGACTTATTGGTTGACTCTTCATGTAACACCAGAGGGTTTATTTACAGGGTGTTGAGCAGCAAAGGAATGGTGTCATAGTGTAACAGGTTTGGTTGTGCACAAAGGGATGATCTGAAAAATGTGAATCAGTGCCGCATGGCAGTAATTGTAATTAAACATTTCTGTCATGTCACTGTAGGGAAAAAAGAGCAGTCGTGATAACAACATAATAAATGGAGCCCTTGCTAAATATTTTCTCAGTAAGGGCCTTTGAAATATTAGAAATATTCCACCTCCGCAGTGTTGACAACAATGAATTCCTAAAGCCATTGCTGGATATGTTTCTTTTCCCCCCTAAATTAGACTGTGTATACTGTATGCACCTTCCCTCCAGCTTTTAAAATGTCAAATATATTTTAAACTTTTCATATTTATATATATGCACATACACATGTATGTTCAAACAATTTAAAATGTATATAATATATAGTTAAATAATTTTTTAAAGCCTCTCTTTCTCCTTTCTCTTCATTGATTTTTTTTCTTTTGATATTAGGATGTACTTTTTTTTACTTGTGTAGCATTTTGACCCATGACATTTAAATGCCACCTGTGGTTCACCAAATCATCTCGAAGACCGTTATTGGACATGGCTGTACACTTGCTTCCATTGTCAGCACCAGTATGCTGTGAGCACCCAAGTATCCATCAAGATGAGGTGAAGGTTAATTACATTGTGATGTTAATTACACAGTCCTGAGGACAGATATCAGACAAGGATCGTATGACATTGATAGCCGAGATATTATCTTCCTTTTCCATCCACTAGCCCTATTCCCTCAATATATTTCACCACCTTCTTTACACAGTGGGGTTTTGTTTACACAACAGTAATAGAATTCTGGAATCTTAAAAAAGCCAGCGTAATGCCATTGGGTGAGAATTTGAATTATGCTAATTAGTCTCTGTACGTGAGTAATTCATTAACGCCTGCAATATATGTAACAAAGATATTCGGCTGCTACTTCTTTCAGGCACATAAATTGGGTTATTACTTTTGTAGACAGGTTATGTTTCATATGATTTACTCATGAGCTTGTTTTACATGTATAGCATTACTAACTGTGCATTGTGCCTTATTTTACATCTAAAGTAAGATTAAATGGATAAATTAAATGGTTCCATTGCCAATGAGATGATGAGAATTTTTTTTTTTAACACAATTCTTGCCAAAGTCTGACTTTTTAAAGCCTTTTCACAGCCTTTTCACTCTTCTTTTTAGAAGCAGCATTAATGTTACCAATTTATTGGCATATAATAACAAAGAAAAATGAGTTTTCAGCTATTTTTTTTTTTTATATTGACATAATGTACACATTTATACATTGTCATGTGAACTACCAGTCAGTAACTACGTTTCCTGTCTATTTGTAAGCTGTATGTGTCTGATTCACTAAAATGAACCAACTCATTAGAGTCAATTGTTTGGGAGTCATTTGTCTGAGTGGCCTAAACATACAGTATGTTTTTCCTTGATGCCTCATTAGAGCTAATCACCAGAATTTGATTTAGGCACATCAAGTATGCTGCATTCTTATTGGCACACTGATGTTAAAGAGATTTTAACCCCTTAGATATAGAAATTTGGTTTCAAAGGACAAGACATCTTTCGATATTCAGTGGTCTTGAGGCAATTCGATCAGTGCTTAAAAAGTATCAAACTCGATACCCATCCCTAGTACTTTATGTTTGAGAATTGGGACTTTTTGCACTGTTAGTTTCAATTCGCTAAAAATAACTAGTTGTAAGTAGAGCTATGTTTTTTGATTTAATAAAAGGAAAGAATCATTGTTTTGTAATAAATTACATTGATCATACTGTCTGTTTTGCACTGTAGATTAAATAGCGGTGTTGCAGCACTGATAAATACATTAAGGAATATGTGATGATGTGGGTTGTTTTTAGCAATATGTTGGCAAGCAGATAGGTCTCTTAGGACCTTTACTGAATCCATGCAGCTATCAAAACCTTAGCTAAGAGTCTAATAGATCACCCTGCGGGCATGATGCTTTTAAGGGCCTCTGTGCTGCTTTGTTTTAAGAACTCTGGTACTGCTATTTACAGTCAGTATAGAAAAGAATCACCCCCTTTAAAATAATCATATTTTGTTGCTTTGCAGTCTGAAATGAAGACAGTTTTTGTTTTATCCAGCTGTATTTACTCAGTGCAACTTATAATATTCAAGTGAAAGATAACGTGTCAAAAAACAAAATCAAAAAACAGATTCACTGAGTTGGAAAAGGATCACCCAAAAATGACTTCAAACTCAATCAGGTGTAGCTAATCACTTTCTCAATGGCATACAAAGCCATTCTACTTTCAGCTGTGGTCATTTTGATTAGCTCAGCATGATGAGAGCTTTCCAGGAGCATTTCACTCTTTGGTAAACAATGAACTCTGGGTGGCAAGGCACTGTCAAAAGATCTCTGGGATGAAGTTGTAGACAGTCACAAGTCAGGAGATGGATACAAAAAAAAAATAAAAAAAATTCAAAGGCTTTAACAATGCCACGAATCACAGTAAAGTCTATTAGGTATTAAGACGCGGAAGGTATCTGGTCCCACACAGACCCTCCCTGGATGAGGACACTGCTCCAAACTGGATGAAAGAGCCAGGAGGTTGACTGATCAGATAGGCTACCCAGAGGCCTACAGCAAATCTGAAGCAGTTGCAGGAATTTATGACTGAGAAAGTTGCCAATAGGAAGAATTAATGTTCTTGCATGGTTTAGTCAGAGCCTAGACCAAACCTCATTGAAAAACTGTGGAATGACTGCAGTCCACAAACAGTCACCATCAAACTTAACTGAACTTGAGCAGTTCTGCAAGGAGGAACGGGCAAATATTGCAAAGTTAGTAGAGACAAAGACATATCCCAACACACTAAAGGCTGTAATTAAAGCAAAAGGTAGTTCAACAAAATACTGACTTAAAGGGATACTCCACCCCAAAATTAAATTTTTGTCATTAATCACTTACCCCCATGTCATTCCTAACCCTTAAAAGCTTTGTTCGTCTTCGGAACACAAGATATTTGAAGATATTTTGGATGAAAACTGGGAGTTTTGTGTCCCATAGACTGCCAAGTAAGTTACAATGTCAAAAGGGGCAGCGTACGCTCTTCTGAGTCAGTTGTGCCAGAAGGCTGAGCTGTTCTCTTTAAAATCAAATCAAATCATAGACTGCCAAGTTACACTGTCAAAGTGTACTTCTGAGTCAACCGCGCCACAAGTTTGTGCTGTTTTCTTTCAAATCAAAGCATAAATATATGTAAAAAACGTTTCCTTGTGGGTCCGATGATACAGAAGAGTGTATGCTGCCTGCGTTCAGCTCATAATCTCCAAAATGGTTCTACGGTGATGTGGAGAGAAACAGAGGAGAGAAATTGTTGAATAAAGTCATTATTTTTGTTTTCTTCGTGTACAAAAAGTATTCTCGTTGCTTCATAATATTACGGTTAAACCACTGATGGAAGATGGACTATTCTGACGACGTCTTTCATACTTTTCTGGACTTTGACATTGTAACTTACTTGGCAGTCTATGGGACAGTCACAAGCCTCCCAGTTTTCATCCAAAATATCTTAAATTGTCTTCCGAAGACGAACGGAGCTTTTACTAGTTTGGAACGATATTAATGACAAAATCTTCATTTTGGGGTGGAGTGGGAATCCTTTAACCAACTCAGTGATTCTGTTTTTTAATTTATATAAATAAATAAACAATTCTGAAATGTTAGTGTTATATCTTTCACTTAAATGTTATAAGTTGCAATACTGCTGGATAAAACAAAAACTGTATCCGTCTTCATTTCAGGCTGCAAAGCAACAAAATTTAAAGGGGGGTGATTCTTTTCTATACCCACCGTAACTCCATCCTGGTGGCCATGTTTGTGAAAATGGAATGTGTAAAGCAGTGCAGAAAGAGGTATAAAGATCCCACTGTAGAGAGAAAATAAACATCAGACGACAAGATAAGAACCGTTGGCGCAATGCAGAAAGTCTAGTTTGGGGGCTAGAAGGACTAGTGTGAGCAGCCCCTGTAGGACCCTCATTCAGGAGTCATAACATCTCCCTCTATCATTCTTCAGTGATCACGCCCAATGCAAATACCAGCATGCATTTCATTTAGCACTCACCGTCAATAAGTGTTCCGAATTAACAAGTGAATGAAGTGAAAATGGGGAAAATTGATAATGGTCACAGATCATGTGTAAAAATGGAAAGAAGCTATTGCATAATGCACTAAAACCAGGTTGCAGTTCAGTGGTGCATCTATAAATTTATGCCCTGTGGATTTTTAACACTAAAAGCTTTTATCCTAACGGGTGTTATGCAATGAAGAGTATAAAATGTGACTTGAGGCATACCTGCCGTAAATGCATTTAAAGGGAAGAACAGGGAGTTGATTTTAAGCAATTTTATAAATCAGCACTTGACAGATATATTATGGCACTGAGACAGCAGCTAAAGCAGTGGTGGGTTGTGATCTGATAATAGGTGTAGGTCTGTAATGAAAGGGTCATGGACTGCTGGAGGAAAAAAAAACCATGAAACTAATAATATTATCATGCATAATTAGGATAAAACAAGAAAATATTGTTTCTACCTACCACAGTGTGTTTTGTGGTGAGTTATGAATTAGAGAGCAAAACCATCTGTAAACATGTCAATGATATATTCATGCAATATGCTGTGTATTTAGTATGTTCAAGAGATTGTTTAATATGTTAGGCTGATAAATTACATTTGACTACTAGTTAAAACTGACAAAATGTTGTTGCTTATTGTTGAGTCTATACTGTTTGTGGTAATGTTTATTTTAAGACTTTAAGAACATTTTTGTTTGCTTTTGTACAGTACATTGAACAATGGCCACTTGATGTCCAATGTTAACTCAGTTGAGAACCACTGTGTTAAAACAAGCGTAAAGGCTTTTGGTGATTGAATTCTGCAATGCCTTTATTGTACAATAACAAATCAGCTATTTTGTGACATATCAAAAGAAAAAACTTTGCTTTTCACAGAGCAAGAAACTCTTTGTTGTTATGTATTGTAATCTACCGCCAGGAGACTTTTTACACATTCTTTACTATGCTTTTTATTTCTGTCAGTTTTGCTGATGTTGATAGATTGCTTTTTTTGATCATTTTAGAACCACATGCATTAGAACCACTGAAACCACTTATTTATTATAATACCTTATCTTGCTTTGCTTAAAAATTTAGGAATATCATTGAATTATGAAATACTAAACCATGAACTCACTGCATAGTCAAATGACTTCCAGCTCCACTTCTAATGGGGTGGACAGATGGAGTTGTGGGCAGGGTTAGAGTGTGGTTGGATATTTGAGCTCCACCCATTTAAGCACAAATGACATTTGCCCTGCAGTGAGAAGCTTTTCTATAATTTACATAAACATTCAAAACAGTTTTGTGTTGGTGAGATGTTTTTTGTTTTTGCTTTTTTTGAAAGAAATTAATACTTTAATATTCAGGGTGGATTTACTTAATCAAAATTGACAGTAAAAACTTGAAAAAAATGTATTTCAAATGTTATTATTTTCTATTCAACAAGGATTTTTGTTTTAATGTATCATGGTTTCAACATAAAATATTAAGCAGCATAACTTTTTTCAACATTGATAATAAGAAATGCTATTTGAGCACCAAATCAGCATATAGAATGATTTCTGAAGGCTCATGTGACACTGAAGACTGGAGTAAGGACTAGTGAAAATTCAGCTTTTTATTCCATCCTAGGAATAAGTGATATTTTAAAATATAATTTTTAAGTTAATTTAGATCATAATTATATTTCAAAATATTACATTTATGGCATATTTTATTAAATACATGCAGCTTGTGTGAGGATATAAAATTTCATAAACATTTAAAAAATCTTTCAGACTCCAAACTTTTTAATACTAATGTATAAATAATTTCAGGCTGCTGCAAAAGTGTTTTAAAAATGTCTAGCATCATTTGTTTGCAGGTGCCACTTGGTGTGATGTTTTCTTAAATTTTTTTTGATGCTATTGCATGAATGGAGGATGAAATAGAATTTGATTGAGATGGCCGATACTGTGTCTGTGTGGGTGTATGAATCACAAATTAACTTAGGAGCATTTCGCTGTCTTGTCACTGTATCCCAGTACAACATCTCGAGGTTTTCTCTCTTTTCCTCTCAGTTTGAGGTGTTATTTGTTGTGTTGTTGTGTTAAAAAGCTAAAGACTGCAGCTTGCACTGACAGAATCAATATGCTTTAGCTACTGGAATGAAGTGGGCAGCAGGGGCTCTCATTATGGGGTCGAAATGGATGACCACATGCCAACAGAGAAGTAGATCTGCACAGGAACAGTAGTCTCACCCGGTCCTGCAATGTGTTTTCCTCCCACACAAACATATACACACTCATACACCAGGGATGTTTTGTTCAAGGGAGACATTGCCTCCACAACAAAATGATTTATAGTGCAGAAATAAAACAAAAATATTATGAACTATATGAACAGATTGTGTGAATATATAAGGGAGGTAACTATCGAATTAATTTTTTTATTTTTTCAAGTGAGACCTTATTTTAAAGAGATGATTCACCCAAAAACCATTTAATCAAATAACAATTTAATGTCATTGCAAAACCTGGATGATTTTCTTCTGTGGTAAGTTTTAAGTGTCTCTGGGGTCTAAAACAACATAGAACCCCACTGACTTAAATTCTTTCGAGATGTATTTTGAAAAGTGAGTCATACAGGTTTGGAATGACATGAGGGAGAGTATGATGACAGTGATGACAGAACTTTCATTTTTGGGTGAACTATTACATTAAAAATTTCTAATTTACATTTAGTCATTTAGCAGATACTTTTATCTAAAGTGACTTACAACTGAGAACAATAGAACCATTCAAAACCAACAAAAGAGCAAAAATATATAAAAGCTGGGAGAAGTCTGTTAGTTTAATACAATGCACTTAGCAAGGTTTTTATTTAAATTTTTTATTTTACAAAAAGAAAATAAGTAGATAGATTAGAAAAAGAATAGAGAGTGCTAGTGTTCAAGGGTCAGGTGTAGATGGAAGAGATATGTTTTTAGCTGTTCCTTGAAGATGGCTCGGAATTGGGCAGGCCATTCCACCAGGAGGGAACAGTTAAGGTAAAAGTCTGTGAAAGTGATTTTGTGCCTCTTTGAGATGACAAAATAATGTGTCATTCTCTTGCAGAATACAAGCTTGTAAAGGGCACATAAGTGTGAAGTATTGAATTAGGTAAATGGATGCAAATTGCTGAACAGAAGTCAAAATTTGGAATAGTTGTAGAGGTTTGATAGAACTACCTTGAAGACCTGCCAAAGTAGCATTGCAATAGTCCAGCTTGCACACAATAAGAGCTTGAACAAGGAGTTGTGCTGGCATGTTCTGAAAGAAGGGGCCTGATCTTCCTAAGGTTGCAATATGGTCTGTGAAATTCAGCTGATCATCAATCAAAACTCCAAGGTTCTTGGCTGTCCTTGAAGGAGTTATGGTTGATGTGCCTAGGTGGATAGTGAAATTGTGTTGAAGTGATGGGTTTGCTGAAACCACAAGAAGTTCTGTCTTGGCAAGGTTGAGTTGAAGGTTATGGTCCTTCATCCCACAAGAAATGTCTGTTAGAAATGCTGAGATGTGAGCAGCTATCGTTGGATCATCAGGAGTTGAGTGTCATCAGCATAGCAGTGATATGAAAAGCTATGTTTCTGAATGACAGAACCTAGTGATGCCATGTAGACAGAGAAGAGAAGTGTTCCAAGAACCGAGCCCTGAGGCACCCCAGTAGCTAGCTGTTGTTGATTTGGAGACCTCACCTTTCCAAGATACCTTGAAGGGCCTATCTGAGAGGTAAGACTTGACCACTGGAGTGCAGTTCATGTGATCCCCTTTGCCAGTAGGGTTGACAAGAGGATCTGATGGTTTAACCACATCAAAAGCAGCAGACATATCCAGCACGATAAGTTTTGAAGATTTGGAAGCCACTCTTGCCAGTCTTAGGGCTTCAACAACTGAGAGCAAGGCAGTCTCAGTTGAATGGCCAATTGTAAAGCCAGACTCCTTGCTGTCCAAGAGGTTTTTCTTTGTGAAAAGGCAGAGACTTAATTAAACACAACTTGTTCAAGTGTTTTTGCAATGAATGGAAGAAGGGATACTGGTCTGTAGCTCTCTATAAGTGCTTGGTTAAGAGTGGGTTTCTTAAGTAGTGGGGTTATTTTATAAGTCTAAAAAAGAAAGTTCACCCAACACCCTCTTTAATATAAAGGTTGTTTATTGGCATCTTTGGTTCCAATGAAGAACCTGTAACATCCATGGAACCTTTTGAAGCACAAAATGTTCTTTGTACTGGAAAAATGTTCTTTAGATCTTCTTTAGATTACAAAATGTATTTCACACATATGAAGTGACACGTATCAGACACACATCTATTTTTATATTTAACAAATAATATCTAACGCCCCCTCATCTAACCAAAGGATCTATGGATCCTTCCCCCAAAATGCAACTATCACCTCACAAAAAGACAGAACAGGCCTCTTGTTCCATAGCAACCAAAGGCCCATGATCTGATAACACTAGGTTTACGGCTCCTAGGAATGTGCAAACCAACTCTTAACTCAAGTCTCTCAAAAGCAGACACCTAATGCACATAAAAAGGGACTCTTCTCTAATTAATTAATATATATATTTTTTTATTAATTCACATATACTTTAGGGCATTATGTATGCTGTTACTGTTCTTGTACGTATATTGTCTTTTGTGAATTGTATGAGTTTTATGCATGCTTATGATGGATCACTAGTTAATATAACCTCATCTATATGATGTTTGGTATCTATGAGTTCGTATTTCCATGATCTAAATGATAGTGTATAATATATGTTGATACCTATGCAACACATTGGTTTTATAAGAATATTAAAGATTCTTCTCTTGAACCCCCCAGTCTAATTTCATAAGCAAGACACCATAGTAGTCACAAAGAGTTGTAAAACTTACCCCCAAAAGGTACCATTCCTCATTGGCTCACTCAAATCCTAACGGGTGTGACATCGTCACTCTATATAGATCACTGATCACCAGATCAGGGCAGTTTTTTTAGATTCAGGAATTCCAGAGAAGATGCTGAGCTAAGAGCCTTAAACCCACCCTAAGCCTGTGCCAGTCCTTAGGCCTTGACTTTCCATTCATCTAGATCCTCTTATTTGAACTGGTCTTTCTCATCAATTCACTTCAGCAGAGACCAGCTGGAGCCCCAAAGTGCATCAGAACTCTTTTTCAAACAGTCGAGATGTGCAAGTATCAAACTTAGGCCCAATCCCAATTCTATTTTATACCCCTTCCCCTTCCCCTATCCCTCCGCCTACCCCTTCCCCTTGTCCCTTGAAACAGAGTGTCAAGGGGTAGGGGAGAAAATATTCCCCTAAGGATTGGGACACCACTACCATGACGTCACACGCCATCATTCGTCATCTAGCTCTTACAATACACACATATACTGGTGTGCATTAGAGCCTTTAATTATTGTTCTGTATTAATGAGCTGCTGCTTACTGACACACACGTATCTTAAATCGCACAACTCACACATCCAGGAGAAAATAAACATGTCAACGCTGCCCCATGGCTTATATTAAATACAGTTTAAACACTGAATCGCTACATTATATTTTCCAGCAGCGAGAAGATACAATCGCTGTTTTTAGTCCAAAAAGATAAACGCACAGACGCGAATACATGCAACTTCCATCTCTCTCTCTCTCTCTCTCTCTCGGTCTCTCTCTCTCTCTCTCTCGGATAGGCAATATTTGAGAAAATGGTTTAGCGATTTCTAATTATTGGGCTACGGCAGTTATCGCCCTGATCAGATATGCTGTGGCACTATCATGCAGTCTGTAATGATATGACATTAGCAAATATTAGCGATTTTTTGCAAACATTTCTTTGAGTAACATGACCATTAATATGAACTCACAATTGAATGTACAACCCGAATTCCGGAAAAGTTGGGACGTTTTTTTAAATTTTAATAAAATGAAAACTAAAGGAATTTCAAATCACATGAGCCAATATTTTATTCACAATAGAACATAGATAACGTAGCAAATGTTTAAACTGAGAAATTTTACACTTTTATCCACTTAATTAGCTCATTTAAAATTTAATGCCTGCTACAGGTCTCAAAAAAGTTGGCACGGGGCAACAAATGGCTAAAAAAGCAAGCAGTTTTGAAAAGATTCAGCTGGGAGAACATCTAGTGATTAATTAAGTTAATTGATATTAGGTCTGTAACATGATTAGCTATAAAAGCTTTGTCTTAGAGAAGCAGAGTCTCTCAGAAGTAAAGATGGGCAGAGGCTCTCTATCTGTGAAAGACTGCGTAAAAAAATTGTGGAAAACTTTAAAAACAATGTTCCTCAACGTCAAATTGCAAAGGCTTTGCAAATCTCATCATCTACAGTGCATAACATCATCAAAAGATTCAGAGAAACTGGAGAAATCTCTGTGCGTAAGGGACAAGGCCTTTATTGGATGCCCGTGGTCTTCGGGCTCTCAGGCGAAACTGCATCACTCATCGGCATGAAATGGACTATTTCAAAGTGGAATAGTGTTTTATGGTCAGACGAGTCCAAATTTGACATTCTTTTTGCAAATCACGGACGCCGTGTCCTCCGGGCTAAAGAGGAGGGAGACCTTCCAGCATGTTATCAGCGTTCAGTTCAAAAGCCAGCATCTCTGATGGTATGGGGGTGCATAAGTGCATACGGTATGGGCAGCTTGCATGTTTTGGAAGGCTCTGTGAATGCTGAAAGGTATATAAAGGTTTTAGAGCAACATATGCTTCCCTCCAAACAATGTCTATTTCAGGGAAGGCCTTGTTTATTTCAGCAGGACAATGCAAAACCACATACTGCAGCTATAACAACAGCATAGCTTCTTCGTTGAAGAGTCCGGGTGATAACCTGGCCTGCCTGCAGTCCAGATCTTTCACCTATAGAGAACATTTGGCGCATCATTAAACGAAAAATACGTCAAAGATGACCACGAACTCTTCAGCAGCTGGAAATCTATATAAGGCAAGAATGGGACCAAATTCCAACAGCAAAACTCCAGCAACTCATAGCCTCAATGCCCAGACGTCTTCAAACTGTTTTGAAAAGAAAAGGAGATGCTACACCATGGTAAATATGCCCCGTCCCAACTATTTTGAGACCTGTAAATCAAAATTGAAATGAGCTCATTTTGTGCATAAAATTGTAAACTTTCTCAGTTTAAACATTTGCTATGTTATCTATGTTCTATTGTGAATAAAATATTGGCTCATGTGATTTGAAAGTCATTTAGTTTTCATTTTATTAAAATTTAAAAAACGTCCCAACTTTTCCGGAATTCGGGTTGTAACATAAAACAAATGATTACTTTTCGTTAAAATCTTTATTTATGCCAAAAAAGCTTACATTTATGTGTCTTTTTGTTCGCTGTAGCAGCCATGTTGCCGAAATAATTCATACCCCTTCATTTTAAGTGTGGTCCCGAAAAATCTTCGTTTGAAGGGGTATCTGGCCCTTCCCCTACAACCAAAAGAGAATCGAGACACCCCTACCCCTCCACGTGAACGCGCGAAATGGAGGGGTAGGGGAAAGGGGAAGGGCTAAGGGGTAGAATTGGGATTGGGCCTTAGTCTTATTAATTGATACATTATGTATCATATGCAACTTTTACAAAGGTGTGTTTGAACTAAGAAACTGATGTTTCCTTCAGGCTGTAGATCTGCTGTATATCAAATTCTATGATAGCTTTATATTTTTTATTCCTCATCTCCTTACTGCTTAAGATTTAACCCTTTTTCGTATGCCAACTGTATGTGTGTGTGTGTGTGTGTGTATCTTTCCTAGTTTAAGTGTTTATGTAGTTTGTATCACACTTGAGGCTGTTCATTGTTTGTTCATAACTGGAGTCTATAATCATGCAGATTTTTGCTACATGCTCTGAGTAGATTTGTACAGTAAAAAAGTTGTTTTCCATAAAACAGGAAAGTAACGTTCTTAGAATTGACAGACAGTTGACACTGAGATGTCAAGTAAATACTTACAGCGGATCTAAATATTTATAATTAATCATAACTAGTTATTATTGATTATTAATATTTCCCCTTTGAGCTGATTCGCTACACACACAAAAAGTTTTATTTTCAGAACTGTTCATTGAAAGGTTCTTTGGGGATCCCAAAATGGTTTTTCTATGTCATCACTGCAAAACCCCTCTTTTAGAAACCTATTATTTTAAGTGTGTAGAAATTGCCCTTACTCATTATAACTTGCATGTACTCCTGAGGTACGCAAATCACTGACGTAAAACACCAGGAAAACAACAACAGACTGTAATGTTCAGGAAAAAGGTTGATAAATCTCATGTAATTGAAACTTTGAAGGATTTAGGGCAGTATATACTTGCTGAACTCTAGCTCCCTGCCCTCTGTGATGTGAGAGGAAATATATCACTGGCAACAGGAAAAAACAAAGACTTAATACCGTCATGTGGATAGGAAGGAGGAATGTGGTCAAGCGTTTTCCATATAAACACAATGAATGCCAGTTGGGACAGGAACAGCTCGGCACACTCCGTTGGAGACTGCTGTATTTATATGTTATAGAATCCACAGTTAATTTTAGGGCAATTTTATTTGTCTTCCCTTAAACGCTTACGCTTAATAGAGTATCTTGATTTAAAATTTTGTTAAATGTTATGTTTTTTTCTTCATCATCATTAAAGTATGGTGAAGTAGTTGATTAACCAATCCAAACTCCAAATAGCACCATGGCAGTAAGAAGAAATTATGGACACTGACACCACTTAAATCCACAATAACCACACAACTTTTTCTCTCAATGAGAAGGATTCATGGAGAGCTTGTTGAGAAACTCTTGAAAGTCTGTTATTCAATGAAGTCCAGCCACAATCACCGGGTTCGAGAGGAGAGAATGATGCGCTTGAGCAGTCTGCCTCTCCGGAGGCATTCCTGGATATGGTGAGAGTTTTCGTTTAGCTTGTATGTTTATGTTTCTGGTGAGGCAGCGTCCACAACACAATGCGTTAAATAACATTCTACACTTTTCACATGCTCATTGTTTCGGTTGTGTTGTATGTGATCGAGAGCACATGCCTGTTTGAGTGTGTGCGTGTGTCAGTTGTCTGAACTGATGCTTTGTCACAGGTTGCTGGTGGCTCTCGTCCACTAGCTTGCTTTTCAGAGTAAATCTACTCTTTAATGGTGGACTAATTTCCTGCTGCCTCATCCAGCATTACATGCCTGAGCAGGTTTTCATATGAGGGTATACCTGTATATAAAAAGCAGATTAGCAAGGTCATAATTTCATCAGAGCATTATGTGTTTGTAAGCCTATCAGAGCAGAACTTCTATAAAAGCCAAGTATGTTTTTAGTAACAGTTAATTTCTAGTTCACAGTCTTAAGAATCAGATGCATTGTTCATATTTAAATAATCCAAGTTTCATATACAATTAATTTATTTTATTTGTATTTTATTATTATATTTGTACATAATATAATATTAAAATAATCTAATAATATTTTCATACATACAAATAAATAAATGCATATGCAATTATTATTTTTTTTTTTACAATTATTTGATAAATAGAATCTTCAAAAGAACAGCATTTATTTGAATTACTAATATTATTATTTTTTTACATTTTATTTTATTGTATTGTTTTTATTTATTTATTTATTAAATAAAAATTAGAATAAATAAATAAATTAGAGTGCAGATTTTATGAACAAATAATGAGAATTGGGCAGAGAGTCCGATCATACTTTTTTGGTCTTATTTCACAGTTCTTTTAGTAATACTTAATTTTGCAAAAATAAATTAAAATAAATAGCAGAATGCTATACATTGTGAATTGAATTAAATAGATTTGTTTCGTTTTTTTGGAGCTTTCGTGTGACAAACATCAATATCAAAAACAAACACTCGGAAAATGGAATTGGTTTCTGCTTTTCTATCATAAAAATATGACTGGTTTACAGCAGCCCTCTCATCTTTCAGATACAGGGACATTTTCTTACTGATTAACTGCAGGCCCATCATGTAATCTCTGACTGTGGACTTGTCAAGGCACTGATTTTCCTGAAAATACAGGCGCTTGTGAAGCACTTCTCATGCCTTTAGCTTAGCGTAGAGGCTTGGCTGATAGATGCTTTATTGAATCTGCCGCTGGGCTCCTTGACAACAGTGAGGAACGAGTGGGTGTCTCGCTATTAGTTCACAACAAGAACACAGTGTCAGCACAGTCAGCGAGTGGCAATCAGCTCCATCCGTATTTCCAACCCTGTTAATGCTGGAAGAATAGCACCTGAAGTGGCTAGCATCGTTAGCTGCCCACCAATGCTAATCCGATTCGTCACTGCCGTCATATTTCCTGTGCATTTTAAAACATCTCTCATATCAGTCTGTGGGCAGCCGCATTTCATACATGGACAGTCAGGCTTACACAGTTCAGCTTTTCCACGTCTTGTGTTTGAATGCTTTAAAGTCTTTTGAATGGTTACATTTGCAAGTGGCAAGGCTTAATAACACGTGAAAATGATACGCTTTCGTGTCGACATGCAGCAGCATTCTGTCAACTGTCCTGAGCGTCTTTTTAGACTGGCCTCAGCCAGACGATTGAGGTCGACTATTAAAGGTGGGATATTTTTTCATATTGAAAGAGTGATCATAGCTCACTATCAGCAGTTATTTTATCTACGTTCAAAATATTACCTTTAAAGATTAAAGGTAAACAGTACCAGTACGAGTGATTGCGTGTGTGAATTAGTCATACCGTCTCTATATTATTGTGAAGCTGGGGGTTGTAAATAGCCTAGTTCCTTCAAAAGTAGAAAAATATGCTATAATAATTTTTGAGATTCTAAGATACTTTAGTGATAAATCACAGGACAGTGCTGACAACTGCATTCCTCTGTGCACGTGATCTTCACAGCTATGAGTTTTCGTGCCACAATGCAGCTGCGCGAACCTGGTAGCTCGATATAATAATACACATCTGATCATCTAATCGCTTGAACGTCCAAACCATAAAACAAATACAACTGACAAAGTTTAGTGTAGACTCAAGGCTTACCGCTCGCGCGCCATCACTATGTGTTGAACCGGCGTTCACGTCCGTGTTTTGCTTTTATACCACTGACTGGCAGAATCATGTGGCTACACACGCTTTTAAGGGGGAAGTATTAACAGGAAATAATCGAAATAACCGACATGGGAAAATTACGTCGGTTAGAGGTTCTAAATTTCGATTTTGATTACTTTTCGATTAATCGTCCAGCTCTAGTCTCTTCTATGTGGCATTTCACATAGCAGTAGAGGTAATCCAGAGAACAGCTTGCTCAGGAAGAAATAAGCTACAACCCCAGTTAATTTTTAGAGCCCCGTGTACTGAAATACTTCTCAGACGGTGTGGAGGTGTCAAAATGGACTTGAAATAATTAGCAGGAACACTTCCAATGTTCTGTTGGCTTTATGAGGAATAGAGATCACTCAGAGACCCCCTCCCATGCATACATTTAACGTTCATGGTGCTGTAAAATACTGTTGTTGATCCAAGGTGCTACCCGTCCTTGAAAGCGTGTGATGCACAGCTGCACAGTTTCATCGACATTAGTGCTGTTCTGTAAAAGCCATCTTATAGCTGCAGGGGTGGGATTGATGGCCCATGTGTGAATCCCATTATTTTTATTTTGATAAGTGGTAAGAAATATGAAGATGCTTTACTTTATTCATGCTTACAGTATGCAGAACCTGATTTTACCAAGTGAGACATGTTCCTGGGACAACATCTTTGTTGACCCTGGAACAACTTTGTGATTAACCAATCAGATTTTAAGGACAAGTTTATAGATTTTGTGAAGTTTACGCTTACAAGCACTGTTAGGTGCTTCTACATCAGTGTCATTCATCTATCATTGCCTCTGATTTTAAGGATCACTCATGGTTAAGGTTAGGTCTAGATGTAGGGATATGGTCAAGACTACATTTTTTGAGTAAAATGTTGTTCCAGGGTCAACAAAATATGTTTTGTTGTCACATCTAACTCAGCAAAATCAGGACGTGCCTTACAGTATGTGGCTACTGTTTATATGTGGACAGGAAGGGTCACATGCAGTGTGAATAATTAAATTTTAGATGTTTATGTTTGTAATATATGTTTATACTACTATATATGTGTATAGTAGAAAGTAGAAGCAAAATAGTTGTATCAAAACCATTAATAACAGCATTTAAGTACAAAAGAAAAAGATATATATATATATTTAGTGAGGAAGGAGCAACCAAGGAAAACAAATACATGTATCTAAATAAAAAATGATGTAACACTTTAGTATGGGACCAATTTTCATAACTAGTTGCTTATTAGCATGCCTATTGGCTGCTTATTAGTACTTATAAAGCACATATTCTGAATGCGTATATTCTACATCCTACCCAATACCTAAACTTAACAACCAGCTTACTAACTATTAATAAGCAGCAAATAAGGAATCTGAGGCAAAGGTCTTAATGGTTTGTTAATAGTGAGAATTTGACCACAGATGTTTTTCAAACTTGAAGTCTAAGCCCAGGAACCCATGTAACATTTATTCAGCATCTTTTAAGAGGAAATATCAATTTGACCTTGACTTTTTCAGCTTGCATTGTGTTCTAATTTCCCCATAACATCCTCCTTCAGACCATTTAATCTGTGGGGAGAGAAAGGTCAGTACTGCAGTGTGATTATTGTTGAAATGCTTATGGCATAACAAAGCATAAATTTGACGTTGCACAGAAAGAACGTCAATGAAGCATTTCACCAGGGAGCACCAGAAATGCAAGGAGCAGTTGTATGCCTTTGTTTTGAGATTTACATTCAGTGACACGCTTCTGTGGATGTTTCCTCTTATCTTCTCTCGTCATTCCTCACTTATGCTGCCATGCAACGCTGTCGCAAGCATGTGAAATTTACAACACCTGCAACACTTAAGACACAGTGTTGTCTGTATACTCTGCTTTTTTTTGAATTATTTTGAACTTTATCTCCCACACACAAATTCCTACCAGTGTTGTCACGGTACCAAAATTTCAGTATTCGGTACCAATACCAGTGAAAATCCATGGTTCTTAATACCAAAGCAAAACACTAAAACATGCTAATTAAAAAATGTGACTATACTTTCATTTAATCCCAACTGTGTACCTATTTCATTTTAAAGGGATTTTGAATTTTAAAGTCAAGAATAACAACTAAGTTAGCTAAAAAAAAAAAAACCCAGAACTGCTTTTCTGACTGATATGACACAAACAATGTTAACCATTTGTACATTCTCTAACACGCATATTTTAGATTTACCATTCATTTAAAAGCCTCTGGTGTGTTAAAATAGTAGATATCATGTCCTCCTGTTTTTTTACCGTAACAAAGTTATAGGGGGATTAAATAGTTAATAAAGAAACTTAATTCTACAGCTCATTATATTAGCGTTAGCCGTGCTTATGCTAATGATTAAATACGCTAATAACAGCATTCATTTCAATCCAACATTCAAATTAAAATATTTAATAGTATTCATAACAAAAGCGGTGTTTCCCACAGCCTTGCACTCTATTGGTGGCGGCATACATGCAAATTAATTCTCTGCCAGCTGGAGGTGCTTGTAGAGCCCCGCGAAAGAGGTTTCCTCAGTAACGGCTGTAATCAAATAAGCGCTGAGCTCCGTGTTGCCAGATTTTAAATTTGATTGTGCAGGTAAAAATTGGCTTGGGCGGGTGGACACAATTTTGGCTGGTTTAGGGTCAGTTTGGCAGTTTTAAAAGATATAAATTGTATAGGCTAATTGGCTAACAAACAAGCCCAAGTGTGCATATACTGCATCTAAAACATCATCACGACGTTATAACATTGCAGTGCAGAGGTGCTGATGTGGTTGTCACGGCCATACTTTTAGGCAGACAGACGTCATGATTCATGAGTGACGGGTTTTTAGCCAATAACAGATCTAATTTTAAATGTATGAACTGTATGAGTGATCATAATGCCTAAATATAAGTTACATGGTAAAGAGTGGAAGAGTGTTTTAAGGAGTTAAAATAGCTCTTAACAACCTTGACTGACATATTTAATCGCATTATTTTGACAGTAAAGTTTTGGGTGTTTTTTTGTTTGAGTTGGTGGGTTTTTGTGAGTTTTTGGGCTAGAAACTGTCCATCCAATCTGGCAACATTGGTTGAGATGAGCCTGCGCTCACAAACACTACTCAGGCATTACAGGCAAGATGAAATGAAAATGTCATCCATAATTTTCTGAAGACAGTTGGTTTGCTTTAGAAATACAGTGATATAAAAACACCCACGCCGGGTTTAGACTTTGACACGTGCAGTGCTCATGCTTATTCAACGAAGTCAAAGCCTTTTGGAAAATCTGTTTGTGGCGGTCAGTTTTGATATTTCCAAATGTATTGGAAACACTATGAAACTTACCTGCTTGAACTCTTTAATTTGATCTGGGTGTCTGTCTTTAAAGTGTGTTGTTATTTTGGCGTGTTTCCTCCTTTTGATGTCGACATCTCTTATTGCTTTTATGAAGAGAGCGCATCTGCGCACCTTTCAGACAGCAAATCAAGAACAAGAAAATGGTAACGTAACATTTACATTTTTTAAATACTGACTTTTTACTGGGTCTTTTGACAACACTACTACCAGCAACAAATTACAAGGGATTATCAGTGGAAAATCACAGTTTACAGTGCAAGTTAATCCAGTTTTGCCAAGATTTGGCATCACCAGTAGCGGTGAAACAGCCTTTTTATTATTAAAAACAGCTCTGGCAAAAGACTTTATCATTTAGTACAGTCCACATTAGACCTTTTGTTGTCACCTAGTGGTGCCAAACCTTCTCTTACGCATAGCTTTGAGACACATATAGTGTGTTGTCTATGCTAATAACTTGTTTTTGCTTTTCTATACTAAACATCATAATTTCCAATAATCAGTGTTCAATTTAGCTGACCAAAAATCTAACAAAAGTGTGAAAGTAAATGTCTGGTTCATAGTTTGATTTTATTATTGATTATATTTGATTATATTCTCAAGTTCTTGAAGAAAACAGTTTGGAAGTTCATCCTGGAAGTAGATGAGTCATATCATTGTTAACATTTCAGTTAACCCATTTCCAAGTTTTGCGTCATTCTCGATTCAAAACAAAGTCATGCTGTACTTATCAAATTACTCCATGCCTTTCCTGTTAAAAAAAACAAAAAACAAGCTGCTCTTGCCAGTAGTTTGAATTTTTGGCGAGATGACAGATAAATACATTGTAGCTGGATGTCACAACAGGTTTTTCAAATTGATGGGCTTATTACATCCAAAAACAAATGCATTAAATGTATAATTAAAAGTTTGGATGTTTGTCAAAGCAATCTCCATTTGCACACTCAAATTAACTCTTTGTAATCAGTGGTTCTGCTTGTAAGTGATGATATGGGGGGAGGGGCATTCTCATTCTAGAGCTTATGATTGGACAAAAAATCTGTGCAGAGTCATCAGAATTTATGTTCAGTTTTGATGACATCTTGGCATAAACTAGCATATTGATGCTTGCCTAAAAGCTAACAAATGGTCTAAAATCAACAAATGTTGATTACATATTGTCTTGAATATAGAATGTGCAGTGAAAGGCTCGGCCAATCAGAATTTAGAGATAAAATATATGGTTTAATTAAAAAATGTTGTACAAAGTTTTGTTGCTGGGAAAGACTAATAAAACCAAATGCACAGATAATCTGATATTCATTTTGATATATTTATTGTGAATTATTAATAAATAGATATACAAGCCTCTACACTAAATATCTTTGAGCTGCAGAGTCTTGCACTAAAGCATGTGCTGATGATGTCACTATGCTCTCATACTGTCACTGATGGGACATTATTCAGCCCTGTGTCCGTCTAATCCTATTACAACAGCCACGTGCCGCTGGTATCTTCACACGAGAACACCAGCTAAGAAACAAATTGCCACATGAATTGCTAGAAATGCTTATTTGAGGCTGTGTGATTTTGTAGTTCAGACACTGTGTAGTCTGCTGTTGTGCCGTCAATATTTAGGTGTTCTGTGTTGTATCCTGACTTAAATCAGATACGGAAATGTGGGCTAAGTTTGGCTGTTATTTGAATATATGTACAAAACACCCATTTATACCCACAGTACTGTAGTTCTGGATGCTGCTCTCTCAAAAGGGAAATGTATATAAATTATTATAATTAATTATACTTATATAACAGTAACTGTAACAGAACTAATATTACCATCAACTCATCTGTTCGTCCAGTGAACATTCAGTGTAATTTCATATCAACTCTAAGAAATTATATTTTCATGGCCATAGAAAATAAGATTCTTACAGTAGTAGTTCACTAGAGAATGTGACTAAATCAGGAATTGCTAAAAGGACATTATCCACAAACAGTGACAGAATCAGAAACTCATGTAATTTGTGCACAAAAGGTGCACAGTATCAACATGTAATATACCCTCTCATTTAGATCATCAAAATATGAATTCATAGATGGAGTGAGTGTTGCTCTGCCTGCATTCCTTTGAGCAATATAACCAGTTTGATCAGATGATTTGCCATGGTAACCAGAGACCACTTCTGCCTTTTTGGAGTGTTAGTTGCTCTTCAGGGTTTTCCAAAGAACTGTAACACATAGTTTGCTTTTTTGGGTGAGGGGGTTTGCTGGATTATTCATTAAAATAATAAATAATTGTATGTTGTCTGTCTTTTTATGTGACTGTCTGTAAGACTTAGTTCCCTTTCGATACTTCACTCGTACTGCGTATGGGAAAAGCTCCTTTTTTCCTCGATACTGAAGCCTTTTTTCAATAACGCAGTGCAACTGCACTGCCATTGGTTTAAACTGTAAACTTTTTTAAACAAATGACAGCGCTGCGTAGCTGCGCGAGCCTGTGGCGATGCCACACGCCAAAGCCCGCCAAAATGGGAGGGGTGAATGGCTATATAAACAGGCAAATCGCCAGAGGAAATCAGATCTCACTCCTTCAGCGACGACTTCACTTCGCTGGATCCCGAATGAACGCCTTCGCAGGAACGAGCTCTCGCCGTGAGGAGTCACCGCAGCGGATCAGCTGAGACCGCCTGCAGCAGAGGCGCTCTCGAAGACAGCCACTCTTCAGAGCAGATCTCGGGCCGCCCGCTTCTCGCTTCCGGCCGCTTCTCAGCGATCTCCTGTCGCCATCCGGCGATCACAAAAGAGCATTTCCAGCATTTCCGGTTTTCACTGCTCTGAAAGAGCAATTTCTAATGCCGTTTTAACGGTGGCGGCCATGCCGCGCCACAGCTGTGGCACATGCAGAGCCCCTCTGCATGAGGATGATGGCCATGGTGAGTGCGTCTTTTGCCTTGGTAAAGCCCACGCTGAGGCGGCGCTCACTGAGACCTCATGCCACTTAAATCCTTTCAGGCGATCCTAAAAGGGCGCCACGTCCAAGTCTAGTCGGACAGCATGACAGTGGTGTCCTACATAAATCACCAAGGCTGCCTTTCATCCAGCCGCCTCTGCGCACTGGCAAAGCGCCTCTCGGAATGGGCACTACCCAGGTTGCGATCGCTCAAGGCGACACATATACCTGGCAAGACGAATCTGGGAGCAGACATGCTTTCACGGAGCAATGTCCCCTCGGACGAGTGGATGCTCCATCCACTGATGGTTCTCATGTTTTCGGGAAGGCATAGGTCGACCTCTTCGCTTCAGAAAGCGACTCTCATTGCCCATGACTGGCCCAGCCTCCTTCTTTACACTTTTCCCCCGATCGCTCTGATCCCTCAGGTCATCAGACGAATCAGGGAAGACAGGCCCAGAGTCCTCCTGGTGGCCCCACTCTGGAGGAGCCAAGTTTGGTCCTCGGAGCTATTCAGGCTTTCCATGAAAGCCCCATGGCCGATCCCCCTGAGGCGGGACCTGCTCTCTCAGGCGAACAGGACAATCTGGCATCCGCAGCCAGAACTCTGGGCTCTGCACGTATGGTCCCTCGATGGGAGCCTCTAAGCCTCCCCGGGAAAGTGCTACACACCATTGCTCAGGCGAGAGCCCCGTCTACAAGACACCTCTACGCCCAGAAATTTTCAGTCTTTGTTGACTGGTGCTCAGCACGAAACAAAGACTCTGTTGAGTGTGACGTTTCTCTGATACTGTCATTTCTCCAAGAGCATCTAGACAAGGGTCTCACCCCTTCCACGCTCAAGGTGTACGTAGCAGCCATCACAGCATTTCATGCTCTTATCGCTGGCCAATCAGTGGGTCGAAACAGCCTCATTGTGCGTTTCCTGAGAGGTTCTAGGCGGTTGAAACCCCTACGTCCCCTCACTGTTCCCACTTGGGACCTTCACACGGTCCTTGGAGCACTCAAAGGACCTCCCTTTGAGCCACTGCGGTCAGCTGACCTTCAGCTCCTGACGCTCAAAACTGCTCTGCTACTTGCTCTAGCATCGGTCAAGCATGTTGGCGATTTGCAGGCCCTCTCTGTGAGCCCTGCATGCCTTGAGTTTGGGCCCAATGACTCAATGGTCATTTTAAAACCCAGTCATGGCTACGTCCCTAAAGTGCTTTTGACGCCATTCAGAGCACAGGTAATTTCCCTCTCAGCTCTGCCTCTGTTGTCAGATGAGCGAGAGCTGAATTTACTCTGCCCAGTGAGGGCTTTGAGGATATACATTGAGCGGTCACAGCCGTTCAGGCAGTCTGACCAACTTTTTGTCTGCTTTGGTGGCCGCACCAAGGGGTCTTCGGTCTCAAAGCAACGCCTCTCGTGTTGGATTGTCGACGCTGTCACTCTATGCTCTTCCTCTATGGGCCTTGAGTGCCCCATAGGAGTAAGAGCCCATGTTACGACCGCAGCCATAACACATGAGAGGACGTAGACAACACAGCTCGTACCATAGGGGATTTATTACGACAATGATAAGGACATAACAATAGGAAAATGAACTGGGGTTAGACACAACAGGAGAGCACACAGAACCGCCGCCGAACACCCTGCCCGCCGCACAGATCTGGCTGCTCGGACTTCTTATGCCAAACATACAGCATCCACAGGTGCCGGCAATCAGTCCCTAATAAAACAAAGACAGAACACACTCGCCCTCTAGAGGACAAACAGATCAAAACTTAAAACAGCAAAATCACAAATACATGAATATGTAACACCTTCACCCCCCGCAAAAGTGAACCTTCACCTTTTCATTACCTCTCTAGTTTATGCCCCTAACCGACCCGGGACAGGGCATCAGCCACCACATTATCCCTACCTCGAACATGTTTGATAACTACCATCAGACTTCCCCACCAGCAAACAGGGTGAACTCCAGGGACTAATACTAGGCTCTGCGATTTGATTCTCTAGCATATACTGAACTTCTTTATTCAAAAGAGTTCTTTTATTTGGATTAACACGATATGGATGTTGCTTTATAGGTCGAGTGTTAAGCCCCACATCTATATCGTGCTCCATAACAGACGTTTGTGTAGGAATGTCACTAAACAACATCGAGAAGTTCTTTACCAATTCCAAAAGATCAGTTTGTTGCACAGCAGATAAATGTGACAGTTGACTAGACAAGGTTAGTAACGCTTCAGAATTTTTCATCCGACCCTCAACTACACACCTAGAAGGTCCCACCTCTTCATACAACGGTTCCTGTACAGCCAAACATACAGCAGCCGTCATGTCAGTTGGTCCTGGATTAATACTGGGAGGAACACATTTCAGAGACTTCTCAATACTCGACTCCCTCTCATGATAGATCTTGATCATGTTAATATGAAAAACTTTGGAACTTTTATGGCGATCTGGGAGATGAGTAACATAATTACGGTCGGAAAGTTTCTTTTCCACAACATAAGGACCACTATATCGCGCCTGCAGCGACCCTCCCAGCACAGGTAACAAAACCAGCACTTTGTCACCTGGGCTGAAACTTCGTTCTCTGGCATTCTTATCATACCAGACCTTCATTTTACCTTGTGCTTTTTCAAGATTTTGTTTAGCTAACTCACGGACTCTATGAAGACGGGTACGAAAATCAGTGACATACTCAGGAAGAGATTTACATTTTTGATCGGATAGCCAACTTTCTTTCAGGACTGTTAAAGGTCCACGCGAAGTATGGCCAAAGACCAAATCAGCGGGACTAAACCCGAGTGATTCCTGCACTACCTCGCGTGAAGCAAAAAGCAGCCATGGAATTCCCTCCTCCCAATCTCATCCTAACTCGAAACAGTAAGAGCGAAGCATAGATTTCAAGGTCTGGTGAAACCTTTCTAATGCGCCCTGACTTTCAGGATGATAAGCAGATGAGAAATTATGTTTAATGTGGAGACGTTTGAGCACTTGCGAAAACATACGAGATGTAAAATTAGTACCTTGATCGCTCTGGAGTACTTTCGGTAAACCAAACAGTGTGAAGAACTTAACGAGTGATTTAGAAATAGTTCTCGCCGTTATAGTACGTAAAGGTACCGCCTCAGGAAAACGTGTAGTCGAGCACATTATGGTCAGCAAGTACTTACAACCAGACTTCGAACGAGGAAGAGGCCCAACACAATCGATGATTATGTGTTCAAAGGGTTCAGTCACCACAGGAACTGGAAACAACGGAACAGGAGGAATAGTTTGATTAGGCTTCCCAACCATTTGACAAGTATGGCAAGTTTGATAATAGCGGGACACATCTTTCTTCAAACCGGGCCAGTAAAAGTTACGTAAAACTCGATGGTATGTTTTTCTTATACCCAAATGACCAGCCGTACCATCATGAGCTACACTTAAGATCATGTCTCGATAATCAACCGGAATCACAATTTGATCAACAACATTCCAGATATCAGACGAGTTAGAAGGCACCCACTTTCTCATCAATATCCCATCTCTGAGAAAGTAACCCTGGTGTGTATTCCCAAATGTCTGCCCTGTATGAACCACTTCAAATAATGACGCAAGCCTAGGATCTAACCTTTGAGTGGCAATTAGTCTATCAGAAGACAGAGACAAATCACCAAAATGTTCAAAAACCTTTTCAGCACTCAGAGGATGCAGATTTAATTCCCCCTGTGGAGCAACAGAAGACAACTTTGTTAAATCAGTATTTTCAAACCACGTACTACTTAACTCAACCTCGTCTGAGACATCAGGTTTAACCATAGAGCGTGTAACCGCACATGCTGAAAACACATCAGGCTGCTTTAAAGCACACTCATCAGTAGTAGCAACGAGAGGTGACATTACCACTTCAGGTGGCACATTTAAACAACTCCACACACTGCCTCCAGCTAAATCGTTTCCCAGGATGAAAGTTACGTCAGGAATGGGCAAAGACGAACGAACACCTACGATCACATTCCCAGACACCAATTCGGAGTTCAAGTGAACACGGTGTAATGGAACTTCTAAAACTCCCATTTCGAAACCTCAAACGAGAGCAAAAGTACCAGTAGCAGTCTTCTCAGACAAAGGTAATACTCCCTCCAAAATGAATGACAAAGCAGCCCCAGTATCTCGAAGGATGCTTACCGGCACACTCTCATCAGAACTAGACACGGTGTCACACTGATAAATGAAGGATCCAAAAGCAGAGATGAAAAATAAACAGTCCTTAATGGAATAATCTTAACAAAGGCAGCCTGTAGTAGAAGCACACAGAACGGGATCTTGAAATAATGAGCTGACTCCTCTCTGAGGATTAGCAAAGCAAGGCTTCCATGAAGCAGGCAGTAGCAGCACAGGAGTTGCACTCAGGTGAGCACCGCAGGTTACTCACTCTTCGGTACAGCAGGAAACAGAGACAACAGGAAAACTCGACTGTTCCAGACAAACAAGACAGAATAAACGTGAGTACAATTCTTAATTCAAACTAGCAGCAATACGAACGTGAGACATACAACAATAATCCGACAGAGAAACTACTAAAACCAACACCAGATAAAGGGTGAACACTTCAGAGCAAAGTAGGAACAGGTGTCAAAGCAAATCAGCGCGAGCGCTAATAGTAATGACTACCAGGTGAATAATGAGGTGTGTGTGTGCGTGTATGTGTGTGTGCGCGAGTATGCGTGAGAGAGAAGAGACAACCTGACTCATGACAGTACCCCTCCCTCAACGAGCGTCACTAGACGCTCGAAGAAGGGGCCTGGCGGGACCGATAAAAGTCATCAATCAGCGAGCGGTCCAGGACGTCCCGGGCTGGAATCCACCGCCTCTCCTCCGGACCGTACCCCTCCCAATCCACCAGAAACTGGTGGCCACGCCCCCGAGGGCGAACATCGAGGAGCTTGCGGACTCTGTAAATAGAGTCCCCCTCATCAATAGGAGAAGGGGGAAGGACGGGACGAGCGGGAGCACGAATAACGGGCTTAATACAGGACACATGAAAGACCGGGTGAACACGACGCAACTGACCGGTCAATCTAAGCTTAACCGCGACTGGACTGATGACCTTAACGATAGAAAAAGGTCCGACGAAACGAGGCATGAGCTTGCGAGACGTCTCCTGAATAGGGAGATTGCGGGTGGACAACCACACCCTCTGACCGCAAATATATCTGGGAGATCTAATTCTGCGGCGATTAGCGGCCCTACGACTACGCTCCCTGGTCTGACATAAAGCAGCTCTCACCCTCCTCCAGGTACGCTTGCACCTTTGAATGAAAGCCTCGACAGACGGAACTGAAACCAGCGGCTCTTGTGCTGAAAAAACAGGCGGCTGGTAACCGAGACAACTCTCAAACGGGGATAACCCAGTGGCAGACGAAGGAAGAGAATTATCGGCATATTCAGCCCAGGGCAATTGCTCGCACCAAGACGCGGAATTCTGAGCGGTGAGACTACGCAACATGCGACCAAGAATCTGATTGGTCCTCTCGGCTTGCCCATTGGTCTGTGGGTGGAACCCTGATGACAGACTGGGGGAAGCCCCAATCTGACGACAGAATTCCCTCCAGAACTGAGAGGTGAATTGGGAACCTCTGTCAAACACAATGTCCAAGGGAAGACCATGGATCTTAAAAACGTGATTCACCATAACCTGCGCAGTCTCCTGAGCCGACGGTAATTTAGGAAGCGGAATAAAGCGCGCAGCTTTAGAAAAAAAAAGTTAAAAAAAGTTCACTAATGCTTGAAACACAGAGGGGGCGTTGACCAACCCGAACGGAAGGACCCGATATTCAAAGTGACCGACAGGGGTGTTGAACGCGGTCTTCCACTCGTCTCCCTCTTTGATGCGCACTAAATGGTAGGCGTTGCGCAGATCTAACTTAGTAAAGATCTTTGCGCCCTGTTTGATCTCGAAAGCCGAGGACATAAGGGGCAAGGGGTAACGATTCTTGACCGTTATGTCGTTCAGCCCTCGATAATCGATACAAGGATGCAAAGACCCATCCTTCTTCTTGACAAAGAAGAACCCTGCGCCGGCGGGAGACGAAGAGGGAACAATGATTCCCGCATCGAGAGACTCCGTAAGATATTTCTCCAGAGCCTCTCGTTCGGGCGGCGCAAGGGAGTACAGTCTACCGCGCGGGGGCGTGGTGCCGGGAAGGAGATCGATTGCGCAATCGTACGGACGGTGAGGCGGTAGAGAAACCGCCCGGGAACGGCTGAAGACCGCCCGCAGATCATGGTACTCCTCCGGGACCCCAGACAAATCATCAGGTTCCTCCTGAAAAACAGAAAGAGAAGACACGGGAGTAACAGCAGAAACCAAACAATTAGAATGCCAAGATAATTTCCATGAATGAATAGACCCCTTAACCCAATCAATCTGTGGATTATGAAGAATAAGCCAGGGATGTCCTAAAACAATGGGGGTGAAGGGAGATTGAAAAACATAAAAAGAAACAGTCTCCTGATGATTACCGGATACCGTCAAACTAACCGGACTGGTGACCTGACGAACTGAGGTGAGCTCTCTACCATCCAGGGCAAAGACAGATGTTACATCAGTGAGATCGATCAGAGGAATCTTGAGTTCACGAGCCCACCTCTCATCTATAAAATTACCCTCTGCCCCGGAGTCAATAAGCGCGAGTCCAGTAACAGAGTGACCAGCCCAACGAAGAATAGCAGAAACTGTGGTTCGAGACCTTGACGATGAGGAGATGACAGAAGCGCTCACCAGTACTCCTCCGTCTACTGGCGAGCCTTGGCTTTTAAACCGCAGGCGGAAGCAAAGTGGCCGCCCATACCACAGTGAAGGCACAAACGGTTCACTATACGGCGCTGACGCTCCTCCGGAGAAATGTGCACGCTCCCCAGCTGCATGGGCTCCGCGTCAGGCTGGTTTCGGACGGGAGTTGCAGCAGAAAAGGTCTCACCAGAAGTGGGGAAAGAGCGAACTCGTCGTCTTTGCTCAAAACACTTATCCAAACGAATGGCCTGGTCGATAAGCTGATCGAGGTCCGTAGGCGCCTCTCGCGCGTAAATCTCCTCCTTCAGGTCTAAATTCAGTCCCTCTAGGAAGCGAGCGATTAAAGCAGGTTCATTCCATTCACTAGTGGAGGCAAGGGTGCGAAACTCAATCGCAAAGTCAGCTACCGATCTTCTGCCCTGGCGAAGAACAGCAAGCAGACGAGAAGCCTCACTGCCGAAGACGGACCTGTCGAAGACCTTCAACATCTCCTCCTTAAAAAGACGGTACTTCTTGCAACATGCAGACTCAGCCTCCCAGACCGACGTTCCCCACTCGCGTGCTCGTCCCGTGAGGAGAGAGAGAACATAAGCAATGCGAGCCCGGTCCTCCGCGTACGTCTGGGGCTGAAGTGAGAAGACAACCTCACATTGAATGAGAAACGCTCTACATTCCGTTGGCTCACCCGCATAACAGGACGGATTGTTGACCCGTGGTTCCGATGCCAGTTGACGACTCTGAGACGCGGCTGATTCCTCGCGAAGATGATGTAAACGAGCAGACAGATCGGAAACCTGGGCTGAAAGGCTCTTCATCGCCTCATGAGCGGCGACCAGCTGTTCCTCATGTCTGCCAAGCAAGCTCCCCTGTATCTCGACCGCTGTTCTGACCTCCTCTGCTGGATCCATGCTCTGGTCGGATTATTCTGTCACACTGATAAATGAAGGATCCAAAAGCAGAGATGAAAAATAAACAGTCTTTAATGGAATAATCTTAACAAAGGCAGTCTGTAGTAGAAGCACACAGAACGGGATCTTGAAATAATGAGCTGACTCCTCTCTGAGGATTGGCAAAGCAAGGCTTCCATGAAGCAGGCAGTAGCAGCACAGGAGTTGCACTCAGGTGAGCACCGCAGGTTACTCACTCTTCGGTACAGCAGGAAACAGAGACAACAGGAAAACTCGACTGTTCCAGACAAACAAGACAGAATAAACGTGAGTACAATTCTTAATTCAACCAACAGCAATACGAACGTATGACATACAACAATAATCCGACAGAGAAACTACTAAAACCAACACCAGATAAAGGGTGAATACTTCAGAGCAAAGTAGGAACAGGTGTCAAAGCAAATCAGCGCGAGCGCTAATAGTAATGACTACCAGGTGAATAATGAGGTGTGTGTGTGTGTGTGTGTGTGTGTGTGTGCGTGTATGTGTGCGTGCGCGAGTATGCGTGAGAGAGAAGAGACAACCTGACTCATGACACACGGACACAGTTCCCCTATTCTCGGACTGCGTCATGGAGTCGGACGGAAGAACAGATTTCGAATAAAAATCACCTGAAATCAAACCAACAGACATTGGGCTGGACTTCTTTTTAAGAATGGGACTGTTTGCAATTAAATGTCCAGAAGCTTTACAATAAAAACAAGCCCTGTCACCAAAAGGAACGACTGTTCTATTGCCAGATGACTTTTTATCACTTATGCTACCTTATGCGTAAGCACAAAGTCATCAGCTAACATAGCAGCGTTGTGAAGTGTCTCAGCTTTCTGTTCATTTAAATATGTAGAAAGAACAGCAGGCAAGCCATTTTTAAAATCTTCCACCAACATCAGTTGTCGCAACTGTTCTCTGCTTTCAGCTTTTTTAGACGCGCACCATCTATCAAATAATATCTCTTTCTCGTGCGCAAACTCCACATAAGTCTGATCAGAGAGTTTTACATAATGTCTGAAACGCTGTCTATACGCCTCCGGAACTAATTCATAGGCTTTTAGAATTGCTGATTTCACGGTTTCATAATCGGCTGCTTCATCTATGGTCAAGGCAGAGTAAGCTTCTTGCGCCTTACCAGTGATCACGCATTGCAGTAATAAACACCAAAAATCTGCAGGCCACTTTAGAGTAATCGCAACTCTCTCAAAATGACTAAAGTATTTTTCAACATCCCTTTCGCAAAAAGGAGGAACCATCCTCCGATTTCGTCCCACATCAAATTCAGAGACAGCAGCACCCTTCTTAGTGGCCATTTCTAATTCCATTCGTTTTAATGCAAACTCATGATCCAATTCACGTTTTCGTAAGTCTAATTTTTTCTTTCAAAGCTAATTCTCTCAAACGAATGGCATGATCTCCCATAGAAGGACCAGCCGTTTCCTCTGCTAAGGGCCTTTCTAGAATACCCAATTTAACAAGATTACTTTTCAGTATGCTCCGCAAAGTTTCCTTTGAATTCCTGTCCTAAGAGGTTATTTCTATTTTATAAAACTCTGCTATCTGCAACAACTGTTCCTTTGTATACAAAGAAAGCAGTTCCTCAGATGGAGATTCATGAAAAGTATCCACCGAAGCCATTTCAAACTTTTATCCGCACTCGAATAAACGAATAAATGTCAAACGTACATGCACGTATACAAACAACTTGCTCTCACTAATTAACGATCATTTAAGCAACTAAACAAACGCGGCTGACACTAATTGCAACTAACAGCGATCCCACAGAAAAATGCATTTACCCTGTAACAGTTTTATTTTTACCATCTAATCTTCAGTGGCGTTAGGGGCTCGGGGCGACTTTAAATGCTAAACTCATGTCCACCTGCGCACCGATCCCATTGTCAATGTCAATGTCAATGTCACCTTTATTTATATAGCGCTTTAAACAAAATACATTGCGTCAAAGCAACTGAACAACATTCATTAGGAAAACAGTGTCAATAATGCAAAAATGAGAGTTAAAGGCAGTTCATCATTGGATTCAGTTATGTCATCTCTGTTCAGTTAAATAGTGTCTGTGCATTTATTTGCAATCAAGTCAACGATACAAGTCAACTGTAGATGAAGTGTCCCCAACTAAGCAAGCCAGAGGCGACAGCGGCAAGGAACCGAAACTCCATCGGTGACAGAATGGAGAAAAAAACCTTGGGAGAAACCAGGCTCAGTTGGGGGGCCAGTTCTCCTCTGACCAGACGAAACCAGTAGTTCAATTCCAGACTGCAGCAAAGTCAGATTGTGCAGAAGAATCATCTGTTTCCTGTGGTCTTGTCCTGGTGCTCCTCTGAAACAAGGTCTTTACAGGGGATCTGTATCTGGGGCTCTAGTTGTCCTGGTCTCCGCTGTCTTTCAGGGATGTAGAGGTCCTTTCTAGGTGCTGATCCACCATCTGGTCTGGATACGTACTGTATCCGGGTGACTGCAGTGACCCTCTGATCTGGACACAGACTGGATCTGGTGGCCACGGTGACCTCGGAACAAGAGAGAAACAGACAAATATTAGCGTAGATGCCATTCTTCTAATGATGTAGCAAGTACATAGGTTGTTATGGGAAGTGTTTCCGGTTCCGGTTTACCTAATTAATGCAGCCTAAAAATCCTTTAACGGATTTGGATAATAAAAGCATATTAGTATGTTATGTGTATGCCAGGTTAAAGAGATGGGTCTTTAATCTAGATTTAAACTGCAAGAGTGTGTCTGCCTCCCGAACAATGTTAGGTAGGTTATTCCAGAGTTTGGGCGCCAAATAGGAAAAGGATCTGCCACCTGCAGTTGATTTTGATATTCTAGGTATTATCAAATTGCCTGAGTTTTGAGAACGTAGCGGACGTAGAGGATTATAATGTAAAAGGAGCTCATTCAAATACTGAGGTGCTAAACCATTCAGGGCTTTATAAGTAATAAGCAATATTTTAAAATCTATGCGATGCTTGATAGGGAGCCAGTGCAGTGTTGACAGGACCGGGCTAATATGGTCATACTTCCTGGTTCTAGTAAGAACTCTTGCTGCTGCATTTTGGACTAGCTGTAGTTTGTTTACTAAGCGTACAGAACAACCACCCAATAAAGCATTACAATAATCTAACCTTGAGGTCATAAATGCATGGATTAACATTTCTGCATTTGACATTGAGAGCATAGGCCGTAATTTAGATATATTTTTGAGATGGAAAAATGCAGTTTTACAAATGCTAGAAACGTGGCTTTCTAAGGAAAGATTGCGATCAAGTAGCACACCTAGGTTCCTAACTGATGATGAAGAATTGACAGAGCAACCATCAAGTCTTAGACAGTGTTCTAGGTTATTACAAGCAGAGTTTTTAGGTCCTATAATTAACACCTGTTTTTTCAGAATTTAGCAGTAAGAAATAACTCGTCATCCAGTTTTTTATATCGACTATGCAATCCATTAGTTTTTCAAATTGGTGTGTTTCACCGGGCTGCGAAGAAATATAGAGCTGAGTATCATCAGCATAACAGTGAAAGCTAACACCATGTTTCCTGATGATATCTCCCAAGGGTAACATATAAAGCGTGAAGAGTAGCGGCCCTAGTACTGAGCCTTGAGGTACTCCATACTGCACTTGTGATCGATAGGATACATCTTCATTCACTGCCACGAACTGATGGCGGTCATATAAGTACGATTTAAACCATGCTAATGCACTTCCACTGATGCCAACAAAGTATTCAAGTCTATGCAAAAGAATGTTGTGGTCAATTGTGTCAAACGCAGCACTAAGATCCAATAAAACTAATAGAGAGATACACCCACGATCAGATGATAAGAGCAGATCATTTGTAACTCTAAGAAGAGCAGTCTCAGTACTATGATACGGTCTAAATCCTGACAGGAAATCCTCACATATACCATTTTTCTCTAAGAAGGAATATAATTGTGTGGATACCACCTTTTCTAGTATCTTGGACAGAAAAGGGAGATTCGAGATTGGTCTATAATTAACTAGTTCTTTGGGGTCAAGTTGTGGTTTTTTAATGAGAGGTTTAATAACAGCCAGTTTGAAGGTTTTGGGGACATGTCCTAATGACAATGAGGAATTAATAATAGTCAGAAGAGGATCTATGACTTCTGGAAGCACCTCTTTCAGGAGCTTAGATGGTATAGGGTCTAACATACATGTTGTTGGTTTAGATGATTTAACAAGTTTATACAATTCTTCCTCTCCTATGGTAGAGAATGAGTGGAACTGTTCCTCAGGGGGTCTATAGTGCACTGTCTGATGTGATACTGTAGCTGACGGCTGAATGGTTGCAATTTTATCTCTAATAGTATCGATTTTAGAAGTAAAGTAGTTCATAAAGTCATTACTGCTGTGGTGTTGGGAAATGTCAACACTTGTTGAGGCTTTATTTTTCGTTAATTTAGCCACTGTATTGAATAAATACCTGGGGTTATGTTTGTTTTCTTCTAAAAGAGAAGAAAAGTAATCGGATCTAGCAGTTTTTAATGCTTTTCTGTAGGATATGTTACTTTCCCGCCAAGCAATACGAAATACCTCTAGTTTTGTTTTCCTCCAGCTGCGCTCCATTTTTCGGGCTGCTCTCTTTAGGGTGCGAGTATGCTCATTATACCATGGTGTCAAACTGTTTTCCTTAACCTTCCTTAAGCGTAAAGGAGCAACTTTATTTAAAGTGCTAGAAAAGAGAGAGTCCATAGTTTCTGTTACATCATCAAGTTGTTCTGAGGTTTTGGATATGCTAAGAAATTTGGATACATCAGGAAGATAACTTAAAAAGCAGTCTTTTGTGTTAGAAGTGATGGTTCTTCCATACTTGTAACAAGAAGTAGAATTTACAATTTTGGCTATATGAATTTTGCAAAGAACTAAATAATGATCTGAGATATCATCACTTGGCTGAATAATTTCAACACCATCAACATCAATTCCATGTGACAGTATTAAATCTAGAGTATGATTTCGACAATGAGTAGGTCCTGAAACCTGTTGTCTAACACCAATAGAGTTCAGAATGTCTATAAATGCTGATCCCAATGCATCGTTTTCATTATCAACATGGATATTAAAATCACCAACTATTAAAACTTTATCTGCAGCCAGAACTAACTCGGATGTAAAATCACCAAACTCTTTAATAAAGTCTGTATGGTGCCCTGGTGGCCTGTATACAGTAGCCAGTACAAACATAACGGGATTTATCATTAACATTTGTTTCTTTGGATAATGTTATATGAAGTACCATTACTTCAAACGAGTTATACTTGTAGCCTGCCCTCTGAGAAATCCTGAAAACGTTGTTATAAATTGAAGCAACACCTCCACCTTTGACTTTTAGACGTGGCTCATGTTTATAACAGTAATCTTGGGGGGTGGACTCATTTAAAATAATGTAATCATCAGGTTTTAGCCAGGTTTCTGTCAAACAGAGTACATCTATATTATGATCAGTGATCATATTATTTACAAAAAGTGTTTTCGTAGAAAGGGATCTGAAATTCAATAAGCCAAGCTTTATCATTTGTTTATCCATATTGCTTCTGTTTTTTATTTGTTGAACCTCAATTAAATTGTTAATCTTAACTTGGTTTGGACGTTTTTTGTATTTTCTAGTTCGGGGAACAGACACAGTCTCTATAGTGTGATATCTAGGTGAAAAAGTCTCTATGTGCTGAGAATTAACTGACCTCTGTGACGGGAGGCAGCTAGCAGACGGTCGGTTTAGCCAGTCTGTCTGCTTCCTGACCTGGGCCCCAGTTAGTCAAGTATAAACACTAAGACTATTTGCCATATTTCTAGAGAGAAGAGTGGCGCCACCCCAGGAGGGATGAAGACCATCTCTTTTAAACAGGTCAGGTCTGCCCCAAAAGCTCGTCCAATTGTCTATGAAACCTATGTTATTCTGTGGGCACCACTTAGACATCCAGCCATTGAGTGATGACATGAACGATCAAAGTTAATCTGATAAGATTGATCGATAATATCAGAAATATGGTGTGAATTAAGTTATATTTTACCACTTTAAAAAACAGAGAGTGATAGTAAGATAAAGATTCTAGAGAAAAAAATAAAATAAAAACAGCTACACGGAACCATTAACAAGATCAGCCACACGTGAACTGAAACGTACACCCACTCCGAATAACCACTAAAAATAAAAAAAGGCAAAATAACAAAGTGGCAGGTCCAACCTACCTGACGACTACAAAGTACAGGGCAAATACTCACGTGGGACCACAGCAGTTACACCAAACACTTTCCAGGACGGGCCAAATATGTCACACATTTTCCCCCACACATGGAAAAACAAAACAAAAACCTAATCTTTTCGGACGAGCCCCCAATTATGTTACGACTGCAGCCATAACACAAGAGAGGACGTAGACAACACAGCTCGTACCATAGGGGATTTATTACGACAATGATAAGGACATAACAATAGGAAAATGAACTGGGGTTAGACACAACAGGAGAGCACACAGAACCGCCGCCGAACACCCTGCCCGCCGCACAGATCTGGCTGCTCGGACTTCTTATGCCAAACATACAGCATCCACCGGTGCCGGCAATCAGTCCCTAATAAAACAAAGACAGAACACACTCGCCCTCTAGAGGACAAACAGATCAAAACTTAAAACAGCAAAATCACAAATACATGAATATGTAACAGCCCACTCCACTAGAGGGATGGGCTCTTCATGGGCCTGGTCTAGTGGTGTCTCTATCAAGGACATCTGTGAGGCGGCCGGCTGGTCCTCGCCGTCCACTTTTGTCAGATTCTATAACCTGGACATCCCGACCTTGCACGCTCGGGTTCTTTCGGTTTGATACGACGGCCTCTGTCAGACTCCATCTTCATGCCACCTCCAGGGAGCTAGCTCCCTCTTAGCAGTGTAGCGTCAAGGATTCGACGGCTCCGGCCTCTCACTTATCCCCTGGACCCCAAGGTGTTCAAGATAAGTCTTGTCATTCCCTATTGTGGCACAGCGCGGTTGAATTCGTTCCCCATACGCAGTATGAGTGAAGTATCGACAGGGAACGTACTCTGTTACAAACGTAACCTCGGTTCCCTGAGGTACGGAATGAGTACTGCGTTTTATGCCATGCCACAAGGCTGCGGCTTCAGTGTTGTCGCTTCAGTCATATGACCTGATTTCCTCTGGCGATTTGCCTGCTTATATAGCCATTTGCCCCGCCCATTTTGGCGTGCGGCGTCGCCACAGGCTCACGCAGCTACGCAGCGCTGTCATTGGTTTAAAAACGTTTACAGATTAAACCAATGGCAGTGCAGTTGCACTTGCGTTATTGAAAAAAGGCTTCAGTATCGAGGAAAAAAGGAGCTTTTCCCCATAGGCAGTACTCGTTCCGTATCTCAGGGAACCGAGGTTACGTTCGTAACCGAGTACGTTTTTGTTCTTTAAGAGACTTGTTAGCTGGGTTTTCCTTGAATACATCTCCAGTAACCTTGGTAACACTGAATAGAGTTTGACCATTTTGTCACTCTCGTTCTGCCCAATCTTTAATAGATTATGAAATAAGCTTGAATACAGATGTAATAAGATTTGCCTTGGATTTAAAGGCCTTGTTGGTGGTAAAAAAAAAAAGTCATTTTACATGAACATTAAGTGATAAAACGACTTATGGACTTTTGGAATAGTCATTTGTTCCTTTTCTTTGTGTATAATCTAAGAAACATGATTGAAATATGTTTTATTGAAACTGAGTTTTATCTTTTATGCTTTCCCTGTGATAGTGCCTTGAAGGCCCAGACTCATATGGAAGGCATTTTCTGCCAAATTTAAATAAATAAATGAAATGATTAAAATTAAAATTAAAACCAGATTAACGATTTCATTACAGAAAACTGTACGCAAAATATGTGACAAAATTGAGAATGAAATTAAATGATTTCATTTTCACGGTGACATACCTGTCAAATTGAAAAATAAAATGCAATTGGTGATTTCACATTTCATTTTCAATAGAGTCTCGAGGCAAGACTGCCAATATTAAAATGAAAAGCCAAACGTGAAAAAGAAACTACACATACAGTTTTAACAAAGCTCTTTATTAACGATCACGCAATAATAGTGACACAATTCAAATTTAAATGTAAATTTTACTTGTCATTTTAATTCCTCTTTTATTTCACTGTTCTCATTTTCGTTTTAATTTTCAAAGACAACCTGCATGCAAATTATATGTTAATGAGTGGGTGTGGCTCAATTACGTTGTTACGTGGAGGAGCTATAATGGCGGTTATGGCCAGTATAGCAGCAGAATTAAACCAGCTAGCAAACATTTCGGATGATAATGACTTCATTTTGCTACGAGTTGAATCTATCTTGGATAGGGGTGCTCCGATCACGATCAGCCGATCGTTAATGCGCATCTCGTCAGTAAAGCCGGTTCTCTAATCAGCGGTTAATTCCATCAGGTGCGTGATTTCACATAGAGCAGCTGTTACTACACATAGCCATTGTTAACTGAGAAGATGCACAAATCCACGTTCATTTTCAGCGTTTATTGGCGCATCTTCTCAGTTAACAATGGCTCTGTGTAGTAACAGCTGCTCTATGTGAAATCACGCACCTGATGGAATTAACCGCTGATTAGAGAACCGGCTTTACTGATGAGATGCGCATTAACGATCGGCCGATCGTGATCGGAGCACCCCTAATCTTGGATACACTTGGACATTTTGCAGCCGTCACAAACTCAGCAGACAGCAGATTTTCCGGGGAGTCTCGTGGAGGCTCAGGCCGAGGAACTGCAGTGGGTCGAGGGTTTGACGCATATTGGTCAGGCTGGTTGTTTCTTCCACGTTCTAATGCTGCAGCAGCTTCCCGCAAAAGCTCACTAACAGATTCGCCATGTCTCGATTACAATATATTCACATTTTAATGTCGTTTCACACATTGTTTCAACCACCATTCAACTCATGCACACGAGACTTCGACGACTGTCTCTAGAGCCGTTACTTGAATAAACCACACCCACTCATTAACATATAATTTGCATGCAGGTTGTCTTTGAAAATGAAAACGAAAATGAAAACCGTGACATAAAAGAGGAATTAAAATGACAAGTAAAATTTACATTTAAATTTGAATTGTGTCACTATTATTGCGTGAGCGTTAATAAAGAGCTTTGTAAAAACTGTATGTGTAGTTTCTTTTTCACGTTTGCTTTTCATTTTAATATTGGCAGTCTTGCCTCGAGACTGTATTGAAAATGAAATGTGAAATCACCAATAGAGGGTTTTCACCTACGTCACGATTTGGTCAGTTACCCGGATGCACGGCCATATTGGAGGTACTCGGATGTAAACAACGGCATGGATTGCACTGTTTATGTACTACTGAACACATTGTTACACTAATTTCTGATGTCTAAACCACGGGAACAACACATGGAAGCTGCAAAATCATATAGAGAAGGACTTAAAGCAGGAAAGAGCTCAACATTTTGACAAACTTAAGGTAATATGTGGTAAAGATCTGAACGAGCTAGCTTCTCTAACTAGTCCTTACTTTTATTTCATATCCCGACATTGACTAACTTACGTTCAGATTGTCAGTCCAAAAAAAAGCACATGAAATCCGTTTCAAGCTATACATCCATATGTGGTTTAATATCCTATTCAAATCACATATCAGGAAATCCACCAGTCTGAACGCTCTTTCGCGTGGTTTATGTGACTTTCTCACGCCACGTAAAATGTAAACATCAGACGTTGTTATAGGGAACATGCTGAAAGTCGCTGCCGAAACAAGGCTGTGTTGTTGCAAAGTGCCGGACGAGCAGAAAATTATTATTTTTGAAAAGTATTTTGAAACCGGCGCGGAAAAAGAGTTGTGCAAACAGTAACTTACCAGCCTCCTACAGTTCTGCAGCTCGAGACGCAGTAACTTAGTCCAGCGCGGCCAGAGCCGCCTTAACCACTGTCCGTGTGTTGAAAAAAAAACTTAGATTAAACACACTCGCAACAGACACACCCCAAAGCGGAGACGTTACAGCGATACCATGCGCACTGAGCGGACTTTTGCCGCTGTAGTGGACAGGACACGCACTGAAAGGTGTGTTCAGACCGGACGCGAATAGCGCGTCAGACGCGAGTGATTTCAATGTTAAGTCAATGCAAAGACGCGTCAAATTTAAATAAGAAAACATTTATATTGCAAATGCAATACCCCTCCATCAACGCAACATCATTGCCGTGTTGTCAAAGAGCTGCGTGGACACACAAATCGGACCTGAACAGTTGCAATACAGCGTGGACATCATTTTAGATAATATTCCAAACGGATACAAAGATAATCGGATTGACAGTGTGTATGTACCCATAGTTAACTATTTTACGTCAAAAATGTAGCCATAGATAATGCTTCATTTACACATGTGGCTGATGCTGTGCCTCTCTCTACCTCAAACGCCATCTTTCATCAGTTTTTTGCACTCTTCTCTTTAACTTTCGGCAGTCTATAGAACTAGAAATGTTTTTTCTCGGTGCGACCAATGAGTACAGACCAAAACTTGACCATTTTTCAGAAGCAATAATCAGCCAAATTTGCGAGTCCATTCAGTTCAATGGCACTGTTTACGTTCAGTGCCTCCAAAATGGCCGACTTCCGGGTTGATGACGCGTCGTGAAAACCCTCTATTGCATTTTATTTTTCAATTTGACAGGTATGTCACCGTGAAAATTAAATCATTTAATTTCATTCTCAATTTTGTCACATATTTTGCGTACAGTTTTCTGTAATGAAATAGTTAATCTGGTTTTAATTTTAATCATTTCATTTATTTATTTAAATTTGGCAGAAAATGCCTTCCATAGACTCAAAGCTCCTGGAGCCTACATAAGATGTATCACAGAGTCTGAGAGCTCTTGACTCCACCCAATGAGATAACAAGCCTGTAACATTTTCCTGATCATTTAATGCTTAAATGAGTCATATAATTATACATGCAAGGCAGCCGGCTATTATACTTTGATCTTCTGAATCATATATTTTAGGGCACACACTGCATTTTTAAGAGAATGAAAAAAAGAAAGACATTTTACTTGAAATTTAGCTGTATATTCAAATGCTTCATTGCCTAGTTCTCTTTGGAGCCTCTTAAAAGTGTAAGACTTCACAGTTTCACACGTTATAGCTCAGGATAGTCGATATTAAAGGCTTGGTGCATATTCAAATTGTCATTAGTCACATGACATGGCATACTTAAGGGAATAATTTATCCAAAAATTGAAATTTTCTGAAAATGTACTCCCCTTCAGGCCATCCAAGATGTAGATGAGATTGCTTCTTTATCAGATCAATTTGGAGAAATTTAGCATTGCATCACTTGCATTCACTCTGCAGTGAATGGGTGCCGTCAGAATGATAGTCCAAACAGCTGTTAAAAACATCACAGTAATCCACATGGCTCCAGTCCATCAATTAATGACTTGTGAGGTGAAAAGCTAAATGTTTATAAGAAATAAATCCATAATTTATCATTATTGTTATGTTAAGGCTAGGGATGTAGAAACTTATCTACATTTTGAATGGCCTGAAGGTAAGTCCATTTTCAGCAACTTTTCATTTTCGGGTGAACTGTTTCTTTAAAGGGGTTCTGTGACAGTTGAACAACTGCCATAGAGATGAATGTGAATGCTAATGGATATTTTTCTTCAGGCATTATTGATGTCTTTGGTTATAGCATGTTGTTTTGAAAATCTGAAACTGATGAGACAAAGAGAGTCCCACAAATCCTTGTTGTTTTGCACAGAAATTCCCATGGAGGAATGTTCATCGAGCGGTGACAGAAGTTAGTGACTGTTTCATCTGTCTGTTTTGTCATTACCAGTTCAGTTCACACTGTGCCTGCAATAATTAATTTATCTGTTTGTTGAGTGCATGGTCAGATGTATATGGCGTTCGAGATGTCTTGTTCATTTAAACCCACTACCAGCAAATTTGTCTTATTCTCTGCTGCTGTTTGGTCAAAGTAGAGCATTTCTAGCTCACTGGACACAGGAATCTGTATATAACCAATATAAAGAGAAATGTTTTTTTGCTTATAATGAGCCTGTTGACCAAGTGGTTTCTCAAACTTACACATACACAGCACAAATCACATCCCACCACACACAGGTTACAGAATAAACCGATTCCCACACAGCTTTGGCCAAAGGCCAGCACTGTTAGGTACGTCATAAGCCAGTCAGGTGTGCGACAATTGGCCACATGCAGACTCTGCATGCATCACTCTTCCTCAACAGTCTGGCTGTGTGTGTGCAGCCTGACCGGCCTACGCGAACACCTGGTGACCAAGGAGAAAGCTGTTTAACCCCTCTGCTCCACTCGGGATGCCATGAAATCCATCATGTTTCAGAGGTACGGCGCAATCTACAAGCCAGGGCATTACTTGCATCCCCAGAGGGCATGTGCAGTTTGTGTGTGTGTTTTGTTTTTTTATAGAGTTGTGTATTTCAAGACAAAGCTGAGGCAGTAAAGAAGACAAATTCGATTGAGTTGCACCAGCTGGAAAATTAACTTGAGACATGCACACTTTGTTGTTAGCTAGGTTCGTTACATTAATTAATAGGATGAGGGCTGGTGCCTTTTTTATTGTAAACAAACTGAAGACTTGTTATTTACTAAAAACATATTGCTTAAAAGGGATGTCATTTTCAAAATGTCCTGTCCCAGTCTGACAGGCTGTTCATAGGTTGAGGAATGTAGCTGTGTAAATTGTAGTTCTGTGTTGTTTTTAACATTGTTTACAAAAATTTACAGTTTACAAAATTCAGAAACACATTTAATATGCCTTGTTATCATTATAAGTTTTTAAGTTAAATGAGCAAGAACAGTAGATGAGTTAATAAATGTATTCAGTTAAAATAAATATTTTAATTATAAGCTGATGATATTCAGTCATTTTAAATCCATTCAAATAAAGGAAACAATTCTAAAATTGATTAATCTATTAATGTCTTTCATGACAAGGACGATAACATTTTAATAATAATTGTTCTAATTTTATGAGAATAGGGAAGTCCACAACACAACTAGAATGATAACGATAAAGAGGCACATTATTTTTGGAATTGCTTTTTCAGCTAATGATCAATAAAAACATTGACAACCAGTCAAAATCCACCCAACTGTAAAAAGCTTGTACATTTTAAACTGTAGATTACATAACTGCAGCACTTTTATTATAATCCCACAACATTATCTTTTGTTTGTGAACATTGATATGGTTATCCTTCTTGGTGTGAATGGGCCTTTATAGGTAATTTATATAGGTATTGTTACAATACCCAATACATTATTTTTTTATATACTATACATAATTTATTTATTTGTTTATTTTACAGTGTAGTGTACAGAAATTGCACAAATCACCTGAAAAGCTTTAGTGTGTCAGCTGTAAATTTGAGAGTTTTGCTCCAGGGCCACTGAAAAGTGAGTTTTTTAGCAATAGTGAAGTAAGGTTACAGTACCATTCTACTACTTCCGCGCCCTTGAGCATGTTATTTAGCCTTAAGATACTCCAGGGGCATTTCCTGACCATTGCTGAATGATTCATATAGGTACAGGAATCATGACTAAATCTTTGTCATCACTCAAGAAAATTACTTCAAGATAACGATGGGCCTTGTTTCCAGGAGACTAGAGAACAGTGTTTCTGTGAAGCAGACGAGACGTCAGTGGCACTCGCTGACAGTGAGAGATGGCGTGGCTTTTCCTCACCTTTTACTGAAGAACAGTGATGGATGATGGAACTACCTCCCAGCCTGCAAACAAAGCCGTACACTTTGTCTTCAGGAAGGCCAGTTGCAATGGCATTACATTACATAGCAGGTTAGCCTGGATAAGCTGAGTTTATTTTAGCCTATACTTGGCAGAGCTTATAGGGATATTCATCACTAGCAGCTTTGATTGTCATTTGATGGTAATGGATGATAAATACGCATGTTAATAAGGAAGTTTAACCACACTTGGATGCCTGAAGCTCATTCCAGAGCAACTCATTCAATTTATGTACATATAATATATTCATGTACTTTGTGGCAAATTTAACTTTTGCTATAAAACACTATGATCATTACATAAGTGTTGTGTGGTAATGGGTATCTGGCCTTGGACACATTTCTCTATTGCTGTGACTGCCCCCCCCAACCCCCCCCCCCCCCCCCCCCTATGGTTGTGATGAGATGTTCAGTCTCATAGTGAGAGACCCTTGTTAAAGTAACTGTGTTACAGCTGGTGATAGAGTGCTCCCTAGTGGTAACAAATGGAGAAATCTACTGCAAGGCTACTCTCAGGTTTAGCAGGAGAGCCAGATTAGGTACCACTAAAGACACTAACTGGGTTTCATGGGAAAACATTCGATTTTTTTTCTTCTTTACATATTAGTATTTTTGGAAAATACTGAATATCACAGGCAGCATTTGTTAATGTTGTTAATGTAGTGTTTTTTTATATATGTATTTTTGTATTTCTAATTATTATGTATTATTTGAATAATTAATTTTATTATAAATTGTAATTTGTTTCCAAGTTTATTTATTTATTTATTTATTAATGCATCACTGTCTGGTATAACTAATCTATATATATATATATATATATATAAAAGTAATTAATATTTAGACTTTTTATAATGATTTGTGTGAGGATCTTATGTAGGCTTTTTTTAGTGGCAGCTGTTTTTCTCTTGCAATTTCAATATAGGCACATACTTTTAACAGACGGAGAGCACAGTTCTACTTTAAAATTAAAATTGGTCTCATCAAATTACTGTAATCTCTTGCTCTTTGCCAATACTTAAAAGAATCGTTCTTATGCCCTCATGTTGTTCTTTCATCTAAGGAAGACAAAAAGAGAAACTGCAAAATATATGTTTGACAGAATTCACAAAATACACAGTTACTAAAATATACTGTAGCCTTTCTGACAGGTAAAAACCAAAAAACCAAAATTGTATTCACAAAATGTTTTGAATGGCTGTCAATATAGCCTTTTTCCTCATTTATGGTGTAGTTATGGCGTCTTACAACAGGGCCAGGACCAGACCTGAGCTTGTAATAATCTGTTGGTCTGCTGCCATCTAGTGATCTAAGCAGAATTTTTAGTGATAGTGATGTAGGAGAGGAACCTGTGTTTAAACTCTAAAACTTACATTCATTGCACTGTCGATAGTGTTTTTCGGTATTACCACTCAGATCTTTTGGCTACTAACATCATGGATTATTCAGTTCTCATTATGTGCTTAAAGTTCTTAATATTGATGTACACATCCAATATTAGAAAAAAAAATACTGACTAAATTGTCAGTATTGCTTGGTCACAGTATTAGGGGGTTGAGTTTAACAGGGCATTGCTGTGTAGTTGCTAAGGTTTTCTGATTGTAATTAAGTGCATTTCAATCCAGTTTCCTTCAAAATAATATTGTTTTAATGGCTTTAGAGAGCCACCAAGGGGTGTGATTGCTTAGATAAAAAATAACACACAATAAATTGGAGAATTATTGGAGAATAAGTCTGTAGCACAAACAATGTGGCATGCATTGAATGCCAAAGTGTCATTGTATAATAAGACATTAGGTCCAGTACACATGAAAGACGTGTTAAATTGGCTGAAAGTAGAAATATAATGTCTGTGGCATCTTGTCATTTGCGAGACTATGTTCTTGATGTGCGTCAGCCCTGTCTGTCTGATTAAGGGCAGAGAGTCGGGACATAAAAGCTTTTTAGAAATAGCACTGAGTTAATATAAGTATGATTGAAGCAGATCAGGAGAATTCTACGAAACATGCGTGCAGGATTTTGCACACTTAAACACTCACACATTTACTCTGGATGGTCTTCATTAATAGATGATTGAGTTTACTAATCTCGCCAATGATTTCAGCACCTACCTGCTTCTTGTTCACCCACCTCCTGCTCTCTCTCTCTCTCTCTTTTTCCCTCCTCTTCCTTTCTGCTCATCCTCCAGTCCTCACTCAACCCCTTCACTCGCAGTTTTACTCACAGTACTGAAAACTGGTCAAACTGACCCAGGAAGGCTTGCTCAGCTGTAGTTGGTCCTGTTCATCTTTGATTATAACTCAACAATGAGTTTGCCAGCAAACTCAGAACTTTGTTCTCTAGAGAAGATCGCCCGTTACCGTAGCGCTTGCATCAATGGCTCACCGTATGCCATCAACAAACCTATTGACATCAAACCCCGGAGAAAATGGTAAAGCTTGATGTGTGTCAAAATAGTCTGCTGCTACGTTTAAAATTTGAGACTGGATTATAATTCAGGGACATTAGCATGTGAGATATGATTTGTTGTCCTCGTTAAATGTTTCCTTGGGATATAGTGTGTAAAGAATTCTGTATGTTTTGTATTTCATAGTATATTTCCTATTAACGTAGGCTAATGACTGAATACATGTTGTTGTGACAGTTTGGATTACATATTATGTGAATGCAGAAGTTCAGTGGTTTTACTGAAGCTTTTACTAGCTTTTAATCTTCTTATGTTGCATTTACAAGAAAATGCATGGAAACATATATGATTTTGTTTAAGCCTGTGGTTAATAATAGGATGTGATATCAGCTGGTAATGAGCCCATTGATTTCCTTAAAGATCCTTTAATGCTTCTCGCCACCGATAAACCCATTTTATCTACAGCTCATTTAGATAAATGGCAATAAAGAAGTTGAATTGAGTGGCACTCGTGACCTGTGCTGTGCACATGTCAGATATTGTGGAAACTTACATAACAAATGTGTGTTAATTCATAAAAAGCTTTGTTTTAGTAGCATTACTACTAATAACTGTGAAATATGTCATTGTTTTGACATTCGCGCAGTCCAGCAAGGAGCAGGTGTGTGTCAATAACTACAGTACACATTGAGAAAAATTTGAATGTGTGTGTTTGCAAGTGAAAGAGTAAATCAGTGTGTTTTGGGCCAAAGACAAATGCTCAGCAACAGAGAATTGCTATCAGATATGTGCTTATGCTAATGCTAATAAAGCACGCACACACACACTTTTACAAACATACACACTACCAGTGAAACACAGACTTAGAATGAACAGGTAAAGGACACATAACATGCAAAGTATAAATTCAGTTTTCAGGAGAAAAAAAATCGAGGTGATTTTATATAACTGGATTTTTTTTCCCAGTATAGTAGCACAGACCCATTCAAATCGTGCTGTGTTTTGCATTCTGTTCTTCATTCAGACAGCATCAGCCACTAATATTGAGTCTGTCTCTGCATGGGTTTATTTCATCCAAGTAATTATGAGTAGGAGGTTTAGCACATTTATCAGATTTAGAACATATTCAACACTTTTAAAATATCACGTGGTTTTTTCAGATCAACTCCTGATGATTTATTTTTTTACTAATAACTGGTTGTAGATGAGTGGGAGTGTGAAATGGAGATGAATGCACGTGGAGATGAAGCAGTACATTTCCAGACACTTGCAATCTGGTATCATTGCAGCACTTGGATGGATGCATGCAGACTGCATGGATGCATTTTGGCTTGGAAGAAAAAGTTAATTAAATTCTGCAATGCTAAATATTATAAAATATAACTATTAAATGTGTGTGATTGTGTCTGTACCTGTATATAAATTCAGCAAAAAAAGTCCCCTATTCAGGATACTTTTTTTTAAAGATAATTTTGTAAAATCAAAATAAGCTTTGCAGATCTTTATTAGAAAGAGTTAAAGAGTGAACTGTTTCCTGCTGCGGAGCAATAAAATGCAATGTCCATAAAGTAGGGTGCCTAAAAAAGTGCTACGGGAGGCAGGAAGGACAGCTGATTGTCTTGCTGAATGGCAAATCACATGTAACCAAGTATCCCCCCAGAAGTGTTTGAGAACTTATAATTGCTTTAATGAAATAGTTGAGTAACACAGTAACACCTCACAGCAAGAACTCGCAAATTTGGTGAATGAGGATGGGATGCCCTGTAGTACTTAAAGCAGCTGGTGGCCACACATATAAACATTTAAAATTTTCTTCTCAGCTTACCTCAGTTGAACACCATAGATGACCTAACGGATGACACCAAGACACTCTAGTGCAAGGGTCAAAACTTTAATAAGACTTAAAAACCAGGGCGTAGGGTTCTTGAGTTTTTATTTTCTTTTAAAGCAGTAAATGGAAAGAAACGCTACCACAGAACTTTCCAGAAGAGCTGTGTATCATTTATATTTGTGCACTGTGAAATGCTTCTTTTGAGGTTATCACATTTAATATAGTTTTTAATCTAACATTTGGATATTAGTAATTTTCTTAAGTAGTAAGTTTCTACTTGATTGTTACTTGAAAATTACTAGTTATGCCATATCACAATTAGGGCTAGGTGGTATATCGAGTTTGTAAGTTATATCGATATTTTCTTTATAAAGGATTCGATATGGGGGCAATACCATTTATATCAATATATACAGTAGTTTGATACGAGTGCATCTGAAAATATTGCGGAGGACACGGACGGAGCTGTTGCAGAGAAAGTGTGTAGTCCAATTTGTTCTAAACATGTGACAAGCTTCATATTAAGGCCTTTAAAATGTCTGGTAAGACATCATTTCTAGTTTAATTTTGCAAATTAGTTTAAGCGGCTCGGCCCATCAGATGCTCTGACAGAAAGGCTGCGTGTGCCACTGATAGAGATGCTGTTCATGTTTAATGTGTTTGAGATGTGCTGTCTTCCTGAATGCTAACTTACATTTCACTGGTATATTCTCCATCTGTAAATGTTAGAAAGACTTGGATAATATTAGCATTTTTCTGTCAAAGGTACTTGAGCCTTGCGCTTTGGGATTCTCCGCTAAACTTCACAGACTTCAGTGAACGAGCGCTGCAGTGCGCATGCACTCCAAACAGACAGAGCTCAATTAAATAGGAGCACAATAATTCTGACTTAAACAAACATTTCGCTGAAATATTTGTAGTTGGACAATAAATGTGACCTGTGAAGTAAGTCTATTTTTATGATAGCACTGATTGTAAAGTGACTGTAATGGGGTAATCAAAATAGCATAACACATCTCTGTGCTTTTGTTACAATTTATTTTCATTTTTAGTTTAGTGAATTTAAATTCTGCTCTAAAACCTTATTTTTTGTTTTTATATTGTAATGTTACAATGTTAGAATGAAATGTGATTTTAACCATTTTTTGCACATAATATAAAGGCTTACATGGTTAGATTCACTTGGTTTTCAATAGCCTTTAATATCTATTGTTTTGTTGGACAACATTGGCCAGTAAGTAAAATATATACATATTAAATACAGATATATATATACAACCCGAATTCGGGAAAAGTTGGGACGTTTTTTAAATTTTAATAAAATGAAAACTAAAAGACTTTCAAATCACATGAGCCAATATTTTATTCACAATAGAACATAGATAACATAGCAAATGTTTAAACTGAGAAAGTTTACAATTTTATGCACAAAATGAGCTCATTTCAATTTTGATTTCTGCTACAGGTCTCAAAGTAGTTGGGACGGGGCATATTTACCATGGTGTAGCATCTCCTTTTCTTTTCAAAACAGTCTGAAGACGTCTGGGCATTGAGGCTATGAGTTGCTGGAGTTTTGCTGTTGGAATTTGGTCCCATTCTTGCCTTATATAGATTTCCAGCTGCTGAAGAGTTCGTGGTCGTCTTTGACGTATTTTTCATTTAATGATGCGCCAAATGTTCTCTATAGGTGAAAGATCTGGACTGCAGGCAGGCCAGGTTAGCACCCGGACTCTTCTACGACGAAGCCATGCTGTTGTTATAGCTGCAGTATGAGGTTTTGCATTGTCCTGCTGAAATAAACAAGGCCTTCCCTGAAATAGACGTTGTTTGGAGGGAAGCATATGTTGCTCTAAAACCTTTATATACCTTTCAGCATTCACAGAGCCTTCCAAAACATGCAAGCTGCCCATACCGTATGCACTTATGCACCCCCATACCATCAGAGATGCTGGCTTTTGAACTGAACGCTGATAACATGCTGGAAGGTCTCCCTCCTCTTTAGCCCGGAGGACACGGCGTCCGTGATTTCCAACAAGAATGTCAAATTTGGACTCGTCTGACCATAAAACATTATTCCACTTTAAAATAGTCCATTTTAAATGAGCCTTGGCCCACAGGACACGACAGCGCTTCTGGACCATGTTCACATATGGCTTCCTTTTTGCATGATAGAGCTTTAGTTGGCATCTGCTGATGGCACGGCGGATTGTGTTTACCGACAGTGGTTTCTGAAAGTATTCCTGGGCCCATTTAGTAATGTCATTGACACAATCATGCCGATGAGTGATGCAGTTTCGTCTGAGAGCCCGAAGACCACGGGCATCCAATAAAGGTCTCCGGCCTTGTCCCTTACGCACAGAGATTTCTCCAGTTTCTCTGAATCTTTTGATGATGTTATGCACTGTATGATCACTGTATAATCTCACAGATGATGAGATTTGCAAAGCCTTTGCAATTTGACGTTGAGGAACATTGTTTTTAAAGTTTTCCACAATTTTTTTACGCAGTCTTTCACAGATTGGAGAGCCTCTGCCCATCTTTACTTCTGAGAGACTCTGCTTCTCTAAGACAAAGCTTTTATAGCTAATCATGTTACAGACCTGATATCAATTAACTTAATTAATCACTAGATGTTCTCCCAGCTGAATCTTTTCAAAACTGCTTGCTTTTTTAGCCATTTGTTGCCCCCGTGCCAACTTTTTTGAGACCTGTAGCAGGCATTAAATTTTAAATGAGCTAATTAAGTGGATAAAAGTGTAAAATTTCTCAGTTTAAACATTTGCTACGTTATCTATGTTCTATTGTGAATAAAATATTGGCTCATGTGATTTGAAATTCCTTTAGTTTTCATTTTATTAAAATTTAAAAAACGTCCCAACTTTTCCGGAATTCGGGTTGTATATATATATATATATATATATATATATATATATATATATATATATATATATATATACAGTACAGACCAAAAGTTTGGAAACATTACTATTTTTTATGTTTTTGAAAGAAGTTTCTTCTGCTCATCAAGCCTGCATTTATTTGATCAAAAATACAGATACAAATGTTATATTGTGATATATTATTACAATTTAAAATAATTGTTTTTAAATTTATTATACTTTAAATTATCATTTATTTCTGTGATCCAAAGCTGAATTTCATTATCACATGATCCTTTAGAAATCATTCTAATATGATGATTCATTATCAAAGTTGGAAACAGTTCTGCTGCTTAATATTTTTTCAGAACATGTGATACTTTTATAGGATACTTTGATTAATAAAAAGTAAAAAAAAAAAGAAGCTATGTTTTTAAAATATAAATATTTAGTAATAACAATATACACTACTGGTCAGTAATTTGGGGTCAGTAATTTTTTTTTTCTTTCTTTAAAAAAAAAATCAATACTTTTATTCAGCAAGGATGTGTTAAATTGATAAAAAGTGATAGTAAAGAAAATATATTATTAGACTTTTTTTTTTTTTTTGAATGCAGTTCTTTTTAACCTTTTCTTCATCAAATATATTAGACAGCAGAACTGTTTCCAACACTCATAATAAATCAGAATATTAGAATGATTTCTAAATGATCATGTGATAGAGTGGATGTTACATGTGACACTGAAGGCTGGAGTAATGATGCTGAAAATTCAGCTTTGCATCACAGGAATAAATTATTTTTTAAAAAGTATATTTAAATAGAAAACTATTATTTTAAGTTGTGATAATATTTCACAATATTACAGTTTTTTCTGTATTTTTGATCAAATAAATGCAGGCTTGATGGGCAGAAGAAACCTCTTTCAAAAACATAAAAAATAGTAATGTTTCCAAACTTTTGGTCTGTACTGTATATATATATATATATATATATATATATATATATATATATATATATATATATATAAATATTGATTATTAAATATTTATGGTGTTTATGGCACTGGAAAAAAGAGCATTTTAATAAAAAAATATATATATTTAATTTAATTTGAATAGTTTAATTTTTTAGACTTTAGATCTGTCACATTGGAGAACTTTTGAGTGCAAGTAAAAACTTCAACTTGAAATATCAATAAGTATTCAAATATGTTTTGAATTCAGTTTTGTTACATTTTAGATGCTTGTTTTGAACAAATATGAACACTTGTGAAACGAGCAACTTTTAGTATCTCAATTGAAAAGCAGTTTATCCTATCCCGAACCACACTTGTCAGAACAATCACTGCATGCTTGGAGGATAAAGCTCCTGATTCTGGCTTTTCACATAGAACTGTTCTTACAAAACTATAATATGTTTTTTTAAGCTGATTACTATGATTACTGTCTAGTGACATAGTTTCATGTACAGTTTACCAGCACAGAAGCTTGTGTTATCGACATGGCAGTTGAATGCGAGAAAGCCAGACAGGTGTTATTGGATTATGGGATGAGGTCAGACTAGTGACGTGGACATTTTCCTCACACAAAGCTCTCTTAGTTGGGGTCAGTCAAGCTGTCAGTTTCCTCAGGACACCATGGCTAGTGAATCTCCTGGTGGTTCTCCTCTTCCTCTCTTTCTTAGCACTTTCACTTGGAATGGCAGTCAGCTTGATATAAACTCACTGAAATGCAAGAAAAGGAAATGCTGGTTCAAGTCACGCAGGTACATAAAACTTGCACATTAGACAGATATATGGTTTACAGTGTACATTTTTAATCGGCTAACAGTATGCACAAGTTACAAGCTGTATTCGTAACTGTGTAAGTGTTTTATTGCATTCATTTTGAGTAATGGTGCTCCAGTCAGGATTTCTGGAGCCGTTTTTTTTGTTGACAATATAATTGTCACCTAGATGTTTGATCATGCAGTGCATTCTTGTTTTTACAATGGGGCAATTGTTGCTAAATAGCTTACACAAAGCACAAGCCTGATTTAATGAGCTGTATGTGAGGTGGCCTTATGCTTTGAGTGTGCATGAGCGCACCGTCTTTAGGAGAGTGCGCACGAGTGCTAAATAGTTTAAACACTGGCCAGACTTTCAAAATTCAGAAATTCAAATTATAAACTTTAGTCACAGTGTGACAGTGCCTTGATTGTGCAAGTGACAATTCCTGTGTCAACTGTGCAGCTTGTTTATAGTGCAAACGTGAATTGGTGATTTGAGCATGCAGTGATTCACTCATGCTGTTTGTGAAATTACATCTTATTGAAAGTTTTCAAATTACTTTGAAGTTATTTAAAAAAAAAAAAATGAATTGTATCTCACCATTTTATAATTATTTTGCCCACGCCAGACAGAGATTGAGATTTTTTTTTTTAGTGGTCATCTGTCTTAAGGATTCATCATGCTTAATTTCTAGTGTATATTATTGTAATTTCTCTTGGGTAAACAAGTAAACATGATAAAACTCACTGGGATACATTATATAATTGAACTTTGTCTTAAGCTGCATAAATGACAAATGGGTCATGTTGATATCGGGTTTAGTTGTCACATGTTTTATATGTTTGTAAAATTGTTTATTCAAATTTCTGCTGGCTGAACAAAATAAATAAATAGTAGCATGCTATTTTTGTATGTTACCCTGTCCAATTTCCATTTTTCATCTCTCTATTGCTAATTTATTTTTAAATTTACTTACCCTTTTATAGTGGCAATTTGTATTTACAATTAACTGATTATAAGTATTTTTTTCATTTATATATTTTAATTTATATATAGATTGCAAATTTATATATTTATGTCGTGCCATGAAAATAGTCATTGTTGTTGATTTGGCAATAAAAATGAATATTGTTTAAAAGTTTCAGAAAAGTTTTAAATACATTTTAAATTTGGAATATGTCCCCTATTCCCTTTTCAAAAAATGCATTTACTCGATACAGTGTGACAACATGCCCCTACTTCAATTTAGCATAAACGTTATCATTTTTCCTGGCAATAATAGAGGAAATGTTCATCAGCTTTTTTGTAGTTCAAAGTACTTCATAGTATGTGTTTAAATAGAAACCCAAGCCTTAGTAATATTTACCAGGGTAAAAAGTGTGGCAGCTTGCCCCAGTGAATTGGTTAATTCCACTTGAAATTAACACTTAATTGTGTTTACAATCTGTAATTGACTTTGTTTAGAGATGTTCTTGATTTTATCTAGTACTATCTGCTTTAATTTCTTATGAAATAAGGGGGGCAATGATACACACAAACTTATATCAGCTGTTGATAGCCTGTGATATTTACTTTGCTGTTTCTATAAATAGACAAACACACAGTCACCATGAAAATCTTTTTTTTAGTTAGTTGTCATTTAGAACCGACTAATTTCTCCCAAACCAATTACTTCATCATCAGACATCTGTAAATTTTTTAGATATGATCAAGCTTGTTTTCTAAATGTTTATTGAAACCATTGAATGAGCTGAGCTGCAAGTTATAGTCCCTGCTTCGCTGTCATTGGTTGACACATGTGTCACTGCACCTCCTAGGCATAGGCGGAAATCTCCCCCCAATGATGCTTGTATAATTGTTAATTGAATTCTAAAAGACCCCCCCCCCCCCATCTGAGGGTTGTCCTCCCTAAAGATGATGTATAAATGATAATAATATAAAAATAAGATGATGGTTTTATAGCACCCCCTTAACTGTTAGACGAGATTTATGCCCCTGCCCTTAGGGCTCATGTGTTATTGTGTGAACTGTTAGTTGCAGCGGGGGACTAGCTGCCACAAACTATACAAGCACAGCCACATGTGTTCAGATTTTTGTTGTAGAGTTTTCGAATTGAAAAGTGATACATGACGTTAAATGACTCTTGTATTATTACATGCTGGTCATTGCACAGTATGTAAAAGTGCTTTAAATAAATTAATAAATTTGAATTTTTAAGCTACACAGGTTATGCAATTTCTGCATGAATTCATAGGCTACTACTGGACAACTCATTCCCACCACTTTTAGGGAGTATAAACATCTGTTGGGATCACTTACCTTTCATTTTCCCCTGTTATCTGAAACCTCACGAGTTGAGGTGTTAAGTTGCCTCCTCCTACCCCCGACTACGTCATGACTACACGAGTCCAAGCAGTGAGCCCTGCAGCCAGCCAGGAAGGGAGGGAGGAAAGTACACAGGGTGGGAGTTTCAGGACAGATAGCGAGTGGGGGAGAGGCGGATTTTCTTGCATTATAGCAGTCGGTTGCTGAGTGACAGAAACACTGGAACGCCTGTCTGGTCAGTTTGAGAGTCCCGGGACGGACAAGAGGGGCTCCTGTCAGTCGAACTAACAGAGGCAGGGCCATCTCGACAGAGTTATGTTCATGCTTGGAGACACACGTGAGGACTGAAAACAAACACACGTTGCTGGGATTTGCTGTAGCCGCTAGCAGAGGGAAATCCACGTCCAGAATGAGCATTATCATGAAGCCCCGGTCACGTTCCACCAGTTCAATTAAGAACACAGACGGGTAAAGGAGAACTTTTGACTAGCTCCTTCTGCCTCCCTTAACCCATTACCCTGTGCTTGCTGTTTCTTTCTCCCTCATACATCAATCATTTGACTTTCCATATCTCTTTTTAACATCTTGTGCAACTCTTTGCTTCCACTCAAGTTTTAAACCCCTTTTGTTTTTCCACTTACCTTACACAAATTGAGTTTCACGCTGCCTAAGGAATTTCATTTACTCTCTGTGTCCAACTGACTTTTTAAAGTGTAACTTTGATTTTTGTTTGACTAAAAATTCTTCGATGCTTTATATTGCCTGCTTGTCAATTAAGGATAAAGATTTAGTCAATTTTAAATAATCAAAATGTAATATTTAGATCGCTTTAAGGTGTTTTTCATTTTAACTAAATTTGTATTGCTTTTTTTATACATATGAAAATGTAAGGAAACCTTTATACACTTTTCACCTGAATATTCTAATGAAATATAATAATTATATTACATATTATAAATAAATTATATTAATTCTAAGTATATAAATACGTTTTTTTATTTAATGATTTTAATAGTAAGAGCTGTAAATAAATGAAAATCTGATTGCTTTTATGCAGTTACCACCTATTGTACTGTACATGCAAATGATTGTATTAACAATACTATATCCAAAATGTTTGTGCAGTCACCTTAAAAAATAGTTTAAAGGCAAAGAGGCAGACTGATATTTTTGCACGAGAAGGCTTCTGCTGGATTGCAGCATATTTGCAAGCAGTGCCAGAGGGCAGATACCTCACCCTTGTTTCTCTTGTCCCATCTTGTTCTCCTTTTGTATTTGCTTATTTTAGAAGCAAGTGATGTTTTTTTTGTGGAGAACTGATTTTGGTACAACAGCTTTGTCTGTATAAATGCACTGTGTACATGAAGAAAAATTTGAGCAGTCATCTGTCACTGCGAACTCAGAGATATTGCATATTGATGATTCACAGGATTCACCCCCCCCCCCCCCCACCGTTCATGGAATGCTCCGTGTCCATGAATAATGGCTCTTAGCTAAGCAAACACAGCCTTGCTTTAAGAATGTTTAAGTGTATGTTTGTGCATGTGTGTGTGTGTGTGAAAATGATTAAGAAGTCAGGATGGAGGAAATCTCACTGACATCTTATTGATGTCATCAGTGTAGAGAACGATGTGTGTGTCAGTATGTGTTTTCTTCACCTCATATATTGACCCTATTGTCTGCAGTTCCTGTTTGTTTTGCTTTATTGTAATGCATGAGAGTGACTCACTGCATGTCATACACAACAGTCATTAAGTGACACCTCTTTTCCTGTCATTAATACTATTGTTATTTGGGTTACTCTAATAAAATATTACCATCATTTGAATTAAAATACTGCACTTAGCACTTTGTTAGACAAACATCACATCAAGAGTCTTCCAATTACAACGGCTTTTATGTGTCAAAGTGCAATGTAGCATATGTGTTTCTCTTGTCAGCAACGGTTGCTATATATGGCTGTCTCTCCTTTTCTGTTAATTTCATTCTGAAGATTTAGGTTATTACTGGAGGTGACAACTACTTTTTACAAGCAAACTAACTCAAATAATTGAGGTACATTGTAAAAAAAAAATATCATAAATTGAGAGAACTTAAAAACTTCAGGGTTTCAGGATTTTTATAGTTTACTTATTTAATTCTGGACTCTGACTAGGTTATGCAAGGGTTTCACCTTTTTCGCCTTCAACCAACTGTGTGCTCAGTTTTGCTGTTCCACTTTTTGAATATCTCAGGATCAGACTAGGGCTGCAACGATTCGTCGACGTTGTCGACAAAAATCGATAATAGAAATAGTCGACAATGAATTTCATTGTCGAAGTTGTCGCCAGACATGTTTTTTCCGACCGAGTGAGGCATCTCTCTTCATTACAATCTCTGCCGAGAGTCGCACATGCGCATTAGCTTCTCTGCTGAGCGATAACATACAGAAATGGCGGCGTCCAACGCAGCAGCTGCGCGTACCAAAATATCTAAAGTTTGGGAGCATTTTAGCCTGGATACGGCGAATAAAAAGATTACCTGCATGGTTTGCAAAGCAGTCCTTGCGTATCACGGCAGCACCTCGGTGATGCATGAACATTTAAAGAGAAAGCACGTCGGACAGTTGAATGAAACCGGAGTTTGACTCGCCTCGGTCAGATTTAAATAACATGGAAGCCAATGCGTTTTGTTTTGGATGTACATTGTACATTTGTGACCCTGGATCACAAAACCAGTCTTATGTGTAATTTTTTTTAAATTGAGATTTATACATCATCTGAAAGCTGAATACATAATCTTTCCATTGATATATTGTTTGTTATGATAGGATAATATCTGCTCCCAGAAGAGCGCAAGTCTCACACGAGACCATGTGGATATGCTGACTTTCCTTAATATGAATAAACTGAACGACATAGCCTGAGCCTCATGTTGATTTTAAACTTGGTCTGTCCACCATGACAGGTTTGTGTCCAGGTAGTGATACACAGTCCATGTTTACAACTTAAATTCAGACGACTCTGAAAGCTTATTTTAAAACCGTTAGATTTCATAATGTTGAGACGAGTTGTAAAGCTCTTTTGCAACAGATTGACCACTGAATGTATCTCACAAAATGCACTTAATATTTTTGTTTACTGTTTTATTGCTGCTAATGTGCCTGCCCCTGGTTTACAGGAAGAAAATGTTTACTTGATTTTAATTAATTTTTTCTTATAAAACAAATGTGCCTGTCCTTTATAAAAATGATAGAGTTTCTTTATTTATGCATTTATATCTATACTGACCGAGCGCTGTGCCTAATTGGTTTTAGACAGGGCATTTTTATTTACTTTTAGTATAAATCGGCCTATCAGCAGCAAAGTTCAATAAAATATGCAATTTTCATTGAAGTACCCCCTTCTTTCTTGTGTTTACTATCATTTTCCACAGAATTAAAGCAATCTCATGCTAAATTTTAGGAAAAAATTATAATTATTCGATTAGTCGACTAATCGTTTCAATAGTCGGTGACTAGTCGACTATTAAAATAGTCGTTAGTTGCAGCCCTAGATCAGACTACATATTTCCTGTGCCTTTTTGTTCTTCTCTTATGCTCTAATGGACCACATGCTATTAAATGTAGCTTGGGAGGGTAGGAAGTCACTTACCAGTTCATCATCCATCAACTTTTAACATTAGAGATTATTTATTTATTTTTCTATAGTTTTGGAATCCCAAATATGTACTCAGGTTTAGTTTCAGTTTTTCCCAGTTAGGTTTATTTTTTATTTCAGTTAACAGAAATGTTTTGCACCTGGTTTACATTTCACAAGACATTCATGAGCAAGTCGTTTCTGTTGTCATTTTCTTTTTTCTTTTTTATATAAATATTAGTGCTCAAAGTATAATTTAAGTTCCTTTGAGAACTCTATGAACTCTGAGCATTGTTAGTGTTGACTGCCATTCTAATCGGAAAGAATTTGGTTTAGTACCAAAAACAATTAGTTGGGGAACTGCCAGTCTCAATTAAAGTGGCTACACATCCAAAAAAGGATTGGACAGGGTGTTCGCAACAACAGAGCTAGCCAGTTGGACATCTGATGCCATAGATAGTGTAGAAGTGATTGCAGCTACTGTAATTATCCCTTTGATTTTTATGGGACGCTCATATTTAATTGTTCCATGGAAGTACCATTAAATGGATTGGCGTGTTGTCCATAGTCGTTCTTGTAGTTTGTGGAAGAATAACACCCCATATTTTTATTGTTTTAGGTAAGGGGTCTCCAAACTGGGACCTGGAGGGCCGGTGTTCTGCAGAGTTGAGTTCCAACCAAAATAAAATACACCTGAACCAGCTAATTAAGGTCTGACTAGGCATACCGTCTTTTGGATGAGAGGCTAAACCGAGGTCCTGACTATCTGTGGTCATTAAAAATCCCAGGATGTCCTTCGAAAAGAGTAGGCCAATTCACCCATTGGCCTCTGACTATCATGGCCTCTTAACCATCCCCATAAACTGATTGGCTTCATCACTCTTTCTCCTCTCCACCAATAAGCTGGTGTGTGGTGGGCGTTCTGGCACAATATGGCTGCTGGTGGATGCTGCACACTGGTGGTGGTTGAGGAGACTACCCCCCTTCTATGTAAAGCGCTTTGAGTGCCCAGAAAAGTGATATATAAAAGTAAAGGAAAATAATAATAATAATACTAGAAAGTCTAAAAAGAAAGAGAACTCTTGTTGTAAGAAACTAATGAAGAACCAAAATCCATACACCCTTTTAACTATAAAATATACAGTAACCCCAAAAAGTCAAACCTAGTCCCATATGCAAATTAATTATGTTAGAGATTTTCTCAGAACTAGCTTTAACTTCGAACCTTTCTGTGCTATTTTTACTATTTATTTTTAACAAACTTGGCTAATTTTGGGTGATATACTGTATGAAGTCACTTGCCACAGGTGCAGAGAAATGTAACCACAGATGTAGTTCAGCTCATAAACTATGGACAAACTTCAATTCAAATTTCAAGTTTTTAGGTACTCTGTAGATGATAAAAGATAAATGGTTTACAGCAAATTCTCTAGAAGTTCTGGCAAGTTTAGAAGTAATTTCCGCTTGCGTGCTTTGATAATATCTATGCTGTCTGGAGAGATTCCACCCAGCCCACTCCATTATGCTTTAAAATAACTGGAAGTGATTATGATTATCAAGAAAGGACTGTTTAATGTATCATGTGTTTTACGTCACAGAGCACTGTTTGATGAGCTTAGAGTTTCTGTCCAATTCCAGCAAAAAGGTTATGAGTGATTAAACTCAAACCTCTCAAGTATACTGAACTGTGGTTACCATTACAACTTCAAGTTTTCAAGTTCAAGTTTCAAGTTTTTTGAAACATTTTTTCATTTATGAGTGCAACATATATTTCTCATAAGATTAATGATGTACTGTAGATGAGGTTTTTATCTGACACTGATTTAAAGCTGTTTGAAATGTGTTGTGTGTTACTTTATGTAACGAGTTTATTTGGTTTTCATTGTTCCACGGTTTTCTGTGTTTGTGTAATGCGTGAATTAATTATGACATTTGTATGTCAGGAACAAAAACACTTCAAGGTAATTACTCAAAAGTACACACAGCACTCTGTTTTTGGACCTATAAGATGTGTTGGTGTGTGTGCACTTGTGTGTGTTTGGATGTTAAGTGTAGTTTAAGCAGGCAGTGATCTTTGTACAGGGAACAGATGGAGACCTTCACATACTGTTTATTTGATAGAGGGAAATCAGGGGAGTGAAATTAGAGCACTAGCAAAGTGAAGACGAGGAGGAAGGAGAGGATGGGAGTGGTGCATTTTCCTTTTTGTAACTGAAGACATACTAGACAAAGCGAACTGCTCACAACACTGCTGTTTGTTGATGGGTGGTCATATCCTGAAGGGGTCTTATTGTGAGGAATCGGGATTTAAAAATGTTTTATGTCAGATTTTGCCGTCAGACAACAATATGCAAAAAAGAACTCCGAAATAGATGTAAAAGAATAATAACTGAACAACATATAGCACCATTCAAAAGTTTGTTGTCAGTTTGTTGTTTTTTTTTTTTTAAGAAAATTGTTAATTTATTCAGTAAGGACACATTAAAGTCATCAAAAGTGACAGTAAAGACATTACAAAAGATTTATATTTCAAATAAATACTGTTCTTTTGAAATTTCTATTCATCAAAGAATCCTGCACAAAATAAGAGAATATTTCAATTTAAAGACATGAGACATGAGACACAACAGCTACAGAAGTAAAAAAAAAAAAAAAAAAAAAAAAAATTTAACAGAAATTATTTTGGATTAATTTTTTTACACAGGTTAAGAGATATGGATTTATCTTTTGGTGCAATATTAGAAATTACAATATAAATATTTATTATTATTTTGGTTTTAAATATAGTAGGTTTAATGTTATATACATATTTTAATCTGTAAACATTTTGTGGTCTGAGTTTTAGGGTGTGTGAGTAATAATATTAATGACATTTCAAAAAATAAAGATTATGTAAATATACATTTCAATTTATGCTCTCAAGGCTCTAGAGATCTGTCAATAATTTCAAAAAGTGAAAATTTTGCTGTTAAAATCACTGGACATGTTTTGTCCCATCTCTCTAGAATCACAAAGGCATTTTTTTTAACTTATTTATGGTCATTATAGTAGCCCATATTCCTTTTTGTAGCATAAGCATCAATGCTTTTGTGTGGGTTACTTACAGTAAAAGGAGAACCATCTCATTCATAATGCATGTCTAGAGTTGAGAGTGTGAGACGGTAAGCCAGTGCATTCCTGTGATATGACCCAAGAGAGATGAGGGCAGCACATCACCGCCAGCTCTAGTTTTAACTGTGAATAAGTCCGTTCTCAATGAAACACAAAAATAAAGAGTTGGGTTGAAAAAGTACAGGACACAAACTCCAAATGTTGTTTTGACTTCACTCTGTGGTGCTTTGATTGCACTGAACACAGATAATAGAAAGGTTGTATGCGTGAGTTTTGTTGTTGCTGACATTTGTTCTCAGTCGAAACAAAACTCAATCCCCCATTTTACGTGGGTCATGAATCATTGGCCCTGTATGTGTGAGACCGTACAGTCTGCTGAAGTCACTAAGGTGCAGGCTGGCCCACTAATACGGCTTTATCCATCCACACCACGTTACTCATCTCAGATGTGAGCCCGCATGGAGGTGATAATGGTGGCTAAGCGAGAATAAGACGTCACCGTTCACGTCATGAAAATACCCAGGGCTGAGCAATTATATTAATGCTCCCCGGGGATTATGGGTCAGCATGTTGTAAGCACCGTTGGGTGGATCTAAGGACTAGGGAGATGAAGGTTAAGGACGGCGCTCCTGCTGGGCGGGGGAAATCGGGAATTTGCTGGAAGAATTGTTTTATGTGTTTGTTGTGGTTATAATTTGTAATGTATTCACTTGTGTTTTATTATTTTGCTGTTGCTGCACTACAATATTACAACAACCTAAATAAATATGTATTTAAACAAAACGTCACATTACCTTGGATCAAATTTGTTTTACTTAATTTTTTTGTTTGTTTTTACTAGTTTGTTTTATTTTTTGTTATATGTTTATTTGATAAATGTTTGCTATTTAGTTTTAATGTGTGTAGGTTTTTTTTGTGTGTTTTTTTTTGTAATCTTTTTTTTGTTGATGTTTTGTTTCATGTCCTGACAGTTTTATTGACAGTTTATTGAAAATTATTTCATAATTTCCATAAATTGTTTAAAACTATCCTAACGCACATATCCTTTATGTGCTCATAGAGGAAAATCACAAAATTTTTGTCTGAAAAAATGGCAAATCGTAACCGTTGCTTAGGTAAAATTGGTCAACAAATGCCCATATTACCAGAAATTGTCAACTCTGTCAACCGGAGTAATATGCTACTGTACTTCCTCCAATTTTCTCATTTAACATTAACGCCAACTGCCCCATTGTTTTGTCTCCCCAGCTTTGATGTGGACAATGGCACCTCATCAGGGCGTAGTCCGCTGGATCCCATGGCCAGCCCGGGGTCAGGTCTCATCCTCCAGGCCAACTTTGTGCACAGCCAGAGGAGAGAGTCCTTCCTGTACCGCTCTGACAGCGACTATGACCTCTCACCAAAGTCTATGTCTAGAAACTCTTCCATCGCCAGTGACATGTGAGCAAATTTCTCTTTTGAGAGCAGAATCGGTTTAGTAGCATTTAAATTTTTTTTTTAATGTGCATGTTTTATTCGGAAATGGGAGACAAAGGCATAGCTTACAAGTAGATTTAAGTGCAGTTGTCAAAACATTTTTATGAATTGTACATCATATGTGAAAATAAGAGAACGTTTGTGCAGTTGTAATTAGTATTTTGTCCTTTTTTTGCAGACACGGTGATGACATGATTGTTACCCCTTTTGCACAGGTATTGCAATATTAAATATGTCAAAGTTTAAAAGCAGATGGTTTGACAACATTACAAAAAATATAAAAGACATTTTATAAAACTCATTTTTCTTTTCCCAGGTTCTGGCGAGTTTAAGGACTGTCCGCAATAATTTTGCTGCTTTAACAAATGTACAACAGGAAAGGCCCAATAACAAGTAAGTGCTTTCTGTTTAAAATATTCAAATGTACACATTTTTATCATGACACTTCTGGCAGAATTTGTATGGTTTAAGTTTTCTAACGTTGTTTTCATCATACACATGAACACATTCTTTGTTTCTTTTATTTTTTTCAACCAGGAGATCCCCCATGTGTAACCCACCTCCCATCACAAAGACCTCCTACACAGGTGTTGTATCTTTACTTCCTATATTTTGAATATTGCCATGCCAATTTAACATCAGTGTTATTTTAGTATTATTTATACTGCATATTAACACAGTATTTGTTAAAATTTTGAATAAACTTTTTTTTTTCTTATTTTTATTTTTTCGTTTATATTTCTATATATATATATATATATATATATGTGCTTTTGTCATTTTTAATGGTTTTAGATAACTTTTTCATATATTTTTATATAGCTTTAATTTATTTTTATTCCAGTTTTAGTATTTTTATAACAGTTAGTTGCCGAGGCGTCACTTCTTTTATTATTAAAATGTTTAATGTTTAAGTTTTTCATGTAATATTTTATTTTATTTTAATTAACAAAAGCAAATTTGAATGTTTTTGTGCAACTGATTTTTCAGATATATGATATACTGTAAAGAACATTTTTGCTGAGCTTTTCGGTTTTTGTGTTAGGATAAGGGTTGTTTTAATTCGTGGAGAACTGTTAGGCACTGTCTGATATGATGGATCAGGTTATCCTTGTGTGGCACCTTAAGTTTTGTCTATAACAGCATGAAGGCAACCTTCAGTTCGCATATCACAGTGTGCATGTCATGTACTCTGAAGCTGAAAAGAAAAATTGTATAATACATCGTAATAACCTCTATGCACAAATGGATTAAATGGATAAAGATAATTTTTACTCACTTATAGTCATGAGGCACTGCTCGTTGTATCAATTAGCCTCTGTTTCCGGCCTATTTATACAGTTTGCAAAGAAAAGCTTGTTTTGAGATGCAGGTGTTTGACCTAGAACTGTAGTACAGAGCGCTCGCTGGATGTTTAGCTGCAGGGATAAAACGCACCAGTGTTATAGATGTATAATATTGATTTGTATTAGAGGCGGTGAGCAGATGGACACATTATACAATTTAACTCCCCATGCTGAGTTTAGAAGTCATGTGACCATTAAAAGTGTCATAAGACCCTAATGGGTGTTGAGTGTAGATTGCCTGGATGTCCATATACCACAACGTAGAATAGAATGATAACTCTTGGGGCTAAAAAATATGACATGGTAACCAGAAGAATAACATCCCTGAAAGGGGTGATCTGTAAACTATCACAATTCTGGTCATTAGGATAAAAGTGCCACCTTAATGACTAATTAGTGGAGGATTGCTATGGCATGTGTCCTAAAATCATGCAGCTTGTTAAGTATGATCAGACTTGCACAGACAATAAAACAATTGATTAATAGAGTTGCATTAAAGCAGGGATCCGAGCCATATTTACAGACCAGAATACCATAGGGAAGGTTTTTTTTTTTTTTTTTAACTTTAGCCAAATCATTCAAAAGTATTTCTATAGCCTCTTTTTTTTGGCCTTTTTTTTTCTTTGAGATTTTCTACAGATGACCTATCGTGGCCATTTGAAAACCCCTGCTGCAGAAAATGCATATGAACATGAAAAAATAAATAAATAAAATAAATACCCTGGAACAAAAAAAAAAAAACCAAACCAACCATTTTAGAATCCACATAGCGACATGCTAAGAAAACTCTATAAACACTGTTCACTAAAAACAACAACCTTGCATTCAGTTGCATTTTGTCAAGCCCAGTCAAGTTTTTTATACATTTTGTACTATTTATACAAATTGTGTTCACAATTTGAGAATAAAGATGTGATCGAACATGTTTAGAAGAGACTTTTATTGCAATTTTATCTTTTATCTGTCTCTTTTCAAGGTATTTTTTGGTGGTTTCTAGTATATCTGAACAAATCCTCAATATTTTGATGAGGATTTCCTTGCTGACAGGGTAGTAAGAGCCTGTGACCCAGATTGGAGGAATCCAGTCCAGCTTTTCGCCACAGCTCTCCTGTCTTTGGAGCCAGTGCCCTCTCATGGGCTGGTGTATGATGTCGCGCTAAGCATGAGAAGAATGTCATTGACATCAGTGCAGTCTCTTTCAGAGAAAGTGGCACCCCAGCCCTGTGCACTTCACCACACATGCAGAAAGAGAGAGAGAGAAACACAGACAGGCAATTAATAAGATAATGTGTGCTTTGATAAAGGAGTGTACATGTGGCACATGCATTCTGCTTTGTTTTTATAGCTGCTTCCAGTAAGCAACATGTCTAGTATAGCTGCACTGACGTCTGTTTTTTAAGTCTATCGTTATTTTGTTTCACTTATTTTTATACCCTCATATGATCATCGTAACCTTTTCGAAAATACACATGCAGCAGACATTTGCAAATTTCCTTGAAATAATGAAAACAGCACACATTTTAAATGTCATAATGATCCCTTCTCAGCTCAGCAAGTTGAAATGCTGACCACAATTTCAGCTCTAAATTATTAGGAATCTTTATAAACATAAATCTTAAAGCATCCTCTCCAAGAACAAAAACACACTGGACACCGCTAGTCTTTCTCAGAGTGCCAGCTGTGAAGGGACCTGAGCTCCTCATTCTCTGAATCCTATAAAGTTCATGCCAGGTTTTAGCTGAAGTCCTCTCTCTCCTGCATGCAGCGGCTCTGGCAGACTTTAGGCTTCTGCTTCAAGAGGAAGCTCGGCTCACGTTCAGCTAGCGACCCTCCACGGCTGCCCCGTGCTCGTGCAGGGCATCCACTGCTCTGAGAACAGAGGGCAGGCAGATGCAAGCACCTTTGTTCTCTTTTGTGGCAGCTCAGCTTAAGGATTGGAAAAGGGACAAGTCACTCATCTGTTGGCGTCAGCTCTCCGTATGCTTTGCATTTGGGCTCGTATGAGTGTATGAGCGAGTATACGTGTGTGTTATTGTTATGACACTGTATGCTTTGTTATGGGTCGGATCGCATGCTCCTAAGGGCCACAGCACGTTACTCTGCTTCTTGGATGAAGACCGGCATCTGTCACGCAGTGATGGGCCTGCCCACAGCAATTACATTCTCCCTATCCCGAGATGAGAGGTTTCACTCCAGGCTCCTTGACATGTAGGACTATAGATTCTTCAGTGGAGTGTTGTACGACTGACTGTCGTTTTGTTTGTGAGCGGTGTTGGTTTGTGTGCCCTCTTTGTATGTTTTCTTAAGGGATATAGTGGTTCCCTTTTCTCACAAGATCTGACTCCTGATCCTGGTTGTTACTGTACCTGATTTGGATTACGGTGTTTTTGAAATCTTGTTTTTTTGGCTCAATTTGGGGCCCTATCATTCACTGTGGAGGGCTTCAGCACAGCATGAAGAATCACCCATGCGTTCTGTCGGGATATCCCAACATGGCGGTCTACAGCAGTTTGGGCCCTCTGCTGGGAGCCTCAGTTAGACCCCTAAAGCACCTGCGATCTGACTCCTTGCCTCCTTCTCTTCTTCCAGAGGAGGCCTACCAGAAACTGGCCACAGAGACCCTGGAGGAGCTGGACTGGTGCCTCGACCAGCTTGAGACCCTACAAACCAGGCATTCAGTCGGCGAAATGGCATCCAACAAGGTAAGAAGATCTAGGTGTCTTATTTTTTTTTTTTTGCTGTGTAGGATTGCTTGGAACAGTTCTACAAGTTGATGAAGTGCAATTATTGGGTTTTCTCAGGTTTTCAATTTCCACTCAAAATCACAATACGGGCACATATTGTGGAGATTATTTAATTTAAATTTTTTTAAAAAATTTTTTTTTCTTTTGCACAGTTTTATGTTATTTTGCAGGTGTTATAGTGCTTCAAGATCAAATAACAATTTTAATACTTTTATGTTATCACAAATGTTTTTTGTTTGTTGAAATCTGGTAGACCTGATCATACTGTGACTGTAGCCTTGTCAGCCTTGTCAATTGGTCAACACAAGCATGAGTTGATTAACTGTATAAAAAGGCAGTCAGCTCATATAATAAACAACTAAAATGTTTAGTTGTTTTGAAAAATAAGCTGATTTAGATAATTGTGTGTCTCTCTGTTATCATGCTTTGGTGTCTTTTAAGCAGTGCACTGTTTGCAATAACAGCAGCAGAATCATCCTTCAGGCTGCACTGAGCATGCTCACAGTCTCCAGCAAGGCCCTAGTACACATCTAGCATGCTAATCAGCCTGTAGTGTGAATCCCGTCTAGTCCACTTGGCCAAAACACCTCTTAATAAACGAAGATTTGAGATGCTTCTAATATTTCTCAGACAACCAGTCTAAAGGTCCAACAGAGGTGACCAGACATAAGTAACAGAAGCGTCAAATATTCACATTTTCATATGTCTCACTGGACAGACCCCCCCCCCCCACACACACACACAGTTCTTCCTCAATACCCAGTATCCATGGAAACGCACAAGGCCTGTCAGTTTGCTTTGTTGCTTTAGCCCAATAGCAATAGTGGCATATCCTGTACACAACTGCCTCACAGTCGCCAAGCAAATGTTATATCTGTTATAAATATGACTGTTTTTCTGTTGTTTCAGAACAGAAATAGCTAATCTTTTCTGAAAAACATTTTTTTTTAGTTGTGTGAAGATGTTCAGCTGCTATTGTTTTTGAGATTTATTAGCGGTCAGTGTTCCTATTAGCCTGGGTGAATACTTGAATACATCTTCCATTTCAATTACAGAAAAACTTAAAATCTATTTCACCATAAGAATTCAATTTAGATCTGTTTTATAACTCAAATGTATTATTAGCTATAGGGATTACTCTGTAAAAGAGAGTTTCAAGCAGAACTGTCAGCAATAATGACTTTTATTATGTTTTACATACATTAATAATAAAAAGTTATAATTAAGTTACAACTGAAATAAAATATTATTTTATAATTATGTATATAAGTATATATAAGTAGTATTAATTATATTTATTTTATATATTGTTTATACACACACACACACACACACACATATATATATATATATATATATATATATATGAAGCGGCAAACAGGAAATAATTACCGGTATCTAAAATCTGAATATGTAATTAATTGTAATATAAAAATGTAAACCATTAATACATAGAAGTAAATAGTTTTAAGTCTGAATATGTGAATGTAAATTATGAATATGTACTTAGAATTCTGAATATATGAACACAAGAAAGTTGCAATATATAGATATGTCTGAATATATAGATAAAAGTCTGAATAAATAGAATTAAATCCGAAAAATTTGGTTGTAAGTCTGACTATATAATGGTTAGAGGGTCGGACCTGTTACCTGAAGGTTTCAGGTTCGAGTCTCAGGTCTGGCAGGAACATATACTGTAGACAGATGTTCTTCTTACTGCCTTTTTTATGACAACAGTATACCTATGTATCCTGTACATGTATCAATGCAGATATTGTACTATATTAATTATTGTAATTATTGCTGACCATGACATGCTGCTGCAGTAATCTCAATAAAATCTAATTGTAATCCGATGATGTTGTTGACAGTTTCCCTATCCCGCCATGTTGAACTGTGTAGAAAATATTAATAACACTGTCACTTTGAGGACTTTTTGGTACCATTGCCAGCCTTTTTTTTCCCTTTTTTTCCCTTTTTTTTAAGTAAAGGGATAATACTCCTTTTGGTTTAGATTAGCAAGATGCACTTACAATAATTAATAGAGTGCAATATCTGCTTTGATACCTGTTTACAGGATGTATAGGCATAATGTTTTCATTTTTTTTAAATGTCTCTTGGCATGCTTGATAATAAAATAGAATCATATTGGGATGTAGACAATATATTTAAAAGGATTTCTAAACATATTTAGATTTTCAGAAAAATTAAAACTACATATTCACAATTTACATTTATATATCCAGACTTATAATTATATATTCAGATTTACATCTATATATTCATAATTTACACACATATTCAGATTTTTTAAATATATACTCTGATTTACATCTACATAGATATGTATCTATATATTCATACTTACAACTGTATATTCTGAATTATATTTTATATATTCGGATTATTATATCAAGTAGTATATTAACTATATAATGCTATAACCAGGTAAGAACAAAGTCAAACAAATGCTTCAAAAATATCTATAATAATGTAGTAAAAAAAAAAAATTATGTCAACATTTATTTATTTTTATTTATTATTATTATTTTTTTGTTACTTACTGTTAATATTCACTTTTTTTGGACAGTGTCACTTTAGGAAAAGGTAAAGTTTACAGAATATTCTAATTGGTCTGCTTTTTAGTCTTATTTATTTTTGTATTGTATAGTATTGTTGATTTGTTTTGCTCATTTGATTTGCATCTGAGAAATGCCCTTTTTCAAAGCTGTATACATGTTACAGATATTGCAGAAATCTGAAAAGTCAACAACTTGATGCATCATTGTAATGCATCAAAGACAGCTCAGTGGCTTTGTTGTTGTTGTTTAGTCTGCTGAAATAGAATTTGTGCCGTTTAAATTAGAATAAGAATTATTTTGACCTCAGCACTGTTATTTTGAGCTCAAATTGTATAATAAAGTAATGATTGTTGCTTTTACTCTGCAAGACATATTATTAGACTAGAGGGATGGATTCAGGAACAAATCATTATTTAGGCCACTGTCCCAGAAAACCCATTTTCAAGGAATCACAGCTACAAATTGTGTGATTTATTTCCATTTTTAGCTCCAAGACATGTTTTAACACCTTCTAGATGTTCCAACAATAGAAGCACAGTCACTTCTGTCCGCACAGACCCGCAACAGCCTATTACCGTCGGCTCATCTGCTCCACTAAAGCTGCAAATTACTCGGCATCCCACTAGAGGTACACAGGGACCAGAAGTGTGAAATAATCCCCGACCATGTTCTGTCAGCTCCACTGCCTCAGCTCTTTATTTGCTGCCATGCAGTACGTACTTTTGCCACCAGTTCAGTGTTAAGACACTGGTTTTGCTACAATACCTCAGCGACATTTTTCTAAAACTGTACGAGGCCTACAGGTACTTTTTTTAGTCACTTGCTCTCAGGGCACTGTGTGGTTTTGGATAGTAGGCCATTGGAAGTATAATATTTTGCTAAATACTTCAGGCCCTGGCCATATTTATGTGAGATTGCATATAGATTGTTTTTTATTAAATTGTATTATATTATAGTGCAGTAAAAATCTAAATGTGAGTTTTTAGTTGTTGTTTTTTCTTTCTTTTTCTTTTGCATATTTGACTCATAAATATGCGAGATGCATTTATAGACGTCATGGAGCAAATTAACTGTTTGTATACACAAATAAATATACAAGCTTTGCTCCATGACAGCTATAAATTAAATGTTTTATTTTTTATTTTAAAAACATTTTATTATTTATTTCCTGTAACAGCAGGTAGGGGAGGACATCTAAGCGCAGGAAAACTTTAATAAACAAACAGGGAAATGCTAGGAAACTGGCAAATACATACAACGACTGACAAATCACAAGCACTATATATGCACAAGAGAAAATAAACCAGCTTAACCCAATAACAAGGGGGCATGGTTAATGAACTGTCACAACAATTAATGAGAGTTACTATGGCAGCTAACAAGGGCAAGGCACACAGGGACTAGACATGACAACTTTTTTTTTTTTAGCAGTTCCAATCAGTAAAAGAATAAAATGGCACATTTCCCAGCATACGTTTTGCTTTATTCAAGCACTCATTAACAATTTACCAGGACAAATCTAGCACGGCATCATTTTGTTCTTGTTCATCTGACATATGTTCTCCATTGACTCCCCTCTGTGGATTTATGTGAATGAACTTCACTGAATATTTTATGAGTCTGGTTGACACAATGTCCACTTCCAAACATCACGTCATGTCATGAAGATTACCTCACGCCTCCACACACACGCGTGCATCTGTGTGCACACATATGCACATTGTCAATTATGACGTGAACACGCATGGATCCAAACCACACATAATGACTGTGTGCCCTTTTGGGGAGCTATCTGTGGTTTAAAAGAGCTCTCGTACAAAGAAACACATCCTCCATCTGAGCTACAGACATCCAGAGGGTGAAGTGGGAGGGGTCTTGAGGAGGGATGCACTCCCAGAAGATTTACATGCGAGGTCAGCTCGGCCAATCAGCTGCAGCGATGAGCTCATTCTAATCTGGAGGAGCTACCTTATTGGCAGAGCTGAAGTCAGAGACTCTCACCTGAATGATTGGGTGAAAAACAGCCTTATTTGGAAGCTGTTACATGGGCATATTTTCCTTCCAAGGCGCAGGCATTTTTCATTTGGTTTGAGTGCACAGCTCACGGATAGATGCTATCAGACAATGCATTGGCTTCTTCATGCCCTCCTCTGTCTTAGGTGGAATCTTGCCAGGTTTCTTAACAATGGAGTCAGCCATCACAAGGAATGCCCTGGAATTTTTGGACTTTTCAGATGGCGTTTAGCGTAAAATCACAATGTTAGTAAGGGTGGACTAAAAAAATAAGATCAAGCTTTGAGATCGTCTCGCAGAGCAGTTTGTGTTCGTCTTCCCTATCAGCCAGTGCTTTCTAATCTCATCTGCTATCTGGATTTACTCATTCAAAATGCCTGAGGCAAATTATTTGCTGTCAGTTTCTTGGGGATACATTAAGGTAAGCTAATCAATAATGAAATATTGTATTCTTATATTGGAATGCGGTTGGATGGGATGCTATTGTTTATTACTGGTGTTAAGCATGCGGTTACACAAATAACACAGGTTGCGATGGATATTAAGACAGATATGACATTTTTTGTATTTTTATATTATATATTTAAAATGCATATTACAACATAATTACAGTACATAAAAGACCTATGCCTTTTTTTCTTTTTGTCTAGGATCTATCACTGTCTAAACCCAAACTCCTTTATAAAGCATCATCACATTTTTAGTTGTTTGTTTGCACACATTAGTGAGTTTATTTTCGAGCATGCAGCAGTTTTCATCTCCATTTTGTGCCTGCAAATCCTGTTAGAAATGGGGAAAAAATACTTTATATTGTGGCTTCTATCTGGTGTGACCCAGTAGGTCATTTTGACCTGACATTCTTAACAGTCTGAGAGGATTCATATGTTTTGGGTTGTTTGGAGGACTTGAAACCATGGTGAATCTGCTGATAGCCACACAGCTGACAAGGCAAAACATTAAATGATTAAAAAAAAAAGGTAAAATGTTGTCTACAGCAGTGAATAAAAATGGGGGTGTTTCGAACAATAGCACAAACATGTTACACAAAACATGTTTTTATTTATTTATTTATTTTCCCCCAAGTTTTTCCATATAGATGGTCCTTTATAGTGGATACTTAAAACAAGTTATATTTTTCCCCTACACAATAATAATATTAATAATAATAATAATTTTCATTGTTTATCTCTCAACAGTTCAAGAGGATGTTGAACAGAGAATTGACTCACCTCTCAGAGATGAGCCGATCTGGTAACCAGGTGTCTGAGTTCATCTCCAGTACATTCTTAGGTGAGTGTCCCTCAAAAATGTTAATAACTATTTAATATGGATGTTTACATAAATTCAGTGTAGAATAACACCATAATGTTAGGTGGCAACATGCGTTGCATTTTTAAATGAACAAAGTATTAAAGAGAAAAAGCATTTTGACTGGAGGAGAGCAGCTATGTGAAATTTTGGGGGTAAATCAGAGAACTAGGACAACTGAAGTGCTGATTATGAGCAAAAAGCAGGTCAACAGCAGCTCTGTAGCCTGACGGTTGTGTAGCTAAATAATCAGCCACAAGTGAGACCATTAAATGACCATAGCCCACCCTTCTTTTACAAAACTGCAAATCAGTGGCTGTAATGGTGCACATGAAGTGTTTTTACCCATGAGCGCCTGATTTCCTGAACCTTCTCTAAGCATTTTCTGTTTCTGTAGATAAGCAACACGAGGTGGAGATGCCAACGCCCCAGTCCCAGAAAGACAAGGAGAAGAAGAAAAGGCCGATGTCCCAGATTAGTGGTGTAAAAAAGCTAACGCACAGTTCCAGCCTTACCAACTCTAACATCCCTCGGTTTGGGGTTAAAACTGAAACAGAAGATGAGCTGGCCAAGGTAATCTTCATTATTATATATTTATCTATATATATCTACAGTATATATATGTGTGTGTGTGTATATATATAGATATAGATATAAATAGATAGATATATAATAATGAATAAATAATTTTATAAAATACTAAAGCCTTAATTTTTTTTTAAATATACTGCTGTTCAAATGTTCAGTGTCAATACGTTTTTTTTGTGGTTTGAATTAACGATTTTTATCAAGTAGTTTAAATAGATAAAAAGTGACTTTAAATCCATGTAATGTTTCTATTTTAAATAAATGCAGTTTTATTGAATTTTCTATTCATCAGAGAATCCTGAAAAAAAGTCTCACTATTTGCACAAAAATATTAACCTGTTGATGATAATATAAAAAACTGGCATAATGGCTGCTGAAAATACAGCTTTGCCATCAATGGAATAACTTCAGTTTTTAAATATTAAATTAGACAAAAAAGTAATTAAAAATTGTTTTAATATTACTGTTTTACTGTATTTTTATTATAATAAATGTAGCCTTGATGAGCAAAAGAGGCTTAAAAAAGTCTTGCTGACCTCAAACGTTTAAACGGTGGTCTATAAAATGAAATGACTGTAAATACAGAGAGAAAACTTAAATATAAGAATCTAACTATATGTGTTTGACTTTGTGTCATTTCAGGAGCTTGAAGATGTAAATAAATGGGGCCTTAATGTCTTCAAAGTGTCAGAATATTCTGGGAACAGGCCTTTAACGGTTATGATGCACACAATATTCCAGGTACATTTTTAAAGCTTTTGTTCCCTCAAGCTCAAATTTGATTTAATGTCTCTTTATAAGTTGCTTGTGCTGACAAGGACAACCCATATGGGTTGTGTTTCTGCTGTAGGAGAGGGACTTGTTAAAGACGTTTAAAATTCCCCTCGACACGTTTATCACCTATCTGATGACTTTAGAGGACCATTACCATGCTGACGTTGCCTATCACAACAACATCCACGCTGCTGATGTCACACAGTCCACTCACGTCCTGTTATCAACCCCTGCCCTTGAGGTATGATAGTGCTGTCCCAGTATGCAATGCTGTTTCTTCTGATTGTTGGGTATTAAAAAAGTGGATTAGGTTGTGAAATTTTAGAAAACCTTTCTGTGTCTGTGTCTGTATCTTTCAGGCTGTGTTTACAGACCTTGAAATTCTCGCTGCCATATTTGCCAGTGCCATACATGATGTTGACCATCCTGGCGTCTCCAACCAGTTTCTCATTAACACTAGTAAGTCTCTCGCTCTAGCAGAAGAACATGACATTTTAACCAGTAAACTGTCTTTCGTTTGCTGCTATAGCATTATATTATACTTGCTGAAATTTTACTCACCCTCAGGCCTTCCGAAAAGATTTTCTGTACACATCTTGGATGGCCTGAGGTTGAGTACATTTTCAGCAAATTTCCATTTTTTGGGTGACATATTCCTTCTGTTATGCTTTAAAATGAATAGTTGGCATACAAGGTCCAGGTGGACTAGGAGAAGCCTACATACTATAGTAAATAAAAAAACAACAACCTTGTTTCAGTTGTATCCGTAAAGGAACATCATGTTGCTTCCTAAAAATAACATGTGTGCAGTGTTTTTCACAGCTGTCAGAAACACTTTTAGCTTAATCATGGTTGTTCAAAGTAGCAGACACGCACAAAGAGGAATCAATACTTGTTTAAGCTGTTATCACGTGCAGTAAGCGGTCATTCGGGTGATTTTCACATGCTATGGATGCATGTGCTTGGTGGGCTACATGTGTCGGTGAATCACAAAGCTCACGTGTCCCACCCACACAGCTGGTAAAATCCCCTCAGTGACGAATGGAGGGACCAGTGGGGCTTGTCACAAGCTCAGCAGGAACTTGAACACAAGAGGAGGATGCATGTTGTTCCATAGCTGTATGCTGCTGTTTTTAGCCATGGAATTCTAAACAAGACATTTTGATGAATATTTACACAGTCCCAAAAGGTCAAGCTCCAAAAAAGCACCATGAAAGTATCATGACAGTGCTCTCATCTGAAGCAAAACTGTAGCTTTGTGTGAAACTGAAATTGTCAATTTAGGTTGCTGTTCACTGAAAGTCCACCACGAATTACAAATACAAGAGCTGTCGAGTTAGTACGGTATGGAATTAATTGTGCTTCCTCTTTTTTTCTCTCCTCTCAGACTCTGAGCTGGCCCTCATGTATAATGATTCGTCTGTGTTGGAGAATCATCATCTGGCTGTAGGTTTTAAACTGCTGCAGGAAGAGAACTGTGACATCTTCCAGAACCTGACCAAGAAACAGAGACAGTCACTTCGCAAGATGGTCATTGACATTGTGAGTTACAATGTTATGTGTGTCATTGGTTTGTAAGTTAGCTATTAGCACTGTTTTTAATTACACTGATTTATGTATTATGGAACTAAACTTTTATTTTACGGATATGAAAAGAGATGTAAAAGGCCAGTAAATTTCCCTCTTTCTCTCCAGCTAATACTGATGGTCGTCCATCTTAATTTGTTTATTTATTTATTTATTTTTTTGCAGGTTCTGGCCACTGACATGTCTAAGCACATGAATTTGTTGGCAGATCTGAAAACCATGGTGGAGACCAAAAAGGTGACCAGTTCTGGGGTATTACTGCTAGACAACTACTCTGACAGGATACAGGTCGGTCTTTATATTTATACTCACATTAAATTCTAGATATTGTCATTTTATTTTTAACTTAGAAAATCAATTTAGGGAATTTGTTATTTGCCATAATTCATTTTTTTTTATATAAATATATGTAATACCTGTATTACTGGTCGATTAAGTTCAAGTTCAAGTCTGTATTGTTAATTTCCACATGTACAGTACATACATACAGAGAATCGAAATCGCGTTACTCTCAGACCCCGGTGCATACAGATAACATTAACATTAAAGCCTAAAAAATCTAGATCAAATATAAAATGTAGATACAACTATACAATAAGGGAATGTAAAAAAAGGCATATAATAAAATTAAAAATAAAGTTAAATAAAGCAGCGCAAGGCAAATGACAGATAGAGTGCAAATCAATGAAGTGCACAACAGTGCAGATAAAAGATTTTTAGTGCAAGAAAATCCCTTATTAAAAATATCTTAAGTCTGATTAAAGTGACAAGTGACAAAGGGCTCAAGAGCAGTTATTTTATTTAACTGACTGATGAGGTACTGGAATGACGTCAGTTCCATGCTGAATGAGGTAGTGAGCAGACCAATGCTGCACAAAGTGACTAGTGCATGACATCATATAATTAGTGTGTGTGTGTGTGTGTGTGTGTGGGGGTGTTGGGGTTCATAGTTCAGTGGTGCCAGGGGCAGAAGAGGGGAGGGGGGGCAAGTTCGGGAGGGAGTTCAGCTTCCTGACAGCCTGGTGGATGACCTGTGGATTAACCTGTGGTAAAATTTCCTCACCGTCACAACCCTAATGTAAATATAATTGTGACTGATTTTGGCTGTATCTCAGGTCTTGCAGAACATGGTGCACTGTGCAGACCTCAGTAACCCCACCAAGCCGCTGCAGTTGTACAGGCAGTGGACGGACCGCATCATGGAGGAGTTCTTCAGCCAGGGGGACAGAGAGCGGGAGCGCGGCATGGAGATCAGCCCCATGTGTGACAAGCACAACGCTTCAGTCGAGAAGTCCCAGGTAAGCCAGCTTAGGGTAGATAAAGATCAATGAAATAATGAAACATAAACATCTATATTATGTTTCTAATCTTTTTTTTTTTTTTTTACGTTTTTAACGCATTATTTATTTTTATTTTTAGCACCTTTCAGGGTGTGCTGTTACATCCAAAGCATCATGTGATGACCTTTTACCCTTACCTAAAACTCTGCATGGCTGTCCTCTTTGCACTAGTTACTTTTATTTATTATAATTTATTTATGACAGCATAAATCCCACGGCTCACAATGGTATTACATAAAATATGTTGTTGAAAAAAAAAACTAGTTATTAATGATGAATAATAATATTCAGAATTAAAAATAAACTGATTATATTTTTCTTTTGATTTAATAATTCATTTTTGAGAATATACACTAGAGCTTGGGATCGTTTTGGGATTTTTGAAGGGAGTCTCTTATTCTCACTAAGGCTGCATTTATTAGATATTATTATTCTAATGGATATAATATTTGGAAATATTACAATTGAAAAAATAACTGTTTTCTATTTTAATGTATTTTAAAATGTAATTTATTCCTGTTTTGGCAAAGCTGAATTTTCAGCTTCATTGTCACATGACCCACATGAACTCATTTTAATATGCTGATCTGGTGCTCAAGAAGCATTTCTTGTTATCATTGTTGAAAACAGTTGTGCTGCTTATTATTATAAGTCAGTGGAACTCAAGATATTGTGTATTCCGCTAAATATTTCCAGGAAATACACATCGATACATATGTTCCCCACTGTATACAAACCTTCTTTCAAAAACATTTGAAAATAATTTTATCTCTTTTTTTTCCAAGGTGGGCTTCATCGATTACATTGTTCACCCTCTGTGGGAGACGTGGGCAGACCTGGTGCACCCAGACGCACAGGACATCTTGGATACACTGGAGGACAACAGGGAGTGGTACCAGAGCACCATCCCCCAGAGCCCCTCTCCAGCGCTGGACACCAACAGCGAGGGCCGACGCACTGCTGGCCAGGAGAAGTTCCAGTTTGAACTGACTCTGGAGGAGGACGGAGAATCAGACACGGAGAAGGACAGCGGCAGCCCTCCTGAGGATGAAGAAGAAGAGGAAGAGGAGGAAAACAGCTGCAGTGACTCTAAAACCCTTTGCACACAGGACTCTGAATGTACAGAGATCCCCCTGGACGAGCAGGTGGGGGACACACAGGAGGATGAGGAGGAAGAGGACGAACAGGAGGAGGAAAGGGAAATTTCAGAACCCTGTGTTTTAGAGGAGGAGGAGGAGGAGGAGGAGGAGGAGGAGGAGGAGCACACTGCCAACACATAACACAGTATGACACAGCACCTGAACTTTTTTATATTAGAGATGAGACACACTTATTTATGGTTAAGATATTAGTTTTTTTCACTGTCTATTTTACATACGTCGTTCAAAAGTGCTTTTTAAATGTCCACCTTTAACCAGTTTTTATTTTTCATTTTTTGAGTTACAACCACTTTTACACTCAGGAATATCTTTTCCATTTAAACCTGTCATTCATACAAACAAACATAACAAATGAAAGGTTAAAAAGCTTGACTGATTCTGAGGTACTTTTATTTTTATTATTATTATAATTTTTTTTTTTCACTGAATCAGTATTTCAGAAACACTGAACTTAGAAAGCAGCTGTTTTTTTCACCACCGAGACACAATTTTTTCCTGTTTATCTGAAGGAAAGTGGCAATTCGAAGCATTTTTGCAGACAAACACTAGAAGTGAATACTTCATGCTTTGGACTTCACGTCTTCCTGATGCCTTGAATGTGTTATTAATGATGGATTTAGCTCTCTGTTGTGTTTGTGTATCATTATTTGAAGCATATGGACATGGTACCAAATTGAAAAGAACTCACCATTTTCACAGACAATACACTTTTTCATTTAAATTACCATATTTGGTGTAAATATGGTAGTTTGCGCATCTTTTTAATATTCTTAAAATTGTTTTACCCTTATTTCTTGCATCCAATCCAGATCTGAAAATGGTTCATTTAAAAAAAATATAAATATAAATATAAAAAAGTTTTGTTTTAAACAAATTAAACAAATTGAATTAGTTTTTCAGCTTATTAATAATACCTAATTGTGGCCATATTTCAATGTTTCAAAATGTTATACCCCAAGAACGAGAACTCATAATTCTGTTATAAAATAAGAGCTTGAATAAGCCTTAAATGTTTTGTTGCCTACCAATAATGTGCAAAAACATGCAAGCAATGGATTAAAATGAATCCTAATAATAATGCTATTTATTATCATGTTAATGATGAATCCTGAAAACAACTGACATAAATGAAGAAGCTCAATTTACCAGTTTGTGTTTTCACATGATCACGGGACATTTCACAAGTGTGAATCTAGTTGCACTGTATTTTTTTTTTTATTATTATTATTATTATTGTATTTTTGTTTTTGTTCATTGTATTTATTTTGGACATTTTTGCCAAACCTTACCAGTCTCAATGATTTTAATTGCTGCTTTATTCATCTCTGTCAAGCGTTCTACTGTATAAACATCCTCTTCATTTTATGTTGATGCTAGCATTATTTATTAATGCTCTTTGATGTGCTTGTAGCATATTAAAATGTTTTAATCAACTTGTAGCATAAGCAATTCAGGCTTATGGGTCAACTTTCCTTAAAATATTTTAATTATACATATGCAGTAGATATACTTAATCAGATGTACAAAATAATATATAATATTGAAGCCTTTTGAAAAGACCCCTTTTTCATTGCTTTCTTTATTCCATGTAAAACTCATTCTGTTGCCAAGTTTGCTTTTTTTATCAGTAGCAGTAGGTTTTTGTATTGTCTACATTGTTTCTCATTTCTCTCTGTTTACATACATGTATTTATTGTGCTGTATAGTACATATTGTTGATCTTATCATGTGGTTGTAAATGATTATATCATCCCTTTTGGTGATGGTGTTGTATTATGGAACTCTTACTGAGAGAATGTTTGTTATTCTTAGTATGTAATGATCCCATTGAAATGTGTCTCGAGAGAGATTGCGTAGAGAAAGGGAAAGCCAAATTATAGTCATTACTGTTTATTTTTTTATTCTTTCTTTCTTTTTAAAAGAAAGTGGTTCCGTGGCCTGAGGGTTGTGCCTTACAGATAGCTCTTTAGATTTTATCCTCTTGCTGCACTAAAGAAACTACTGGCTGAAAATCGACCTAGATGTGTTTGTCGTGTTCCTCCTGTTTATGTGGCATAAATGCTCCCAGACAAAAGTCGTCAGACCTCATTGGACAGGGTAAAAACATGCCAGTGTGATGGGTTTGGGTTTGCAACCTGCTGTAAGAACCTCCATCATATTTCCGTCTATGCTGTTCATTTGAGACATTTGAGTTTCATGCAATATGAGAGACAACATTTCTGTTTGGGCATTACAGGGCATTTTGATTTCCAGATCCAGAGAGGGGTTAGAGCATCCTTCAAAAAAAAGCCCAAACGCTCAATTTGGCACTCATTTTGACACATATACTGTAGATTCTGATTGACCCTAAATGGATGAAATCAGTGCGTCCTTCTCGTCTCTTTTTAAATTATGAGAGAAATACACAGAATTTGAACAAATTATATTTAGGGATAATTATTATTATTATTTTTTTGTTATGTGACTTGAATGACAAAACTTGTCTGGAGGTTTCACAAGACCTGTAGTTGTTTATTGGAATCCTTGTTTATCGCAGTCTATTGGATAGAACTGTAGAAATACAAATTTACATAAGAAAACTGGTAAAATTCAATAAAAATGTTTTTATATGCACCAAAATAAAAGCATGGGTTGACTATGATGTTGTCTTTTGTTTCCTCTGAAAATAACCTGCAGAGTCTCTATAAACAAATCTGTGATTATTTTATTCTTAAATTTAATTATTTTCCTGTTATATTTGGCCTGATCTGATTGTGTGTGTGTTCAGACCAGTGTTATTTTGTTATCATTGAGATTTTGATGTATATGGTTTTTATATTCTGTTTTCATTTTGATTAAAAAAAAGTTTTAATAGTTTTTGTCATTTTGACAAGTTAACTTTGTTTACCTTTAAATTTATTTTTATTTTAGTTATTTTAGTACATCAAGATAAACTAAATGAAAATGAAATCTTGGCAGCTATCTGAAATATAAGTTTTTATATATATATATATTTATTTATTTATATATATTTATATATCTATTTCAGTTAATGTTTATTTCAAGTAACTTTTTTATTGTTTTAGTTTTTATTTTACTATAATTTTTTTTTTTTTTATCAATTGTATTTTTTTAAATAATTATTTTATGATTTTGAATAAAAGAATGAAGATACAGATTCTGAACGGGACCATATGAAAGACTGGATCTACACAAGTTAACCATTTCAAGGCCACATTTATTTTTTCTCATAACTTTTAGCTTTCGCAGTCACACGGTCACACACAAACAGATCCAACTGACTTGTGAGCAAAATGCGAGTTCAACATCCTCTCAATACGTTACACATAGGATAGACAAGTATGTAGAATTTATAAATTTGCAGAAGTCTTTAATTCCCCTGAGAGACATGGGAATGCTTGCAGAGCATCTAAAGTTCAACTCGTTTCTGCTTGTGCTAAAATGACTAATATGACAGATATTGTGGTATAGAGGATACAGATACACTATCAACCCCTGAAAAAAAGACCTGTATTCTGGTATAATGGCATAAAGGAAGGAAAAGGTTTGACACCTGTGTTTGGCACAATCTTGCTAGTTTGCTATGTCATTAACACCAAAAAAAAACTAGGAGCTGAAGCCAGGCCAAAGATTTGAGGTTCAGTAACTTATTCTGTGTCAGAATACAGAAGCTTGGCAACAGCACTTGAGCCCCAGCAGCGAACGCCCTGGACGGTGAACACTAGCAGCTACAATCAGACTGCTGCGGGGGCATCGCGTTGTCCATCAGTCTGGTAGTAGGCGTTCCTGTGGTAACGGCAGGGTCGGCCTCAAGAGTGTCTGACATCTTGTCACAAATGATGTCCACCAAGCATTCAAAAGTCTGCTTGACGTTGATGTTGTCCTTTGCGCTTGTTTCGAAAAACTCAAATCCTTTTCGGAAAAAAAGATTTTTGGTCAACAAAGGAAATACACATTGACTTTCAAGAGTTTGGTGTAGGTAAGATTTTTAAAATGTTTTTAAGTCTTATGCTAATCAAGGCTTCCATTATGTGATCAAAAATACAGTAAAACAGTTATATTCTGAAATACATTGTCAAATGATCCTTCAGAAATCATTCTGATATGATGATCTGAAGCTCAAGAGACATCATTATTGATTATTATCGATGTTGAGAACAGTAGTGTTTTTTTAATATACTGTAACTGTGGAACCCATTATTTTTTTTCCGGATTCTGTGATAAATAGAAAGTTCAAAAGAACAGAATTTATTTGAAATGTAAATCTTTTGTAGTGTTGTAAATCTATTTTTTTTTTCACTTTTGATGCATTTACTGTGTCCTTGCTGAATAGAAATATTAGTTTCTTTGAAACCAAGTAGTCCAACTTTGAACTTTCTAACCCCAAATGACGGTGTACAATACACTATCGTTATCTTATATCTCACAGAGATACATATGCTCTCTGTTCTAATTATTTGCTAAGAATTAGTCAAAATTAAAAATAATATATTCATAATCTCTGCACAGGAGAGATTTGGTGCTGTGTAAAAATATCGCCATATCATACATCAGTAAACATCCAATATTGTGCATCACTATATATATATATATATCTTACCCAGCTGTTCTGCTAGAATTCTCCCACTGTCTACAGACACTATCCTCTCCTCCTCCATGTCGCTTTTGTTTCCAGCGAGGATCACCTGGGCATTGTCCCAAGAGTATGTTTTAATCTGGGTGGCCCTGACACAAAATGAGACAAAAGTGAGCAGACATCCTCCACCACAAGATGTGCCAGACTCATACCAAAACCTTTGACAGTTTTATTGTATGAATATGTCATCATGCCACACGGAATCAATGGGAACGTCATGTCGAACATACTTCTCTACAGCAGCATGTTCTGGGTGTTTTCTAATCCAGAGATGTTATGGCTCTTTATTAGTACAGTGTATTTTGGGGTATTTGTATTAAAGTGAAACAATTTCCTTCAAAAATACACGTATTGTATTTCGCAGGTCATCATGACTTAAATCTTTTTCTCTTGTACAAAAAGTATTTTTTAATCTTACTAAACTGACAAGATAAATCAAGCTCTTGTGTAATTTAGAGGAATAGTAAATGTTTGTCATACAGCGCTATTATATGACTTCAGATGACTTGGAATACAGTGCACAATTTCCTTTCTGGAAAATCACTGGAATGATTGGAACTCATGTCGTTCCATACTCCTATGACTTTCTTTTTTCTTTGGAACACAAAAGAAGATACTTTAAGAAAGTTTTTTGTCCATACATAGGACGTCAATGTTAACCAAAACTTTGGTTACCAATGTTCATCAAAATAGCTTCTTTTAAGTTCTTACACTGTACAAGTTAGGAATGACATGAGTTGACATGACATGAGGCTGAGTTAAACTTTTATTACATAATTTTCATTTTTGCATTAATTATCCCTTTAAGTCTGTATCTGCTAGTTTAAGGAATTTCTTTCTTTCTTTTTTTTTTTTTTTACAATTAAACTGAATTAAAATTAGATTTAAATGCTGTTTTATTTTCATGTTTTGGCTTAGGCACTAAAAATCAAGTAAAGTTTTAACACAAATCCATGGTTAAGTAATATTTCTGTACTTTCAATTTATTTTTTTCATTGTGCTCTACTTTATTAAATGTTTCTGATATGATTCCTAACTTTCTTTTATAGATTTTGACTCCAGGATGGACAGGTATGAATGTCTCATGCCATGAAGCAGACGGAAACTGCAGCCAGGATCACCTCTGCAAACCCACACACTGGTGATTCTGAACGCTCATGAATACTTCTGTCGAAAGAAGCAGAAGCTCTGGCTGTCATAATGCACATTGTAAGTTTTAAATCCACTTACCAGTCCTGTACGGCAGCAAAAGACTCCTCGTTAGTAATGTCATACATCAGGATGAAGCCCATGGCCCCTCTGTAGTAGGCAGTGGTGATAGTCCTGTACCTTTCCTGCCCGGCTGTGTCCTAATAAATTTCATGCAATAAAGTAGTCTAAAAAAAAGTGCAAACCTACATGTATTATGAAGTCAGATTTACAAGTGTTGACTGAGTTAAAGAAATACTTCACCAAAAAATGAAAATTTGCAATACAGCATCCATACAACAAATGTGTGAAATGAAAGTGCGCTTGAGTCTGAGAACTGATTGAGTGGGGTTTGTCACCTCTAAAAGTAGCAGCGCTTTCACTGAAAGACTAAAATAGAAAAGCGTGCCACAATCTGATGAACAGATCATTTTTGCTGTGCTGACTTGAAGGCCTAGATAAGGTGACAATGGCTTATGTTCTCTTTCCATAAGCCACTGTTAATCATCAGCCCATGTGATGTTTACACTGCACCCATATGTGATTATCCAGCCCTTCAATGCTTTACCAACCATGAAATATTGATGTTGAGTTAAAGAAGACTTAAAGTCTGTGTGGTTTTTGCAGTCATTGCCATTTCGATTTAAAACGAGAGAGAATTTACCCAGATCTGAAGCTTGATCCTTTTGTCGTTCTTATAGACAGTTTTGACCTTAAAGTCGATGCCCACCGTACTGACAAATGCAGATGTGAAAGTATCATCAGCATAGCGGAAGAGGAAAGATGTTTTGCCAACACTGCTGTTCCCAATGATCAACAACTTGAACATGTAATCAAAGTTTTGATCAGAGTTCTCCTTCTGTTTGTTGTCTTGCGTAGCAGCCATCTGTGAGAACACAGAGACAATGTAATGAAAAGATCAAAGGTTTACAGTATAACAATATTCCGTAAACTCTTAATAAGGTATAAATATAATTATAGGATGCCATATATAGTTACGTGAAATTATAAATAAGGAGGGAGAGAGAGAGGTCTTCTGGATTTCATTAAGAACTCAGATCTCTTTGTTTTATAAGTAGGCTTTGTATGTCTCTACAAAAGTCAGCACCAGGAGCTGTCCACGACTCCATTGGAGCTTATAGTGAGAGTCCTACAGCATTTTTTAATGTAACCCATTTAGTCCCATCTTTAACATTTGTAACCAAAATGTAACTTGTAAGTTTGAATATTAATGCATTTTTCACAAGTTCTGAACTATAAATGAATGTGTATATAGTGTCTCGATTAAATTTTTACATATAGCTGGTGTAGACAGAGACAGATGTGATATCGGTTTTTAATAACAAAACTGATTTCGAAAACAAAGTAAATAATGTAAAATAATAAATACCCAAGCATTTTCTATTTTACTTTATTGTTTACAACTTTCTATTGAGTCTTGCTGAGCAAATGCACATTTTTGAGTCTGTAGTTAAAACTGTGACATGAAAAAAAACACGTTTTAGAAACTTTATGTGCTGGGAAAATCGCGATTAAAAAAGACGCGTGGTGCCTATGATACTTCAAAAAATGTTGTCTTGGTAGGACAACTCACTAGGTTTTGAGACCGAGCCTGTGTGTTGTTCAAGGCTGAGCGTTGTTAAAGGGGTCCGTCTCTTTTCAGTCAAGCCCTGAATATTAAACATTAATAGTCTTCAGTCACCTAATGCTTATAATAGACAAAAACTATATTTGAAGTGGACCATAGATGAAGAGACATTTGAGCGTTAAATGAGAGCATAACAAAAAGGTTTATATACACAATATTTCTACATTTAAATAACCAAGAATGTTTGAATTAGCAGCTCCTGAATAAATGAGCTTTTACTGCTTTTGTCGTCACTGATGTTGCGTTTCATAAATTTAATAAACCTTTCATAACCGGTCATTATTATGTATGCTGTCAAATGACAAATCTATTTAAACGACACTTATGTTTTTTACAGTATGACTAAATTAGCCGTTTATTTTTATTTTTGCGGGGATCCGTTACGACCAAACAACATAGTAGCTATGTAACGCCGTTTCTCACTTACCTTTCCGTATAACTCCATTGTTTTTGACAATAAATAAAAACCAATACAATAAACAGGGGCTTGATTCTAATTTAGTCCTAATAAATTATAGTTTTTTTTCCGTTGTGGAGAGGTGTCGTCGGCTGTAAGGAAGGATAAATGTTGGATGCAGTGATGCTCGCAATGGACGTCAGCAGACACGCGCACTCTCCACCCATTCATCCCACATCCGCCCAGAGCGTGCGTGCGCTCTCTCTCTCTCTCTCTCTCTCACACACACACACACACACACACACACACACACACACACACACACACACACACAAAGACAACATACAGAAAAGTGGATCTGATCAAATTTGTATTTCAAAATATAATAAACAGATTATGATCTATTATGATTTATTATATGAAACAATAGTACAATAATAAATAATTCAATAAATATTACAAACAAGAATAATCAAATGTGAATGAACAAAAACGATTGAAAAAAAGAGGGGGAAGGTAAACAAAACAATAATGATACAGTAGGTAACTTTCGAAGAACATATTGTGAAATTCAAAAATATTAGTTTTCATTGTAATAACATTGTAATCTCGGATTTCCGTTATTTTAATTCAATTTATTGTTGCTTTAGTATTATAAATGCAATCATTCGAGCAACAATATGGGCTAATTGTATCCTTCATTAGCATTTTCCTTTTTGCTGATTAATTTAGAAAAAAAAGAAATGTAAAGTTTATGTTTAAAGCAAGACCTGCAGTACGAATCCTACTATTAGACTACAACACACTTTTTAATATTCATGAGTTGAGCAAATACAAAATAGGCAGTCATAGAAAGTAAAGTCCTCATTAGTATTCATAAGAAAATCCCACGCCATAGGATGTTTTATTAGGATAAATTAATATTAATGAGCTAGGTCATCCCACTCTCACGTGCGCCTCTGCTGTTTATAAGAAATAGAAAACTCTGGCATAGGCTACGCGTTCAGGCGGTAAAACATTTGCATACTCTGCCTATGACTGTGCTATATAATAATCTCTTCTGGTAAAAAAAAAACTAAACAAAGACAAACAAATAACAACAACAACAACAAAAACATTTTAAACGTTGATTCCATTAAAACACTGGATTCGTATCGCCCTCTAGTGGCAGAAGAACTCCACCAAGTAGTCCATTTGTCTATTGCTTGAACCTGCTTGCATGTGGAGGGGAGAAAAAGTCATATAAAATGTGACTTATGACGTGCATGTCAGCATTGATCAGATTTATTTTTCATATTGAGTCATATACATTACACTTGTACAATGGAGGATTCAGTGATAAGCATAAAAGTCGTAAGCGCACCCATCATACTCAGTTTTCACAGCTGCATCTGATGCTTTGCTCGAGGGAGTTTATGGCCTCTGGTTATTATTTGCACTTCCTGGTTTCAGAAAGTACCCATATGCCTCAAGGTACCAAGAGCTGAAAGTCATATACAATATATTGGCAGCTATTTATAGCTTTGCTCATCTATTCGTTCAATACCCTGGTTATCCTTTTATATGGCAACACTCTGCATTTTACCATGTGCCTGGATACAGTGGTTGTTTAGATTTATAGTCTTACAGATAGAAAATGGAAATCAATTAATCACTGATGTAAGTGAAATTAATATTGTCCAGATGCCTTATTTGCCCTCCAGTAGAACACAGACCCAGAATGTAATGAAACTCATGCATGGGAGAGCAGGGTGTCTGGCAGATCTGGGATCTGGTGATGGGCGACTGGTGAGTCTTTAACATTGACAGTAAATAATAATTAACTGAATATGTGACATATTTTCAAATATTGCAGTTATTACTAATAATTCTGCATAATAACCCGTGCACATATTTGTCTTCTAAAACATGGACATCTAACAAAAATTCTAATAATGTAATGTATATATTATTTAACATATCATAGTCATGTCTATCTCCAAGTGCTATAGATATGATGAATCAGATGATATCAGATGAAGTTTTGTGTTTTAAGCACTTTCTGTTTCAGATGCTTCTGATGGCTTTCTAGAGAAGACTACTTTCTCATCACAATACATGTTAAGATGCTTACCGGTAGCAACTGAGTGGGAGAGAATGTATGGGAAATATTACAAATGTAAAACAAAAGAAAAGAAAACAAATTTGATAACAGTTTATTTATAATTTTGCATGACTTTGCTGTTATTTGTAGCTAATTTCTAAGCTCTTGGGCTTGGCTTTCTAAAATGAAATGACTAATATGTGGGTTATTTAAACAGTCATTTCTCACTAAAGTAATGGCCACTGGGCAGCCTACCTCGGGCTGCCTCTTTTGTGTTCAAAAATAGATCTCATTAACTCTCAAGTCAAATTTGAATAAAAAAAAAATTGTTTTCTCCTGTTACGTCTATAATAAATTGCAAGAATAATTGAAAGTCGTGACATTTTGCCAAGTATAGTAACCCATACTCGGAATTAGTGCTCTGCATTTAACCCATCCAAGTGCACACGCACATCAGTGAGAAGTGAACAGGGTATTGGTCTTGCAGTTAAAAATATTCTTCTTCTTTTATACATGGTAAGCAAACAATATGAGCCACAGGATGTCTGCTTCATGTCCAGTTTTAAATGACATAAATATCACAGACACTGGTTCTCAAAGTGTATTGGCCTGGATGTGTTTTGTAGGTAATTGCTGCCACTGTAGAGGGTTTCCAGTGCACTGGCTTTGAAATTAATTCTATCCTACCTGAATATGCCAGAGTCAAGGTAAAGTGGAAGGGAATACCATCCAGCACTGCAAGTTTTATAAACCAGGATTTTGGAAGTTAAGGTAGAGGTGTTAAAGTGAAATGTGTAATTCCTGTGCCACCAGGAAATACACACTTCAGTTTGTCTTCCATTGGTCAGTAAAACAAATAGCTCTGCCCCCAACTAATTCCACTGTTTAAGTAAATGCCCTGTAGGGATGCTAAAAAAATATTAAACATTAAAGCCATTATGTGCAGAACATAGGGCCTCAGCAAACCTAACTGTACTTGTTCTACAACATTGTAGAAAACCACCTTTTTAAAAATTACACACACCGCATACATATTTTATTTCACATGTCCAAGTGTTGATGATTCAGTTTTATCACTTCCTCTCACAGACTGATTTGTCCAAATATAACAATGTGAATGTTTTCATGGCTCCCGGAGTAGTAATTATGCACAGATGTCCTTTCTTCATTTATATTGAGCTGAGCATTAAGATAGTATCTTTAAAAATCAGTGCAATGAATTACATCATTCTAGACATTTATTTTTAAATGATTTTCTCTGATCATTGGAATTTTATGAATTTTAGATTAGGTTACTCTGTAGAGTTTTAAGTAATTTGAAACAAAATATTGTGTGTGACATGTGGAAGGACACAGGCCTGCTTCTTAATGCAAACCACTAATGCAAAAAATAAATGAATAAAACCACCTGTCTGACTTGCCAGTGATTACCTTAGTCAATACAGTGTGCTTTGTGGTAGGAAACTGGAGATGGAGTTACCAGATGAGGGTCATGTAATTTCCTGTCGCTTCCCATTTCCTGCCTGTACTCCCACAGTCTCTGAGGGTAAAGGACTAGACCAGACTTGGGCATATGATATGGATGCTATACGGAAGCGTTCAACACAAGCTACCATGAGATGAGGAGAAAAGCATCTTCCCTTGTGTCAGAAAGCTTTCTGTTTCGTGTTTTAGCACTATCTAAAAGGTACCGGTCACTTTTAGAACAGATTCGGTACTAGCACTTTTTTTTTTTTTATATTAAGGAGAGTTTTTTTCTCCTTCTCTATTACCACAGGTAGGTTGGATGACAAGTTGTTTGTATGTGTTGTGAAATTCTAAACAAAATTTTAAAATAAAGAGCCAAAATTACCCCACTGCCAGCAAACTGCACATATGATCTTTAAAAATATCCTAGAATAGCAAGGCCAAAAAGGATTATGAAGATAAAAAACATGTTTCTCCATTACATTTAGGTCAGACTTATTTTCCACAAATTAAGAAAAAAATATATTTAAAAAAGATTTATTTTTAATTGTTTGAGTAACAGGGTTGAATGCTGAGCTTAAATAATGCAGTCAAAACATTTTTTTATACATATAAAGGAGATAGAATACATGTTTCTTGTTTTTATGCTGTAGAACATGTACAAATTATGTAATTTCTTGGGTGTTACATTTGACATTTTTAAAGGATGTTACACTTTAAGTGAAAGTGAAAATGGCATGACGTGTAGCCAAGTATGGTGTCTCATTTATCCCATCCAAGTGCGCACACACACACACACACACACACACACACACACTCTGAGCAGTGGGCATCCATTTTTGCTTCAGTGCCCGGGGAGCAGTTTGGGGTTTGGTACCTATTCGGTGTCTCACCTCCCCTCTTTTTTAGATAACAGTTCATCTAACATGACAAGTAATTATTTATAAAGCTTATATAATAATGCTTATGATGCTTTTAAAAATGGAACGTGGCAGATGTTGTGTGTCACTTTGACCACATGGTGATGCTCTGACACTATTCTGTGAATCAAGACGGTTTCAAACGCAAATGTCTTTAAGATTGTTCATTTATTGAACCATGATAAATTGGTAATATCTTGCCAGCGCTTATCAAATATATATACCGGTATGTATATATATATATATATATATATACCGGTATGTATATATATATATATATATATATATATATATATATATATATATATATATATATATATATATATATATATATATATATATATATATATATATATATATATATATATATATATATATATATATATATATATATATATGTGTGTGTGTGTGTGTGTGTGTGTGTGTGTGTGTGTGTGTGTGTCTACCTTTGCCCAAAAAACAAGATGTGTATTCATCACTATGTGAGAGATTGCTATACGACCACTGGCAATATGAATGCACTGTATATGAATCATTGCTCAGGTAGACCAGATTTTGACTCCTGATAATCTGTGCCTAGGTGTTTATGAAGTGTCTAGGATGTTTAAAAATGGATACAGTGAGGTATTTGACAGATGACAGAGTTATACGCCAGATCTCACGCCATATAGGGTCTTCCCGTCTCGTGACGCAGTTCGTGTAGAGCAGAGGCGCGCGGGCGCTGCGGTATAAAAGCGAGGAGACACGCCGGTACAGCAGCACTGTGACAGCACACACATTAACAGAGTCATGGAGACACTGAGGAATACCTCGTACCCAAATATAACGACACACAGCGACACGATGTGTGAGCTCAATAAAATAAGTGAGCAAGGATGGAAAAAGCCAGAGGATAACAGTCGGACCGGCACTGAGTATTCCAGAATCATCACAGACCCCAACACTGGGAAATGTTACTGCCGGGGAAAAGTTTTAGGAAAGGTAATGAGCTCAATATCAATGCTAATATTATTTACCATTTTTTATTAATTCAAAAGCATTTTGTTATTTGATGCGAATCTTATTCTATTTGAAAAATAATTATTTATTGCATTTGTGCATGATTGCATTTCTTTTGTCTAATCTATCTATCTATCTATCTATCTATCTATCTATCTATCTATCTATCTATCTATCTATCTATCTATCTATCTATCTATCTATCTATCTATCTATCTATGCATGCATTGGTTATGATTACATTGCTTTTTGAAAATCTCTTTATCTTGGTGAACATTATACTTATCTTATATTTTCTCTATGTCCTAGGGAGGCTTTGCAAAGTGCTATGAAATGACCGACCTGTCTTCAAGTAAAGTCTATGCAGCCAAAATCATCCCGCATTCACGTGTCTCAAAACCGCACCAGAGAGAGAAGGTAGGACAGACACATGGCATATATAGATAAGACTGCACAAACGATTGATGAAGACCTCTCACGTATGTTCCTTATTCTGTTGTTCCAGATAAACCGAGAGATTGACCTCCACAGAGCTCTCAGCCACAAACACATTGTGCATTTCTACCACCACTTTGAAGACAAAGAGAACATCTATATTCTGTTGGAGTACTGCAGTAGAAGAGTAAGTTGAAATGACTAAAAGTTTTTTAAAGTGAGGAATTCTATTGTAATATGTAATGCAAATGACTTTGTGTCCTCCTAACTGACTCCTGGTATTTTTTTTAGTCGCTGGCCCATATATTAAAGGCACGTAAAGTCCTAACAGAACCTGAAGTGAGGTACTACTTGAAACAGACAGTGTCTGCTTTAAAATACCTTCACGATTTAGAGATCTTGCATCGTGACTTGAAACTAGGTAAGTATGTATATGCTCACTGTACATGCATCAAGATGTTTATTAACATTCCATCAGTTTATAAGTAGTTAAAAATCATCCGTTTTATAATTCAAAGGCAACTTGTTTGTGAATGACTCAATGGAGCTGAAAGTGGGAGATTTTGGGCTGGCTGCCAAACTGGAGCCAGTCAGCAACAGACGCAAAACGATCTGCGGTACACCCAACTACCTGTCCCCGGAAGTGCTGAACAAACAGGGCCACGGCTGGGAGTCTGACGTGTGGGCTTTGGGCTGCGTCATGTAAGTTTGTCATCACCAGATCTGAGGGTTTCCTATATACGCTATATTTGGAAATTGCTCAGCATGAATAGGCAATGATTGCTGATTCAGACTCACTCTATATCAATTAATTTCTACTTTTTCATTCCTGTTGTGTGCGTCATTATATTCAGTGATCATGCTTTAGCTTTAATGCTTGAGTGATATAGCAGCATGCAGTGTACAGTTTGTCACCAGTAATGACCTATTCTGGGATTATTTACTCAGCTTCATGTCATTTCTAACCTAAATTACCTTCTTTCATCTAATGAACACAAACAAAATGAGTCTTTGAAAAATGTGCTGGCTGCTCTAATGAATGTAATGCTGTCTGTCAAGCTCTGAAAAAGCTCCATAAAAGTGGTCTTGCACTACATTTCAAGTTGTGTTCTATATTGTTATTCACTCAATTTTTAACTATTAAATAGTGAGCTTATAGTGAATAAATATAGTGAAAATAATTAACTTTAATGGTTCTTTTTTGGATTCTTTTTTAAACTTGACAGTAGTCAAGCAGTCAACAGACACCAGTCAAAGAACATGAGATTGGTTTGGTTGAGCTATTTATATATATATATATATATATATATATATATATATATATATATATATATATATATATATATATATATATAGTACAGACCAAAAGTTTGGACACACCTTCTCATTCAAAGAGTTTTCTTTATTTTCATTTGTAGATTCAATTGTAGATTCACACTGAAGGCATCAAAACTATGAATTAACACATGTGGAATTATATATGGAATTATATACATAACAAAAAAGTGTGAAACAACTGAAAATATGTCATATTCTAGGTTCTTCAAAGTAGGCACCTTTTGCTTTGATTACTGCTTTGCACACTCTTGGCATTCTCTTGATGAGCTTCAAGAGGTAGTCACCTGAAATGGTCTTCCAACAGTCTTGAAGGAGTTCCCCGAGAGATGCTTAGCACTTGTTGGCTCTTTTGCCTTCTGTCTGCGGTCCAGCTCACCCCTAAACCATCTCGATTGGGTTCAGGTCCGGTGACTGTGGAGGCCAGGTCATCTGGCGCAGCACCCCATCACTCTCCTTCTTGGTCAAATAGCCCTTGATGCCTTCAGTGCGACTCTACACTTTTCATAGTCATGAAAATAAAGAAAACTCTTTGAATGAGAAGGTGTGTCCAAACTTTTAGTCTGTACTGTATACATATATATATATATATATATATATATATATATATATATATATAAAAATAGCTCAACCAAACCAATCTCATGTTCTTTGTCCTAAACTAAAGGTTAAATATTCTGGCTATTCTTTTTAATATAATGAACATTATTGAGGACTGGTGTCTTAAATGATCATCATAAATGACACATTTCACATTTTCCTCTTCAGGTACACCATGCTCTTGGGTAAACCTCCATTTGAGACCACTAATCTTAAGGACACGTACCGCTGTATCCGAGAGGCCCATTACACCATCCCGGCCTCACTCTCTCTGCCTGCCAAACAGCTCATTTCTGGCATGCTCGCACAGAACCCTGTGGACCGCCCGCACCTGGATGACATCATTCAGCATGAATTTTTTACCCAGGTAAGTTTATTTGTTGCACTACAGTAGATTCAGTATATCAAGCCAGTTGACAAGCAGTTGGACATTTCATCAATGTTTTTGTCGTGATTTCGCCACAGGGCTTCATGCCAGAAACTCTGCCTGTCAGCTGCTGCCATTCTGCCCCAGACTTTCATATTTCCAGTCCAGCCAAGAGCTTCTTCAAAAAGGCAGCCGCTGCTCTCTTCGGTGGCAAGAAGGACAAAGCCAAGTACTATGAAAATATAAGTAAGTTCTTGGTTTAGTTGACTATTGCATTACTCATTTCAGATGACCACATGAATAACTGGTTTTCTTCCAACAGATCGCTTAGCCAAAGAAGAGGAAGACATATTCAAGCTCCGTCAAGATTTCAGAAAGACTGCCATCAGTAATCAGATTACTACACACTCAACCGAGGTGAGCATTGTTCTGTTTATAGTAGACTGTAATAAGGAATTCATCACCACTTCTAAGATATCAAAGAAGGTTAAGTGTTAGGTCATTCAAGACACACGTATGCTGCGATTTTACCTCTTTAGGAAGGAGGAAATCCGTCAGCACTTACAAGAAAGCCTGTTACCCAGGCAACTGCTGGAAGGCCACAGACAAGAGATACCATTCACTTGATTGTTAGAGGCAGCTTGGGGAGCTGCAGCAGCAGCAGCAGTGAATGTAAGTGTGTGTTATTTGCGTGTGTGCTTGTTTCACCTGTTCAGTCTGACTCCAGCTCATTAGTTTCACAAGCTGATGCAATGTATCCCGCTGTCTCTCTGTAGGTCTTGAAGACAGCATCACTGGCACTGTGGCAGAGGCTGTTATTAGTGTTCTGAGAGGCTGTCTTGAACACATGCCTAAAGGTGAATAAGACCCATTACGCTTTACACTTCACAATCCATGGTTTCTGTACTGAATCCATTCTAAAGTAAAGAAAGTAAAGAAAGAATAAAGTAAAGAAAATGTACAAGTGTACAATGTACAAACTTTGCATTTAACACTGACCTTTTTCCTACAGCGGACGGCCTTCCTAGAGGAAATGGTTGTAATATATTGAAGTGGGTGACTAAGTGGGTTGACTACTCCAACAAATATGGCTTTGGCTATCAGTTGTCTGACAACACAGTGGGTGTCCTTTTCAACAGCGGAACACACATGAGTCTCCTCTCTGACAAGAAGTAGGTGCTTCAAGTTGACTGTTTGCTAGCTCAGTTCCGCTCAATTTAAAAAATAAATTAAATGCTTAACCCTAAACAAATGCTCATATGTAATGCCAGTTTGATTCATTTTTGGATTAAGCAGTTGCTAATTATGAAATCATCACTCGTATTAAAAAAATCTGTCTTTTGAACTGTAGTGTATACCCAGCATGCCTGATATTATTCCTTATGATTCCCTTCACTAGTTTTCTAGCATAGTTTTAGATGATCTTCTGAAGAAAAGAAAAGCAGCACCAATATCCTAGAAATGTCAGTTAAATGGCAAATGGCATTACACATGAAATATTGTAAAAGAGCAAGCATTAGTCATAGACCTCATATACATATGGCTGTAGGAACAAACAGTGAGCATTGCGCTGCATGGACTGTTGCATTGACTGTGACTGTAATAATTCAATGTTATCTTTGTTTTTTAGGACTGTTCATCAGTATGCTGCCCTCGGTCAGAGGTCTGTTTATTCTGTTATTGAGGCTCCTGAGTATGCTGTGGCCCAGGTCACCATCCTCAAGTACTTTGCCCACTACATGGAGGAGAATTTGATGGATGTGAGCACGCTCTTAGTTTTAACCCTTATGTTTGTATTCAGCTTTAAAATTGTTACAGGTCTAGAAGCCATAGACTTCAGGCTGTACAAGAAGCTGCTGTGCTAATATATATATTGTTTATCCATATTTTTCATGCAGGGAGGGGATATTATAAGTGAACCAGATACCCAGAAGACTAGAATATATCTTCTGCAGTGGCTGAAATCAGACAGAGCTTTATTGATGCTTTTCAACGATGGCACATTCCAGGTAAAGCAAAGTGGCTCTTAAACGGATAGTTCACCAATCGTTCTGTCATCTCACTCTCTGACACTGTCTTCTCTGGAGCACAAGCTGAGATGTTGAGCAGGATGTTTATGTTGTTTTTTTCCATACAATAAAACTGAATTGTGAAAATTATCAAATACCATAACTTTTAGCTTTTTTTGTCATTTTGGAGCTTGGCAGCCTATGGTCTTCATTCACTTTTATTGTATGGAAAAGACATCTGTTATGTGGTCTGTCTAAGCAAAACATGATAAATGATGATAGAATTTTCAGTTTGAGAGAACTGTTTATTTAATGCAGCAGTTTGTAACAAATTAAGTTGGTGGAACTTTATTCCCCGGCGAAAAAGCTATTGTCTATTGCTCTCAGACCCCTGGGTAGTTATCAGTCAGGTCTGTCTTTGTTCAGATGTTCAGATAAAAAGCTGTGTATACTATAGCACTGTGGGAAGAAGAAGGTCACAAACCCTGCTGTAATAACATCCTGCATTCTGTGAGAGTGCTTCACGTCTGTTCCAGAATAACACAACCTTTTTGTTCATCTACCGACAGGTGAACTTTTACCACGACCACACCAAGCTCATCCTGTGCACACAGCAAGACGAATATCTGCTGACGTACATCAATGAGGAGCGAACCTCCACCACTTTCCAACTGAGCACGTTGCTCAGCGCGGGCTGCACTGCTGACCTGAGGAGTCGTCTGGAGTATGCCTTGAACATGCTGTTGCAAAGATGCAACTGAGACTGAAAGATGAGGAGAACAGTTGGCCACTGACTCAGCAAGATTTGATGATTTCTTTCAATGCAAGGGCACAGAGGAAGGCTTGTTGAACAGAATGTCTACTGGATGTGAACTGGATGGACCTGTGGAAAGGTTTATAACAGAGGCAGAGTCTGTAGATGTACAGATGCTGAAATTCAGAGACTGGAGTAAAGAGGAATGATGTGATTGACATTATAGAAAGGAAAGAAAATCTGGGGTGGAACCAGGCATCGCTTGACAAAAAACAGACTTCTTGTTTGTAACTGTGGTAGAATGTTGATGGATCACACATGCATGTCCTAATCTGCAAAAATCATTATTTCTTGTTCCTTTTTTTGCCCTCTGTCCTTACTGAATATTTATTGTGTACATAATTCCTTATTTATTTATTTAATGAATAAAACCCCAAAATTTATATTTATTTTATATATAAATTACAAGTTCACATAAATATAATTATGTACATCAATTACATTCATGATCGTGTTTACAAGGGTAGGTTCTCAAGGGGGTGTGGTTAAGTTGAGTGGCAGATGTAAGCCACCAATCCTTGAACAAATACACGCTACACCACTTCTGCAGTGAATAGTGTTGGAATCCGCATCACATTTGCTTCACTTGGTCGGAAAATAACCTGGTGTTCTGACTGATGGTACATTTGCTGTAAAAAAAGAACTCATGACTCATAAATTACCATGTCAACATACACCCAGGGTCAAGGTGCACAAAGCAACACCAGGATGTTGTGAAATTTATTTAGCAATCAGGTCAATACTGAAATGGTAAAGCAGAGATGACAACAGTCTGTCTTCAGTAGCGAGTACCGACTCAGTTCAGTACACGAGATGCAGCATAGAAAAGCAGAAATAGTAAGAACTGAATGCTATTCTGAATTAAGTTTGACTGACAAACAGGGATATGTTTGCGCGTAACTACAGTTTTATTCACCTGCATTCTGAATGTGTGCATCTTGCTGGTACATGTGTATGTAGTTTTTGTTCAGAATGCTTACAGCGAGATATTACTAAGTTTGTGTAAAAAGACGCTACAGATATCTAATGTAAAATAAATGCAGCCGACTGCATTTACATTGTAAGACAACGCAGGGATGTCGACAAGATAATGCCAGCAATTTACTGCTCTTGTCTGAATAACTTTAGCAACTTTAATCATCTCTCTGAAGATATATTTACTTAAATGGAGTGAATTCAATTAATTACTGGCTATTTACTTGTCTTCTTAATGTTTATGTAGCTAACTGCAAAGTATTTGGAGACTACATGGTTTAAATTTATTATATATTTATAATTATCAGTTTGCACAAATATTTGTTCAATAGTAATTTATTTGGTAATGCAATTGATATTATAACGAATATAAATAATCCTAGACTGTTGTTACACAATTAAACAGTTTACAGAGTGGCAAAGAGGGCAAGGCCCATCATCAAAAAGCCTACGTAAAGTTACTAAAGCTTATGATAAACAACTATGATGCCAACTTTATAGAATCTAGATAGACATCAGATGGATAATAAAAGACGGAAACATTACACTATTATTTTGGAACAAGTCAAATGAATGACACATAGCATGACATATCAGATAAATGACTTCCATCTTACAATTAAAGAAAGCTTTTGAGGCAAACTCCCAGGAAATGTAAGGATATTAATCAGGAATATTACTGGCACATTGTATAATGTAAGTGCAATATATTTAGCCACATTTATCTCAGGATCAAAAACCCCATAATCAAGCAATGGTCTGAAAGACAAACCAAAACCTCACTATGTTTTGATGCCAGTGGTTCTTTATTAAAAAACAAAACAAAAAACCTTTGACTGGTTATCTTGAAAGAGAATGAATTAGCAATTAAAGCTTAATTTAAAAATTTAAACTAAACATACACTCACCTAAATGATTATTAGGAACACCATACTGATACTGTGTTTGACCCCCTTTCGCCTTCAGAACTGCCTTAATTCTACGTGGCATTGATTCAACAAGGTGCTGAAAGCATTCTTTAGAAATGTTGGCCCATATTGATAGGATAGCATCTTGCACGTGATGGAGATTTATGGGATGCACATCCACGGCACGAAGCTCCCGTTCCACCACATCCCAAAGATGCTCTATTGGGTTGAGATCTGGTGACTGTGGGGGCCATTTTAGTACAGTGAACTCATTGTCATGTTCAACAAACCAATTTGAAATGATTCGAGCTTTGTGACATGGTGCATTATCCAGCTGGAAGTAGCCATCAGAGGATGGGTACATGGTGGTCATAAAGAGATGGACATGGTCAGAAACAATGCTCAGGTAGGCCATGGCATTTAAATGATGCCCAATCGGCACTAAGGGGCCTAAAGTGTGTCCCCACACCATAACACCACCACCACCAGCCTGCACAGTGGTAACAAGGCATGATGTATCCATGTTTTCATTCTGTTTCATGCCAAATTCTGACTCTACCATCTGAATGTCTCAACAGAAATCGAGACTCATCAGTCCAGGCAACATTTTTCCAGTCTTCAACTGTCCAATTTTGGTGAGCTCGTGCAAATTGTAGCCTCCTTTTCCTATTTGTAGTGGAGATGAGTGGTACCCGGTGGGGTCTTCTGCTGTTGTAGCCCTTCCGCCTCAAGTTTGTGCGTGTTGTGGCTTCACAAATGCTTTGCTGCATACCTCGGTTGTAACGAGTGGTTATTTCAGTCAAAGTTGCTCTTCTATCAGCTTGAATCAGTCGGCCCATTCTCCTCTGACCTCTAGCATCAACAAGGCATTTTCACCCACAGGACTGCCGCATACTGGATGTTTTTCCCTTTTCACACCATTCTTTGTAAACCCTAGAAATGGTTGTGTGTAAAAATCCCAGTAACTGAGCAGATTGTGAAATACTCAGACCGGCCTGGCACCAACAACCATGCCATGCTCAAAACTGCTTAAATCACCTTTCTTCCCCATTCTGACATCCAGTCTGGAGGTTAGGAGATTGTCTTGACCAGGACCACACCCCTAAATGCATTGAAGCAACTGCCATGTGATTGGTTGATTAGATAATTGCATTAATAAGAAATTAATAATCCTTTAGGTGAGTATATATATATATATATATATATATATATATATATATATATATATATATATATATATATTTAAGTGTCTATCTAAGTGTTTTTGTCCTCACCATGCTCCCAGTGGGTGTTTGTACAAAATTAAACACAGTGCAATAGTAGTGGAATTATTATACACTGCATTTCTCAATATTAGCACTCTGACATAATCAGAATTCTAAAAATCTTTAAAGTCCTTTAATTACTTGGAGACTAGATTGTGATCCCTGAACTTTGCAAAAAATTAATCTGGCAGACTTTTAACAACCTATATCTTCAGCATGGACATCAAATACTTCTTTAAAAAATTCTCTGCCAACTCCGCAGCCAAGCAAAAGTCTCCATGGATGTGTATGTGTGTATAAGTGCTCCAGTGTTTGTTCTGGTGTGCATGTGTGCAATGAACCTTCTGAAGTAATGTCAGAAAACTGTGCTGGTTACACACATGTTGTGCTGATGCGTGGGCTTCACAGGTTCATAGCAGGCTTGAGAAAATAGAATCTAATGAAACGTTGTTTTGTTCAAGCACTCTATCATTTCCCAAACTGATCCATCCCTTGGATTTCACATTTGACCCTGTAAGGAGGAAAAATACATCTGGAAAGGAAAGCAGAAGGGGAAATAAATCAATAATCAGAAAAGTTCAGGTATTTGAACTTCAACAAAAAAATATTTTCATAAGCCCACTCTCTACCACACAGTGAGTTTGCTTAGGGAGAAATACAATGTGGTTGGAAGATAAATAAAGAGTTAAGAGTGTATGGAAGGTGCATAGGAGCGATCTGATGTAGGAAGATGAAACATTTTCAATTGAATTTAGACAAGGCAATGCCATCACTTGAGCAATCAGATCCACAGCCTACTTGACATTTCGATTGAAGGAAAATGCTCTCAGATACCGGGGAAAAGGTTTGTACCAACAGTGCTGTGAAACTCAAAAAGGGATGTTTCACATTGGTTCCTTGCCTTCAGTCTTGGGAGAAGAATTTCTTTGGGCCCAAAATCACATGTATTCCATGTGGAACCAACTCAACTGGCAACATTGTCTTACTATGAATAACTTTCTTGTTTCTGAAAATGTCAAATCTTCCCACAAACGCACACACAGTGGCTTCCCATTTGCCTTACAAGCCCAATCTAGTTGCTGACGTCAGAAATCATATACTGACCAGAACAAAGTAACTTATTTATAAAATGGAGCACCATTTTTGTATCATTCCTGTTTAACACATTGTCAGAGATGTTGAACCTGAGGCCTGTCTGAACAGTTTTTGACATTGTAAAATGATGTAATTTCTCACCTTAACCTAATAAACTGATGAATAATGTCTCATTTTTAAAACATAGCTGAGTCTTGCAAAAAAGTTCTGTGTTACAGTAATGGTATCAGATGGTGATGGTCCATTATACAATGTTACTGACTGATTAGCAAGTTTGGAGTTGGTAAGATATTATTAAACATTTTTAAAAGGATACATATATTTGATAATACTCTAGTTTTAATGTATTATAAAATGCTATTTATTCCTGTGATGGCAAAGCTGAATTTTCAGCAGCCATTACTCCATTCTTCAGTGTCACACGATCCGTCAGAAACCATTCTGATATGGTGATTTGGTGTTCAATAAACTGCAATAAATATTTCTTATTATTATCAGTGTTGAAAACAGTTGTGCTTTCTTTTTTCTTTCTTTTTTTTGTGTTTCACAGAAAATTAAACTGAATCCTCTGAAACGTTATGACTAAAAGTCTACTGTCAACTTTGAACATCTTAATGCATCCTTACTGAGTAAAAGTATTAATTTCTATAAAAATAAAATATAAAATAAAATGTATTGTGTGTGTGTGTGTGTGGGGGGGGGGGGGGGGGGGGTATAATGATGGTAACAGCACGGCACATTAAGACGTGACATACAGACAAGTATGGTGACCCATACTCAGAATTCGTGGTCTGCATTTAACCCATCCAAAGTGCACACACACATATCATGAACCCACACCCGGAGCAGTTGGCAGCCATTTATGCTGTGGCGCCTGGGGAGCAGTTGGGGGTTCAGTGCCTTGCTCAAGGGCACCTCAGTCGTGGTATTGTCGGCCCGAGACTCGAAACCCACAACTTTAGGGTTAGGAGTCATACTCTCTAACAACTAGTCCACGACACCCCCACAATGTATGGCACTTAGTGATTACCATATTATTTAATACCAAGCTACTTTAAAGAACACCATGATGGTACCATGCTACATGTACAAAAAACACAGTATTACCATGGTGACATGTCTGAAAACACGTGGTGTGTTTTTGCTAGTGAAACTGGCACTAAACTATCTTGCTATTACTTTTCTTCTATTCTAGCATCCTCTGCCTTAAAAATTTCCAAATGCCTGAGGCATGTTGACTTTCTGAACCCTATCAGTTCAGAAAAAATACCATTTCAAATTTTATCAGCGAACAGAGTTTAATGTGTGTCTGTTTTTGTCAGAGCTTTGGGGGAAAGTGATCCCCCTTAGGCGGCAATTTGTTTGTACAATGATAAGCAAAGTTTAATCTGAAATACTTTCAAAATGTTTTTGATTCTGAAATGGGTTTCTGTTCTAAGAGAAATGCATATTTACAAAGGACTGATCATAGTTCTGAGATAGAAATATTCTCTTGTCGTAAAGCTGCGTGTTAGCTTACAGAAGAAAATTTCCAACGACAGAATTTGTGTGCAGCTGCTCTCTTCTAAGCTCTGGATACATCCAAAAAATACATGCTAGTTGGAAAGCTGATGTGTATTTATTCTGTGAAATCCTAGACATGCATCCTAGTGGATATCCCATGTTTGTCAATCAGATGAAAAAACATACTGTGGGTGTGTGCGTGTGCCAACAAAAGTTGCTTTTAGTTAGTACATTTAGTTTCATATTAATTTTGAATGCATTTGTTTTCAGCATGCATGAAGCAAATGTTATTCAAATTGCCCAATTTTACTTACATTTTGCTTTTGTTTCTCATTAGGTTTCACATTTGGTCCTGAGGGCAAAGTTTCTCATTACTGAGAGGTAAGTTGAGGGCATACTGAGAGCTCGAATTTTACAAGTAGAAGTAAAAGGATAAGATCTCCTGCTGGCAAATCTGCAGGGCTGATGCTCTGTAATTGAACACAGTGCACAGATGATGCTCAGCCCACTCAGTGATTTGTGGACAACACGGTGCTCCCGGCAGGTTTGTGAAGCTTTTGAAGCTGTGAACTTTTGTTGCCCATGAGTGACCCAAACTCTGGCCAAAATTAATAGAAACCTGTATTTAGAAAAATGAAATGCTTATTATGCATCATTGCTTAAAGCACATAACTTCTACCTTGACGCAAGGGGTGGGTGTGTGCATGTGTGATCCATGCAGAGCTCTGACTGTGGGAAGAAATTGATCATGTCTGCTTGAGCTTTAACAGAGGCAGACAGAATCCTGGAGCTTCCTCATTAAGGCCTGAGAAGGATGTGCCAGGAACAGACACGTTGAAGCCCCCCTCAAATGACAACAACCCAAACAGCAGCTGAAAAACTGAAAAATCTCCAGGAGCCGTTGTGCCATGTCAGTGTGTCACATCTGGTTTACGAGCTCAGAGACTGTGGCCAGATGCTTTATCTTTCAATAAACTGGTGTTCTAACAGTCATGCTTATGAAGTACTCTATGGCTGGCACTATGGCATGCCAGCCCAGGTGCTTGGAAACTATGAAAAAAAAAAAATGCAGCACCGGGAGCAGGGACAGCAGCTTTATATTCGTCATAAACTTTATGTAAATAGTGAGACACTTGTGTAAGCACATTCAAGAAACGTTTATCTTCCCTGCATTTGGAGAATTCAAGCAGTAGCTAGGATATACTGTATGGTTTGTTTGGCTTGGCTGACAAAACTAAACAAAGCAAATTCTGAATCTAGTTCAAAAAGCCAAGGGATGTTAACTTGCTACAGTGAAGAGCAGCAGTTCCTCTCACAAAATGGCATTCACAGTGACCATACCCTTCAGTTGTGTTTGTATATGAGAATGCCATTACCTTGGCAACCATAGTTTTCACCAAAAAAGTCACTGTTGCTGATATTTCTGTCATTCCAAAATAGGAAGGTTGTTACTGATGTCACACAATGTTGGTGGAGTAATAACTTAATTACAAATTAATCGATTCAATATCTCCAAGATGTTGCTGAAACAATCACGGCACCTAATGAATACTGTTTTTTGTCCCCCCCTCATTTTGCTTTATTGGATGATTGATTCATCACTGGTTTGCTAAACGTCATACTTCAGGGTTTCCTTATGCAGTTATACACGTGCACTCTTCAAAAATTATTCTTATTAAGGACACGCTAAAACATATAGATTGAAATGTATATATAGACCTATACATCAGAGAAACTAAAGTTAGCATCGTTAGCAACAGTTAGCATTGTAATATTTTAAGCAGGTGTCATAAATGTTAGTAGACCGGAAGCATTACCTTCACGCTTTGGAAATGCAAATGGAAGACACAGAAAAGGAGTGGAGCTACATAAGGTCTATATTTTAATTTTTAAGATATATATTAGACCATAGTTGGCTAACAACGGATTTGGGAAACATACCCCAGAACTGGGAATTGGGAAATGTTAAAAACATGCTCAGAAAACATTTACAACTCCATAGCAACTACGTACATTCTGTAGCAATGTGCTAGGAACCACTTATTGCAAAAAAATAAGTATGGTTTCACAGTAGTAAGTAACTTGTATTTTTTTTCTTTTTATTTTTTTGTAAGGGCACAGCATTTAAATGAAATGACAGCAAAAATAAATATATAATCAAATAAATGAGTACACTGATGTCAGTGTAGCAATGAGCCAGTCATGTGTGAAAACAGTAGATGCCAGCAATCATCCTCTCAGGAACACATTTCCTTTTATGTGTGATTCTAATTAAGCCCTGATTGACTATGTAAATTTCTCCATAATCACACCTCATTTTCCTTCTGCTAAACTCCATGTTTCCGTGAGCTCAGAAGTGCAGTATGCAGCAGAAAGTAGATGTGTCTCCCACGGCAGACCGTGAGTCAGTGAGGCCCAGTGTGAAGCACAGCAGTGCAGGGCGGCAGGAGAGCCGGGGATTGTTATGTTTTGCAGTGGGTGGATAAGGGTCATACAGAAGTGTGGCAGGGGCAGGAAACAGGTGTCAGAAATGACGCAGAGAGAAAAAGTGAGTGAGAGTACTTCAGACGAGCACACGCTCCCTCACAAACACAAACAGCAATCAACGCTCCTGTCTTCAAGCTGTGTAGTATTTTCAAATAGGGTAAACACTAACATTAGTCAATCCCCCTCCCCCACATGCACACATAAACTTTTTTCTTCATTATTGTATACATACAGTAGTGTGATCACAGATTATATAACATGTTCCTTGCTTTGTACTGTATTAGAGGTGATTGCCAAGGCAAGCATCACTATTGCTCATATGTCAGGTTACAGATTTGAACAAACCTCTAACCCTAAGTATTTAAATTAGAAACTTGTCCTATACCTGTACTGTGGACATGAATTGCCTTTCAAATCGTACTACTTTTCTGAACCAATAGATTTGCAAAGTTTTGGATGTTAAAATGGGCAACATAACCTTACACTGAAGGAGAAGAGTCTTGTGTAGATAACAGAATATAATAAATTTAAAGATTGGTAGGCAACCACATAGCAACCTTAGCAATCTCAACCTTAGCAAAGATCCAGAATTTCCTATAGCAACTGTATAGACATGGGCTTAAAACAGCCATGAACACTTTGCAACCAATTAGCAACTTATCATTGGCTGTGATTGAGATGGGCATTCACTCATATTTTTGCTCATATCTAGTTGCTGTAAAAATCTAGTTAATGTAATAAGTTTACATTATTTACATTATTTAAATGGCTGACCTGGTCTTTTGCTACTTCTGGTATCTTAAGGAATTTCATATGAAATTTATGAGTAAAATACAGCTTGTGGTTAACATTACTTGAATCTACAACAAAAATAACATGCTGTCAAATTTCACAAATTCTATTTTAAAATGATTTAGTTTTTTATTTTTTGAACGAAAGTTGATAACAACTGAGTATATTTTACAAGAAAAGATTTTAGTTTCTGTGTGTGCATAACGTTTTATTCTAAATTCTAATTCTATAAGAATAGGAAAGTCCACACAACAGTTACTGTATAAGTAGTACTCCAAATAAAGTTTAATTATAATTTTTATATCAGATCTGAACTAAGCTTAGTATAAAATAAATGTACTATACTTTAAATACATTTGACCAGGGAACTGTTTATAACAAAATGTTCTCATCCATCAGTGTGGATGCTTATATACTTATTCTTGGTGTGAACAGCTCTTTACTCTTTTAGTGACTCATGTCTTGTAATTGTCTCAACTTCTTATCCCACAATGTCATTTTATTTCATTTTCTCTCTCTCTCTTCTTTGCCTTTCTGAGATGGAAACAGGTATCCACAGTCCCTACATGGGCTTTATTAATTGAGGATATTACGGTTGTTCTGTGTTATTGAATACATGTGATATTCACAGTAGCAAACAATCCAATTAAACACGCAAGATCTATCTATTGGCATTCTGTGGTTAAAAGGACTCTTCTTGTTATTGTCTGTTGATTCAGGTATATATGCTGCCCCACTCACGCTGTCATTATCAGTCCACTTCCGATTTTCCTGTTTGTGTGGGCTATTTTCCTTCTGTGTGTCTAACAGGAAGAGAGTCGACTGGGGGTGGTGCTTTCTCTCTCTTTCTTCTCGTGACTCATCAGAGCAACCCGCATTGACTCAAAAGCACATTGTGCTGCTCTGCTTTACTGGGCTACAATAGGACTCACGATCACTCTCTCTTGCTTTTTCTCTCGCTCTGGCCTTTATCCCTCCGTCTCTTTCACAAAGACATACACATTCTCTAATCGTTTTTATGAGACAAATAAGCAAAAAAGGGCTCCTCATGCCAGAACATAGTACATGGAATAGTGTGTATAAGGATAATACAAAGTCTGGCTGCTTTTGAAGTTCACAACAAGACGCAAGCCCTTTGAATGCATGGGTTTTTAAAGATAAATCAAAATGTTTTATGTGCTATGCCAAGGAGAGCATAGGGAGATTGTGTTTGTGCATACTGGTTCAATAAGAATAAACACATTCAGTTTATTGCTCTGCCAATGTGTGTCTGTATGTTGTCAGAACCAGCATTCCAAGTGGACTTGGCATTGTTTGGACTCTGTCTCTAGAATATGACAAAGAGACTGGAATTTTGTAAATACGAATTGTAGACATTTGTCTTTTGTGTGTGTGTGTGTGTGTGTGTGTATGTGTGTGTGTGTGAATTTGGGTGCTTTATACTATAACAAAATTACAGCTTTGAACGTTGAAGATGAATTCACATGGAGTCAATTAATGTTTTTTCTACCTAATGTCACTTTTCTACCTCCATAAAACCGGATGCACAGCTCTGGTCTATGCAGAAAAGCGAGGAATGAGAGAAGAGGAGATTTATGTAGAGGTCTGAGGATCAGACGGTGAGTGAACGAGCAGAATACTAATGCGATCGCGTGAGGAGACCAGATCTCTCTGAGCATTTTTTTACACAGATGCGAGATTTTTTGGTTAGTCATTCACACTAATACTGATTCAGTGTCCTCTTCCTGCAGTCAGCCACCACATCACAATGACGGCAGGCTCCACGGCAACCAGCAGTTCACAGAGGGAACATAGGGACATAATTAGAATAAATTTTCAGCCACTTCTGTCTTACTCTAGTGTCAGAAAATAGGTTTTATTGATGTAACACTTGCAGGTATTTGCCAAAGTATTCTCACTCTAAACAAGTAAGCTGTCATACAGGAAGTAAGAGAGAATGAGGACTGGACTGTTTGTCCCTCAGATGTCTTATTCTCGAACTGTTTTCTGAAATCTCTCCTCTCCATTTGCTAGTCTGCCACACTCACACTTAGAATTGGTAAGGGCGGGTAGGGGATCGTCTTCATTTGCATTTTCTAAAGGAAATACCATTTCTACAAGGCAGCAACAGAATAGCATTAAAGTATAATCGAAGTTTAGGTTTTAGGCTGTGGTTCTGCATAAATGATTTTGTATCAAAGTGTTCTCATAACGCTCACGCAATCCTTTGCTGCAGCATAAAGGCAGCTATAAATGGTTGAACATGCACAAGATGAGGCCAATCACAGCTCTATGGGGTGCCGTTTGTAAAGCGGCTCATGCTGAAAATAACAGCAACAATTTAGATTAAATTTAGATTTAACATTTAGATTCATATTTAACATTTAGGTTTAGATGTAACATTTAGATTTAGATTTAGCATTTAGATTTTACATTTAGGTGTAACATTTGATATTTATATTTAACTATTTAAAACATCTCTAAGTTGACAAATATTATTGTAAATGTGCTAAAAAATGACCGTCAAAAATTCATAACAGTTTTTTAAACATTGTTTAAAGCTAAATGTGAGTAAATGTTGCTGTTATTTTCAGCGTGAGCCGCTTTACAAACGGCCCCCCATAAAGCTCGGTATTCAAATTAATGTAAATTATGACGCTTTGACGCTGACTCCGGTCCATTTGTTGTCAGAGTTCATGTTTGGTTGGTATTAAAGTGTTTTACACATTAGATCTGCTTGAAATGTTGGTCTGGGTCGTTCTTTGAATGCAGCCTGAAAGTGTGCTTGTCTACATGCCTGAATGCAGCTTGTCTACATGCAAAGTTTACATGGCACATTCAATACATAAAAAATTACTTGGCTACAGACAAGATTTGTTTTACCAGCCATGTAAAATAAAAGATTTTAATACATTATGCCATGGTAATTTTGATTGGTAATTGTGCCATGCATAGCACCATGTACTTTTAATACATCATTCTTGTGGCCCATTTCTGCAATACATCATTGACAGAAAATGAAAGTGCCTTTCTCTGCTAAGTTTTTTTTTTGTAAATCTAAAGTTACAAAAAACACAGATAAAACCATATGGAATCTTCTCATGCTGAGATGCTACCAAGAGACAAAGGGTAACAGCTGCCACTAGTGATGGTGATGAGGTTCAGAGCCAAAAGTACAATGTGGAAAGATGAAGACAGGGGGAGGGTGAAGGAATGTTTGAAATGTTACCCATGGGAATTTGTATTTAGTTTATATATTTCATAAATTACCATTTGTGGACCACAATCATTTGCCAGAATGCATTTCTTGCTTTGAAATGCATTGACCATACTGTACTTCCTCTTTATCTTGGCTGGGACTTCCTAAAATGTCCAGGTTTTACATATTAACATGCTTTCTACATTCCTCATATATGTATGCATGCATATTTGCTTTTTTTTTTACTATTCTTTATAGAGACCACCTTCTTGCACGTCACGATTGGTTGATTATGTACTGTACAATGCCTGCATGATTGTGGTCAAACAGCTTTTCAGTCATTATTTTAGCAAGTATGAAAACAACAGGGAAACAAAGCCAAAACCCAGACATTTTAGGCAATTGAATTGAAACTCTTGAATTGAAAAGATCTGGAAACTTGACATGTTTCAAAATATATCTTTTGTGTTCCAGGAAAGACATGAAGTTAAACAGATTTGGAACTTAAAAAAAATATATATTTTTCCCCTTTCTTTCCTTTTTTGAGTGAATTTTGTCATCATACCTTCAATAGTAACATATCAAATCATATAAATTTATCTTGGTCAAAATAAGAACCAAATGTTCTTTCATGAAAAACATGAACAAAACTACAGATTTTTCCTGCACTCATAGCAATTATGTTCTTTGTCTTTTTCTTTGCCTTTGCCCTCATTAAATTAATAATCAATCTTGAAAGAAAAGGGCGCAGGGCTGATCTTGCAGTCCCTTCCAATCGTCTCTCCCTTCCTTCCACCCTTACATAAGGACACAATGTCTGTAACCTGGCAGCAGTCCGTTATATAATAGTTAGGAAGAGTCATGTTAAATATGGAGAGCTTTGTTTGCGTCTCAGTCAGTTTGAGATGAAGAAGACATTAGGGCTTCTGCTCTTCAACTTCTCCAAGTATGTTCCATACTAATGAGGACTCCTTTGAACAGCACAGATTTCTAGGCTTTGATTATTCACTTGTTATCCATTATGTGGATAAGCAGTAAAGGAAAGGCTATTGGGGAATATTTACCTATCAAGGACTAGGTGGAGATTAAAGAAGTGTTTATTTGGTACAAGTCTGATGTACAACATAGGAAGTACACCAGTATTACTTTCCGATTTATTAATGATCATTCTCAAAAATTAGTATTTTTACATTTAATGTTTGAATTAATAGTTTGGAGGAGCTTGTTTATTTAATCCTGTTTATCATAACATAGATATATAATTTAATTTCAGAGACAATACCACACCAACCTCACTTTTATTTTTAATATTACTATTGTTTTCCATCAAACAACCTATTTTTGTTTTCAATATCTTATTGTATTTAATATCTCTGTCATTTCCAGTTTTCATTGCTTGTAGTAAAGCAGTAGATGGACAACTTTTCTAATATTTAAGAAAAGTGCATTTTACTTGTAAACATAAGTAATATTATACATTCCATTTCGCTGTGATTGCAAAATAAGTTTAAATCTATCAAACATTTGAAAGAAATATTATAAAATAAAATAAAGAAATATTAACATTATGAGCAATCAACAATAGGATATTTTTTTTTTACTTTAAAATATGGGAGCCCACTTCTGTAAAGTTCAACATGATAAAGACAATTTGGAGATTTACACACACACATTTGAACTACATTACTTCTTGGATAACAAACTGATGCTCTTTAATTATTGCATATCAGCTTAGACTTTTAATCCACATTCATTAATCAATGAATTTCATTGCAAGCCTGGAACGAAAATAACTCCTTTATATTGTGTTCTTCCAATGAATGCTTCACTTGAATACAAATGTGATGTTTTCACAAGAAGGAGAAAAAAGCAAAGCTGAGCCCAAAGACACAAGACATCTGTATCCTTTATGTTCCTCAGAACCAACAAGCTGAACTGTGTCTATACTTGTAGAAGGAAAAAGGGAACAGAATATTCTGATGTTAATAATCGATGTTAAAGGAGCATTGCTTGATGCTTTAGTTTCTAGTTAACATGATTGTCTTCATAGGACCATGGTGGCACAATATGTTTTTTAATTGGCCATGCATTTTTCAGAGTGTCTGAGGACAACTGATGATGATCAGCTGATGCTGATTTGTTCCTAGTTTGCTGATAATTACTGGCTTCATAGATACAAGCTTTTATACATACAAAGCCTTGCTGAAATATTACATAAGAGCCTGTTTTGTGTTTCTTCTGGTCTTGTTGACAGATGACGGACAGATTTTTTCAACAATGACATTGTTTTCCTCCCTTATGCATTACCACAGCTGGTTCCTGTTTTTTCCTACTGTTATTTAAACAGCTTTAGGTTCAAGTTCACATTCATAGTTTTCAGTCATGTGACTGGCATGGAATGCTGGAGGGCAAAACATTCATACTGTAGAACTGGCCTGCCAATTTTCCATCTGTTTTAAGCCATGAATATGTAGATCGCTTCTAACGGAAAGAGAAAAAATAAAAAATTAAGAAAAGTAAATAAACTGGCACTTTTTGGGCACTTGCAATTCATATAAATCTCCCGCCTATGGGAAAAACAAAAATTGTATGCATTGCATATTATGGGATTATCTGCTTGCCTGTACATATGTTACATTTATGAGGTGTATACTGAATGTGTTTCTCCACTGTCTAATGCATTAAGCTTCAAAATGTTTTCTTTGTGGTGGTTTTCAATAGAAAACCAATTTCTATTGCAATTTAGCGTGTTGCATTAATATTCTAGCTGCATTTGCTTATCTGTATTGTAGTATTCATAATTCATAATTTAGTCATTCATAATCAGTGAACTGAATACTGTTTCTCTTTTAAAATATCTGTCTTAGTAAATAATACAAACCTAGTGGGCAGCAGAGGAAAGCCTTGTTTTACCCTCCAGGTGGCCATATGGATGCGATGTCATGTGAAAGCTATGAATTCTTATTTGAGTATAGGAGAGAAGCAAATATCTAATCTTCCTCATCTTCTAAACATCAATCTAATATCTGCACAACTTTTGCATTTCGCAACTGAATTACAAAAACAAGTTTTGACATTTTCACCATCATATCAACCAGGCATTTTTTTGAATTAACTTTGAGTTTTGCAACTAAATAGCATGGTTTATGAATGTGGTAATCATTTGGTGTCATGGTATATATAAAAGTACTGTTATATTACCATTTGACACCATTAAGTAAAAAGAGATTTTTTTTGTGAGATTAACCTTAAGTATAAGTCAAGTCACCTTTATATAACTCTTTATACAATAAAGATTGTGTCAAAACAGCTTTACAGTATTAAAGAGAAAAATATTCCGCCAATAATGCAAGAGGACAAAAATAAATAAAATTTTTCAGTTAAAGTCAGTTCATTAATTCAGTCATCGTTCATCTATGTTCAGTTCAAATAGTATCTGTGCAATCAAGTCGACAATATTCGTCAGTGGCAAGGAACCAAAGCCCCATCAAGAAAAGTTTAGCTCAGTGCCGCTGACTCAGAGCTGAATTGCACATAGATCTCTGTTTGTGAGAGAGAAGCGCCTGTGTGAGAAGGAGGTGCCAATGAGAAAGACGTGTGAACTACACATCGTCATGCATCGTTCAGCACTCTTAACTTGAAGATTGAAGATTAGTGTAATGGAAACTTAAGAGTGTTATTGTTTTCATATCTTGAAATCTCTGTTTTATGATCTGCAAATCTTTGTATCTCAGACCATAAGTCTGAAATGATTCTAAATTAAAATTCTTTATGGAGTTCAAGGTGTAAACTTTTCAATTGGATGATTGAGGTAAACTAGAATTATTTTATGTTTTCTGGGAATCATGTATATATATCTTATGGAGCTTCTGAAGTACTAAATGGAAAAGTTAAGAAACATTTACACACCATCATCCTGTTCAAAGTTTACACACCTGCCTCTTAATGCGCTGGGTTGCCTTCATCCGTGAATGTTTATACCTTTTGTAATAGTTGTGTATTGTTGGAAACGGTACAAATATGCAGAAAATGCTAGAAAATCAAAGAATGTGCAGGGCCTGGAGGATATTTTTGAAGAACATTGGCAGTTTAACTGCATTAGAACAAACAATAGACTTGAGAGACAAGAGAAAAAGTAATTTATCATCCATGCAACAACACACAGAATGAAGATTTAGAGTACACTTTTGATTTTTGTAAATTTAGTTGATGTGGTCTTGTGGACTTGTCTTAGGGGTATGTAAACTTATGAGCAGAACTGTGTATATATATACACACATAATTTGTAAATATTTAAAAGCTGTGTGTATTGTGCTGGGATAAACCCATGATAAACCTGTGATAAGCACTGAATATGACCTGCTGTGATCTGGAGTCATTGTTTTTTCCCACCATAGGTCTCTAACCCAGATAACCATGCTGTAATTGCAGGCAAAGGGAGTTCCCGAACTCTGAATCCTGTTTTCCCCTTTTTCCATTTCACATCATTGTTTGCTGAAGCAGTCGGTCATGCTGGACGGTCAGGAGGTCTCACCATGGCCTTCTTTTCCCAATACACTCAGAACATTGGCTCGAAGGGGTGACCTCACCTATTGTTCGACCTCTACTGAAACATATTGAACGCTTGAGACAAAGGTGACGTCCTAGTTTGACTTCCTACTTTGCGCAGCAGCCAAATGAAAGCTGCATGAATTTGGTTTTTACATTTTTAACAGGTAATGTACAAAATCAGACATGCACATAAATATAGAAGTCTACAAAGTACTTTATAATGGCTTTCATATTTTAGATGCACTCAGTATACTTATATACTAAAAGCATTATAAAAAACACTTATGAGATTTAACAAGATCTGCATTCCTGCTGAACATCACATCAAATGTCAAAAAATCATGTTTGGAGTTACAGTAAACTCATCTGATGGATTGCAAACTACTCTTTATCAAGTTAAAGGGTTAGTTGACCCAAAAATGAAAATTAGCCTGTGTTTTACTCAAAACATCCTATGTGTATGTTACTTTCTTCTTTTAGACGAGTCCAATTGTCCTGGCCCCTCCAAGCCTTTCAATGGGGATAAGAGGGTATGTGTTGTCAACAGTTCAGAAAATGTGAAATAAAGTGCACACATCCGTAATAAAACGTCCCGCACACGGCTCTGGGAGGTAAATAAAGGCCTCCTGTAGCGAATCCATGCATTTTTGTAAGATAAATATCCATATTTCGTAATAAACACTTTTTTTCTCACTTCCGCTGACTGTCATACATGGAAGCTGTTCCAGCGGATCATGTAAGACGTCGAAGCTGCGTGATTAGTGACGAACGGCGGAGACAAAACAAAACAAAATGCCATTCATGAATTAGGAGCACAAAACAAGGATTTGTAAATAACTTTTTTTGAGGATTTTGATATAAGCCAAGAGGAGACTCTTTGCTAAAGTAAGGAAACTTTGTTTCCTTTGCTCCTGCATTTCTCAGAGGAACATGCACAATGCAAGCCGTACTACATCATCTGCCTGAACGTCTTCTGCATATGACAGTCAGCGGAAGCAAGAAAAACATGTTTTTTACATTTGAAATATGGATATTTATCTTACAAAAATGCATGGATTCTCTACAAGAGGCCTTTATTCACCATCCAGAGCCATGTGAGGGACATTTTTATTACGGATGCGTGCACATTATTTCCTGTTTTCTGAACTGTTGACAACCAACACCCACTTACCCCTATTGAAAGGCTTGGAGAGGCCAGGAATTTTTTTTATATAACTCCGATTGGGTTCGTCTGAAAGAAAAAAGTCACATACACCTAGGATGCTTTGAAGGTGAGTAAAACACATGCTAATGTTTATTTTTTGGGTGAAGAAACCCTTTGATTTGCATTCCATGTACTAAGTAATTCATGGTTGTGCTTGGAAGAACATACCTGTGAACATACCTGCCATAGACTGTGGCATGCGTGTAACAGTCATTTTTAATTTCCCATTTTTGGCATCAGCTTAACTGCAGAAGATCAAAGAGAAACTTTGTGCTCTTTGCTTCAGTCAGTTAATTGGAAAACCTTAGCGGTTATTAAACTTTCATCATAAACATCTCAGCTAGACATGTTTTCTTCTCGTTTCAACACTCATTCAAGCCAGTAAATATATGCATGAAGAGATGACATCAGTGCAGTAACGGCTTCCCCGTTTGCGCTCGGAAAGTGATGATGACTAACCAGTGTGCGCACATTTCATTTCAGTCACATGTTCCTGCATAATGTTTTCTCAGGACATTCCCACATAAGTGTGGTCACACCAGCAACACAGATGGCTGATCTTTAGAAATGTTTTGAACTTCAGCATCAATCTATCTATCTATCTATCTATCTATCTATCTATCTATCTATCTATCTATCTATCTATCTATCTATCTATCTATCTATCTATCTATCTATCTATCTATCTATCTATCTATCTATCTATCTATCTATCTATCTATCTATCTATCTATCTATCTATCTATCTATCTATCTGTCTGTCTGTCTGTCTGTCTGTCTGTCTGTCTGTCTGTCTGTCTATCTATCGTTCTATCTATCATTCTGTCTGCCATTCCATTTATGTCCATTAATCAATCCATCCATCATTCTATTACAGTTTTTCTCAGTCGCTTTGGTACATTTCTCGAATCATCCTTGAGATTTGCAAAACAGTAAGTGCATTTCTCAAAACAACTCGTACAAAAAGCAAAACAACATGGATTACCTGCAAAAGCCAGTCTCTTGCTCAAAATCCTTAGTTCATCTCTCAAAAATAAATATCTGTGTCAATGAACATGTCATTGCCATCAGAATGAGACAAAGTCCTTGTGTCATAGTTTATGGATAAGACAGTCAAATTACTTAGTCATGTTGTCAATACAACAGTGTACTCTGGAGGGATGTTCTGATGTAAACTATGGCAACATTTTGGATGACAATTACTGTATTGAACAGTATGCCATATGCTTATGTATGTAAGTACACATTTACACATTAAAGTTTTTGGGATATTGATTGAAAGAGACTGGATAGAATTCCCAGTTACACTTTTACAGTACTAGTGGTCTGACCCAAAAAAAAAAAAAAACCCCTTTACAATGCCATTGTGATATAGAAAAGGAAAAAGAAATATGGGCACAAGGATGAAAATAAGTCCATTGTCAGAATGTGTAACTCTTGTGTTGTCCTCTGTCTATACAGTATAAGCTTTCTAACTGAAGATTCATGAGATGAACCTTGGAGCTATTTCAGAGAAATGGTTTATCATTGGTTGATCTACATACTCTTCATTAGTCAAGATTCACTTGCACAATTCATGCCAAATCGACAAAAAGTCTTATAATAATGTGTAAAAATAAAAATAAAAAGTGTGCTTGGCAGTTTATGACAACTAGATTAACCATTTTGCATTTAATGACTTATACGATGAACTAAAGACTAGATGTTTTGAGGGTTAAGACTATTGCACAGAAAACTATATAATACATTTTGAGCGACATGACTTTAGCAAAGGATAATGTAGGAAACCGCAGATAAATGTGTGTAATCAATTTCATGAATGTACAAAAGAAATCGCAACTTGTTCAAAAGAACGAGAAACTGGTTTTGTGATGTGTATAAATGACTAGATGATGTGGAGGTTGTACAAGTAGTTTAGAGAATTTCATTTCTGATTTGAAAATTGCACCAAAGTGACTAAAAAACTGTATTATATTGTTCTGTTTATCTGAAGCTAATTTAGTTCACATTCTTCAAACTATCAAAAGTTTGGAGGGAATTGTTTCTTTAAACAGGCAAATTAACCTTGCCTTAATTGATATCTAGGGATATATTTCTAATTCTCACAGCATGTAGATTAATTTCATGTAAACTGGCACAATATATTTAAATAGGCATTCCTACGCCTACACTGGTAGTGCACATTTACTCACAGTTCATCAAGATCTGAATCTCCCAGCTATAGCTTGCAGTGGTGTGATTCATAAAGGCCTGGCTGAGAGAAGCAGTGTGGACACAGGAGACTGCAGGCCAGCATCGTAAACTTGGGCTTTATCAGGGATCTGACCTCTATGGATACAACAGGGAGGTTCACCAGCCCACATTCTCTCTGATGTTCCAGTGAATCAGATGAGAAACCCGGTAACCCTCAAATGTCTTTCACTCTTCCTCAACTTTTTCACAAAGTCTCAGCTACTTTTGCTTCATTACAAATTCACAGGGTCCAGGACAAGTTTTCATGGGAGGCTCGCCCTGATAACCCTTACACTCAGTTTACAGATTTAAGCCATTGGTTTTCTACCATAATTTTTTTAACATACTGTTTTAAAACATAATTAGTTAAACTGGTTTAAATAATTTTTAATGCCAATTACACAGTCATACTATAAATGAACATATTAAAGATGATGTTGATTTTTTTATTCAGCAAGGATGCATTAAATTGATCAAAATAAAGAAGTTTTCATAAATAGAATCAGAGGCATCAGGAAAGACATTAACGACTGGATTTAAAACAGAGTAGTTGAAAATAGAACTCTATGTATATGAGATTTTTTTGCAATAATCTCTGAAAGAAGTTTGGATTTAGCAGACTTAACAGCTTTCTGAAAAGCAGATAAAGAGTCCCTTAAAAGTTCATAGGACATCTACAGCCTGTCCTTATGCCATTTGCATTCCACTCTTATGCATATTTGTCTGAGTGAACATATAGAATCATTAAACCAGGGTGCAGATTTTTGATTGGAATGCTTGACCTTCAAAGGAACAATGGCGTTTAAAATGTTCAAGCAGGTATTAATAAATTACTGCATCAGTGTTTTCTGAAATCTGAATCAATGCCGACGACTCGTCAACTGCATTATAAGCAGTACATACCTCACAGACTGAAGGAGAGAAATTATGAATCCATTGCACCTGGACCGAGATATTACTAGATCGAAGAAAGGGCAGTTTTAAAAGTCACAGATTTATGGTCTGAAAAATATATTTAAAAAGTAAATAGTTGCATTAAATATTGTCAAATTGTAATAATATTTTACAATAATAATATTTCACCATTTATCTGTATTTTGATCAAATATAACGCAGCCTTGGTGAGCATAATTCAAAAACATAAAAAAATGTTTTTAGAATTACTTGGAGAACTAAATATTTTCATCATGTTAAATTAACTGCACACCTTATTTTATAAATAAACCCAAAAGTGCTATTCTAAAAACCCATTAGCAATATGGGGAAGCCGTGGTGAATTATCCTTCTGGGTGGGCTACAAATTGATGACACGAATAGCTCTACATCACTGAATAACATGAATTATCACATGCCTTTATAAAGAACACGTAGGTAATGCCAAATGGAAAAGGGATACAGGTAATAATCTTTTACAATTTAATGACTACATTTGCCTAATTGGATTCTGGAAAATGCACAAGGCTGCCTTTGTGTTGAATACTGCCTTATTTATACATTGATAACAGGAAGTGGGTGTTGCTTTTGTTCTGTAATTGTGCTCAAACGTGTGCGCGCACACACACACACACACACACACACAGCTGGGCTTAGAGTAAAGGAAGCTGGAAGCATCTGCAGAGGATACGTGTCGCATCCTTCCTCGGTGGTCTGGGAAACAGAAGAACGGAAACCTGTCCAAAGGAGTCCAAACAGAGGACGTCAATGCAAAATAGCAAAAGCAAAGCAAAAAAAGACTCTCAAAATCTAATCCATCTATGTATCCATCTGTTTTTGATCTGTGATGAAATATTCTTGTGTACCTGGAATGTATTTTTATTGAGATATTTTTGAGATTGCATGAGACTTCTGTTATTTGTATGCATTATCTAGGAGCAAAATGGCCACAGAAAAGCTCTATCTGGGCCACAGTCACATTTGTCAACACAATGAAATTAGACAGCTTTGGGAAAATAAGGGTTGGGGAACTGTCAAACAGGAAGCAAGTGACAATCTGATGTTTTCTTGCAGTGAGGCAGACCCTATTTTAAGCTCAGAACGCTGAGTGTTAGGACTACAAATCATCATTGCGTCATTTTGTGACTAGAAAGTGCAGTAAAATTGTCCCATTGAAACCTCACCTCCTTTCATCTGCTGCAAATGTTATGAATGGATATGCATGCCTAAAAACATATTGAATTAGATTATATTGCCACCATGATTTTTGGATGATCTAAATGCCAAGTGGGCAAAGTAATACATCTTTTGTAGCAAACATACTGGATATTTTTCTATAAAACATTAAAAGATGCTGGTGTAGCCGACAGAGCTTGACAGAACAGATGTGACACTTTGACCTTTGTGATGATAACATCAGCTGAGACAGGGGTCTTTCTATATTCCCCTGCTCCGAGGGAAGAGGTTAGGGTTAGGTGTCATCAAAAGTAGGGCGAGGTGTCCTGAGACGGTGGGGTGCAAGCTCAGGTCAGGGTGATAAACTGCAGCAGGACTTCCTAGCTTACGCAAGGAACATAGTCCAGCACAATGGTGTGAGACATAACCAACACAAAGCTCAGCTTGTTTTGAATGCTTATACTTTTTTAAGTCATTAATTCACATTAAACTGAAGTTACAGTAAAGATCTGATTTCAAATAAATATTGTTTTTCTGTTCATCAAAGAATCCTGAAAAAAAATAGACAAAAATAATAAGCAGCATAACTGTTTTTAACATTGATAAAAATAAGAAATGTTTCTAGAGCAGCAAATAAGCATATTAGAATGATTTCTGAAGGATCACGTGATGCTGAAGACTGGAGTAATGGTTGCAGAGTGTCAAAGACGTTTGACCAAATTGGTTGACCAAAGGAAGACAGCTTGGCCATGTTGGTCCACCAGCTAAACCAGTACCAAAGCAACGCAAACCCACATAAAGTAGTCTAGATTTTGTTTTTTTAATCAGGGTAAACTTCTTTTATATTTTCTGCTTTAAATGATAATGGTGCTCATGTGCCAGTGCTCAATATAAACAAATACTGAGAGAGGAAATGTGCATGAAAACTAGCAATTAGTGTGTAAACCCGGTGAGAGGAACATGTTGCTAAAATAAAGACCTCCTGTTTCTCATGGATAAGAGAGGGCATGGTCTATATTTAGCATGTCTGAAGCAAAATCACATTGTTATATTTCAAGCTGATATGCAGATACCCTGCAAGGGGTTTGAATATAATTTTTTCTTCTGTCCTTGTCAGTTGTTTTATGTAGATGTATGGGACATTTGCCAGGCATAAACCTTTGGTACAGATGATTTGGTTATTTTAAGTTCCAAGGAACTTCCAAGGAACCCATCTATACATATAAATTTCCCCATTTAATGTTTTAAATAATATTCAGAAATGTATATTAAAAAATGAAATGAAAACATTTGAACGCTTATTGCATTCCAATTAGATTGAATAAATAAATAATAAAAACTAGTGTATAGTATAATCTCGACTGGGTTAAAATAGAAGTCGGTCAAGATGGACAAATTTATCAGAATCTTTTCATTAAAGAGCAGGTCTTAACTACTTGACATGTAATAATGTATTGTGATTTTAGTGTCAAGCTCAAGCGACCAGTAAATCTGTATTAAATATGCACGACCTTGTATTACAGTCTGGGAGTGACGTCATTGCAGAACAGAATAACTCAAGACAGAGGTTTTACTGGTCAGAGAAATCACAGACAACCTGGCAGAAAGTTATTATAAAGGCAGTGATTTTAAAACAGTACAGCAATGGTATAGATATCAGAAGCTTGTGCCCTTTTTAAACAGATGACAAACGTTTGTGGATATTTTACTTGTCAGCAGTTTGCTACAATTTAGTTGGCTGAAGAAACTGGAAAAATGCGAACTGTCAAACAAATAAATGCATTATGCTTGTCCTGTAGAACATTTCAAAAATAAAATGAAAACATGAAATAACTGCCCTGGTGCTAGATGTTGAGAGTGTTGGCTACTACTGCCACCCTGTGGAATAATGCTACTGTGAGACTTGAATTACAGAATTAGGTCTACTGTTTTCTACTTACTATTTTTTTATTAATACTTTTGAATTCTTATATATATATATTACATTTAATTTAGCAAGTAAGTAATTAGCAGACTTACGAATGAGGACAATGGAAATCTGTATTAAATATTAAAATCAAAATCAGTATTAAATCAAAATCAACAAGAGAGCAATGATATGCAAGTGCTATAACAAGTCTCAGTTAGCTTAACGCTGTACATAGTAATTTTTTTTTATTATATAATAAATAAAAAGAAAACATATAGAATAGAAAAATATTAAAGCAAGCTAGTGTTAGACACCTTTTTTGCTTTTGTTAATTACAACCCGAATTCCGGAAAAGTTGGGACTTTTTTTACATTTTAATAAAATGTAAACTAAAGGAATTTCAAATCACATGAGCCAATATTTTATTCACAATAGAACATAGATAACGTAGCAAATGTTTAAACTGAGAAATTTTACACTTTTATCCACTTAATTAGCTCATTTAAAATTTAATGCCTGCTACAGGTCTCAAAAAAGTTGGCACGGGGGCAACAAATGGCTAAAAAAGCAAGCAGTTTTGAAAAGATTCAGCTGGGAGAACATCTAGTGATTAATTAAGTTAATTGATATCAGGTCTGTAACATGATTAGCTATAAAAGCTTTGTCTTAGAGAAGCAGAGTCTCTCAGAAGTAAAGATGGGCAGAGGCTCTCCAATCTGTGAAAGACTGCTTAAAAAAATTGTGGAAAACTTTAAAAACAATGTTCCTCAACGTCAAATTGCAAAGGCTTTGCAAATCTCATCATCTACAGTGCATAACATCATCAAAAGATTCAGAGAAACTGGAGAAATCTCTGTGCGTAAGGGACAAGGCCGGAGACCTTTATTATGCCCGTGGTCTTCGGGCTCTCAGACGACACTGCATCACTCATCGGCATGATTGTGTCAATGACATTACTAAATGGGCCCAGGAATACTTTCAGAAACCACTGTCGGTAAACACAATCCGCCGTGCCATCAGCAGATGCCAACTAAATCTCTATCATGCAAAAAGGAAGCCATATGTGAACATGGTCCAGAAGCGCCGTCGTGTCCTGTGGGCCAAGGCTCATTTAAAATGGACTATTTCAAAGTGGAATAGTGTTTTATGGTCAGACGAGTCCAAATTTGACATTCTTGTTGGAAATCACGGGCGCCGTGTCCTCCGGGCTAAAGAGGAGGGAGACCTTCCAGCATGTTATCAGCGTTCAGTTCAAAAGCCAGCATCTCTGATGGTATGGGGGTGCATAAGTGCATACGGTATGGGCAGCTTGCATGTTTTGGAAGGCTCTGTGAATGCTGAAAGGTATATAAAGGTTTTAGAGCAACATATGCTTCCCTCCAAACAACGTCTATTTCAGGGAAGGCCTTGTTTATTTCAGCAGGACAATGCAAAACCTCATACTGCAGCTATAACAACAGCATGGCTTCGTCGTAGAAGAGTCCGGGTGCTAACCTGGCCTGCCTGCAGTCCAGATCTTTCACCTATAGAGAACATTTGGCGCATCATTAAACGAAAAATACGAACTCTTCAGCAGCTGGAAATCTATATAAGGCAAGAATGGGACCAAATTCCAACAGCAAAACTCCAGCAACTCATAGCCTCAATGCCCAGACGTCTTCAAACTGTTTTGAAAAGAAAAGGAGATGCTACACCATGGTAAACATGCCCCGTCCCAACTATTTTGAGACCTGTAGCAGAAATCAAAATTGAAATGAGCTCATTTTGTGCATAAAATTGTAAACTTTCTCAGTTTAAACATTTGCTATGTTATCTATGTTCTATTGTGAATAAAATATTGGCTCATGTGATTTGAAAGTCTTTTAGTTTTCATTTTATTAAAATTTAAAAAACGTCCCAACTTTTCCGGAATTCGGGTTGTATATAATAAATAAAAAGAAAACAAACAGATAGAATACAAAAAGATTAGAGAAGCTACACTCTTAAAAGTAAAGGTTCTTCAAGGCTGCCATATAAGAACCATTTTTGGTTCCGCAACGAACCTTTCAGTCAAAGGTTCTTTAAAGAACCATAAAGAACCAAGTGTAAGTTATTTTAGTATATCACTAAATGAAAACGAGAAATGCTGCCTTGGAAGCTATATCCATTCTTCAAAGTGCTCATCCCATGAGGGGTCATGAGGCCTTGGCAGTTAGCTGAAATATATATTTTTTTAATTTCAATTCAGTTACTGTCTATTTTATTTCAAATAATCAAAAAATAATTATGGTCTTAGATTTATTTTTAACTAACTAAACAAAACTTAAGTCAAACTGGACAAAGCTTTGGCTGAAGTTCAAAACAGTATAACGTGCTTTAATGCTTGAACAGTTTAAAAATAAATCTGAAGTTTTGGATGTATGAGGTTGCTAGGATATTTCTGGTGGTTACTAGGGCATTGCTAGACAGCATATTCAAGGGCATATTCAATGTGGAGGACTGGTATTATATACTGTGGATAATGGTCATTCTTGCTGGATGTCATCAGAGATCTATTAACTGTCAGTATGTACATATATACAAATAATAAATAGGCCTATGATATATACAATACATAATGTTGGCTTCTGTAGAGTTGCTTATAGTTTGAATTAATGCCTTTTATTGTACAATTAAATTATATCACGTATATCACGTAGTGCACATTTAACAACTAACTTTAACTTTACTCATGTTACGTACCTATACGATAAAGAGTTGAGTTACTTGAGACTTACTTTCAGCAAAGTAAAGAGTGTATGAAGTCAGTGCATATTGGAGTTCATAATGTTTATGGCCCGAAGAAAGAAACTGTCCTTAAATCTCTTAGTCTTTGTTTTAAAACATTGGTAACTTCTGCTTGATGGCAAGAGCTGAAACAAGTGAAAACCTGGGTGTGTTGAGTCCTTTTGTATATTTTTGACCATTTATAATTTATATACCATTTATAAACTTGTTTAACAATCAATTAACTTTTCACTGTAATCGAACAGAAATAAATAACACTGAACTGACTGGAGCTGAATAAGGACACCATTGCACGTTTGTTGTGTAACTGATGAACTTTGCAACATTGATACTGTTATTAAATTAAACTGAATCAACACTGAACTGACTGGAGCTGAATAATGACACTATTGTCTTCTGTAGAGCTAATTTACATCTGAAAATGAAGTTTAATAATTGATGTATTTTGCAATACTGTTATTTTTACTGTTACTGTTATTTTGTTTGTTACTTCAAAGCTTCTTTGAAACAATCTGTATTGTATATATCTCTACCCAGCAATACAAAACGTCCTTTCACACATTTTATTGAACATTGTATTTTCCTGAAACGTTTTGGTTGGACGTCCGTCTAATGTTTTTGTTTCAGAACTTTGACAGAACATTCAAAAGTAACGTTCCCATAATGTCTGCAAAATGATAAAACGAAAAGTTTATGAAAACGTTTGCATTACCAAGAAAAAAAAGTTTAGAAACCTGGACGTTTTGAACGTTCAGAGAATATTCAAAAAAAGTTTTCATCATTTCATGGGAACGTTCGCAAAGCTTTCTCAGAACATATACTTGTCAGTTGGTTATATAAATTAAACCTAAAACCCGGTTTTGCTGTAAACCTGTTTGAAATGTGTGCCAAAAGTTCTGCGTCTATCATTGGCTCCCTGTAGACATCCGGGTACTGCAGCACAACCAGAGCCAACCTATGAGGCCAAAGACACCAATATGGCGGAGGTAAGCTGGATAGCTGGAAAAAGTATTCGATTTTAAATACATATTTTTAACGACTTACTGTGTTATTGGTGGCTTTCATTGATATATATGCGTAAAGTAGATCCTGATACATGTACGCCGGGGTTATAGTAATAATTGTGTGAAACCGACGATAGTAAACTGGTTTAAATGAAGAGTGATCTAATGTTATCAGGATCGGAGAGGCCTCTGAATCTCATCCCCGTTAGCTCACAGGGAAAAAAAACAAAAAACCAAGAAATCATCTCCTGTAATTGATACATTACTCGATATAAATGTCGTTTTCATGACGCATTTGATTTGTTTTTTAGGCTTCATTGTGTTGTAATATATTGTGCGCATGCATGTTTGCTATTAACTTGCAGGAAAGGAAAGGTTTGTTTTATGGTGTGAGTCGATAGGATCTTGCAGTGTGTAGAGAGGATGACAGCATCCGTATAGAGATAATGGCAGTTTGGTTTGTGTCATTAATACGTGCAGTTTTATTGCATTAAAAAGTAGTTAAGCATTATATATATATATATAAGAAGTGACATATGCTTCTATTTACATTGATATGCATTTACTCTCATGGGTTTTACTTTTAATGTTTGCATGCAAACTATGTAAAATTGAGTATTCGCTTTGTTTCATACGTTTCTATTGATTATCTTTGCAGTGTAATGTAGTTTGCACAACGTGATAACCTATTTCTTTTTCTTTACATCCGTCTGCACAGGCTTCCTTTGGGAGTTCGAGCCCTGGTAGGCCTCATTTTGTGTTTTTCATGTGTATTATTATTATTATTTTCGTAGTAATATTGCAAGTAATAGAATAGACCAAAATTAATGTTTTTTTTAAATAGCCGATACTGCTATCCAGAGGGAAAGATAAGTTCATATAATACTAGACTAAAATGTAATGTCAGTTCTATTGTTTTGAGTTGTTTGCCATTTTTTCATTTTTGGGGAACTATTCATTTAATGTACAATTTCTATCATGTTCCACTAAATGTTGTACTAAAATCAGCCAATCATATTTCTCCCCCAGTTGGCTCTTTGTCCTCAGAGGATCATGACTTTGATCCAACAGCTGAGATGTTAATTCATGAGTATGACGATGAGAGAACTTTGGAGGAGGAAGAGCTTTTGGAGGGAGAGAAGCATTTCAGTGCAGAATTGTCAGACCTGGAGAGGGTAACGTACATTCATAACAATCCACTTTTTTTCCTTATTAAAAACTGTTGTTCCAAAACATTGTGTTCAATCTCTGGATGATTGAGACTATATTTTTGTTTTGTAACATGTCTTTTTTTTTTTTACATGGATAGGAGCGGAACATGCCGATCGAGGAGTTGTTGGCTATGTATCGTTATGAGGCACCAGTCAGTACTGGGGCGGGATCTAGCATGGACAGTTCCTCTGTTGAACTAGCTGATGATCTGCCTGACATGACCCTGGATAAGGTAATTGACATGAGTTTGCTTCAGTGCTAGGGGAAATTGTCAACAAGATAAAATCACTAATGGTGTTCTGTTTCAGGAGGAGATAGCGAAAGATCTCTTGTCAGGAGATTATGAGGAGGAGACCCAGTCCTCTGCTGATGACCTGACCCCTTCTGTCACCTCCCACGAGGCCACAGACTTCTTCCCTAGAACACTCAGATGTGAGGAGGCTCATTACACCCCTTTACTCATGTAGTTTGTGTGATTTTATCTGAATGTTGTACAACCCGAATTCCGGAAAAGTTGGGACGTTTTTTATATTTTAATAAAATGAAAACTAAAAGACTTTCAAATCACATGAGCCAATATTTTATTCACAATAGAACATAGATAACATAGCAAATGTTTAAACTGAGAAAGTTTACAATTTTATGCACAAAATGAGCTCATTTCAATTTTGATTTCTGCTGCAGGTCTCAAAATAGTTGGGACGGGGCATGTTTACCATGGTGTAGCATCTCCTTTTCTTTTCAAAACAGTTTGAAGACGTCTGGGCATTGAGGCTATGAGTTGCTGGAGTTGTGCTGTTGGAATTTGGTCCCATTCTTGCCTTTATATAGATTTCCAACTGCTGAAGAGTTCGTGGTCGTCTTTGACGTATTTTTCGTTTAATGATGCGCCAAATGTTCTCTATAGGTGAAAGATCTGGACTGCAGGCAGGCCAGGTTAGCACCCGGACTCTTCTACGACGAAAGCCATGCTGTTGTTATAGCTGCAGTATGTGGTTTTGCATTGTCCTGCTGAAATAAACAAGGCCTTCCCTGAAATAGACGTTGTTTGGAGGGAAGCATATGTTGCTCTAAAACCTTTATATACCTTTCAGCATTCACAGAGCCTTCCAAAACATGCAAGCTGCCCATACCGTATGCACTTATGCACCCCCATACCATCAGAGATGCTGGCTTTTGAACTGAACGCTGATAACATGCTGGAAGGTCTCCCTCCTCTTTAGCCTGGAGGACACGGCGTCCGTGATTTCCAACAAGAATGTCAAATTTGGACTCGTCTGACCATAAAACACTATTCCACTTTGAAATAGTCCATTTTAAATGAGCCTTGGCCCACAGGACACGACGGCGCTTCTGGACCATGTTCACATATGGCTTCCTTTTTGCATGATAGAGCTTTAGTTGGCATCTGCTGATGGCACGGCGGATTGTGTTTACCGACAGTGGTTTCTGAAAGTATTCCTGGGCCCATTTAGTAATGTCATTGACACAATCATGCCGATGAGTGATGCAGTGTCGTCTGAGAGTCCGAAGACCATGGGCATCCAATAAAGGTCTCCGGCCTTGTCCCTTACGCACAGAGATTTCTCCAGTTTCTCTGAATCTTTTGATGATGTTATGCACTGTAGATGATGAGATTTGCAAAGCCTTTGCAATTTGACGTTGAGGAACATTGTTTTTAAAGTTTTCCACAATTTTTTTACGCAGTCTTTTACAGATTGGAGAGCCTCTGCCCATCTTTACTTCTGAGAGACTCTGCTTCTCTAAGACAAAGCTTTTATAGCTAATCATGTTACAGACCTGATATCAATTAACTTAATTAATCACTAGATGTTCTCCCAGCTGAATCTTTTCAAAACTGCTTGCTTTTTTAGCCATTTGTTGCCCCCGTGCCAACTTTTTTGAGACCTGTAGCAGGCATTAAATTTTAAATGAGCTAATTAAGTGAATACAAGTGTAAAATTTCTCAGTTTAAACATTTGCTACGTTATCTATGTTCTATTGTGAATAAAATATTGGCTCATGTGATTTGAAATTCCTTTAGTTTTCATTTTATTAAAATTAAAAAAACGTCCCAACTTTTCTGGAATTCGGGTTGTAGGTGTTTTATAGTTTAATAATTGTAATTTATTATAAACTTAAACAACATAGAAAGTAGTCATAATTTGACTTTGTTTTTTTGTTTTTTTTTACACTGTGTACTTAAACTTTATTGGTAGACAGCAGGGAAAAAGTAATAATTTCAAGCATATTTTCATATTTTGTTCTTTTTAAAGGTATATGCAAATTTATTTAATGGACTTTGTTTGTTGGTTTGTTCTTTGTTTATCAGCTAACGCAACATATGATGGTGATAAAGAATCTGAGGGCGAGGAGGATGGTGTAAGCAGTGAAGATTCTAGGAAGGTTAGTCTCATATCATTCATATGTTGTACATGATTTTTGACCTTCTCTTAATACTCTTAATAATAGAAATGTAGATTATTCAATATAATTTATATTTATTTATATTTATATATATATATATATATATAAATAAATATAAATTATATTGAATAATCACCAAAACTCACCAAGGTTGCATTTATTTGGTCACAATGCAGTAAAATTGAAATATTGCAATTAAAATAAAAGGACTTTTCTATTTAAAATCTAATTTGTTCCTGTGATTTTCAGCAGTCTTGAGTGTCACGGTAGCTTCAATCTACAGTGTCACATGATCCTTCAGATATTGTTCTCATATGCTGATTTGTTGCTCGAGAACTTTCTTTATCTGTGTTAGTTTTGTGGAAACCATGTTACACTTTTTGTTTCAGCATTCTTTGATGAATAGAAAGTTAAAAAGAGCAGTATATATTTGAAATAGAAGTTGGTTGTGCATTATGGATATTTTTACTGTCACTTTTAATCAGTTTAATGCATATTTGCAGAATAAAAGTATTAACTTCTTAAAAAAAAAAAGTCTTACTTTCTGATAATTAAATTAAGTCTTTTATTATAGTTTTTTTGCTCTAAAATGCAGGAAATAATGGTCGGATCTCAGTATCAAGCAGAAGTTCCAGTGGGGCTCAGCCATTATAATAAGGATGGAAAAGGTGAGTGTTTTATTTAAACTGCTTAGTGTGACTTTTTAACTTGGATTAACTGTAATTAAAATGATCACTGCAATCACTGTAAATGACCATTTTAAATGTGTGTTGTTTAAAGCGTATGAGGAGGAAGATCAGCTGCTGTGGTGTCCTGATGTGCTGTCCGAATGTAAAGTGAAAGACTACCTCAGAGACGCGCTGTCACAGTCTACAGATGACAGCACAGAGGATTCCACATTTGAACACATACAAGATAACGAACAGGTATGTGCTTTCTAAATACTCTCATTAATTCATATAATTAATGTGAAAATCTGTTGCCCATGTGAGAGCTGCTGCTGTTGTTTTAATTGCATTTTTTTTCTATGACCTCCTTTCTAGGCCTTGTTGGAGCTTTTGAAAACTAATTACGACACCCGTGAGGCACTGACGCGATACCGCAGTAATGTGAAGGCTTCGAAAGGTAGGCTGTTCTGTACAAGACCAGCTTGAAATCTTTTGTACTTGTAATGGCATAAATGTTCTCTTCTCTTTATGTTGTTTCGAAAGAAGAATCCCCAGCGTGGTCTGAGGATGAATGTAGGAACTTTGAACATGCGCTGCAGATTTATGAGAAAAACTTCCATCTTATTCAGAAACACAAGGCAAGTAAATTATGTTGTCTTTTCCACTGGGTTTGATCAAATGAAAGGAAGTATTACTTGCTGCCAGTGGTGTTTTTTTTTATACTACCATTAAAAAAAAAATGTTATATAATGTTTTAAGTCTCTTACCCTCACCAAAGCTGCATTTATTCAATAATATAAATACAGTAAAAGCAAACGGTTTCCTAATTTAATGTTTTAGAATGTAATTTATTTGATCTAACTTTTGAATGGTGGTGTAGCTATTTAAAGTATTTTAGACTAAAATATGTATTTTTATATTAATATTACATTAATGGTAACACTTTACAATAAGGTTCCATTAGTTAATGTACTAACTAACACGAACAAACTATGAACAATACATTTATTACAATATTTATCTTTGTTAATGTTAGTTAATGAAAATACAGTTGTTCGTTGTAAGTTCATGTTAAGTCACGGAGCATTAACTAATGTTAACAAGCCTAACTTTTGATTTTAATAATGCATTAGTAAATGTTGACTAAAATAGTTATAACTAAAATAGTTAACTAATGTTATCCTTGGTAAGGATGCAACAACACCATCAGCTCACGGTTCAATACATACTTCAGTTTTTTTGACCATGGTTGGGCACACCAGAGTGCTTTTCCTGATTTGCGATTTAAAATGTGATGTTTTAAAACAAATTAATACATAAACCCCTCCTATAAACAGGAAAAAACATGAACTGTCATGTGTCTACATTAAATTTCTTTTGAGAGCTATTCACACTTTCCCTTTATCTTTTTGAATGTCTGTATTCTCATTGCTTTCATTTTTTTTTTTTCAGGTTCAGACACGCACTGTAGCAGAATGTGTGGCTTTTTATTATATGTGGAAAAAGTCCGAACGTTTTGATTACTTTGCTCAACAGAACCGATTTGGCAAGAAGAAATATAGTTGTTACCCTGGGGTGACGTAAGTACTGGGATGTGTAATTATTGTTCCTTGTGCCTGTGTTTGAATTAAAGTGTTGGACTCAGCTGTGTTGACTTCCTCCTCAGAGACCTGATGGACAGGCTGGTGGATGAGGCGGAGGGTCTGGCGGTGGACAGCTCGTCATCTGTGTGTTCAGCAGGAGAAGGGGGAAGGAACGAGGCATCGACAGAGCATCAGCTCGGACTGCTCAACTCCATCACTGCCAGTGACCTTACAGGTGAGCTCAGCTGCCGCAGTAGTCTTGATTCATGAAGAACAAATTCATATGAACCAGTTCTTTTAATGAATCACTTACAACATGAAGTCATCTGTTTGAATCCTTTGGAATTGAAAGGAATCGTTCACTCATAATGTAAATTTGCTGAAAATGTACTCACCCTCAGGCCATCTAAGATGGAGTTTAGTTTATTTGTTCATCAGAACAGAATTGGAGAAATTTAGCATTACTTCACAAATAACAATGACTCAACAATGAATCCTCTGCAGCAGAGATGCTCGGATCAGCTCAAACCGAATCCACTGCTACAAATAAATTATCCTCCCGCCACCCTATATTTTTCTCTGATTTAAATATCCGCCTCGACCCGCACCTGCACCCGATTCTAATTCTTAGTTCTGCATGAAATGATGAATTGATGGTTCACTTTTAACAGCAGATTGTTGATGAGCTGATGTTAGAGCTGATCTGCACATCACTGCAAATGTCTGCAGTGCATTACAGCTCCGACACGGCCACCGGAGCTGATCACAGCCACTTTAGTTAATGTTTGTGTTTATACCAGTGACCACACATTTTAGAAGTGTCCCAGAAGTGGCTCTCTGCGCTGCTTCGCTAAAGATAGGCACCAAAGCTATTTTTGATGGGCACCGTGTCTGAGCTGCACATAATTACGTAATTGAGGATGTATTTTAAATGACTAAAAAACTGCTACAAATCTTTTTATCCTTGTGGTTCATAACTAGACTTTTAAGTGTATTAACTTTGTTCTTAGGCTACAACACAACAAAGTAGGAGATAGCAATAAATGCAATTAAACCAGACAAAACATAACCATTCAAAATCAAGAAAAACATGGAAAATCAAGGAAAACCATGTCGGACAGTCAAATATTTCGGTCTCGCAAATCCAGTTGCTTCGCTCCTGGTGTAAGTTGGCACCACGTGGAGGATGGAACAAAACCTAGTCAGAGCCATAATGGATAACGGTAAGAATAACATAATACACTGATTGTAAGACTGCTTTTAAATGAACATTTATTTTTAAATCAAAATATCTTCTTTGGCCAGATTAGCTTAAGCTTTCTAAATAGCATAAACAAAGGTTTTACTCCCTTCAAACTTGCATGGAATGTCACTGTTGTGTTCAGAAAGTTGCGGTGACAGAAACACACACACACACAAACACAGAAATGAAATTACAAAATGCATTAAAAAAAGAAAAATGCATTTAAAACACATTAATATTGTATCTCATCCACCTGCGACCCACCTGTAATTAATCAGAATGGACTCTTTTATTACCTGACCCACCCGACCCGCAGATTATCCACAGCGCCCATAGATATAACCGTGATCTGCACATCACTACTTTGCAGTGAATGGGTGCCATTAGATTGAGAGTCCAAACAGCTGATAAAAACATCACAATGATCCACAACTAATCCATACAACTCCAATTCATCAATTAACATCATGTGAAGTAAAAAGCTGTTTGTAAGAAACTAATCCATCATTTAACTTCAGATGAATCCTCTAGCCATAATAGTGTTTTCAACAGCAAAAAAAACATAAGCCATCTTGACTTAATCAGAAGAGAAATGTGCACAGATCAAGCACACTTTAAAAGTAAAACCAGCCCAAAACAATCATGTTAGTGGATTTTGATTTGAGAAGATGGACTTTTTAACTGGAAGAAGTGTTGGATTATCATAATGATTTTATCAGCTGTTCGAATTCTTGTTCTGACGGCACCCAGTTACTGCAGAGCATCCACTGCTAAGCATATTATGTAATGCTAAATTTCTCCAAATCTCTTTTGATGAAGAAACAAACTCATTTACATGGCCCGAGAGTAAGGTTTCAACAAATGTTTATTTTTGTGGGGAACTATTCATTTAGCTCAATTAATTTAATCTAAAAAAAAAAAAAAAAAATTCATTTTCACAAAAAGTTTCTGTAGGAAAACGTTTTTTCCTCAAACATATGATGAAATTGCTTTCTTTACCCCTACTTGTTCTTGCAGCCATTAGTAACAGCGTAGCAACTGTGTGCAATGGTCCTGGAGACATAAGCTGTTTGGACTCCCCGTACTTCCCCCCTCTGGAGAGTTTACACAGAGGAGCCCTGAACCATGATGATCAGCTCAGCTACTCCACAAACGGAGACAGCAGCTGCCTCAACATGCTGGATTCCGGCTTCTATCGCTCAGAACTGGGCCAGATCAATGTGTGCAGCACCAAAGACTGCGAACGGCCCTCTAGGAGGCTCAAGATGGGCCTTTCGGAGACCTTCATTAACGACATGTCTGTTACTAACCTGGGTGTGGATTTCGAGGGCAGACGCGCACATCGCATTACAGGGGCCACAATGGCGGTGTCAGTCACAGACTTCAGCAGCATAGGGAGCAGTGAAGCAAACAGTTTTCTCGCCTCTCATTCACGACAAAACCAACACACTGCACTTCAGTCTGACTGACTCCCTTCTGCTATCCAGACACATTCATCCGCTCACTGAATATTAGTTCTTTTTTAAATTAAAAAAACAAATCTATATATATATATGAATATACTTTTTGGTAGTTTTTTTTTGTTTTTGTAATATGACATCAGTGATGTCTTTATTTGTACAGAGCTAAGAAATCTTGATTTCTCAAGAGTTTAAATAGCATTTATTTTTCTTGTCCTTCAGATATTTAATATCCTTTATGTCTTTAGTCGTATACAGTTAAACCTAAATGCTGGAGCAGAGAGCCGTGGTCTCTTACTGTACTCATCCCAACACCTGCATCTTTGTTTTACGGTCTCAAAGAAGTTGCTGCCACCGAAACTGCATTTTCCAATTTTTGTGTTTTAGGATTTTTCAGTGTTAACACCACCCAAGATAGACTAAGCCTTGGGAAATGTAGCATTTTGTACGTCAGGAAACTGGCTTTTGTAATTGAAATTAGTGATTTCTTTTGGAGCAAAAAAAAAGTTTAAACAGAGCACTTCTAGTCGCTGAGATGTTTCACCCCCCCAACCCCCCCCACCCCGCCCTTTTCTTAAACGAATCCTCGAGATATCTGTTTTTTATTATCTGAATTTGGGGTTTCGATTTCGTTATCAGTTGGTGTTAGAGATGGGATGCTTTTAAACATAAGCTTTAATAACTACATTTATTGTGGTAGTCCGAACTATTTAATAGCTTGTTATTTGGGGTTGATGTTTTTTTTTTTCAAATTTTGCCAGAAACATTTTTATTTTATATTTTTCTTAATTCTCAAGTAGCATGACTGAAATGAACAGTTTCTTTTTCTTTTTTTCAGCTGTGCACTATAAAAAGAAAAAAGGAAAAAAAAAGATTTGGCATGCAAATAGTAATGTAGCCTCCAATAACATTATATTAGACAGATTGGCTCTATGGGGCAGTCATATGCACTAGACAGTATTATCATAAGTTATTTTTTATTTTCAGCTATGTATTATATTTTATAGCTGCCAGGGGTACTGAAAACACCTGAATGTTAATTGAGCTAATTTGTTAATCACTTTTTACCTCTTTATGTTAAGCTCAATGTCTTAAGTTCTTTACTGTTGTTGTATATTGTATGCATGAAGCAGATTGGACTCTTGTTGACATTTGAAGCGCATTAATATTAAATGCCAAAAAGCAGTCAGCTTGCCGCAATGTATCAAAACCGATACTGCCTCGAAGCTTGACTCCTTCCTGCTATTTGCATTTTAAAACAACTTAACATAGAATAAATTTGTATTCTAAAAGCCCTGGTTTTGATTAGGGTATTGCAGAATGCTGAATTTCTTTTTCTTGTTTATGTCAATAATATGTAGATATGTATATGTATAGATTGTTGTACTTCTGTAAGTCTTACAACATCCATAGCTTATTTTTACCTTTGTTTTGTTTACTGCAGTAAGACGTCAAAAAGATGCATGCTGATGGTAGTCGTTTCAAAAAATACCACCAAATTTTTTTGAGAGAGAAATGGAAAATTGTAGAAATGGAAATAATTTTTGGACCCTCCCATTTAAACCCATTTGTTCACCTCTGTGCTCAGTAGACTGAAGAGTTTCATTGTTCAGCGTGATTCTTACACCTGGTACTTAACAGCTGCTATTAGTAATGTGAAGAGTCTATTTTCTATTGAATGCACTGCTGTTGCAATTATAAGTTGAGTTGAAATTCTAGTGCATCTACATAGTTAATACGTAGAGAAGTACTTGTTGTTAGTAGCATGTTTGGAGCTGCGAATACAGATGCTGATTGAAATGGATCCATAGATGCCACAGGGATAAGAAAGCACTACAAAGAGTTTATCTCTTGTTCAAAATGTTTTCAGTATCTGTACATTCAGCAGAGAACTTTATCATGCTCAACACACGACAAATGTAGTACTTGGTGCTCATTTAAAAGGTTTTATTTTCATACTTTCTCGTGTCTCTGCTCCTAATATTGTTTTAGTACTTTTTATAAATGATACAGTGAATCTCAGCTTTGCTGAAGAATTTACGAGTTGAAGTACAATGAGACTAATTGTACCCCGTACATATTTGCATATCCTTTCATTTTAAAGACGAACTAAAATAACAGAATGTACAAGTTGTTTTGACTTATAGAAGTAAACATTTTACAACTTAAAAATATGGAGAAAAGTTTGGTAAATTGTCCTCTGTGGATTCGAGTGTGTGTTTTTTAATATATATAATTTAGAAATGTAAAATATTTATAACATTTAAGGTTTTCATATTCAACCATGGAGGGGAGGACACAGTGGTAAAAATCTGTGAATAAAACCAACAATTCCTATAAATGTATGTCCATATATACAGACAATCATTACATTTAATTACAGAATTACTCGGATATCTATATTGTTTATAAAATATGTACATATAATTGTATTGCTTTTTGTTTGGTTTTTCATTATTTTGTATTTTTGTTGTACTTTATTACTTGGTGTTAAAAGCTCCAGTAATAAAATCTCTGGAAACAAATGAGTGCTTATTTGAAAATAAATTGACATCCCTCTCCAGTATTTTAAGTTAAAAAAGAACACAAGCTTTCAAAATTTATTTTAATCATTCAAATCCACAATACTCATAGTGATCCATTTTGTTCAGACCTGTAGAATATGCTGGCACTCTGATCAGTGCTTTTCTCTGAACCCAGAACACGTAATGAAACAGAAGAAGAAAATTAATAAACTGTTCATGATGGTCAGAAGACGGGCTGGTCAGAGTAGCCAGTACATCACAAGAGTAAATGACAGACAGATTGAAGAATAAGAAGGCCAAGAGTTCTGTGTTTTAATGTAAATACAGAGCACCCGAATAATGAAATAACCAATCATAGGCTTAACTATCAAATAATAATCTGTATGTACAATAAAACTGTAATTTAATTAGTTGGTTTGGTTTGCTATATGACATTATAAACTCCTCTTACACTGAGAAAAAAAAGTCATGTATCCGATTTCTGCAAATAGAGTGACTGAATGAACTGGACCACAGTCACTCTGGTCCACCACGCTGAAAGAAAGAAAAGATGCTATTGTCAGTGGTTTGTCCACGTTCATATCCATTTTTATTGTAAACATCACAGCATTTGTCTAAATGTGTTTTTAGCTTCAGAATAGAGTTACACAGTATTTAATTAACAAAATATTATTTCATTTACCTGAATGTAGTCCATTTCATCTAACGCAAGGGTTCTTCTGCGGTATTTCTGAGGGAGATCTCGAACTACATCAGTGCTGTCAGGGGTGCCAGGCAGTCGGATGATGGGTCCCGGTGGTTTGGGTGGAGGAGATATTGATGTTGTAGGTGGAGGTGCAGACGGGGAGATCTGTGGGAGAAAGGCTGCAAGCACATTCAGTGCTTCTTGCACTGGAAATACAGCACATGGAAAATATATTACCAACAAGGTAGTGGGGAGCCAGCTTTAGAGTTTGCTACCATGATTTAAATACCAAACATCCATCTGCCACAATCGTTTAAAAAAAAATTAAATTTACTATGCTTAGCATTTTGGAGAATGCAGAGTGAAACATCTCATGTATTACACAAATTAAAATGATGTGTTTCCCAGGATAATGGATTAAATAAACTCAATGACAAAATTTAGGCACAATATGGCCTTGTTACTGACCATTTGGCCTAGGGATGCCAGTCCGATCTGGAAATTTAATTAAAGGTGCATGAGGTCGCACAACCTGCAAATGAATAAATCTAATGAGAACAGTAAAACAAAACAGTCGTGCATAAGTGACTAGTCTACAGCAGGGTTTCTGGAAGTTTTAACACGGTAAATTTAAGAATTTGCACCTTTATTTAAGACCTTATTAAAAAATGTCTAAAGGTCTTTCCTTCCAAAAGTCTTGTTTTCTGTCAATATGACCAAAATAAAGTGATTTATAATTAAATCAAGAACAAATACCTGCTAGTGGGCTAAAAAAAAAAAAAAGAATAAATAAATAAATTCACACCTCATTGGCAGATATTTGCTCTTGTTTTAATCATACACTCACTTCATTATGCCTGGTTTCACAGAAAAGCAGATTTTATATCTTTATTTTCCATCTCAAGTAAAATGTATGCTGATTTAAGGACATTTGGATATTTCTATCAGAAACCAAGACAAAATACTCTGAGATATTTTTTTTTTTTGCAATGTATGCGTCATTTAATGTATGACTATGAATTGAAGACTCTCTGCTCTGATTGAAGACGTTTTAACGCTTAAAAAATTTAGGAAAGTCTTATTTGTGCTTCATTCAAGAGAAAACTTAGGCATATTCTGAATATTTAGAGATTGCATTTTATTGTACAAAATGCTTAATGTGCTGTTGAGATGACATTGTGGTTTACAGAAGGGAAATAAAGAAATATACAGAAAATAAACTTGGTTTGCCCACAAGGGCATCTGTCAAACCCGTGAAATCAATGAAATCTATTTGAAGTAAACACACTCAAGATCAAAATTACTAAATACTAAGCAGATACGCGATAATCGTTTCAACAATGCACCCGTATGAACGAGATGTAACAGCAAAACACTAAGTGTACAAGCTGAAGCGAGTGTTTAAGGTGTTTACCTGCACGACCCGACCGGCAGCTGCCATCTTGCCACTCACTTTGCTTCCCATGACGGCATCCGATTACTGCTTCCGGTTCAAACCCGCGCAGACAAAACCACAAAAAATACATTAGCAACCTGAAGAGGGCGCGATTGTATTGTAATTTGAAAGTCTGAGTCGTTTCTACAAACCACTGAAAATCAGACTCGACCTAAAAAAAAACGTTTTGATCGCTCAAGGACTATTATAAAGGACAATCAACGTGTACGTGTCTAGAATTAACTACAACCGTTATGTTTACTGATGGAATGAACTTGAAACAGGCTGTCAGTTCATGCACACATACATCGTAATGAGCTTTTATATCACACGACATCAATGATACATTACTGCAGCACAACGCAAAAATAATTTATTATAGAATTGTTCATCCTGCTAACATTCATCACAGGTGGTTTTGCCTTTAAAATAACGCTACATTTAAAATCTATAGAGCCACGCTTCCTAGTAAATAATAAACATACATTCTTACCGACAAGAAGCTGTCTAGTATTTAATTATAACCTTATTTTCCCATGTTGAACGCTGTGCTGACAGTGACCTTTCTGCTCATGCCATCAATAGTACATGCCATTGCCGTAGTTTTGATGCAGGTGGGCGGGGTTTCGAGGTTCACTCTGGTCACATGACTGTCATGTGACGTCAAGACTTCCTGGCGGCAGTTTGAAGCAGTCGATGGTTTTTGAAGTCGCGCTGCTTAGAATCGTGCAATTAAAAAAGGAATATTAGTAACGTTACACAAAAGCCGCTGCAGAAAGAACCAGAAGCGACGGTAAGTGAAACAAGTTGTTTACATACGCTCACTTGGTGAGTGCAGTTTTTTTTATTTTATATCCTTACCCGGTCATTATAAACAACTGGAAAGTCACTGGAATTCATTGGTTATGAGGTGCGAGAACTTTGGACCCAATCAAAGCTCATTTGACACCTATTTTTGTTATATCAATCATGTTGTATCAATTATCTATTTTTTTTCATAAATATAAAATAAATCTATATACGTTTTATATCTGAGGTCTCTGAAACCTCGAAATTTGAATAGGATTAATGGTGTTTTTATTTTTGCAGATACAAAATGATGAGTCTCAGTCATCATGATGAGGCCTCTTCAGATGTTGATCCAGTTGAAAGGAACAACAGTCTGCCTGATACAGCATCAGCTTCTGATGAAGTGACACCCACACGTTTATTAAAGTAATTTTCCATTATTTTTTTTTATTTTGTTTGAATGATTTGTTATCATCTTCCACCATTAAAGCACTAATTAGCAGTATATAACTACTATATACTGTTAGATACTATGTATTGCATACTATATATACAATAATAGATGAGTAGAACTATACTTTGTATGTTTCATGTATGTCTTGTTTTTTTCTCTCTTCAAGAATGAAAGAAATAATGGAAAATCAGTGCTTTGAAATGAACGTTAAAGTCAGCATGGGTAAGTTCAAATGTATATGTGAATAAACAACATTTATGAACTAATAATTAACCTAATGCTAATTGTAGTGTTTGTTTTTAAGGAAAACATAAAGAGTCATGTGAAGCTGATGCAGACCTGTAAGCGTGTATTTGAATTTATGAATGTATGTTTATATAGTATATGTTCTAAAATAACCTGACATTCATATTATTAACAATTTGTAGGTCTAAGTATGAAAGTGAAATAGAGCAGGCAAGACTCTCATATTTCAACAAAACACTGGTATTGAACAGGTAAAGATGCTGTGGTATCAAGGTTTTTTCTTTTTTAATCCAGTGTCCATGTATCCAAAAATGACTTTGTTTTTGTGTAGAATGCAGATTTGGAATGCCATCACTGAAAAGATGATTCAGAATGATGCAGATGCTGAGTGAGTGAATCCTAATTTAAATAAATCTGATCTAGGTATTCTGATGTTCAGTTGTCCCAACTTTCATCATACAGGGCACTAAAAGAACTGACCAATCAGAACACTGAGATCTGTGAAAAGACCCTGAAAATTTTAAAGGTGGGACATTCCCTGCTCTGCTATGTTTTAGACAAACCATTGTCATTTTTATGCATAATTCAATTTCATAATTCTTTTTTTGTGGCCATAGAATACTTAATTGCTAATATTTTTTCCAGGAAACACGAGAGCTTCAGGATCAGATCACAGATGTCCAAAAAGAAAGACTTGGTACTTATTGTTTTAATGACACTTGCTGATTTACAACCAGACCCAGATGGAATCCTGCAGACTTTTATAAAGCATTTTCTGCTGTGATTTTTTTTTTTTTTTCATTTGAAAGCTTGTTATATTTTGACAAGATGTAACGATTCTGATGGGTAAATGATCATATAAAACTGTGAAAAGAAAGCTACAATCACATTTTCAGTATGCTTTTTAGTAGAAAGTAATATCTCATTCATGTTTTCCTAGACCTAAAAGGACAAATTAAGAAGAAAATGCAGGAGATAAATGAGTTGAAACAGGTGAAGGAAAACCAAGGAGAAGTCCAACAGAGAGCCAAAGAAAGAGCTGAAGCGGTCCTACAGAAATACCAGAAGGTCACCACCATTTTACAAAATGTGCTTCGGGTATGTGGCTTCACAATGCTTGCTTGTGTACTTCTCATTCTAATTTAATCCATCTTGCCGTTTATTTATTTAGAAACACTGCTTTTTGCATAAACTTTGTCATAAAACCCTTGCTTTCAGGGAATCATACTGGCCAGTAAAGTCAACTGGAGGGATGATCCTAAATTAAGGGACGTTGCAATGGGATTAGAAAACATTCCCAACTAAAGACCTGTTTGAACACAGTTATCCAATGTATGTAATTTACCTGTAAATGTGCTCACTGTTACCATGTTCAGAGTTATGCATATTTAAGCTTTTTATAACGGCTCATTTGAAAATGTTTTAAAAGCATTCTGAATGTGAGATAAATGTTATTATATTAATTCCACTTACCAAATGAATTTTCTTTCTTTTTTTTAAGTTCTGACTGATCCTTCAATAAGGGTCGATGTATTACTACATTCATCACCAGCTGTACTTCTTTAATGCCATGCATTTAGGTTAAATGGGTTTTGTTGACATGGTAACTAGACAACAACTAAACAAAACAGCCTTTTACAAAGTATTTTATATTCAAGCCAGTTTTATTTTCCAGTTTAAGTGAAAAGTTTTAATACAGACATAATAAAAATACAGACATTATTTAATAAAGTTCAAGCAGTAGAAAGGATAAATTGCATCATATTTTCACCACCTGTCCTGCAATACAAGGGCTTGCTCTCTTCCCCTCCACCAGCACAGGGTTTGGCTGAATGAGTAACCTTCCATAAGTCCCACCAACCTGTCCTTTAGTGAGACGGCCAGGATTGACACACACACAGCCAATCACATCCTGAGAAATAATGGAAAATTAGTTTTCCAGTCAGAATTGACATAACCTTTTATTTGACAAGGTATATGAATAAACGCATCTGAAAATGTGAATGATTTACCTTGATGAAATAGCGAAGTTCAGAAGGAACGATAAGAATATCAGGTGTGAGTTTCATTTGGCCAAATTGTTGAAACTTATCATAATCCATGTTAACTTCCTCCGCAGGAGGATAGAGAGGATAATAGCTAAAAGAACAATGAAATGTAGTCTCAGGAGCAGCAGAAAAGAGCACAGACAAACAACATTTTACTACTAATCAAACCTGAGGTAATTTCATTTTAATGATGAGGACTGAATATGTTCTACAAACCTCCTCTGGGTCAACATGTGTTTCATGATCCGTGAGAAACGTTCTGTGCCCGTGCCACTGCAAAAACCATAATTATACCATAAATCAGTGCTTGTGCTCACTCGTTCCTAAGAAGTTATTCTTTTTAAATTCACTGAATGTTAATGAAATAATGTAGGTTCACATGTTAGTTGTAGGTTGTTTTCATGCAAGAATTACTAGTTGTTCAGTGTTATTACCTGTTGATCTCTTCAGCTCCCATATGAAACAAAATGTCTGTAGAGGTCAGGCCAAATGCCACATTACTAATGAGGAGTGTGCAGGGGTCAGGAGCTAAGGTCACTCGCTAGGGGAGGAAAATGTATATTGGACAACAAGAGTAGAAATAGAAACAGTTTAATTACTCAGTTAAAACATTAAGACTTATTAAATAAAGCCATGTCTTTTTAATTAAGTTTGCCCTGAATCCTAAAAATGATAAAATATTCATCACCAGCACTTCAAAATAAAGAGGACAGCCAGTTACATTCAAAGCATCTCACCGCTGAATCATCTTTGCTGAGGTTGCTCAGGTTGAAGGGTGGCTGAGGATAAATGTAATGATGATGGACATCCCTCAGAGATGGCACAAACACCAACCTGCATCCCGACCTATAATAAAAGAATGTGTGCAATGAAACACACAGTTGTACACTACGAGCACTTTCAATAAAAATGTGATGAAAAAAATAAAAATACAAACCCTTTGGTTCCTTCCACTATGCTATCCAGACATCTCTTGAAGATGGTTTCAAATGTTTCTGTTACCTGGTTTTTCTGTTAAAAAGGTTAACCATCAAGTGGTTAAATTTGTGGCCTTTATGAAAATTTTTAATATAGGAATTTCAAATACATACAAAATCTGGATTACCTCAATCTGCTCATGTTTGGAATCAACAAAAGGCCCAAGCTGTAAGAGAAATACAGTTTCCACAGATTTCCACTGTCAAGATTCCAATGATTTAAATACATTTATATAAAACTTCCATAAAAGCAGTCACACTGTTACATGAATTTGGTTGTCACAATTGTAGACTGTTGAACTAAAACACAACAGAAATGTGTCTAAAGCTGTACCCACCAGAATGCACACATCAGGCCGATCTTTATTGATGATAGTAATGAGGTCAATCAGAGGGTCATAGGTCAGACTTTCAGAGGGGGTGTACGGTCCACAAGCCATCATAACCATCACAGGCTCAGACACTGAAAAAGTGTGTTTTGAAGGGTATACTATGAGCATTGATCTCATCAGCGATGTTCATGATACATTTTTACTCATCTAACCTTCATCCATTTCTTGTTTCACTTCAGGAGGACAGTGAAAAGGCAGGGGAATACCCTGGTGGAGAAAAAATAAATAAATCACAGAATAAATACCATAACTCATTATTTAACAAATTCTAACTTAATCCAAACAGCTTTAAACTGTTAAGAGTCATATGCAAGGGATACCTCGTATACTTTGGTAGCAACAAACTTCTCCCCAGAGGTGTTCATACCTTCCATGACAACAACCTACAAAAGAGAGCAAGAGAATGTTGCTAACATAGATAATATATGCCAAACACATTGCATGATTAGAGATGTGGGGAGGGGGGGGGGGGTACATTTTCCAATATATGTTTTTTCTCAAATGAAAAATATTCAGAATTTTAAGATAATTATTAATACTTCTGGTTCATGCAATTATATGCAATATAATATCACTTAGTAATAAGATGAAAAAAAAAAGCATCACCTGTCCAGGAAAAAGCGAGAACTCTTTGAGCTCAGACAGATCCACAGGCACCTGTCTGCCCCCCTGTTCCTGTCCAGCCTCCAGCAGCACAGATTGGGCGTTGAGCTTCCCGTTACTGTCACAACACACTTGGCCCAGCACTGTGATGCTATCCTGCAACAAAGAAAGAAAATAAGATTACAGTTAGTTAAAATGGATACAAACACACACTGCAGAATTAACTTTTGCAGATAAATATTTTCTTTTTTATCACTTCTAGAATTGAATTCTTTAGCCTCATTTACTTATTGAGTCATGATGATGTCTTTGCTTGTACCTGAACAGGTAATGAAACTGCAGAGAATTCCTCGATGTTAAAATGACTCTGGAGTTCTTCTCCGAGTTCCTCAATCTTTTCAGTCAGAACTATAGATAAGATAGAGAACATCTAGAAATATCTAAAAAGACAATCTGTATGTTTCATGCAACACAAACACAAATCTACATCCTGCTATGCAGGTAGAACGGTTTTAAGTAATTGTGGAAGAATCCACATCCAACATGATGCACGTTTGGAAAAGAACAACGATTTGTACGAAGGGTTGAGTCGATGAGAAGAAAACGGCCTCACCGTCCCGCACGTCTCTCAGTCTCTGGAACATGTATTTGTAGCTGCTGATGAGTGAATTCTCTCCTCCTTCCAGCATCTCAACCCTCACAGAGCTATGTCCTTTACCCGTCCAGCGCGGACCCTGCACCACCCCAAATGACGAAACCACCTCTCCTCGCCCACCACGCATGCCATATTTTTGAGAAGGAGTTGCACTACACAAACACACAACACAACTTTATATTTACAGATTAAACTTATTATATCATCTGGAAGTTAAAAGACATCAGATTCCTGTTACCATTCTAATTATTCCACAATGTCTTTAATGTCGATCAAGTTATGGTTGTGTCCGTGATTTTGTTATTTGTTCTGTAGCCTCATAAAGGTCTCACATATTAAAATCTGAATAAATGTTTGGTGATTTTACTACCTTGGTGAAAAGCTTGCAGGTGACAGCAACAGACTGGGACTGGTGAGTCGGGCTACACCTCTCTTGGACTGAGGATGTTCTGGGGTGGTCAGCGCTCGCTTCTGAGAGCCCTACAGTCACAAAGAGATTGGAATACATTTACATTGGTGCTTTTCTCCAGTCCGGTTTCAAAGAAAGCAAATGTCAATAAACTGGAAATTACAGCAGTTGAGCAGACCAAACAAACAATTTGGGTTTACTTTTAAGAGCTGAGCTATACATGATTTCCTCATTTTGGAATCAGTAATGCATTATTATCCGTCTATCTACATTTCCATCAAGTGTCGCCTACTAATCAGTCACCAATTTCTCTTACTTTGGCAGGTGTTGAATAGGAATCCAGAATGCTCTCCTCTTCCTCTTCTGCACGGATTCTTTGAGACTCTATTAAGAAAACTACTTTGAGCATTTAGTGAAAAAAAGAAAAAATAATTACATCACATCAAATTAAACCCAGCGATGGTTTGAGTGATAAGGATACAGTTCCTGGATAGAATTGATGTCTCTTGTCTTGTTAAATTGGCTTCCCTTTGATGAGCCTTTAGGCTTTTTCTTCTTGTTCAGTATCTGTAAGGAGCACATAAGCAGTATACAAATCAAGAAGTCAAGCATAGGGGGTCTTATTTATTAAGGCATCTCAGGATATCTCAGAATATTTGTGTTGCAGTTATGTTTTGCACACTTGTACTTACTTCATGTTCAAACTGGTCCAGGTTATCAAGAGTGAGCAGCAGCTGGCCTTTACCAGAGCTGAAAGCAAACCATTCAAATACGATCTCATCCCCTTTCAGCCTGTGACACAAACACTGCTCCAACACTACAAGAGACAATTATTACTGTATATATCCCCATCATAAGAGTGTAATTATATATATATATATATATATATATATATATATAGTGAATATATCAATTATATTAACAAAAATTAAAACGACAAACAAGAAACTTGACATTTAACGTTACTTTTATCCACAGTGTCATCGTTGAAGGCTATGTTGAAAGTGTCGAGTTCAGATTTGATGTCCTCTGCAGTGACTGATGCCATTGTTGTTGTGTCCTGTGATGTTCAAAAATTCAGAATTTGTAACATTAGAACAGAATAAAGAAGATGCATAGATGTTCCGAGTAACGATTCCATCAATCACAATGTTAAGTGCCCCGCTGAATAAAACACTGAACTGGCGCTAAACACCATAACTTAAGAACCTATTTTGCTTTCTAAATACAATTATATTCAGCGGAATATAAAGCTCAAAATAAGAAAGTTATCTTCAGCAGACATTATTATCACGTGAAATCTTACCTTCTATATTAATATAAAAATTCAGCTGTCATATTCCTCAACAGTAAGTGCATCACGTTCAGATTGCCGCGAAAATGTCCCAGCAACAAGAGCTCTAAAAAGGTCACTTCCGGTTCCTCCACGCGACCTCCACAACGAAAGAGGGAGCTTGAGGCGGTGCACGGAACGGAACCTAAGTTGCTGCACGTGTTTATGATAGCGTGAACGTACTCACACATTTGTACTGTAATTTCACAGTTTGGAATCTCAAACATTACTTATCAAAATGCCGAAGGTTAAAGCTGAGAAAAAATCTCGACAACACCAGGAGGTGAAGAGTCAAGGTAACGTCAGCGTACGTTCGTGTTCTGTACTGCATACTGACGTAACGTTCTTGTCTAATAAAATGAAGCTTGTTTTTTTGGACCATAAAGAATGTTTGCATTGTGATATATATTTTTCATGACATTTAAGCACATTTTCATGCGAAGTGACATCAATATAATGCATCATATAGATACGTTTTAAATTTGATTCGCGCTTTCTCTCAAGTTTAAAGTTTATTTGGTTAATTGTCATGCCAATAATGTCACATGCCAAATTTGTTTTTTTTTTTCTTTTTTTTCTTTGTGGGCTATTATTGGACACGTATGTTTAAAGTTTGTTAGATATCCGCCGCTCATAAACAAAGCATTCATTTGTTTCAGGTATTATGTTCAATACTGGTATTGGTCAGCATATTTTAAAAAATCCTTTGGTTGTCAACGGCATCATAGAGAAGGTCAGTATGTGACTTTTCTGTCAAATTTTTTCCTTTTATATTTCTGCCAATTCATATTTCTTCTAAAGAAAGTGTCAGCTCTCTGAATGTGTCCCCACATTGTAACAGCACAAAATAATCAGTGTGTTAATTTAATACAAAAACATCTTTGCAGGCAGCATTACGACCAACAGATGTGGTTCTGGAAGTCGGTCCGGGAACTGGTAACATGACTGTCAAACTCCTGGAGAAAGCCAAGAAAGTAAATATGTTTCATTAAATGTTTAAACTCTGGATTTAAACTAGTGATTAATTTATTTATTTTTATTATTATTTCCCCCCAAATCATAATTACTTCATTTTACATTAATTCAAAGGTAGTTGCATGTGAGTTGGACACCAGGCTTGTCGCTGAGCTTCAAAAAAGAGTTCAGTGCACGTAAGTGTTTTTCGTACACATTCACTGCCACTGTTGTCAAGACCTCAGCACCTGTTTGATTGAAAAAATCTGTTTTCAATGCAGTCCAATGCAAAACAAGCTACAGATCCTCATAGGGGACGTTCTAAAGACAGACCTCCCCTTTTTTGATGTCTGCGTGGCTAACTTGCCTTATCAGGTATTGGTTTACCGATTTGTTTCTCCTTGATCGCTGTAGATCTGTCTTCAGAGTGGCTGGTAACATTTTACAATAAGGTCCTATTAGTTAATTTTAAGTAATACGTTAACGTTCAGATTTGTTCCAGTATTTATTCATTTTTTTAAACGTTATTGGAAAAAAAACTGCTGTTAATTTGTAGTTCCTATTAGCTCAAATCGATAATATTAACAGATTTGATTTTAATAATGTGTCGTATTTTTAAATGTTGAAATTAACCATAACTGAGACTAATTTAAAGCTTTAGAAGTATCTGTCATGTTAATTTAGTTAACAAATGAAACCTTACTGTAAAGTGATTTTTTTTTTTTTTTTTTCTAGATATCATCACCTTTTGTGTTCAAGCTGTTACTTCACAGACCGTTTTTTAGGTAAGAAATTGAAAAAGCCTGTTTTTTTTTTTTTTTTTTTAGGCTGGTTCAGTAAATGTGAGTGTAGAATAGAGTAAACAAACTAGTCGAAAATATGATCCACTCTTTAAACTGAAAAATGGGACTTAAATTCCTACCTGCTTCTATCTTATTGGTTATTATGATTTCTTCCATTCACATTTGTACAAGTGGCTAATTTTCTCCCAATTATACCATCTACGACTTTACAAAACCAGTTAAAACCCACTACATTACAATGGAAAATAATAATGAAAAATAAAAAAATCTGTCTGTAGGTGTGCTGTGCTGATGTTTCAGAGGGAATTTGCCATGCGGTTGGTAGCGAAACCAGGGGACAAGCTATACTGCAGATTGTCCATCAACACGCAGCTCCTAGCCCGTGTGGACCACCTCATGAAGGCTGGTGCCTGTTCCGATTCATTTAATGTATTCTCATTATTATTCATATGTGAAATCATATACTAAAATTTTATGATTATGAAGGTGGGAAAGAACAATTTCAGACCACCTCCAAAAGTAGAGTCCAGCGTGGTGAGGATAGAGCCCAAAAATCCTCCACCACCTATAAACTTCCAGGTAAGTGTCCTTAATTTAAGTGTGTATACTGACTGAGCAGTTATTGGAAATAATATAGTCTTGTTTTTCCACATATATAGGAATGGGATGGTCTTGTCAGAATTGCTTTTGTCCGAAAGAACAAAACACTCAGTGCTGCCTTCAAGTAAGATATCAGTAAATGGTGTTTTTGTTGAGCAATCAATAGTAATAAATTCAAGCAGCTGGCCAGTCGTGATATTGAATTGACATTTTCGTTGTTGTTTTTTTTTTCTTCAATGAAGGTCTGCTGCAGTCGAACAGTTATTGGAGAAGAACTACAGAATCCATTGCTCAGTGCACAACATAGTGAGTCTGCTTCACTTTTTAAATATACTCGACTTGAGACACCATTATATTTTTGGCTTTTACAGGTCTTAAAAAGTCTTAATTCACCCTTCCAAAAAAAAATAAGTCTTTAAAAAAAGGTCTTGAATCAGTCCTAAATTCATATTCATGGCATTAGATGTTGCATACATTGCATTAATATCTTTGTTAGTATTTTGTCTTGTTTTACATTTCAAATATCTAAACAACCTTAAAGATAAATTTAATTAAGATGCAAAATGAAGATACCTGATGCCTGTTTTCTGAGAATTTGAGAAAATGAAGTGAGTTTGAGTAAAACAACCAAAAATGTCACCTTTATCCCCTTTGAATTTAACTGTTTTTTTCTCAGCTCACTGGCAGTTTCTCACAAAGCAAGACTTGTCTTGTATGTCATTTTGCTTCTCAAGTAAATGTATCTTGATTTAAGATTTGGATATTTGCACTGAAAACAAGAAAATACTGAGGACGGAAATCCTTTTTGCTCTGTGTGCTATGAAGGTACAGTAAAAGTTATTTACAAATTCTAGTTAAAGTATATTTTTTTGTAAGAAATAGATTTAGGGAACATCGACACACTGTGTTTCATTTAAATTTATTCCTTAAATTTTCTTTAAGTGGTCTTAAAAATGGTCTTGGAAAAAGTCCTAAATTTACTTTCATGAATCCTGCAGAGATCCTTCTATTAAAATACATTTCCAAATTGTATTGCAGGAAGTGCAACAAGATTTCAGCATCACTCAGAAAATTGAAAGCATTCTTCAAGAGTCAAATTTCAGCGACAAGAGGGCACGTTCCATGGATATAGATGATTTTATGGTGTAAGTATGACAATTCACTTCATAAAAAATACTTTTTAATGCTTGTTCTTTGGGGGGTGTTTCGTTAAGCATTTTTTCTGTATCCATATTTTACGGTAGGCTTCTTCATGCGTTCAACTCCGCTGGGATACACTTCTCCTAAGATTTAAGAAACGGGAAACAGCTACTAGGCTGACAGGAAGTGATGTAACAATCTTCTCATATTTTGGTTGATGCTAGAATATGAGGTGAATGGGACCCCTAATCACTCAGGCTGGAAATGTTTTGTGCCTTTCCTGAATCAGGGAATATTTACGGACATCATTCAGATGTAAAACTGGTGACTGTTAAGAGGATTGGAAGAGGACATCTTGGGTTTTTATTACTTCTCTCTATGTACATGCTCTGCAGTTGTGAGTACACCAGCCAGTTTACTCTTCGTATAACTGAGGTTGTCACAAAGAATATTAATCTTCACCAATCCCAGCACTGAACACATAGCATACTATCCCACCCACTGTGTACTGCTAAAGTGCCTGAACTGTCAAAGTGAGAAATGCTAACACTTTTCGATAAGGTTTAGTTGGTTAACCTTAAAGTATTTATCAGGTGGCATGTACTAATTGATGGTATTTTTACAGCATTTTGTATCATCTTGTGACATCTTAATGTTAATTTGTAAATATTGAAATAAATTTCATCTAGTTTACAGTGCAATAACTTAAGTTAAACAGTTTGGAATGTTAAACTTGTATTAGTATATATTAAAAATTACTTCAATTAAAAAATGCTGCACTGTTTGTCCATGCTAGCAATTGCTTTAATGTTAAATTGGAACTTATTGTTTAGTGCTACCTAGAAATCTTTTAACATTCAGGTAAATGTATGTAAACTTTGATGTGTAAATATAATGGCTAATTATGTAATAGGTGATTGACCTATTCTCAGATTCATTTAAGGCATGTTTCTTAGTAAGGTTTAGCTGTACAAGGTCAATAAAACCATTGAAAAATATTTTGTTAATTTTGGTGTTTAGAAAATGTAAAATCAATCTGCATACGGATCTTTGGACTTTATAAGAAAGTTGAGAAAATGCTTGTTCTGTTGCTCGCATACCTCGTGTGAGACTTGTCAGTAGTGTGTTTCTATTACGAATAATATTTAACCGTTTCAAAGCCACTCTCTTAAATTGTGATGTCAGTGAAGCAGAGTTTCAGATCCTCCTCCCGTTTTTTATGCAGGATGTTAAAGAACGAAGTCTGAACTTGAGAAAAGGTGCTTTGATGCAACATGCTTTTATACTTTTTTAGCTGCAAGATAATCAACACTTAAGTAAAATCTTGATTCAAAGCTTTTTCAAGTTAGGCTTACCCATAATCTTTAGGGAGGTAAATGCTTTACCTTACCTTTGTGCCATGTTTAATATAAATGCAAATAAATATCTTCAGTAAGGCTCTTTTGTGCACCAAACACACGACGACCATCTCCAGATACTGACCAACATCCTGAGTGTACTTCAAAAAAAAAAAAGACATTTAAGCCAGCCTAAGATTTGGTTTTAGCTGGTCTTGCTGGCTGGTCTGTTGGACAGTTTTAGGATTTTGGCCTCATTTTAGCTGGTCTGACCCATTTAATCCAGTCTTTTTCTTTCTTTTTTTTCTTTCAATAAAGTACATTCTCTGTACTTTAATAAAATGCTAAATAATGGTGGTTTTTCACATGACATCAGATTAAATGAGTTGAAAATCGTTTTAGTGGTGGTTGTTAGAATAAATGATAGGATTATTACTATGGCAGTTTCATGTTTTGACTTTACGAACTTTTTGTTGTAGTCACATTATTTGACCTCTAGATGGCTCTCAAGTACCGTTACAGATATTTATGTATAGCATTACGTACATGAAGGCTAATAGCGACTGACTTTCTTGTAGTACATGGCTAAGAAAGCAAAACGTGTGAATGAGTCATGTTTTAAAAAATAAATAAAATGGAAACAGATCTGTCAACATATGGTATAATTAGGTGTTTGCTGTTTAACTTAAAATCAAGTTGGCAAATTCTGCATGTTTTCCTCCTCAACCTGGCTCCTTTTACTCCTACCAACACCAAAATGTCACTGCTTGTCTCAATATTGATAGATCTAGCTTTATTGATTGATAGCAGGCAGGCAGGGACTCGTATATGCTGGGGTGAAGTGTCTTGCTCTATGGAGAAGTGGAAGGAATTGACAGTGGCCTCTGCTGTCAATCAATGCAAGAGTTTGTGTCGACTGCATGGCAGAGATGGACAGATAGAAAGAACTGTACTTTATTAATCTGGATTTATCTTCCAAAAATGTATGGTCTGTAGGTTTCTTTTTCTCTTATGCTATCCAGACTGCATTTATTTGATCAAAAATATAATAAAGACACAAAGTGATATTGTGAAATATTACAATTTAAAATAACTATTTTTATTTTAATATATTTTAAAATGTAGCCTTCAGTGTCACATGATCCCACATAAATCATTCTAAATATGCTGATTTGCTGCTTTAACAAATCTTTCTTATTATCAATGTTGAAAATAGTTGTGCTGATTAATAGATAGAATATTAGTTATTTTTGTGGAAAACATTTAATTTTTTTGGTCAGGATTTTTTGATGAATAGAAAGTTCAAAAGAATAGAGTTTATTTGAAAGTATGAAAGTATATTTTTTTAACAAAAGAAAAAAAAATCTTACTGACCCCAAACTTCTGAACTGTAGTGCATATGATGTAGGCTATCCATCCCTCTTGTTTATTATTTATTTTTATCAAAGGTGCATTGAGAGATGCGGATAAATTTGCAGTTTTATGAAGGTTGATATACTCCCCACATTGACTCTGAACACTTAAAGTGATGCATAATACATGAAATTATGAGTGCACATAGTCATGTTTGACATTTCTAGAGCTAAATGTCACCTGAACAGGTGTATCTTCTATTGCAGGACATCCTGCAGTGCAACTAAGATTTTTTTTTTTTTGCATTGCACCTGCTCATTTAAACAGATTCCTCTCTAACACATTACTTTATTTAATGGAAGATGTCACTGAATTGTCTGAGAAATCTTTGCGGCCTTACAGCAAAATGCTTTCAGCAAGTATTACAAACTTTCCGGCTGAATTGCAGTTATCCTTGCACAGACTTTCCATTTTTCACTTGGCTCCTGAAGTCATGATGAAAATAATTAATTGGGCTTTTGGTGTAAATCCCACTCATGCTATCCAGAAACTGTCCTAGTTTTCCTGTATACGCAGGTTCTTGCCAGTCGCCGAGCCTGAGGCCTGCTGATAGGATCGAGATTAGAAATTCAAATATCTTTCTTCTTTGATGTAAAACAAGAGAGCTTTTGATCCTGGCACCCGGAGGACATGCCAACCCAGTCTACACATTGATCCTGCGAAACTTGTTTGACTTTTAAATGAATTTATTTATCTCTTTCTACTGTATGTTTCTTTTTTCCTATTAAATTGTTCACTTGGGGCAAATGCTTCGATTCTCTTGATCACTGTCTGTGATACAGAATAAAGTAGAACTCTGAGCGACTGGAGGCCATGGGAAATATCTGTTCTGTGGGTCAAGCATCTGTTGTTGCAGAGCTTAATTTGAAGTTTCAGTGTCACTATTGCTTTCTATTGTAGTTGTAGAAATTCTTCTTGCCTTCAGTGACCTCCATGTTGCGTAGTGGCCCTTTCTGATTGGCTGGTTGCAACAGACCGTGGTGGTGTTCCATAAATACTCACTGTAGCATTTAGCTCCTGTCAGGGTTAATGGTGTGGGACGGTCTTAACGACCCCAGACAATGATGCCATGATAAGCTAATCTAAGGGACTCCATCACTGAGAAGGTCACGATCAGGATCTCATCACAGTTTTGAATTAGTTCGCTGACTGGAAGTGATGATTAATTCTATCACAATGGGAACCATTATGGATTTTGCATTTTAGATGTGTCAAAATGTGCTTTTGTAAATTTGTGGTTTGTTATTCATCCATTTAGCCAACATTGAAGGTAGTGTGAGTCAAAAGCACTTCTTTTTTTAAATGCTGACTTTTTAATTATTATTAGGGTACAGAGGACAGGAATTGATGTGGAGAATATTTTTGTATTCTTGAAAAATGTGTAAACGCACTTAAAGCCGTATTGGCTAAAAAAAAGTTTTATTTTATTTATATATATATATATATATATATATATATATATATGCAGTTCAAAACCTGAGTGATGTCCTTTTTTCTGCTGAACACAAAAAAAAGTAGTTTGAAGAATGCTGAGGGGCCAAAAACAGTGACTTTATTGACTCATTGCATAGAAAGAAAACCCCCCACCAATACCTTCTTTTGTGTTAGAATGAAATTAAAGTGAAAGATTTTTAGATAATTTAGCAAAGAATTTTCTTGTTTAAACCAACTTTTTTTTTTTATTTCTTTCTTTTGCTTTAAGTAAATTGATTTGGTGTTGGATGCTTAGGTATTTGTACTGGAAAACATCAAAAATGATGATTAATAAACATTTTGCAGCCACAAACTTTACTGCACTTTTTTCCACTTATTTTAAGTATATTATGTTATCTCATGATCAAGATATAAAAACAAGTCTTAGTGTCATATGCAGCATCACTTCTAAAAGTAAATCTATCTTGTGTAAAGTATTTATTTTTTTATTTTTATTCAAACACAGAAGTCACATAAACCTTGTTAAAATCTCATTAAGAAGTCTTTTTTTGCAGTATATTGAAATACAGAGGTAACTTCTCTTTCTAAATATTTCACTTTTGTAAATATTAAATGCTGTTAGCATTACTCCCTCGTTAATTTAATGTGGTCTCACACTAGACCTTTGAATTAGTGATACCCCAGTGAGAAGTTTATTTCTTAAGAGCATTCACACTGATGATTAAGCTTGCGACTATCGGTCTTCTCTTCATATATTTCCCCTCTCATTCTCTCTCAGACTAACGGATGCTTGAAATGCGTTGAGGTATTCCCTGCGTGCTCAGTTGGACGTGGCACAGGAGCACGGCTGGGCTCTGACCTGGGCCCCCCTGTTGGATATTGATGTCTGCAGATGTTCACATACAGAAATGGCAGCCTCATCCCCTCCTGCTCCTGATAAATCATATAAAGGGAGGGATTCACTCTACATTATTGATGGTCCGTAGGGAGGGATGAGAGAGGGCTTACTAGAGAAAGAGAGAGAGAAAAAAACATGCTGTTCAGCCTTTTCAGCTGCCCAAGGTTAGCCAGACACCAGTTAAGAGATCCTGACAGGTGTGTGTGTGTTAGTGAGAGAAAGATTTTCCCCATGGGGGACGATGATCTGGAGTTTTTGAGAGCCAGCCTTGCTGTGACAGGCCTCTTCACAGCAACCTGTCAGGGCAGCCCCTTTCAAGCAGGTTTGAGGGATGTCATGAGGCTGTGGCATGGCAGTCTTTCGGAGGGGGAGGGAGAGAGAATGGAGATTGAACGGAGAGCTGTATTTCCTGCACTCACACCACTGACTATAACATGCATGAATTTTATGAGGCTGTGAAGCTCAATCAGTTAGCGCACACTCCATGAAAAGAGTGTTTTCACACACATCCTAATGCATTCTGCAACTTTCATTTTCATAATTTAAACCTCAGTGCCCTTTAGGCACAAAAAGAAACTCTGTCTTTGTTCGGAATAGCATACTTCTAACATAACTACTACTTACTTTATTTGGGAAGTAGTGGCCTAGTGGTTAGAGCGTTTGTTGTGGGTTTGAGTCTTGGGTTGGCAATACCACGACTTAGGTACCCTTGAGCAAGGCACTGAACCATGGGTGCTGCAGCATAAATGGCTGCCCACTGCTGTGTGTGTGGGTTCACTGCTGTGTGTGCGCACTTTGGATGGGTTAAATGCAGAGCACGATTTCTGAGTATGGGTCATCACCATACTTGGCTGTATGTCACGTCACGTCACTTCTCTTACTATTTCAGCAATATCTGTTAAAAAGGCCATTATAGCTTTAAGAATAATGAATCTTCTGATCGACTCTCTCGCTCTCTTTTACCGAGACTGATTGACACACAGGCAGCCAGACTGATTGACACACAGGCAGCCAATCAGCATTCGCTGATCAACGTGCAGGCAAATATCCCGCCCACAGCGCTTAGGGTGAAGTTGAGAGTGAGTCCATCGGAGCGCTGATGCAGACGCTAAACTTTGACATTGCATGTCATATATAGCTCCACTCATTTTACGGATTTTGTTCGTCAATGTACACTGAGTGGAATATTGTATCCCTCTATCTATCTATCTATCTATCTATCTATCTATCTATCTATCTATCTATCTATCTATCTATCTATCTATGTACAGTTGTTGCAGCTATTAAATTATGGTAATATTGTATTAACCACCACTGTCATTAAAAATAAATAAATTAAAATGAAAGAATAATTCTAAAGGCTTCTTTTAATGGTTTAAAGGCTGAAATACACCATACAACTCTTAAAACTCGAGCAGATTTCCAAACACTGCGCATCATACTCTAAATAACTGAAAATCACACACGACCAGCTCATTCTGAATGGAAAAACTCACACAGTATATGAAATGTGTAATCTTTAACTTCCCACAATCTGCAGACTTGCTCTGACTTTCATCAACTATATAGCGTTGACTCAGAAAACTTTCAGCAGCATTTTCTGTGACAAGAGTAATGTACTCTAGCCTTAAAAGAGATTCCACTTTGATTTATTAGGATTTTACAGTAGCAACTATAAACGTCTGTAACTACGGCATTTGGTTGGACATTTTTCAAAAATGTTATTTTAAGAGTGATTGCTAATAACTTTACTAAAACAAACCACTCTTTCCTCTGTGTCTATGTTACTTAAACAGTTCCCACTTCCAGTCATTAGAATTCAGCTTTTGAAAATGGCAGTATAACTGGACCTTCCATGCAAGCTCAATTCCTCTCTCCCTCTCTCCCTCTTCACACTGTGGTTTTGAATGAATTAGCTCTCTTTTTGATGGTGAGAAGCTTTGAAAGCTTGTCCTCTAGCCGCCCAGCCGCCCCTGGCTGTGGTTAATTCCTGGTGCAGTGCAGGCCGCCTTTGAACCTCTAGAGGGGGTGGGACAGGCATCTGGGGAGCGGGCGAGTACAGCCTGCGTTCTGCCAGCCGGAACAACACAGCTCGCCCAGATACAAGCTCTAGAACGCTGTCTTCTAGAATGCTGTAGAATGCTACAAGGGTTGAATTCGATTGAGAATCGAATCACAACGCTCTACCACGCTCTACCACTTGAGCTACAGGAACACTAATATATATATATATTAGTGTTCCTGTAGCTCAAGTGGTAGAGGGTTGTGTTAACAAGTGCAAGTTTGGGGGTTTGATTCCCCGGGAACATATGATAGGTAACAATTGATAGCCAGAATGCACTGTAAGTTGCTTTGGATAAAAGCGTCTGCTAAATGTATGTATATATATATACTGTATATATATATATATATATATATATATATACACACACACACACACACACACACATTCTCAGCATAGAAAACTCTAGTACTTTACTCTTAAAACATACAGTGTATCTCATATGATGTTATTCTTCTATCTTGAGGTAAGTGTACTTAAGCAAACACAAATGCAGTAATTTTTCCTCGCCTATGAGCGGCAGGGCCATCTTCTTGATAATTTAAAATCCAGGTGTGAAGGAATGTCAGCTCTCTTCTTGAATAACACCATTAAACCCACTCTGGTAGAGCTGAGTGCCAAGGTCTAGGCTGTTAGATAGCAATTATCTCTCCTGAAGAGCAAGCGGAAGGGAATCTCACTCATTTAATTGACTGTCAGGCTGCTATCTGCGTGTGTGCTTACTGTAATCGGACATGTTCCACGTCCCACAAATTGTGAGTGGTCCAGTTCAAGGTAAATTTCTTGTGCCATTTATATGATAGCACGCTCCTAAAAGTTGACTAAATGAACCTTTAGCAGACAAAAAGAATTCTCTGATGTATAACATAAGCTACATTTATCTGATCAAAAATACAGTAAAACAGTAATATTGTGAAATATAAGATATTCTATTCTATTAAACTAGTTTAAAATATTTTTAAATATAATTACGTTTGATGATTTTTGTTTGCCATTACTCAAGTCTTCATTGTCTCATGATCTTACAGAAATCATCTGATGCTCAGGAAACATTTTGATTATTAATCAAAACATTACACTCAAGAAGCATTATTATCAATATGGACAACAAGCACTGCTGTAAGAATATACAATAGAATAGCATTTATTCTAAATATAAACTTTTGTTACTGTACATTCAAAATTTTCGGAATGATACTGGGCGCATTAAAAATGTAAAATCTGTTTCTTCCATAAAAATGGACCAGAAATATTCTTGACTCATCACTACACTGCACATTTTTGTCCAATCAAATGCTCTCTAGAATGAGAGAGTAAGTAGCAAATCGCAGTTCACTGCTGTTGTGTAATTAATGACTATTGGCTATGAAATGTTACGATCTGTTGATGCATTCCATCCAAAATTCTTGATACCTTCAAAGTCGTTTGAAATATGTAAAAAATATTCTAGTTTGACCCTTTATACTTCTGACACGTCATTCCAAGGTGAGTCTGGGCCGCTGTGGAGTTCAAAGGCAGGCATCCGTCAAGCAGGTGTGTTTGGTTGCTAAGTCTCGTATCAGAGTTTTTCTCTGGAGTTTCAAAGAGTGAAGGTCAAACTCATGCTAAGCCGCCTCGTTAACTCTCCATCACAGTGCATCATTGGTCCGTGAGCGTGTGTGCGTGGGGAGGATGTTGACCTCAGGCTAATTTCCTCTTTCCTCCACTGACTCCAGTTGCTACTTCTGAAGGATGTCTGTTCCACAGGGGTGCCTCATTAAGGTATGTCTCAACCCACGCTCAAGCATGCAAGCAAACACAAAACATGCTGCCACACGCAGACGTCGTTACTGTCTCTATGATCACTGTGTTGCGTCAGAAAAAAAATTGTCAGATGTGATTTGCAGAGAGCTGATTTTGATCTTTCTCACTATTAGGGGGGCTTGACTGATGTTTCTAGTTTTCGAATAAAGCACCATTCTTGTTAAAAACATTGCGGCCTAATATGTGGGATCAACAGATTAGGAAAGTTAAAACAACTGTTATACAACAATTCATTTGCCAGATTTTTTTTTTCTTTACAAGACAGTTAATTGACCATTTTATTTTTAAGCGCCGCCCACCTTGGTTATTGCTACTAACTTAGACAAGCTGTTTTAGACAAGTCTTGATTGTTTGGTTTCAAACTGGTGGTTTGATTTGAAGAATGTCATTTTCAGTAAATTGCATTCAAGTAGGGGAGCCATTAGTTCTCTCTTTACCGGACACGTCCTGGCTGGGATTTCTAAATAGCCTAAAATGTCTGAATTTTGGCTTTGTTTTCATTGAATGCTCTCTCCAGTCCTCATATATTATATTTACACATATTTGCATGACTCTCTGTATTTCCACCTTCTTGCATTCCATGATCAGTTGATTATGTACAATGCCTGAACGCTATTGGCCAGACTACTTTTCAGTCATTACCTTCAGCAAGTATTAAAACAATTAGAAAACAAAGCCAAAACTCATTTTAAGCAATTTAGAAATCCCAGCCAGTACACGTCTGGGAAAAAGAAGACACTCTGTGTTCCTGAAGTAGTACAATAGAAGTTTTTTTTTTGAGAAATTATGCAGTAACATGATTAAAAACTGCAAACATTGCAGATCAGAGCTGGGGAAAAATGCTTATCACAGTAAACTAAAAAAAAAGCTTTATAAAAACTGAAAAAGCTTTATTTAACAGGGATTGCAACTGATAACATGATAGTGTATGCAGAATGAAAAAGTGCCACTCGTATCCACTCTGCATACCGTAAGCCACTATTTTTAGTGACCCAGAGACAGCATTTTTTTTTTCCATAATTTCAGATTTTTTATTTGGAATTTCTGTAAAATTGCATTTGATTCTATCCAAACACACTGATCCTCCATACTGTATATAAGAAAAAACAAAAGCTTTTCTAAGAATACACTACAATTAATTAGATTAGAGAATTGTTTTTAAATTATTCCAGTCATATTGTTCCAGTTATGACACATTCCATTAACACATTTGGTAGACGCTTTTATCCAAAGTGGCTTGCATTGCATCCAATGCATACATTTTGCAATGCATACGAGTTCTTGCTTTCCCTGGGAATGAAACCCATGACCTTGGTGTTGTTAGTGCCATATTCTATCATCTGAGCTACCGATACACACTCCAACTTTTAAAATACGTCAGAAAACCTTAATGCACAAAACGATTGACAGGCATGTATGATTGGCCATCATAAGAGATTTCTCAGATCATCTGTTTTAGTGGTATTAGCATCTAGTGTGAAATTGCTTATGGCACCTTAAAGTATTATGAAGGAAAATCAATATCCAGGTTCAGCATCTAACTTTTATTAATAAAAAAAAATCCATAGTAATAATTTTTAGCTACTTTGGAAGATTTATTTAGTATGGGTGTCATTGACTTGAATTTAAACCAGGAATTCACTATCTCCATTGGGTTTTATAACACTTTTTGTAAAATCTATGAAGAAATTCAATTATGTTTTATTGATCATTAAAACCATCGGGAGGCCCCAGCCTTGAATTTTTAAGCTGGGTGTGAACAGGATCCCCCTCCAAGAACATCAAGGTCACCCCTTCTCATCTTCTTCTTGACCTTTCCTTTCCCCTGATACTTACCTGCAGTCATCCTCAAATGCTGGATTTGAAACTCTGAATTAAAAGACCTTGCTATGATTCTCTAATCTTTTTTGTGAAAACCTTGGTTTTGATAAGAAAAAACTTTATGCATGATTTTCTGAGCTCAACTGTGTTAAAATAAGCTATGGTGTTTCTGCATAATTTGTTCTCTTTTTGAATGAATGGAAAATGTGTTGATGTTAAGTGTCTTGGACTCAACACAATCACATAAGCACTTGCACTGTGCTCAGATGAACTGTTGGGGATGGGCAGGCAGGTTGGGGCAAATACCGGTCTCATTCATAACTTTCCAACCATAGTTGGCTGTGTTAATGGCATTTAATCTGTAGGGAGAGATAGTGAGACAGAAAGTGAAAAAGGAATTAGAGAGAGTGCGTGTTTGAGAAAGTAAGACCACACAGAAGCCATAACTTTTATATCAAGTCTGTTTTATTGCTAAGGACAAAAGCAGTTTCAGTAAAGCTGATATGTAATATGAAAATTAATGGGCCATGTTTTTTCCCCTTGCCATTTAAGACACTTTGTGCCCATCACACTGACCTGCCCATGCTTGTTCCCTACCTGGCGCTGATTGGAGGAACTTCACTGAACGAGTACTGCAGCCAGCGCTCAGGTTTGATTCATTGCTGAAATGCCCTTGTTGTAAATGAGGTGTGACGTGCATCAGCATAATGTAAATTTAAAGCTTGTAAAATGTTTCATTCGTGGATTGATAACATAGATCCGCCAGATGGTCGCAGTCATTGCCCTCGGAACTCTGCTTACCTGCTTCTCTTCATGAGTTATTAATCTGCCTGTAGATTTTACTGCACAGACTGACAGTACGTGTCCACCAAGGAGGTCAATAATACATGGAGAAATTATTTCTTCCCATCTTTCAAAAGAAAAGACATTTTAATTCTCTTTTACTACCTCAATTGTAAAAAAAATCATGCTTTTTAGGCCCATGCAATTTTGGCCATGCTAAAACATCTACTATATTATAATAAAGTTGTAAATATTATATTCTTCCCTACTAGTGGCACAACTAAACTTCTCAAAATCAGCCTCTGGAGTGCATTTGCCATGGTTCTTAAGCAGGGATTGATCCAGAGCAAAATATAACCAAACCTAAAGAGTAACCATATTCCTTTATTCATCTTCTTTTATATTTGACGAGATTTAGCTTTTAAATGAGGACATAAGCTCTTGATGTGCTTCAAAAGTTTTTTAGCTTCCAAAGTTAGTTTTCAGTGCCATGATTAAAAAAACATAAAAAAAGATCTTTCTCTCTTTATGAACAAAAATCAAATCTCATTACTGTCGCTGTCCTTTTGAGTAACAAAAGCCATTCAGAGTATTCAGAGGTCTCTCTACTTAAGTTAATAAATGCTGAAAATAGTTGTCAAGACATAATAATGAGCTATTTTTCACTTATATATGTGTGTGTATATATGTGTGTTTATATATATATATATATATATATATATATATATATAGAGAGAGAGAGAGAGAGAGAATGTCCAGGACTATTCATCCATTGTGGCGATCTTACTCAAACCACAGGCTCCTGGCTAGTCCTAAAATCAGTAATTATTTGGTCATATTGCTCTTATTGTCTGTCCTTAGTTGCTCAAGTGTTTGCACAACAACAACAAAAAACTATGAATGAAAAACACAAATTCTGAGCTAGGACCTGAAAGCTGTCATGAACAGACGCACTATGACAAAACACATCTGAGAAACCTCTTTAAAACGTGAATGTCAGGAACTAACATAAATATATACATTTAGACTAAATATGGCTTTTTATTCCCTGGTAATAGAATATGTATTTATCTCAACTGATTTTTGATTAGATTTCTCTTTAAAAAAAAAAAGGTGTTAAAAAAAAGTGTTACGGGTTTTAAATTTGGTTACTGTTTGCTACCTCAATTCAAATTTAAGATGTGAATTGAAATTTAAAAGGTTTTCTCATTAAATTCTGAATGTACAATATTTGCATGTAGTGAAAGTGAAGGCCACACTGTTCACACATCCCTAAATTTTTTCTCTGTCCTTGTTTGTGCGCAGGTCCACAGAGACCAGTCTAACCAATACTCAAACACAGTTCAACCAATAATCACTCTAATTACAACACAAAATTACACTCACTTAGGGGTCCAAGGTATTGCAATAAACATTTGATTTTCTAATTAATGCATGAATCAGTAATTTAACTCTCTTTATCTTCTATATTGTATGATTTCAGTGATATGAACCACTTTAATGTTATTTTTATGATAATTTAGCATCTTTTTGCCATTTTAAACCTTCAGTATATTGTTATAGCATGCAAAAGAGAAAACTATGTTTTTAAAAACGTATTTTTGTTTAACAGAGGAAAGAATCTCACAAGTTTTGTAATAGGATGATGAGAAACTGCATTTGAATTTTTACTATTAAAATTCTGTGCAAAGTGAGCAAAAAATTATTTGATTGAAATAGTAGAAAGGATCCAGAGAAAGTTATAGATACAATCATATATCGTATATAATTGTATCTGTAATAGATCATTTTCTCTGCATCTTTTCTTGTAACCATGTTTGACTTGCATTGGTTTGACGTTCCCTTACCCCTAATAAGCCACCTGCAAGCAAGCTCAAATCAGTCGATTGCACAGGTGAAGAAAATGGCAGCTGGAGAGATGTTTTTTTCTGCACTTTTACTCTCACCTTTCTGATAAACACGCTACAGAGTCACCCTGCCCCTGGTTCCCTTTACGGCTCCTAATAAAGCCGCTGACACAAATGGCACCATTATCATCTTCTCCTATCTGCACCCTGAATAATGTCAGCACAGCGACTAAAAATAACTTGCATATAACCATAGCTGCCATTTCTAACATGGGTTGAAGTGGAGGTAGAAAAAAAAACTAATTAAAGCCTATCATATTTCCCCATTTGTCCCTTTATGTAATAACATTATATAAATAAAATGTTATATATAATCTAACATAATAGATATGCACGCAAATTGGACAAAAGAAGATTGGAAAAACATTGCCTGGTCTAATGAGTCTCGATTTCTGTTGCGACACTCAGATAGGGTCAGAATTTGGCTTAAAGACCATGAAAGCATGGATCTATCCTGCCTTGTCTCAACGGTTCAGGCTGCTGGAGGTGGTGTGGGGGATTTTTTCTTGTCACACTTTTTGCCCCTTAGTACCAACTGAGCATCGTTTAAACACCACAGACTATCGATGCTGTATTGTTTCTGACCATGTCCATCCCTTTATGACTACAGTGTACCCATCTTCTGATGGCTACTTCCAGCAAGATAATGCACCATGTCACAAAGCTCAAATCATCTCAGACTGGTTTCTTGAACATAACAATGAGTTCACTTTACTCAAATGGCCTCCACATTCACCAGATCTCAATCCAGCAGAGCAGCTTTGGGATGTGGTGGAACAGAAGATTTGCATCATGGATGTGAAGCCAACAAATCTGCAGGAACTGCGTGATGCTATCATTTCATGAGGACCAAAATCTCTGAGGAATGTTTCCAACACTTTGTTGAATCTATGCCATGAAGAATTAAGGCAGTTATATATATATATATATATATAAGTGGTGGGCATAGATTAATTTTTTTTTATATCTAGATTAATCTCACTGTGATCTTGAAATTAATCTAGATTAATTAAAATGGCTCATTCGAATTGCGTCGCATATTTTTTTACGCACCCATGTTAACAGATTCCAGTTGCGTTCCAGGAGCGTTGCGTCTGCAGCAGTGCAGCGATCGTTTACGTACCGAGTAGCGAACTGCAAATGTGTCCTGTGTGAAAGCACATCGAGTCCATGCTGCACCACATACGTAACGCACATGGACTGCATATGCACTGCAGACAGAGTATGTGTGAAACATGCGTGAGCAGGGCCGTAGCTGGGGTCAGCGGGGACTCGGTGAAGGTTGTACCAGTGGGCCCTGTTTGAAATTGTTTAATTTGTATGTTCGTTTATTTTTATTTATTTGTGCTATTTACACAATGTTTAAGTTTTTTTTTATTTGTAGGTGTCAAGGTACAGAAACCAAATAATTAAATGTAAAATAGCACTGGATAGTCTTCAATGTAAAAATGAAATACAATACAATCAAACCTACATTTATTCAGGCACCTTCAACATTTCTCACATTATTACAGTTTTGCTATATATATCAAAAATTATATCTGGTGTCTGAATAATTTTTGGTTTGACTGTTAAAACTACAAAGTAATTCAGTCAAGAGCAGTGAGTTATTTTCATTTTCATTTTCTTGGATTAACATTACAGCAGCCAGTAGCTAAATTAGGCGCGGTCACTTTAAGAGAAGATAAACGCATCCAATATAATACACATCCCATTTTCCCCCCAAACTGTTTACTTTCACTTAAGAAATAATTGACAGTTTTTCCGAGCATAATTTCCAAGGTGGATATTTTGACATATTTTGTATGTATTTGTCGGCACAAGAGCAAAAATAAGCAAATTCGGTGTTCAAACGTTTTGAGATGCCTTTCTCTGCGTGAGCCCTGAACACCAGAACACCGCGAGTACTGAATTGGGCTCTTTCACATCTTTTTGTTGGTTCAAACTGCGATTTGTATTCGTTCGTTCAGGTGCAGGAGGGACATCGAGGAGAACTTCACAGAAGAGAGCTCGGATCAGTGTTGCTGTCCGTGATACGCGTCTCTCTCTCTCTCTTGTGCACACCGAACACAGCGTGCGAGTAACCAGCTAACGTTACTCTGTTCAGCTTTTCCGCGTCTTGTGTTTGGATGATTTAATGTTTCAATCGACAAGCGTTAAAGCTTAAAAACACGTGAAAAAGATAAGCTTTCGTGACGATGCGCAGCAGTGGCCCGTCAACTGTCCTTAGCATCTTTTTAGGCTTGTCTCAGTCAGTCGGTTATATAAAATATATATAATATATATATATATATATATATATAAGTGGTGGGCATAGATTAATTTTTTTTTATATCTAGATTAATCTCACTGTGATCTTGAAATTAATCTAGATTAATTAAAATGGCTCATTCGAATTGCGTCGCATATTTTTTAACCAGCTAACGTTACTCTGTTCAGCTTTTCCGCGTCTTGTGTTTGGATGATTTAATGTTTCAATCGACAAGCGTTAAAGCTTAAAAACACGTGAAAAAGATAAGCTTTCGTGACGATGCGCAGCAGTGGCCCGTCAACTGTCCTTAGCATCTTTTTAGGCTTGTCTCAGTCAGTCGGTTATATAAAATATATATAATATATATATATATATATATATATATATAAGTGGTGGGCATAGATTAATTTTTTTTTATATCTAGATTAATCTCACTGTGATCTTGAAATTAATCTAGATTAATTAAAATGGCTCATTCGAATTGCGTCGCATATTTTTTTACGCACCCATGTTAACAGATTCCAGTTGCGTTCCAGGAGCGTTGCGTCTGCAGCAGTGCAGCGATCGTTTACGTACCGACAAGCGTTAAAGCTTAAAAACACGTGAAAAAGATAAGCTTTCGTGACGATGCGCAGCAGTGGCCCGTCAACTGTCCTTAGCATCTTTTTAGGCTTGTCTCAGTCAGTCGGTTATATAAAATATATATAATATATATATATATATATATATATAAGTGGTGGGCATAGATTAATTTTTTTTTATATCTAGATTAATCTCACTGTGATCTTGAAATTAATCTAGATTAATTAAAATGGCTCATTCGAATTGCGTCGCATATTTTTTTACGCACCCATGTTAACAGATTCCAGTTGCGTTCCAGGAGCGTTGCGTCTGCAGCAGTGCAGCGATCGTTTACGTACCGAGTAGCGAACTGCAAATGTGTCCTGTGTGAAAGCACATCGAGTCCATGCTGCACCACATACGTAACGCACATGGACTGCATATGCACTGCAGACAGAGTATGTGTGAAACATGCGTGAGCAGGGCCGTAGCTGGGGTCAGCGGGGACTCGGTGAAGGTTGTACCAGTGGGCCCTGTTTGAAATTGTTTAATTTGTATGTTCGTTTATTTTTATTTATTTGTGCTATTTACACAATGTTTAAGTTTTTTTTTATTTGTAGGTGTCAAGGTACAGAAACCAAATAATTAAATGTAAAATAGCACTGGATAGTCTTCAATGTAAAAATGAAATACAATACAATCAAACCTACATTTATTCAGGCACCTTCAACATTTCTCACATTATTACAGTTTTGCTATATATATCAAAAATTATATCTGGTGTCTGAATAATTTTTGGTTTGACTGTTAAAACTACAAAGTAATTCAGTCAAGAGCAGTGAGTTATTTTCATTTTCATTTTCTTGGATTAACATTACAGCAGCCAGTAGCTAAATTAGGCGCGGTCACTTTAAGAGAAGATAAACGCATCCAATATAATACACATCCCATTTTCCCCCCAAACTGTTTACTTTCACTTAAGAAATAATTGACAGTTTTTCCGAGCATAATTTCCAAGGTGGATATTTTGACATATTTTGTATGTATTTGTCGGCACAAGAGCAAAAATAAGCAAATTCGGTGTTCAAACGTTTTGAGATGCCTTTCTCTGCGTGAGCCCTGAACACCAGAACACCGCGAGTACTGAATTGGGCTCTTTCACATCTTTTTGTTGGTTCAAACTGCGATTTGTATTCGTTCGTTCAGGTGCAGGAGGGACATCGAGGAGAACTTCACAGAAGAGAGCTCGGATCAGTGTTGCTGTCCGTGATACGCGTCTCTCTCTCTCTCTTGTGCACACCGAACACAGCGTGCGAGTAACCAGCTAACGTTACTCTGTTCAGCTTTTCCGCGTCTTGTGTTTGGATGATTTAATGTTTCAATCGACAAGCGTTAAAGCTTAAAAACACGTGAAAAAGATAAGCTTTCGTGACGATGCGCAGCAGTGGCCCGTCAACTGTCCTTAGCATCTTTTTAGGCTTGTCTCAGTCAGTCGGTTATATAAAATATCAAGGTGAAAGTCATCATAGCTTGCTTAGTATAGACCCAGCTCCCAACCCAACTTTGAGAATAGATTAACGGCCATATTTTTTTCATCGCCCGATAAGAGTCTCACGTTAACGCAGCACGTTAACGCCAATAACGGCCCACCACTAACATATATATATAAATACACACACACACACACACACACACACACACACACACACACACACACACACACACAAACATATTGCTTCAGTTCATGAAGTTCACAGAATAGTTAACCGAAACATTTTAATTTGCTGAACATGTTATTAACCCTCAAGCCATCCACCCTTTTTACTTTGTCAAAACCATCACAGTGACCCGTTTTGTTGCATGTCTGTTTAAATGCTAATGAGCTACTACTCACCCCACCTATATCATCCATGGGTTGTGTCGAGACAAGACGTGAAGTGTTGCCTTAGCAACGGGTGAGCATAGCCTATCCCTTGGTGAAATTATGTCAGCGGGAAGCTGAATGTTAGTATATGTGTTAGTATGTTTTTCTAGGGCAATGCTAACACTAATGTGGAAGTTTTTCTCATATTGCCATGCATGCTGGCATTGAAGTAGCCAATTTACTGTCAAACAGCAAATGGAGAAAATATTACTGATAGTTTTCCCTGAGCTAAACATACAAACACACTAACATTCATACAGACAAACTGTGCTATCTTTTCCCTTTGTCTCAACTGTTTATTTATTTATTTAATTTTCTTTATGTTTATATGGTTCACCCTCTTTACCATATGGTAGGATTCACGTCTTATGTCAATTTAGAGTGCTGATAACAGCAAAATTATCTTTCAAACCGAAGCTATCAAATTAACAATGTTAACCAACCCTATTGTGGACTGTTACTTTCACAAATTCCAATAAAAAAAACTAACATCAGCACAAGTATTGTAAGCTTCTACCTCACGTAGGTCTATGTTTGACACTCCTAGTACAGTCAACTACCTCAGAATTTGGCGTTTGCTAACAATAACCAAAAGAAACAATCAAGCATTATATATAAAAAAAAATTATTGCATCTTTCAGAGAAATTGTAAGTACAGCTCCATCCTTTAAAATTTAATTTCGATGCAAGTCCAGCTTTGTATTGGCAGAAATTTGAAAAGCGGTCTGGCAAAAAAAAAAAAAAAAAAAATTAAAAATTGCACACACAAGCAAGTTTTTGCCCACTCTTTTTGCCCACTCACTGTTTACAAAAAGGAGTGGGAAGAGGGCGGACTTCATATTTGCTTCGAGGTGGTCATATTTAAATAACTTGCTAGTTACGTCAAAACCAGGACCAAACTGAAACAGGTCACTGGATTACACATTTTTAAACTCCGACTTTTTATAACTGTCTGCATGTTTTCTTTCCAGCTTTTCTGAGCTGGCAAGACACAGTAAAACCTAACTAAATGCAAAATTTCACCCGATGTCACCTTTAATGATGGATTAGTTTGTTACAAACATGCAGCTTTTTGCTTCACAAACCATTAATAAATGGACTTGAGTAGTGTGGATTACTTTTGAATTATTGTGATGTTTTTATCAACTGTTTGGAATCTCATTCTGATGGCACCCATTCACTGCAAAGGATCCATTGGTGAGTAAGTGATGCAATGCAAAATTTCTCCAAATCTTTTTCAATAAGAAACAGACTCATCTACATCTTAGATGGCCTTAGGGGTGAATAAATTTATATTTTTGGGGGAACCATTTATTTAACCAAATAAACAGTAATATTTCAAGCATTGTGAAACATATAGCCAGAATTCTTAAAATATCATTCCCTACTAAATTGAAAAATTTATCAACTTTTTAAATTTCCTTCTATACTGTGTTTTTTGGTTCCATCTTTCAAGATTGGTTTTGCCATTTTCTTTTTAGCTTCCAATATTGAGTGCTTTGGCTTATGTTTTTGTTGTTTTGTTGTGTATTTTCTTTATCTTCAACTGTCATTTTCTTGAGCAAGGTTGTGTCATGAAACACTTTGGAGTTTCACATCAAAGGACGCTTGTGGAGTGTGTGTCATCCAGATTGGAAAAGCAGTGCATAATTAAGAGTGCTCATGGGAAAAGGAGAGCAAATTAATCACTGAGAGACTCATCAGCCTTAGGGCACACAGAGGCACTGACATGTTCCTACTGTACATCTTTCCTCCATCACTCACACAGCATGGGTTGCCAGTGCAGGTTTGAATTGTGCTAATCAAGAACAACTAAGCAACTAAACAAGTGTATTCAGCTAAGTAAAGTTATCCTTGTAACAGTTAGTTGCAGCTCTCATTTTTTGAGAACTAACTAACTCTGTGTTGACAATGAGTATAACCACCTATGGACTGAGAAAACAGTGTGAGTTTTTCACACTGAAGGTGGAAAAAATATATAAATAAAACAAATAAATAAACCAAATAAATATTATTACAATTTACTGTTTTCTATTTTCATAAAGTGTTTCTATTATGGACAAGTTGAATTGTTGCCATTGCTCCAGTCATCAATATCACGTGATCCTACAGAAATCATTCTAAAATTCTGGTTTGATTCTCAATTTTTTTTCTTTATTATTATTACCAATGTTGATAACTAATATGCTGCTTGATTAAAATAAAATATATATACTTTTTTTCAGTGTTCTCTGATGAATACAGTGTTCAAAAGAACAGCATCTATTTGAATATATATATATATATATATATATATATTTAAATAAATATATAATGAAAATATATTTACTCACACCAAACTTCTGCGGGGTATAAACAAGTGTATATTTTCCAGATTTTGTTTTATTTTTTATAAAAGACAGCAAATTTTTTAAGGATATATAAGGAAGTGGGTCCCTCACAAGGTTATCATCATAATTTGGAATCTGTGGCATCAAAACATTCAGAAACCTCTGCTTTAAAGAAATCAAAACATTTTCAAACGTGTCCTGGAGGCACCCCTGCCCTGCACATTTTGCATGTTTCCCTCATCTAACACACCTGTTTCAAATCATCAGTTCATTAGTAGAGACTGCAAGACCTGGTTTGGCTGTGTCTAATAAGGGAGACATACAAAATGTGCAGGGCAGGGGTGTCTCCAGGATAGGTTTGAAAACCACTGCTATAATGTAACATCAATAGCTTATTTTGATTCCACAGAATTTTACAGCAAACTCAAGTTATCAATAAAAGTACAGGATAAAACATCAGCAAAGAATGCATAAAAAGGAGGACTGGAGTTCAAGGTAGAAAGTGAAAAGAGACAGGCAGACAGAAAAGATAGACAGTGTGCCAAAAAACACAACACAAGTCCACAAATTCATCTTTTCACAAAGTGCAGTTAAACTATTTCAGCACACGATGGATGGCAGTCGAGTCTTTAGTCACTGTTCTGTTCTTGATGAATTCTCCTGATTGAAAAGAGAAACAGTCCATTGTGCGTGAAAAGCCCTCACATACTGTTACTTCTACAAATCAATATCAGATTGTTTTTAAGAGCTGTAAATCTTATGCTCAACACTAGTGTCGGACAGAGCGGAGGGCTCAATACGGACCGCACACATTCTGTTATGTCCATGCCCCCCATTCTTGTCTGCCCAATTCAAGTGTCAGCTTGTGACTGATCCTTGCATAGGCATCTCCATGCCACTTTTGTCTCTGTTCAATGGAGTGCAAGGTCTACCTCTTAATCATTGAGCCAATTAATTTAGGGAACCTCTCCGCTAAACAAAAAGGTCATTGAGAGAAAAGACTCACACAATTGCGATGACTTCATACTGAGTATGTATGGTGATTGACGTTTGGGCTAAACGTGCTGTAGCTCTTTTGAAGGGTTTAAATTTATGGACTTTAGAGGCCGTGTTCATTAAGATTGGCTGCAGTGGGTGAGCTGAGGTTTAAATACCTCATTAGCGTTGCTTTGCGACCTTGCTAAACCTGCCCGCAAACATGCTTAATACCTTTTCAGTGGATGCCCACCTGCATGTGTCTGAGTCTGGAATATTTACCCAGAATTCACTCGTCTTCGACTGGGGAGTTCAACACAAAAGAGCATTAGCTAAAAGAGATCATGCTACGTTAATTGTCAGTGACGATATGAAATGTAATGGATTACGGAAAGCACTCAAGTACTAAATGATTTATAAGCAGACCATAAACAGAAGGCAGCTCAATATGGAACAAATATCGCTAAACATATATATGTGATTTACTGAAAGCAACCCGCTAGAGCTCAATATATACATATGAAACTGCTGGGATAATAAGACAACATTATTGATTGTATTCAGCTTAGTGGTGTGTCTGATTAGAGAGTATCTACCAACAACCTTTCAAAGCAGATATTGACTACATAACATACAATGGAATTTACAGCTGTTTTTTTTTTTTTACATTAGGCTGAACTACAGACATAAATGATAACTAAAATTGTGCAATTTGTTGAAGAGAGAAGAGATGTGATATTTTTCTCAAGAAGCATATTTATGATTTGCAGCTGTTGAGTTTCACCTTCTGTTGAGGTTTATAAATTAAAGAAAAGATATGAGTCATGTGACAAATAGCCTATGTGACACTGAGCACAGTTTAACGATTTAAAATTTGAGTTGAACAGGCTAGTGTTATTATAGTTAACTAAAACTATATTTATAACTACATTTTTGTTACTTGAAATAAAATTAATGTTAACTGAACAAAATAAAAAACTTAAATAATTTTATTTCAGCCAGCATTTTGTCATTTTTAGCTTAACTTGATAATAAAAAAGTAGTAAAACTCTATACACATATTTAAAAAACCAAACTAATAGAAATGCCAAAAATCACACACCAAAAATTACTAAGATTTTAATTTATTAATTACATTAATTTAAAAAAATGTACAAATAAATACTAATCATTTTCTTTATTAAGAACTATAATAGGTTCTCAACAGTATTTAACACTGATTGACAGAACCCCATAGGAACTTAAATGGGAGGAAGTGGAATTTACTTGTATATTTTATTATATACTTATCTACTACTACTACTACTACACACACACACACACACATACATACATATATATATATATATATATATATATATATATATATATATATATATATATATATATATATTTGAGAGATAAAAAAATAGTTATTTAATTTAAAAGTATAAAATATGAACTGTACACACACACACACACACACACACACACACACACACACACACACACACACACACACACACACACACACATTTATATATAGAGAGAATATTTTATTTGTTCAAGCAGGTCTGCCTGTAAGGCCTATAAAAATTTCAAAAAATGTTTAAACTTTAAGAACTTTTTTAAGAAGACTGCTTTTTGAAGTCTTTGTTTTTGTAATTATTTTTTAAATGTGCTAGAAGAAATTTCTTTCACTTTGTATGTGAAAAATAATTTTTGCGGTAGAGAGCAGATTTAATCACCACAAGAGTTTTCCAATATGCGCACCACTGAATGATGTCTGCACTTCCTGGTCAGAGAGCACCTGTCCAACAAAAGCTCACTATCCAATCAGAGTAGATCACTGTTAAGCCCGCCCCCACGAGAAGTTTGTGTCAAAACACCAAACGAAAAACTGCGAACCGTAAGAGAAATCTGTGGCAATGAATTCATAATCCACGATTAGAGAAAACGAATCTTTGAAAAACATTAACAAAGAATGAAGTATATTTGAAGGGCCTGTTAAATTTGTTTGACTGAGTTCATTTTTTTCATTTTCATAGTGTTTTTCTTCTTTTGTAATGGCATATTTTATAGTTTCTGAAAAAGTTACGTTCAGTTTTATAAAGTTTAGTTCATTTTTCTTGAAGCAAATGTAATTCCATACATGTACACCATTTTTTTCAGTGTAGTTAAAGGAACACTCCGACTTTTTGGGACTTTAGCTTATTCACAGTATTCCCCAGAGTTAGATAAGTCCATACATACCTTTTTCATTTCTGTGCGTTCTGTAAGTGTTAATTGACGCACCCACCGCTAGCCTAGCTTAGCACAAAGACTGGATGTAAATGGATACTGGTAGCATAGTAATTCCAATATGTGACAAAATAATGCAAACATTTTCCTATTTACATGTTGTGATCTGTATAGTCAGAGCGTGTACAAATAACAAGGCTATATGAGACAGAGACCATTTTTAATCGTATAAATACTGGGAACTATATTCTCACTAGGCGTAGGAGCACAGCTAACGTTACTTGGGCGGAGTGGCTACTTGGGCGGAGTGATTAGCGCAGCACCCGAGATGCGCCGTGGTGAGGAGAAGAGAGTTCGCTCAGAGCTGGAGTAATAGAGTCAGCAATTACTAGATAGTAGATTTATAGTGTACAATCATGGGTGTTCGCTGTATTGTAAAGAACTGCGACAATAAACAGGGGAGACCAGGTATTACTATGATGTTTCATAGAATTCCAACCAAAAACGCTCATAAACGACATAGATCCAAACACACCTGTAAACACCATCACGAAGTATTTCGTTTGCTCTGAACATTTTACTGTAGACGACTATTTTGAAAAATGAAAGTTGCCACACGGACCATGAAACGTGTGCTACAGGATACAGCCATCCCGTCGATAATAAAGACAGGACAAATTGGATCACCTGTTACTGCGGTAAGTGTTCCGTTATGTTTTGAGATGACTAACATTAGCCATACTGTAACAGTGCCATGCTAATGTAATATAACCTTAGTAGTGACACTATTACGTGAATAGGGGCTCCGTGTATCCCCTTTATTGTTATTATTGTGACACACTGTATGCAATGGCTATACTAAAATTTCATTGAACTATGAATGATCATTATAACAAAACCACTTACTTGGTGGATAGCTGACCATTAGGTTCACTCGGCATGGGGCGTTTCTTCCAGTTGATCTTGTCACAATGGGGAAAAAAAGACAACTGCCGGGTGTATTAGGGCAGAGAAATCTTCCGTGGTATTGACGCAAATATTTTGATTGTCATCAAGCCTTGACATTGATGGTAATACCCAGTCCAATTCATTACAACAAAGGCACTCGGTTTCTGTCGGCATAGGTTGTCATGTTCCACATTTACACCACCAGTCCATGTTCGTTCTGATTCTCCCTTCGTCTTACAGCTTCCAAAGTTTGTAACTCCTCGTCTGTGTATTCTGGCTCAAAACTATATGGTTCTGGATCTTGGTTTGATACACAGTAACATTCCTCTGAGTCTGACAATTCCTCAAAGTCAGCCATGATCACAAGTCACGTCTAGCTAGTTAGCCACATTTGTTTTGAACTATCAACAGGGCGTCTCGTGTGCAGCGCTAATCACTCCGCCCAAGTAGCCACTCCGCCCAAGTAACGTTAGCTGTGCTCCTACGCCTAGTGAGAATATAGTTCCCAGTATTTATACGATTAAAAATGGTCTCTGTCTCATATAGCCTTGTTATTTGTACACGCTGTGACTATACAGATCACAACATGTAAATAGGAAAATGTTTGCATTATTTTGTCACTTATTGGGATTACTATGCTACCAGTATCCATTTACATCCAGTCTTTGTGCTAAGCTAGGCTAGCGGTGGGTGCGTCAAATAACACTTACAGAACGCACAGAAATGAAAAAGGTATGTATGGACTTATCTAACTCTGGGTGATACTGTGAATAAGCTAAAGTCCCAAAAAGTCGGAGTGTTCCTTTAAAAATTCTAAATTTGCAGTGATTTATTTGAATTTTAATTCACTTAAATTGTGCTTCCTTGGTGTTTAGGATGCAGCCTTGATGAAAAAGCACTAGCAACCATTCACATCACCCTAAATGTACACAATTAGTTTATATAACAGTTAAAATGACTTTATATTGAAGAGTTTCGCTGTATAAATACAATCATGTCATTATTTGATGAGCACTCTCAAATCATCTACCCTAATGAGTGCTATTTTTAAACAGACAAGCTCAAGGGATGAACAAAACTAAGCGAATAAATATCTCAGAGCAACATTTAGATCATGTGACGATGACTATGTTTATTTCCAATACAATGATTGACTTTTCTAATTACGATGTTTCAAATGTTCCACAGCGTCAATGACAAGATTTGTAAATATTCAGAAATGCTTCGGGTGGTTTCCACAACGAAAAAGCTTGACAAGTCAGGTTTGTATATCACATCTGTTGTAACTGTTAAACGCAGCATTAATTACCTTGAAAGGTGAACAATGTTTTCTTGGGATGTAAAATTGTTTCCTTAAGGGGGATATGCATGGTCCTCAAATCTGTTTTTATGTCGGGCCTTGTTTTTCCTGGCAATGCCCATTTCTGGAATCCATCAGAGAGAACAATATACCCCCATAAACTGGCTTAATAGGTAAACACATAATAGCTTCAGTGTAAATCTGGCCCTAAAACCCCCTGCCTGCCGGCGTCTCTGGGGCAAAGCACTTTCACAATGACACAGGAGAAAAGGCTTCCTTCAAAAAGTCTGAAAGGAAAAGCTTCCTCCCGTCAACTACTAGAGGAATACTTGCACGCAGGTGTGCTGGGAAGGAATGACGGAGATGAGAAGACCAGGAAGGGTGGAAAGGGAGAGAGATGTAGAGTCTTAGCTCACATATTTCAAATGTGATGTAATGGTTAAAAGTACAATCTAAAGTCAAACATTAGAACATATGGGATTCTACCAGGGCTTAACACTTTCCAGAGACACAATGTGTAAGAGGTTATGTGTGTGTGTGTGTGTGTGTGTGTGTGTGTGTGTGTGACATAAAGCAAGACAGCTATGAATTCATCTCAAGGGTTTCTCTGCACCACTGACAAGTAGCAGGAACTATGCAATGTGTGCGTGCATGAATGGCAGGTGTAGGTTCTAGAGAGCAGTAAAGATGTGTGGAGGAAAATGTCTTTCTTCAGTCCATAAACATGATAAATATCGGGTTTCTGCAGAGCTCCTCTTGGTAGATAGGCTTTGACACCGTGACTGATTCTGGGGCATCACGTCAGGTGTCATGGACATTCAGTTGGGACTGTTCTTACACCCCAGATGAACAGAAGATATTTTTTCCACTCTCTCACCATACTCATATGACAGAAAATCCATAAATGAGATCACACTGGTTTCAGATATCATGTGAATAGTGACATTATAAAGTTTGCAATCAAAAGTAAAAGATTTCAAAATTGTTCATATCTTACAAATACCAAAATATATTGCCTATGCTTTCCACACTACTTTGAAAGTTCTATAAATTTACTGTATGTCTACCATTGTCTGATTTATGTCTATTTTTCATTTTACTTAGAAATATTGTGGAAAAATCTTAAGTTGATCCTCAAAGGAACATAGCCTAACTCCATTAAAGGCATAAAGGAATGGTTCACCTAAAATATACATTTTCTTCATTTTCATTCTCATTCTCATGTGTTTCGAAACCTGAATGACATTTTTTCTGTGGAATGCAAAAGGAGATGGCCGAGCCGCACTTTTCCATACAACTGAAAATGAATGGTGACCACTGCTGTCAAGCAAGATTTTAATCGAAAAATCATATTTTCCACCAGTAAAGCCATCATGTGACTTCAGAAGATTTATTGCTCCTGAGTTATGTAGAGTTTTGTTGGACCTTGACATCCCCTGGTCACCATTCATTTATTAAGTGGAAGAAAGTAGGTTAAGAACTTCTGGTAAACATCTCCTTTGGTGTTCCATTGAAGAAACAAAGTCATAGGAGTATGGAACAACATGAGGTTGGGTAAACGAGTTTCATTTTTGGTTGAAATATCACTCTTCTAAACTATGAAAGATACAAAATTGAACATTAAGGGCTTTACCAACAAGACTAGTGTTTTTCTCTCCTTGTCTCACACATGTAAATCAGACAGATTTAGGTTCATCATGGAGGTCTTACGTAAGACGTTACTGCAGCAACCACGTCTGAACCTTTTACCTGCAGTTCAGGCACCCCGTGCTTTCTGCATGCCTTTGGAGCAATTCACACTTTCAGCCGCCCTGAAAGGAATCTACATATTCTGTTTACAGTGGGCCTCTCCTTTCTTCAGGCTCTCAGAGCCATTGCCTCCTGTCGTTCTCCCCTTCTACTCGCTGCCTTTCCTAAGCCTGGAGGAGATGAAGAGAAGAAGAAAAGAGAGGGATGGTCTCCCCTGAGGGGCCCTAGCGAGACAGAGAAGCAGACTTTCAGAGCTACCCATCATATTGTATATGGATTGAATGGCCCTTCAGTCCAGAGGGGGGATTTGTTGTATATTCCTCTTCTTCTTTGTTTGTGTGCATTTTTTCATGTGTCTCCTTCCTGCATTTCTCCTCTTGCACTCAGAAGTATGAAATATGTTCTCCAGCTGTAGAAGGCGCACAAGGAGCAATCTGACAGACGGAGGCCGCAAACAATACATCTCCCAGATGGCATTCACAGGAATGAAGCTTGTGTATCTCTTCAAAATGTGTGTATGCTTTAAGAACCCAGGTTGGACTCATCAGCCCCCACCTCCCCCAAGCGTCTCTTACGATACATTTAAAGCATCTGTATTTATCTTAGAAAAGAGACTCTTGTGCCTATAAGGATTGGATGGACTCCTGTTTCCCCGTGTTTCCATGCTAAGATCATGGGCTTGTGGTTTCGCATGCAGATGGGCTTTGTGGGCACACCAAGTCTCTGGTGGTATCGTGGGGGAGAAACGAGGCAGTTTTAGCTTAACAGTTACAGAACCAACAGTGGCGCCAGGGCTTCAAGTCATTGCAGATGGAGATGCAGACCTTCAGCGATGCAATTAAGGAGCTACATGCAATTTCTGATAGGAAACAGTTTCTGGGAGAGCATAAACAGATTAGAATATTGTGCATGGTGATTCATGAATGTTTGTGGATTTTTTCTTTTTTCTTAAATCAACCCATCTAAATAGTTGGACAAGGAACAAGCTGCTCATAATCAAAAGCAGTTAAGCTATATATCAAAGATGTTCTTTAAAAGTTACACTACAAGCTACTAACAGAAGTAGCTGACTACACTGAAATTAATAAAGTTCATTGTAGTGATTCATCCTAAATGGTTTTATTACTGATATGTTGCAGTGGAACATTATTTCGAATGATTGATTTAAAAAATGTAAAGATTAAATAAAGCTTCCCCAATTCAATTTCCCACATTAAATTTTTTTTATAAAAAAAAAACAGCAAAAAAACAACAACAAGTATTTAGTTCAACAGTGTCTTTGACTCGATTTATATTTTTTTGTTGAATTTATATACGTTAGTCAGCTCAAATATGATGTCCCATATTATTCGGATTGTTTATTAAAAAACCTTCATAATCCTTCATTGTTTTGTGCCAGAAAACTCTGGTTCTGATTGGTTCCAATTCCAAGTATTTAATTGGATATTTAGACATTGCTCATTTAGGTAGCTTCGATGTAGTTTTTACTTGAGGAGACTGTAGTGTAAATAATCCCAACTTTACCTACCTTTCCTACTTCAGTTGAATGTAAAACTGTTTGAGAATGCTAAAACCTACAAAAATGTATTGTGCTACTATATAGGACTGTTTTATATGGTCATATTACTCAAGTATCATAATGTTAGCTGTAAAGGTGTGAAACCGTACCACACTTATTGTTTCGGGAAGTGCAGATGTGCTGGTTATTTGATTCATAACACTATAAAACTAGAATGTACAGTAATATGAAATTACTGGGCTTTCCTTTTTGCTTAATGTCTCTATTTACATTACTGTCCCTTGGGGTAGGAAATTCACACTGTGGAACAGACAGGGACTGTTAACTAGCTCCCGCTCTTTTTTTTTTTTTGCTCCACCCTAGACTTTTATTATCAAGCTCAAGATGTTGTTGTGGGCCAGCTCTCCACTGGGTGTTATTCACATTAATGCCTCCATATTATATGTTTAATGCACATGCAGTAACACCCAGCAATGAGCTTTGCGAACAACAGCACTGCTCTCCATGCTGATTATGAGACAAGGAAGTTTCAGTGGTTATTTTTTAGTGATCCCAAATGATTCAAGCTGAACTGGCTGAAAAGTATATTGTGTACCTGTGCTAGTCATAAGGCCTGTAGCACTGAATTTAGGTCAGCAGTGCATTTGCGCTTGTGATGGATGAGTTCTACAGGTCTACTAATCAGCCACACTCAGATTTTCTCACATAACACTTGTGTTGTTAATGCATCCACACAAGTGGGAGCAGCATAATGTCTGTGTGACTTTAACCCTGCAGTTTGACCTGACACATGCTTGAAATTAAAAATTCAGTAATATATCACCTCAGATGTCACAAAGCACAGAGAGGACATTACTTAGAACTTGCTGTGGTTAAACATATTAGAGTTCAATATTTTACTGTGCTGGAGATGTCAAGTTTAAAGAGGGCCAAGGGAACAACATTTGTTAAATGAATTCAAAAGGATAGAGTGTGGCCATTTCTTTTTTTTAAGCCTGATGTGGATTTTACATCAATGTCTTTACATTGGAAATCTGCAGATATTTTAAAAGGATAAAAACTATGATATTAAACAGACAGAGTTAGGATATTAAACTATAGCACTTAGTATTAGAATTGTTTATTCTGATATATAATAAATAATATATTTTGAAAATAATATTTTATGCAGCATTTGACCAAAATACAGTAATATTGTGAAATATAACAATTTAAAATAACTGTTTTCTATTTTTAAAGGTCATTTATTCCTGCGATGGTAAAGAATGATTAGTAATGATTAGCATTTACAGTTCAGGTTATTGGGTTAAAAAACTGAGTGGAAGATTCACAATCATTGTGACATAATTTATCATGTATTACCGCATTTTACAATCCAAACAAACACAGACAAGATACATTGAATTTTTAATTGATTCTATCTCCTTGGCCTGTATTTAGAACAATTTCACAAGAAGTTCATATATACAGAATACAGATATTTACAGAATATTTAGAAGGAACACAATTTAGGCTGCCCCCTGAGGGATAGGCAGCGAGCTTGCTAACAACTTGGACAGAAAGGGATGTTTTGTGAAGAAAGGCCTGAACCTCTGCCTCCACTCCATGCTAACATTACTGCTTTGGAATGTCTAGTTCTAGGGAAACTGTTTGCAGAATAACTATGGCGACTGATGATGTGTTAATGTTAAAAGCACATGTACGCAAATTGGAACAGAGAGGTATCGCATTTCTAAAGTTTAACTGCTAAAATCATTAAAACTTCTATTTGCATTGTGGTGTAAATGCCATGATATATGAAAGGGAAGTCCTTTGCGGGTATGCATGCTGACCGCAGTCATTATTTACCATGGTTAAAGTATGACCTTGTTAAAAGGCACTTAGAATATTACTGTCAAATTATAATTAGTGGTATTTACAATTACATTTTCTATTGCTCATAGTTAAAGGAACAGTTCACTCAAAAATGAACATTTGTAGAAAAATGTCTATGTTCTGAGGCATCCAATTGCATTGCAGTGAATGGGTGCCGTCAGAATGAGAGTCCAAACAGCTAATAAAAACATTACAATAATACACAAGTAATTCACATGACTCCAGTCCAACAACGAATGTCTTCTGAAGTGAAAAGCTGCATTCTTGTAATAAACAAATCCGTCACGATATTTTTAACTTCAAACCAATGCTTCTGTCTAAAATATGAGTCCTCTATCCTATTGCTTTCTCCAGTGAAAAAGATGTATCTTGTTAATTAGGAGAGAAATATGCACAAATCAAGCACAGTTTACAAATGAAAACAGACAAAAACAGATCCAAACAAGTTGTTGGTGGGTTTTGATGTGAGAGGGCAACACGTGTGTTATCATTGATTATGGACTAGTTTTTTGGTCAAAAGTGATGGTTTAAAGCAGCTCCTTGAGGGCCAGAACCCTGTAGAGTTTAGATTCAACCCTAATTATACAAACCTGATCCAACCAACGAAAATCTATAGGGCTCCGGCCCTCCAGGAATTTAATTTGACACCCCTTGTTTAAAGGATGGGTTAATTTCTTTAAAACATGCAGCTTTTTGCTTCACTAGATGTTCATTGAATTGCTTGAACTGTGTGAATTTCTCGTAGATTATTGTGATGTTTTTAATCTGCTGTTTGAAGTGGTGTTGTCAGCCGCCATTCACTGCAGATGATCTAATGATAAGCAAGTGATGCAATGCGAAATTTCTCCAAATCTGTTTTTATTTTTAGGTGAACTATTGCTTTAAGGATTTGAATGAAATGTAAAATCTCTCAAAAAATAATACTTTGCCATTTGTGCTACGGACATGAGTGATAGTTCAAATCATGTTGAGGAGAATTATACAGGCCATAAGCATTTAGAAATGGGACTTGCACTGAAGGAGGCAGTCGAACCATTTGACTGCAGCAGCTGAGGTTGCAAGAGTGTGTGTAAGACAATGGCGTATTCTCCTGTATGCCTTTGCGCAGCCCAGTGCCTGGAGAGGATTTATCGCTCCAGAGTGTGCTGCCCCGAGCACTGTGGAGCAGGAGATGATGTCATGACTTGGCACAGTTCCAGCCCCCCGGCTTGATGGTGCAGGTCTGACACCAGGCCACAGGCCTCACAGTACCACACGCAATCCCATCATACCCCACACACTGCACCCATTTACGCAACACACAATGGCCTAAAACTCTTATTGCAATCTGACCATCACATCGGTCCTAATCCACTGAAAATCTCTCTAAAATCCGGACACAGGCTCTTTCTATCCAAAATACAAACTCCTCAAAAAACAAAACAAATAAAATAACACCTCCAAATACTCCCCACACAGCCATCTTTATACATCACAAAAGCATTTGCAAACAGCATTCATCAGCCCTTAAAATATACCACATACTGTAGCAGCAACATTTCTTTTTTCTGTGGAAGGTGAAGGTGAATTTCTTTAAGTTAACACAAGGCTACTGTCTGTGGATAAGCACCAAAATGACTAATTAGTTTCATAAAAGTGTCTTAAAACTAAACCGAAATGTAAGTTATCTGTCCTTAATTTGGTTAAAATTACATTCATGAGTGTTTACAAGAGAAGTCTGATTCGAGAATGAATAGTTGTTTTGATTTGGATCTTTTCAATGAATCAGTTTATCCACTTCCTAAAACCTCTCTGAATTATTTGGTCATTGAGTTCGACTCAATGGTCCATTTACATTAGTTAACAGCCAAGTAAGTTTATCTGTGAATAACGACTTCAGTTTTAGTACGTTCCTTACACTAAACTATCATATGATTGATTTCAGAAGGTTTGGAATATAATACATCAGTCAGTTTTATTGTAATTATTTGTTATTTTGCAGGTTGGCAGCTATGTCCACCTTCACTTTCATTATATAGAAAAGATGTGTTCCACAAAAAATCATGGAAAAACAGTCATATGCATTTGGAGATGAAGTGGTGAGTAAATGATGACAGGATTTTCAGTTTTGGGAGAACTATTCCTTTAAATTTTTGCATTCATTCAAATTCAATTTAAACATTTATTTGTTAGAACTGAAACTCAATTGAAATGAATACTTTTGCATGTTTAGTGAACATACAAAAGTATAGACCTTTAAAATATTTATTATTAAAGGAATACAATATATTCTAATTATAATGACACCTGTACACAAAATTAATGTTAAAGGCACATACACCAACATCATTTTGGGCTTAGACTCTACTACGGTGCTGCCCTGCAACAGACAGCATGACAGTGTGAATCACCGTGACGACCATCTGGGCCTGCTAGAGTCTTGCCAACACAAAAAGAAAAAGAGAGAGAGCGGAGGGAAGAGAGACACTACATTCCTTCAGTAAGAAGTCTTATTTCGTTCAGCTCTCTCTTTCCGTCTGTCCCTATCTGGGGCTCACTGAACCGAAGTCACAAACCACATGAAAGATGCAGAGCTTTAGCTAGAGTGATGAGTGCATGGCTTTGCTTTAGTACAGTAAAGTTTTGGCTTTGGTTTAGTGCAATAAAAGAGAGATATGAACTTAAACCTCAGGTTTTCAGCATACACCTTCTTCCAGTGCTGCAGACATGAGGCTGTGAGAGGACCCACAGCAACCATTTTACATATATGCATTTGTTCATACATCACTATTTTTAATTATAATTTTTTTTATTATTTACTTTATTATTTTCTTTTGCTGTTTAAATTAAAAAAGAAGAACAGATTTGTTTATTTTACTCTATTTAAAAATATATTAAATTAAAAGCTTACTGTTTTACAGTTTATGTTTATATTTATTGATGTAGCAGATGCTTTTTTTACCCTGAAATGACTTATAACTGAGAACAAACATTAGTAATTACAGTAGCATACTTATAAAGGAAACAGCAATGTTACAAATGAACAAATGTTCATAATAAACAAGACGCTTTATTAGTGTAAATGCAATCAGTTGGGCTAATGGAACATTTTCAAAGGTGCTTTGCAAAAAGCTGTATTTGTTTTTCGGTACAAATATCTAAATATTATTAAATCATGATGCAGTTATTTGATAAGCAAAATTACTTTAGATATTAAGGGGCCTATTTTAACGATTTAAACGCAAAGTGTAAAGCGCACGGCGCAGGTGCACTCAGGGCGTGTCCAAATCCACTTTTGCTATTTTAACGACGGAAAATCGGTTGGCTAAACGGGTTGTCCCTATTCTAATGTAATGAGTAAGTAATGGGTGTTTTTTGAGCGTAACGTGCTATAAACCAATCAGAGTGTCATTTTCCTTTCCCTTTAAGGTGAGACACTGCAGGCAAAAACACTGTTTTTTCAAGCACCTGTCAATTTTGAGATTTTGGGCTTTTTGGTTTTTCATAAAGTGCTTTTTCAAACTAGTGGAAGGAAAACATCCAAAAGACACTGTTAAGTGTTTCTTTTATAGCACTTTATCTGTTTGTGTCAATATTTCAATTAAAATACATATTTTTAAAGGCCGTTTTCTCAAAATGAGTTTTTTTTCAACACTGAGCCATAAATCTCCACTTCAGTAGCACTTACACACACCAAACTTGACATTTTTATTCCTGTCTATATTCTGAAGGTTTTTACAGAGGGATTTGTTCATATATATTTTCCTTGATTATATACAACATTTTATTCCCCCCAAAATTGTGAAAATATATTGTTTTCTGGCTGTTCAAAGTATTTTCAGAATTATGGAGTGACAAAAAAAGATAACCAGAATTCCCTCTGTAAAAACATTTGACTCTAATATGTCAAAAAAATTAAACAAAAAATTTGAAACTGACTTCATCTAGTGTTCAGACATTTATGCAAATTAGCACATATTTCATTAAATAATGCCTCATTTGCATATTTAAACATAACATTTTTGAAAACTTGTAATACAAAAAATGTTTGCAATAATCAATGTAATCAATCAACTGACGAAGTATAAGGCGATAACTATTAGTTATTTTTGTTTGCCCTATTCACATGCAGTGTCTCGCCTTAAGAGCCAGTTGCGCTCGTGCCCTGATGGATTTGCTATTTAAACGGCGGAATTTGGCAAGCGCAAAGACAGAGTGCGTCTCCGAGATGAAACGCCGCTGCTCGTGTGCGAGCAAATAGATAGCCTAATTCTGATACATGAGATGACTATCCATTATGACATGTAGGCATTTTATATTTAATTAACCTACAAAATATTATTATGCATTGTGTGACCGGTTGATGATCTAACGTTCAGTTTTGTTCATTGGAATTGGGGAACTTGTAATGGTTGTATATTGCAAATGACTCGATACGCCCACCGGCGTTGAGCCGCGGTTGATATTGAGTACACCTGTGCGGTGCAATCATGAGGATGCGTCCGTGTCTAGTGGCGTGATAAAACCCCTGTCCAAGTTCGGTTGATTGTTATTCCTCTCGGTGCGTTGTGAAGTAACCGGCTACCCATTTCTAGTGCTTTGCCGCTCTGGAATGCGTGGGCGGGAAGTGGCGAGCGCAGGGAATAGGCCTATAAAGGTTATTCTGGCTTAAATTCCCCTACGAGGGGCGGTCCAGGAGCGCTAGCTGCTGTTCTGATTGTTTGTTTTTTTATATTTATTTTGTCACTGTTCTCTTTTAATACTGGGTACCATTGGTGAAATTGATTCGCTGTCCCGTTCGCACGACTGACGCGGACGTTACTGCTTTGGCCTACGGTTCCGACTGAGCTCGTTGTGAGCTCTGCTCGCATATGAAAGGTTATGCTACTGCGCGCTGGGAGCTGTTATATCAAATTACTAGGCTGGTAACGGAGTCTATTTAGCGCAACTTGAACGATCTGAAATATTAGTTTTAATGAGGAAGCGCAATGTCATTGTGACTGTAATTTTCTTTTTTTCTTGTTTTGATTGTTGCTTCTGTAAATCTAATTGCCAGTAGCCATACTTAAGGTGAAATTTCATTGTGACTGTTTGTCATTTCTTTTCTTTTTGTTTTTTTGGTTTGTTTGCTGTTTATAAATCTAATTGCCAGTTTGCCTCTATTTTACCACCGCAAGAACTGCGATAGTGAAGCTTAACTGAAGGGGGTGTATTTGTCTTTTTGTATTTGTTTTATTTTTGGGTGTCACCGGCTTTAAATATTGTTTTCTCACAGGTTTGCTGTGTGGGTTGTCCTTCCTGTGAAAGTGAGCTAATTGTGGTCTCTTATTTATTGTGGGTATCTAATTGGTAAACTGTGAATGAGACCTATTCTAGATGTTTTTAATTAAATGATTTTCCTGTGAGCAATAAATATTGTACTTTTGTAAGTCACGTCTCTGTCTTTGAAGCAAACCGAACCAGCAGGGTCCTTCCTATTGTTGTAATTCATTTGGTTTAATTTTCTTTTAGTGGTGTTTTTTTTTATTATTTAGCCTACTTTCCTAGGTTGAGGGGTTACCTAGGTGGCGTAGTCGGGGTTAACAATTTAGCCAAAGGTTGCAATTGCAATCCTTTCATTTTTAATATTTGGCATGTTCGCGTGCTGTTGTGCATCCCTGTGTTTAATAAGCAGCGTGTACGCTCTTTAAATAACAAAGAAAATTTTTTTTTTCAGCTCCTTAAAATAGCAATGCGCCAGCAATGCGCCTGAGCACACCTCTTTTTTAGACCAGCACGCCCATGTGCGCAAAAATGGGCACAAATGCATTCGCTAATTAAACGACGTGGCGCTGGACGGGAAAATGCGAACGGCGCCGGACTGAAACTAGAAAACGTACTCGGTTACTAAACGTAACCTCGGTTCTCTCTAGAAGAGCGAACGAGTACTGCGTCTTAGCTAAGACGCTACGGGAAAAGTCTCTTTTCACGAAATACTGAAGCAAAAAATTATCCTTAATTTTGTATTTTTGTAAAGCGCATTTGCAGCAGTACACAGCCATAGGCGAGACGGCTCGCTCGCTCACTGGCTTGTTCTGCGGCAACTGCACAGCCTATCGAGCGCAGGCTGATGCAACATCAGACCAATAAGGGCGCTTCGCGCCCTTCTTGCCACTTCCCGCCGAAACGGGTGTGGCCCAACCTATAAAAGGAGCTCGAAAAGGCTGACTCACCTGATTTATTTCATCGCCGAAGCGAACCAGAGTGAATCGTACGCACGGCAGAGAACGCAGTACTCGTTCGCTCTTCTAGAGAGAACCGAGGTTACGTTTAGTAACCGAGTACGTTCTCTTACGAGAGCTCTCTCGTACTGCGTCTTAGCTAAGACGCTACGGGAACCCGATGTAAAACGCCGTGCGCGCAGGGATCACACACCGATAAACCTGAAGCAACGCCCAGGATATACAGTGCACAGTCACCTGAGGGACTCACAGAGAGTCCGGGACAGAAAAAAGGGGGAAAAACCCTCCGTCCCATATCTAGCAGCATCCGTAGATGCGGCAATATGACATCACACAGCCGAGGCAAGGCCTGACCAATGTGGCAATGCGGGTCTTACGCAATACTGCCCATATAACAGTCGGCAGCGCCTAGCGCTCATGAATTCAGAATTCCCCTCAGGGCCCTGATTCTTCTATACCGACAGCAGCCTTGCTTGCAAGGCGGGAACCTCCAGGTTATAGAACCTGATAAATGTAGACGGCGAGGCCCAACCCGCCGCCATACATATATCCTGCAAGGAGATCCCAGTAGACCACGCCCATGATGAGGCGACGCCTCTTGTGGAGTGTGCTCTGACGCCCAACGGGCACTGAAGGCCCCTGGAAGCGTAAGCTAACGCTATGGCGTCAACTATCCATCTGGATAGAGTCTGTCTCGAAACAGCCATTCGTTTGGAACGTCCACCGAATGAGACAAATAGCTGCTCCGTCTGCCGAAAGGCAGCAGAGCGAGACACATAAGCTCTTAAAACCCTGACAGGGCAAAGAAGACTCGAGTCTCCATCCTCCCCTGACACCGGCAGGGCGGACAGGGCAATAACCTGAGCCCGAAACGGTGTGTTGAGGGATTTCGGCACATAACCGTGCCTAGGTTTGAGTATGACCCTTGAGTCATTGGGCCCAAACTCCAAGCACGACTGGCTCACCGAGAGCGCGTGCAAATCACCCACACGCTTCACAGAAGCGAGAGCCAACAAGAATACTGTCTTGAACGACAGATGCTGAAGGCTAACCGATTGGATAGGCTCAAAAGGGGGACCCTTCAAGGCCTCCAAAACCGCCGCGAGGTCCCACATAGGGACTGACAGAGGTCTGGGAGGATTCAGCCTCCTAGCTCCTCTGAGGAACCGGATGACTAAATCGTTCCTTCCTATTGACTGACCGGACGCCGTTTCAGAAAACGCCGCGATGGCCGCCACATAAACTTTGAGCGTGGATGGGGCTCTGCCCTTATCCAACAGCTCCTGTAGGAAGGAGAGGACCTCCGTCACCTCACAACTAAGGGGTGAATAACCTCGAGCTGTGCACCAGCTGGAGAACACCGACCACTTCGAGGCATACAGACGTCGTGTCGACGGAGCTCTAGCCTGAGTGATGGTATTTAGCACTCCCACTGCGAGATCAGCGGGTAACCGTTGAGTGCCCATACATGGAGGGACCACAACTCCGGTTGAGGGTGCCAAATCGAGCCCCTGGCCTGCGAGAGGAGATCTCTCCTCAACGGTACCGGCCATGGGGCGACATCTGCTAATTGCATCAAATCTGGGAACCATGGTTGGTTCTTCCAAAGAGGTGCCACAAGCAGTATTGAACATCTCGTTTCTCTCACCCGTTCTATCACCTGCGGAAGGAGGGAGACGGGAGGGAACGCATAAAGCGGGCAGCACGGCCATTTCCGTGACAGCGCGCTTTCGTTCTTGGAAAAGAATGTGGGGCAGTGAGCGTTTTCGTGGGACGCAAAGAGGTCCACCTCCGCCATGCCAAATCTCTCCCACAACAGCCGAACTGTTTGCGGGTGTAGAGACCATTCGCCCGTAGGGACATTGCCTCTGGACAGCCTGTCTGGACCCAGATTCTGCAGTCCAGGCACATGCACCGCTCTCAGCGAGCGCACGTTGCGTTGAGCCCAAATCAGGAGGCGTTCCGTCAGCCTGTACAGGTTTCGGGACCCGAGACCGCCCTGGCGATTTATGTAGGACACCACGTACATGTTGTCCGAACGGACTACGACGTGGTGATCCTTGATATGGGGACAAAAGCGCGTCAGCGCATTCTCCACTGCCAGCATTTCCAGGCAGTTGATATGATGGAGCTTTTCCCGTTCTGACCATAGGCCAAAGGACGGTCTGCCTTCGAGCAGCGCTCCCCATCCCGAAGTGGAGGCGTCCGTCGACACCATTTTCACACTCGGGGAAGTCCCCAGGCTTACACCTGATCGGTACCAGCCGTTCGCTGTCCAAGGTGCTAGAGCCGCAACACAGCTCTGATCGACCTTGAAATGCAGCCGGCCAGACGCCCACGCTCTGCGCGGCACCCGAGCCTTCAGCCAGAACTGCAGGGGGCGCATGCGGAGCAGGCCCAGCCGCAGAACCGGAGATGCTGAGGCCATGAGACCCAGCATCCTTTGACAGTGTTTGAGCGACACAGTCGCGCCGCAGCGGAAAGAACTTGCTGCGCGCTGCATGCCCATCGTGCGCTGTGGTGACAGTCGCGCCGTCATGGAACACGAGTCCAGAACTATACCCAGAAACAGGATCGTCTGACTGGGGTTCAGCGAACTCTTCGCCCAATTGACACTGAGGCCGAGCTTCTCGAGGTGATCGAGTAAAACAGCCCTGTGGTCCACGAGCTCCGCTCGTGATTGGGCCAGAACTAGCCAGTCGTCCAAATAATTCAGCACTCGTATGCCTCTGAGTCTGAGAGGAGCGAGCGCTGCATCCATGCACCTCGTAAACGTACGAGGAGCTACGGACAAGCCGAATGGCAGGACTGCAAACTGGTATGCCTGGCCCTCGAAGGCGAATCTCAAAAACCGCCTGTGGTTTGACGCTATCTGTATTTGAAAATACGCGTCCTTCAGATCTATTGACATAAACCAGTCCCCTCCGCGAATCTGCGCGAGGAGCTTCCTGGTCGTGAGCATTTTGAAACTGCGTTTCATCAATGCCTTGTTCAGCTGCCTTAGATCCAGTATGGGCCTGAGACCCCCGTCTCTCTTGGGCACCAGAAAGTATCTGCTGTACAGCCCCCCCTCGCTTTGAGCTTGAGGCACAGGCTCTACAGCCCCTTTGCTCAACAGTTTCGATATTTCGGCCCGAAGTATGTGTGCTACTTCTGTTTTGACCGTAGTTTCGACGCGCGCTGAGAAGCGCGGTGGGCGTCGAGAAAACTGTAGCGAGTAGCCTCTCTTTATAATGCCTAGCACCCAATCCGAAACCCCTGGAAGCGCTGACCATGCATTTGCATGAATGGCTAAGGGCTGGATGTGACACGCGCTCCGTTGACTGGGCAACGGCGGCGCTCGAGTGTGCTGTGCATCTGAGGCGGGGAGCGCGCTGATCACAGCGGGCAGATCGCTCATCCTCGACCCCGTTCCGGCGCTTAACCGACTGGAGGGAGGCTGAGCGGGTCCCGTGGGACTCAATATATCTGCGAGTAACCGTGGGCTGCATGTGTGCACTTTTACCACTTCCAACTCGCCGTCTGCCTGTGCAGAATGTACGTGCACGGGCCTCGTTTTTACAGAAGCCCCGCGCCGTAAGTGACATAGTGTATGTGGGCACTGGGAAGTGGGCACGTTTACTATGCGGCGCGCTCGACCGATCTGTGTCGATCTTATGTGCGCCCGCCCTGTGTGCAGGGCTGTGCTTACATGTGGGGATGGGCACTGGGTAGTGGGCATCGTCACTGCATCTAAAGCACCATCGGCCGTGGCCGGACGAGCGTGCACGGGTTTCGTTTTTACAGAAACCGCATGACGCGTGTGACATAGTAATTGTGGGCACTGAGGGGTGGGCACGTTTACTATGTAGTGTGCGCGACCGACTTGAGTCGACATTATGAGCGCAGGCCCTGTGTGTAGGGCTGTGCTTACATGTGGAGATGGGCACTGAGGAGTGGGCATCGTCACAACATTTATAGCACCATCGGCCGTGGCCGGGACACCAGAAAAAACGCTGTTTTTGTGAAACATCTGGGTAGCCGTGATAACGGCTTTTGTGTGCAGGCAAGCGGGCACTCGTGCAGGCTTGCGCATTGCAGAAAACACTGAGGCAGTCGCAACTCTTGGAACTGCAACAGCGGCGCGCTTGGGTGAGAGCTCGGCCGCAGCGGAACTCGAACACCGGCGCTTTCCCAGCAGTGCTAGGATGCTTTCGGGGCTTCTGGCTTCACCGCAATCCTCTGCCGCGGCTCCCGCGGCGCGGGGCGACGGCTCGAAGAGCGAGAACGGGGTCCCGAGCTGCGTTGCTGACGCTGTCGTGATGGCGCAGCAGGAGGCGGTGGGCGTGACTGAGAGCTCTGTGGGGCCGGTCTAGAGCGGCTAGCTGCAGAACTGGAGCGCTTCGGCAAGAAGTGCTTGAACGCCTGTGAAGCTTTCTGGTCCTCGGCGAATCTCTCCACAAACTCGTTGACGGAAGATCCAAAGAGGCCGGCAGGAGTTAGCGGAGCGTCAAGAAACGCAGCGCGCTCAGACTCCTTGATGTCAGAAAGCGTCAGCCACAAATGCCTCTCAGCCACCGTAGCGGAAGCCATAACCCGTCCCATGGCCTGTGCAGCGGACTTAGCAGCGCGGAGGGAGAGATCCGAAGCACTCCTCAGATCCGCGAGACAGATCGCTTCAGGTCCCATCTCATCCAGCTTGCGGAGAAGATCGCCCTGGAAAATCTGTAGCGTCGCCATGGTGTGTAACGCAGACGCAGCCTGCCCAGCAGCAGAGAATATCCGTGTGAGCAGCGATGACGTCATGCGGCAGGCTTTGGATGGCAACGCCGCCTTAGTCCGCCGTCCAGCAGAGGGCGGGCAAAGGTGCGCTGCTATAGCCTGTTCCACCGGCGGAAGTGACAGGTAGCCTCTGTTCTTAGCACCGTCCAGTGTGGAGAATGCTGGCGAAACAGATGAGCGGATTCTCGCCGAGAATGGAGCGTCCCAAGCCTTCGCCACTTCTTCGTGAAGCTCAGGAAGAAAAGGGGCGTGTTTTGAGCTTGAGGAAGAGCGCTCATCCGGAAGATAGCTACCATCCAGCCGGGAACGTGAAGGGGGCGCTGGTGCAGACCACTCGAGGCCGAGGCTCGCCGCGGCCAACGAGAGTACACGCATCAGCTCCTTATCGATATCCCCCCGTCTGCTGGGCCTCTGAGCAGCTGGCGCGAGATCCACGGAGCTCGTCCAACCCTCACTGCCCGAAGCAAGCAGAGAGCACGTGTCTTCTTCCTCCGACGCGGGCCTGAGATCCACTTCCTCCGATGACGCGTCGGCAAGCAGCGGACACTGAGCATCGGGAAGCGATGCAGGGGAGACCGGCGAAGCGGAGGGAACCGGCGAGCTCGGCCGAGCTGGAGGCGGTTCTGGTAGGCGCTGCGAGCGGCGCTTCTTACGGCGCTGCGGCGCAGCGGATGATGCAGGCTTCGAGAAGTATGCCAGGCGAGTCCTCAGAGTCACCATAGGCATCAGCTCGCAATGAGGACATCCGCCATCAGCGAGCGCGAGCGCTGCATGGTCTTCACCCAAACAGGAGACGCAGATGACATGACGATCTCCTTCGCTGAGCGGGGTTCTGCACGAGCCGCACGAAGGCATCTTTAAAAAGACGCAGCTCTTTTGTGAATGTGCGTCGCAGGGCGAACACACACACAGATTATCACAGAACAAGGATTATAAAGGATATGGGCGCCGGATAGCGCAGCAGGAACGGCAGTGGAAGGCGGCGGTGCCAGCGGCTTCAGGATGGCTCGTCCTGCTGATATGCTCTTCCAGACGGCGCTTGCTTCCTCGTGATCCAGCGATGCGTGAGCTTCGCTGAAGAGATGAAAAATCAGGTGAGTCAGCCTTTTCGAGCTCCTTTTATAGGTTGGGCCACACCCGTTTCGGCGGGAAGTGGCAAGAAGGGCGCGAAGCGCCCTTATTGGTCTGATGTTGCATCAGCCTGCGCTCGATAGGCTGTGCAGTTGCCGCAGAACAAGCCAGTGAGCGAGCGAGCCGTCTCGCCTATGGCTGTGTACTGCTGCAAATGCGCTTTACAAAAATACAAAATTAAGGATAATTTTTTGCTTCAGTATTTCGTGAAAAGAGACTTTTCCCGTAGCGTCTTAGCTAAGACGCAGTACGAGAGAGCTCTCGTAAGAGAACACACTTGCCTTGCGTCGCATTGCGCCAGGTGTATTATAGGGCCCTTAGTCTTATTTTCTAAAGAAAAATTTATCAAAATTAAGTGAGTTTATGCTTAAAACAAGAAAAACTATGTGATAAAAGGGTAAGAAAAATAAACTTAATTTAAAGGGAAAACAAGAGTATTTTTATTGCCCCAGTGGCAATTTGTTTGCCTTATAGATTTAAGCAAAAACTATGTAAGTACTAAGTAAATGTATCTTGATTTAAAAATGTTAAGATATTTACTGAAAAACAGTACAAAAATACTAGGTAAGAAAATGTTTTTTTTGGTGTGTGTACAGTATGTCTGTATGTCAGCACATATACATTTCAAATGATTGTTGTGGTATGCAGATGAGGTAGTTCCCCTATTATTTTGAGATCATGTATTTGCATGTGCATATGGTGTCTACATTTTTCTGCTGTGTGGTCCAAAATCCTTGGGAAGAAGAAAAATGGTTAGTACTGTGTTTGTGTGTGCTGGGGGGAATGTACCAATCTATCATGGCCGGTGCTTTGCCACTAAAACCGAACTGAAACATTGACACTACCCCCATGGCCTCCCACCCAGACTTGTGTTAACTGAATAGCAGGGAAGACCAGGGGAGGCTGGGAAATGTATGCATGGAAAACTGAGGAATTTATCACTTTCATTTGCATAACAGGATTAATAGGCCTTACCTCTGCATTCAAGGGCAGCAAGAGAGATGAAAGAGGAGAAAGTTGGTTTGTCTGTGTGTGCGCACAAAGAACACACCTGCTTGGCACTGATGTGGTAAGGAGCCGTATAAATGGACATTCAGGCTCACAAGAGAGAAAAGGAAGCTCTGTATGTGCTGTCATTGTTTGATAAAATTACATTCATTTATTATTGATCATTGCTGTAGTACCGCAGGGTCAACTGGGTCACATTACCCCACAGTGGGATCCAGCTCAGAGTTTCAGAGAGAGCCCAGTTACATGCCATTCTAACCATTCTCTTTCTTTTCCCATTTCTTTTTTCCCTTGCTTTCTTTTTCTGTCTTTTTTTTCCTGGGTGTCTAATTTAATACTGACATACAGTATCTGTGTAGTATGCCAGCATGCTATTCCTATATTGCAGAAATTATAGTTAGTATGCTATTTCGATATGGCAGAAATAGTAAGATTAGAATAATAGAATGCTATTCTAAAATGGCAGATATATTAAGAGTAGCATGATAGTATGCTATTCCTATAGAGAAGAAATAACAAGAGAAGCATGGTTTGATGCTATTTCTATATGATAGAAATATTATGAGTAGTATACTAGTATATGTTTTCAATATGGCAGAAACAGATTTGAGTAGTATGCTATTCTGTTATGGCAGAAATAGAGCAGTATGCTAGTACAGTATACTATATCGATATTGCAGGAATACAGTAATAAGTAGTATGCTATTCGTGTATGGCAGAAATAGTAAGATTAGCATCATTAGTATGCTATTCCAATATGACTGAAATAGTGAGAGCAGCATGCTAGTACAACATGCTATTCCAATATGGCAGAAATAGTAGATTAGTATGCAAGTATGCTATCCTATTGTGGCTGAAATAGTACAATTAGTATGCTAATATGCTATTCTTATATTGAAGAAAAAGAAATAGTAAGAGAAGCATGGAAGTATGGTATTTTCATTAGGCATATAAATAGTAGCATAGTAGTATAGTATGCTTTTTCATATAATGCGGAAATAGAAAAATAATAATATAATGACCGAAAATAGTAATAAAAATAGTGGTGGAAATAGTAAGATTAGTATGCATGTATACTATTCTGAATCTTGCCTTAGTCATCTAGTTTTCCTAGGCATCGTTTCAAAATAAAAACAATTTGGAATAATGTGTGTTTCCAGCAACCTTTCCATTCATACGGTATTGAACATCTGTTAATGCACAGTATGGCTGAGAACATGAGCACCACAGCCAGTGTGGGCAGATCTTAGAGTTCAGAGTGAGATATGATTTGATGACTAATATCGGCCAGATGTGGGGTAGATGATGGGAATCTAAACATGAGAGACAAACAGTTTGGTTGTACGTGCAGCACTCCGCTGCATCGAAATTCAATCACCCTAATTTGGTTTAGAATGATCAACCCTCCTGTGGTCTTCTCATTCACTAGGGTAATTGAGTTCTGACTCTGCTTAAGTGGGCTGAAGTGGCCAGTACATGACAGAAGTGATACGCCAATTTGACACAGTTTTCAGAGCTACAGTGGAAAAGTCCTTGTGGTAGGATGTGGTCTTGATATTGTTTTAAAAATCCTCAAATTTTATCTGCTATGTTTGCAAATGTGGTTTGAACAGAGCCAGTAATGAGCTTTTAAATTAGCAGAATATTTTGGGATTTTCATGTGTTGATTAAGTCATGTTTTTCATGCTGATTTTTCTTTCCTTAACTGTCCTTCCATACAGGTGCTTAAACACTTCTGTTAATTTTGCTCTCCCTTATTTACATGCAAAGTTAAAGTTTAAAGTTGCGATGGGAAACACACAAGTCTCCAACCTGCAGATGCTTTACAGTTAAAGAAAACTTGTTAAAACCTTAATTGCTTATTTAACTCCTAACTTTTCCACTTTTTCTCTCCTTCTCTTTCGTCATTCCCTCATCTCCATTAAGCTACTATCCCAATTCTCCTTTTTGCTTTGAACTCTTCGCATATCACCAGCCCAAGTTATTCAGTACCAGTCATCTCTAGTCATGATGCCTGAACAGTTTTGGAAGTTAAAGTAGAGGATTTGATTCCCAGGGAATGCAAGAACCAATAAAAAAAAATATTATGTATATTGAATGCTATTATGTAAATATCTTCTTAAAAGGATATTTCACTCTCAAAATATTTCTGCAGAAAAAAAGATGCGTATACGTTTAAATGACAGAATTTACATTTTTGAGGAAACTATCTCATTAAATAAGATTATTTCTGGTTAAATATTTTTTCTTCTTTTTTTATGTTTCACTGGCAGCTTGGCATTCATCTTGAATGTATGCTGGCACCTCGCTGATTTGATGCAAAGCAGAAGGTTTTCAGTTATCGTGACATAGTAAAAAATGTGCTATTCACAGTCAACCATGATTACTTTATTCTACAAGCAAATGTGTTCAGTAACAAAGTAGTTATCGAGATAAACTGAGTAAAGTGCTCCCATGAGGTGATCTGTTCCATGTGAAATAAAACAGCTTAAACTGGAGTCTTCATCTAATGTGAGTGAACATGATTTTAAACACATTTTTCAAAAGTACTATTTATTTATTTGCATGTAAAAGAGAATATTTACTGAGTGCACATTTAAAACTCTGACAGGCAAAATTATTTTATACAGTTATAAAAAGCTTAGGACATACTGTACATAAACTGGATGCACGTCGGATTTATGCAAGGCCTTAGATTACCCAAATTGAGTGAAATACAATTCTGTCATCATTTACTCACCCTCATGTTATGTAAGCTTATTTCCACCACAGGATAAAATAAAATACAAATAAGAAGAAGAAAAATAAGAAGAAAAGGTCATTGTGACTTTTCATCCCATTTGCTTTCAGTGTATGGACAAAAACAAGCAACATTTTACACATAAGAAAGTCATACAGGTACAACATGATACTGTATGTTGTATGTATGTTTTTGCCCGTCTCTGCCCCTCCCCTCAGTTTCTATGTCAGAATTGCAAGATATAAATTCAGATTTGTGAGATACACATTCTAAGAAAAAAGTCAAGTCTTTTAACCCCATGCAGGGAGATCATCCATGCCATATGTGTAATTTAAGATTGAAATAAAAGCATGAGCCAGATGACAAATTTTATTCAAATAAGGAACCTGCTTTAAACCGGCAGTTTCAGGTTTGCTCAAATGTGTTGCATGAACTTTCGGTGCTGCAATTATTCAGAATTGTCATTTGTGCTTTCTTGGATAAACTCTGAAGGAACTTCCTTATAACCTGCTATTGTATTTCTTATGCATATCCTTCAACTGTAAACAAGATGGCTAAGTATTTAAAGTTAAATGATGATGTCTTCATAGCCTAGCTACGAAAACATCTCAGGCCTGTTTCAATCTCAGCCTTGTTGATAGATTGGTGTGTTGATTTGGGCTCTGTAGAAACACACAATACTCTATTCTGCTCAGTTCCTGTCTTTTCTGTCATATCATATTTCTTTTAGCTATACCATCTGGCCGGCATTATTTCACTATGGCTCTCGGCTCTCACTCTCTACACTGACACTTTTCCCCTTACGTTACATCATAGTCATGACCTCATTGCCTTCGTGTTGTAGTCTAAACACAGTGAAGGTAGTGTTGCCATAACAGTGACCGTGTGTGTATTCTCGCTTTGAACACTTTAAGGTATATGAGCTATTTTCACATTGATAAAGTCATGATCACCAGTGCTGGGAAACAAATGCACTTCTTCAGAGCAAATTGGTCACAGAAATGTGTCATTCACCTGGAGGAAGAAGACTTTTCTTTCCATAATCCTACACTGCAGGCCAGTGTAAGGTCTGCTGCAGTGACGTTAACCATGTGCTGCCACCTGTTGCAGATTTATTAAAAGATTGGGCTGGTATTTCGGTTTAGTCCTCCATCTGCCATTCCACTCTACTTTCAAAGCCTCTTGTTCCATATCTGCTGGACCAGAGCATTATAGTACTGTTGGTGAGCTACAGGGAAGTTGTGTTTGTCTTGTCATGTCAGTTTGGTGTCACTGGACATGAGACACACAGAGTGACACATACGAGGACAAATAAGCAGCCATTAGTGATTGCTTGGGCTTTTTGCAGAAGTGTATGTTTCATGTTTTTAAGTGTTTGTTTCAAAAATGTTTCAGATATATGCTTAATATGTTGTAAACAGCACTACTTCAAATTGGAAATATGTTTCATTTACACATCCAAATGGGAAATGTAAATTTATTAGATTGGGTTAGAACTTATTAGCCTCCGCCATCTGAAGTTTCACGACGGAGCTTTAATATATTTGAAAATATATTTTTGCCGTATGGGTAGTTTGCACCACTTTGTTTTAAAAAACACTCTGATGCTGCGTACAGCTAAAATCAGCTGCACATTCAATACAGATAATGAAAACTTGGACCTTTAATGAATGTTACATTGAGGTTACATATGACAAACCTCAGTTAAAGTGTATACAACCGGCGGCATGTCCTCACGGTAATTACACACGCTAGATGCTCGTTGCTGCAGCTGTATAAACACATTTACGTAAATGCCACTGCTTACATGCTTAATATTTCGCTCCTGCATACGAATGCAAGACTGTTAAACATGACACTTAGTTTAAAATTTGTTTATGGTAGCTCATTTAGAGTAATAATGATTCACCATGTAAATGATGTAGCTAATTATATCAGATTGAGTCAGAATCAGCCTGCACCGCTTCTGCGAGTTTCATGACAGAACTTTTTATATATCTTAAAATATATTTTTGTCATATGGGTAATCTGCCCTTTCGGTTCCCAAATGGCTCTTTATTTAGTACACACTCTGGATTTTATAATTCATCCAAATTTGTCAATGTGTTGACCTATGTCTGGTATGTGCACAAAAATAATTTAATTATTCAACATAATTAAACTTAACTATTAAAAATGCCACTGTTTTGTAAATTCACACTATAATTCAGATTATCACAATTCAAATTCAAATTATTTAGTCATATTTCTGGCTCTATAAAGCTTTCCGATATATAATTTTACATCATTTTTTGGCATAAAACCCTAATTTATGTAAGAACATAAAACAGAGTGCTTGATCTGGGAAACATCTGTAAAAACATCTGATAAATGTCTTAAAAAAACAAACAACAGATTTACATCCATTCTAAATCATAATGATCTTCCAGACATTTTCTAAACACGTATTTAACATCTGATAAGAAATGTCTTAGAGACATATTAAAGATGAACAATCTAAAAACTACATCTTGCAGGTGTAAAAATGCAGACATTAAATAGGCTATATGTGATGTATTCAGTTTATGTGCTCTCAGGGTTGTGAACTATCCAAAAAACAAGCTACAAAAATACGGGGACATCACGGAAGTTACGTTGCTACTTAGACCTTCGTATCGTAACCTTATCAATATAGTACGGTGGCCCAGTAGTGCACAACACAACGACATTAAAAAGCAAACATAAGCTCACAACACAACGACATTAAGCCACAACACAAATACATTAAACCACAACACAAATACATTAAGCCACAACACAAATACATTAAGCCACAACACAAAGACATTAACCCACAACACAACGAAATTCTCACAACACAACGAAATTAAGCCACAACACAACGAAATTCTCACAACACAACGAAATTCTCACAACACAAATACATTAAGCCACAACACAACGGAAATGCTTCCGACCACTAGGGGGCAGTTGGTCTGCAGAAAGGTGCAATAGACTACGTATTTCCTGTGAAATCTCAGGGCGAATAAAAGGTTCCTGTCTTTATTCTGTGTAAGTGCATTACCAGCTGCAAACTTTTATCCATAAACAATGAATATTAAATAATATTTATACATTTTGCTATAATACAACAAATTAAGTATACCACAGCAATATAATTATTTAATGAAGAGTTCCATAAACATCTGTGAGGGTGGTTTACACCGCTATTGCTGTGACCCGTTTTGTGAGGCTCCTCAAAGGTTTTTCACACTTCTCCCCTGGATGTAGAAACTCGAAATAAGTGGATTCAAATTAGTAATGTAAGATTTAAGGATTTCAACATCACTTCTGATACTTCAGTCTGCAGGCGCCTCTTCAAGAATGACAACAGCATGCGAATCTACACTAGGTAAGATCTAAACCTTTATTACTATATTAACGAGCACAATGTAGGCCTATTGTGAATTTTTTAATTGTCATTATTTATTTTTTGTCGCTGTGGTTGCCTGTTTGTTTAAAAACCTCTTCCGTGGATCAAGGCAATACGTGTTAATAGATGATTAACCCAAAAATAAAAAAATAAAGCTCTCATAATATACTCAACATTATGTCGTAAACCCATATGGCTTGCTTTGTTCATTGGCATACAGAAATAATGTAAATAATGTTACCGTCAGTCAGCTATCTATCTAGATAAATTCAGAACAGTTTAGAATGACACGAGGGAGAATAAGCTAAAACCCCAGCTAAAATCTTTTTACAGACCTACCTTTTTTCCACTTGTATGTCAATACATTATACATTTTTAAGTATCCTTCAGGTTCAGTGTAGGCAAACAAACTTTTTACATTGTTTGGTGTGTATTTTCTGAAAACATGTCTCATCCAATCTAGATTTGAGAAGTAGATCCATTTAATGGCCTTTTGGAGCGTTACTGAACCTGCATTCCACATGGTTCATGTGACCAGAGCAAGGACAGCTACAGCGAGGAGAGAAGTTGGAATAACAAGCAATGCAATGGTAAATATTGATATTGTATTGTTTGTGACAGAGAAAGAAGATGTTTTATTTATTTTCACTTTTTAATGCACACGTTACATGCATGTATCATAATTATTTAACATTTATTTTGACAGTGTCAGTCTCTGCAGCCCTTCGATGAGTTCCCCCTCTTCATGGTCCACCTTTCAGTTGATCTTCCACAGAGAGATCTGGCCTTACACAAAAAACTTGGGATGGATTCATTTGGTTTTATTTGTACAGACTACAATATAAAATGTAAATTAAATATTATGTAAGTGCAAATATATGTAACTTTAATATGTTTTCTTGCTCACCAGTGTAGTGTAAACATGTAAAGATCCACACTTAATTTTTTAAAACTTTGATACAGTTTTAATAGTTATGTAAAATACAAATACTAATAACTATGACAGTGTAATGGTGTGTTACTATATTTTTATAACACTACTATATTTATAACACTTCTGCCACTTGGAGGACTGATAGGTCAGGCAGATCACTGGTGACATCACTGTAAACATTCTCCTGAGATGAAAAACAAAGGTATAGTGTAAATTGACCATTAAGAAAAATACAAAATTTCCACCATCATTACAAGTTGCATGCATAATGAATAGAGCCATAATCATTATGATTGTGTTTTTGTCTTTTTTCTGTTAGGGCTAATCAAATAGGCATGTTATACATTATGAATAAAATCAAGATATGAAAAGATGATCAATATCAATATTAGACACTTTCCTCCTACCTTAACCACTCAGCGAGTTTCCTCTTTTGAAAACAGGACCACCATTCCACTTACAGGACCTGGCTTGACTCTCTAGGCATACCAATGGGGCGTGTTAATATTATTAATCAAAGTTTATTAATTATGTCATACATTAAAGAATTGGATAATTCTCTTACTTACCATTGTTCTAGGTTTGTGCCAGCTCTGCTCCCTTCAGTGCAGCTCTGTACAGGAGGAACTGCACTGATTCTCAGTTCTGAATAGTGTGCTGTCTGCTACAGTGCTGCAACAGTATGGATGGGAGCCCGTTAAAACAATCTGTGAAGATAATAACATTGGTTTACATATTTAATTGATTTCAGATACATTTTGAATTACTTTCAGTTGCATTTTAAATTATTACATTGTAAATTACTCTATATTTAAAATAAATTATGACAAATAATTAATATTTTATATAATGTTACAAACATGCCAATAGACTCTAAAGAGATCAGTAATATTTCAAAGGATGTCCCTATCTCTCTTAACCATTTCTGATCTTGTTTGCTTTTTACTGAATAGCTTTATCATGCTTGTGTTGGGGATCCCTGGAAAACTGCTATATAAATGTGAACAATTAATTCAAGCTTCAGGTTACAGATAATACAATTTGAAAATATAACAATAACTGTCAGAATAAAGCCCTGTTCACACAATGAATGATAACTATTAAGATAACGATAGAGTCCACAGCAGCGAATTATATAATCTGTTTATTCTAAGCGCGCACACGCTCGTCCGCTGCTTTACATTCTCTAGCTCCTTATAGCAGGATTCTGATTGGCTGTCAATGTTTTTAATCGTTCATCAGCTGGAAAAAAAAATAGTTCTTAAAGTGATTCCAATGATATTGTTTCTCTATGTCTTTATCATTATAGCTGTGGTGTGGACTCTTTTTTTAAATAGTGAGAACGATTTTTAAAACTAAATATCTTTATCGTTTTCTTTATAGTTTGGTGTGAACGGTCCTTTAAGATTTATTACGATACATGGCAATCTAAAAATGGCAACAATATTTCAAATACTTTATATCAAGTGAAGAAGTTCCTATCACAGCAAACACCTATCAGAACCACCGATGCAAATTAACGTGGATTACCGGGAGTCCTGCTTTTATTTCTACTATCTCTTACGAGTTATAAAAAGATGAGGTGGACGGAGTTTAAAGCTAAACTCTAACTTAGCCCTGCTATTTTTGAGCTGATCAAGTCAGTGCAGCAGCGTTATCCAGCCTTATTAGCTAGATTTGCTAGAAGACGATAGAACAATACTCACCCTAAAGTTGTTGATGTAACGTTTAATGCCCTTCTCCGCGCGATGAAATTCATTTACAGTCATCAGGGGAAGTTCTTGTAAGATGAAAAATCTTCTCCTCTTGTCAATTTGAAAGCTCTACGGAAAGAGCAATGGTTTCCCCGCACAGCACCGGATTTAAATAACGTTAAGCCCCCTGAGGAAAAACATTGTGTACAAGAGCAGAGCTAAACGGTCCAAATTTAAAATATTATCAATTTATTTTTTGCTCGATTCATGAATCGATACATAAGATTATCAGGATATCAAAACATTTTATAAAAACACGTTTTTCATTTAAAAATCGATTACACATATTAAGTTACACATACGTCTTGATGAAATATCGGTGTTTAACTTTCAACACTGCCCCCTAGTGGTCGGGAGCACTTCCGCTGTGTTGTGGCTTAATTTCGTTGTGTTGTGAGAATTTATTTGTGTTGTGGCTTAATGTATTTGTGTTGTGGCTTAATTTCGTTGTGTTGTGAGAATTTCGTTGTGTTGTGGCTTAATTTCGTTGTGTTGTGAGAATTTCGGTGTGTTGTGGCTTAATGCATTTGTGTTGTGGCTTAATTTCGTTGTGTTGTGAGAATTTCGTTGTGTTGTGGGTTAATGTCTTTGTGTTGTGGCTTAATGTATTTGTGTTGTATTTGTGTTGTGGCTTAATGTCGTTGTGTTGTGAGCTTATGTTTGCCTTTTTAATGTCGTTGTGTTGTGCACTACTGGGCCACTGTAATATAGGCTATAGGTAATTGCACTATGATGGTTCGTTCGTGAACAAATCCTTTAGGTGAACGAATCGTTCTCGTTTACGTAATCCACTGACCATGGGCAGTAAAAGACTCATTTCTCGTTCAATGAAGTTCCTCCCACAGCAAGCGAGTGTGGCGCTATTAGCAGCGCATGCGCAGCTCGTGAACAGCTCTGTGAACTGTTTCATCCTGTCAAAAAGAGTTAGCTACTCAAGATGTTACGGAGCATGTGACTTGTTGAATGTAGTGAACGAATACGATCTTTTCGGAGGTGAAAGAGTTGAATGAACTGATACATATCGTTCGAGAATCAAATGAATGAGAGTAGGGACAGTCGGCCAAGCATGTAAATCTCGATCAGCAATCAGCACAAAGTGCAGTTGGTGCACATACGCTTGTTTTCATATTTGGAATACAGATCATAACTCCACGTTTAATCCCCTATAAAACCTCGTGCTTTGTTAATCTGAACAATTTATTTAGACTATTTAATGCGATAATGCACACACTTTAATAAAGCCAAATCAGTTTTTGTCACAAGTAAATACGTTCATTGACTTAAGACATAACACATAAGACACTCTTTTTCGCCAACTGCTGGCGTATTTGTGTAATATGAAGAAATGGTCACTGAACGAATCAGTGAATGAATCATTTTGGTGAACGAACTGAAAATCAACGAATCTCTTGAAAGAATCAAAATTTCCACCACTAAATTCCATGCAACATAAATGGATTTTTTTTAAATTGTGTTTTTAGTGATCCGCCCCAACCCGCCCCGCAAAAAAGTGCCAATTTCTTAACCCGCCCCAACCCGACCCGCGGGTTACCCACGGGGGCCGCGGGTTAAGACTACCCGCGCATCACTAGTGTGCAATACAGAAGCATCCAACACAGTTCGTTATATCTATTAACCCTGAAGCATTGTCACACTGTGTGCACGTGTGTTGATCCTGTTGATGTATATTAGCACTTGCATTTCTTGCAAATTAGGATAGTTTTTTTTAAGACACAATGCTTCAATGAACTTTGAAAACTGTTATAAACCCAGCAGCTTTTTTTAGCTGATAAGCTCTCAGCATGGTGCTAACTGTTCATGAGTTAAAAATACAGTCAGTTACAAAACAGTCAAAATTTTACAATGTGCACAGGACTAGGGAAAGACTGAAAGGATACACTTCAATTGTTTGTTTATTTATTTGCATGTTCATCCCCAGCAATAATATTTTGCTGTATAAAAAATATAAAAATATAAATAAAATTATAAAAATATAATAAAAAATAAAATAAAATAAATTATAAAATAATAATAATAATAATCCTAACATAAATATTAGACTGCAATTCAAAAGTTTGGGGTCAGCTGGATTTTTTTTTTTTTTTATGTTTTTGGAGGAAGTGTCTTATGCTCACCAATGCTGCATTTGTTTGATTAAAAATATAGTAAACACAGTCATATTATGGAATATTGTTATTGTTTAAAAAAATATTTTTTTAATGTCGTTATATTTTTAAAATTTATTTTTTATACCTGTGAAGGCAAAGCAGAATTTTAAGCAGCCATTAAGTCTACCAGAATTCATTCTAAAATGCAGATTTTCTGGTCAAGAGACATTTCTTATTATTATCAGTGTTAAAAACAGTTGTACTGCTTTATCTTTTTTGTGGAGACTGTGGTACATTTTTTATGATTCTTTGATGAATATAAAGTTTTTATTTTATTTTATTTATTTTTTATATTTTTAATCAAGTTAATGCAACCTTCTTGAATTAATTTTTTTTTTTTTTTTGCATCAAATTAATAGTATTTAGGAGAGAATTGACACCAGGTTAATCAGATAATATGCTTAAGCAAAGCTGTATATTGAACTTTTGTTCTCAGTGTAATATCTGTTTTCAAATGTACCTGCCACATAAACTATGGTTGCGCATGTTGCCTCTTCCTGTCTAAGTAGGTGTTTCTTGATCAGAATAAACTTATCCACACTATCAAAAGTCTGGCTACCCTGTATTTACCCCTTGACTTTTTCCTCACAACTCTGTGTATGAATGTATTCGTAGACATAAACATGTGTGAATGTTTGTGCATATGCACCTTGGCAATATTTAGTCTGTCAGCATGAAGGAAGAGTTTTGATTGGGTTCTGTTTCGTAAGGTGTATGTTTCCTAGATGTAAATATTTTCTTAGTCAGAATAGCACTGTAATTAGTGGACACAGTCAGCCTAGCGTAAAGTGTGTGGGCTTCTGGCAGCTTTGAGGGTGGTATATATAAAGTGCATACAAGAATTTATTTAACACACTCTCAAACTGTCTGTCCCATTAGCTTTAGTGAGTCAATATCCTGTTTAGTCTCACAAAGGCCATACATATGTCTGGCTCCATCACACCTTTGGCGCCTCACAGTTCATGATTCAGGCATTGATTCTCATGCCTTTTGTGTGCTTTGCTTTGCCAAAGTGCTGCATCTCAACAAGTAGGCACTGATTACATTATCTCGACATCAAAGCACACAAACCAGTCTTCAGTGTAAAGGTGTCAATAGCGCTATGCTAATGCACGCTAACACAAACAGACCTGTTGACACTGCAAGCGCAGACTTAGCAGTGCTCTCAGACTTCACTCTGATTCTGATTGTTTTTCCATCTCTTACCCAAACAGACAAGTTTCTGAAGCCACAGGGCACGATTCAGTTCTCGTTGGTTCACACAAAATGGGATTAAACCAGTTTCCTGCCTTCTCAGGACCCCAGAGTCACTTGGGGCAGGACTGTTGATTGTGGGTTTGGAGAGGAAGGTGGCCGCAAAACATTAGTTAGCTGTCAAGTTTTCCAGTACGGAGGCACAGGATGTCGGTCGAATGGGGCTTCCCGTGTGAATGGCTGCACTGATGGGAATCTCAGGGAATATGGGGGAAATTGGCTGTGGGATATAAACCGCTGCTCCTAAGACAGTCCGTGGGGTTAATCTTCAAATCGCTACTCTCCTGCTTTTCTGGTTCTATCCACTGTTTTTGCTTGCTTCTGCCTTTTGCCCAGCCCATAATTTGCTTCTTTTGTTCTCACACAGTGAGAAGTTTGACAGTGTACATAAACAGAATTCCAGAGCAGCAGTGGCGTATGGAAAAAGCGCATATGGAGGCAGTTTGCCCGGATCTCTGGAAGGAGCCAGTGAGGTCCATTTATAATAGATCGGTTCTGCTTTCAAGGTGTAGTCATTACCGAAGCTTAACTGACAGAGAGAAAGACTGCACAAACACGTGTATGTGTTCCTTTAACAATCTCACTTGACACGGTTTCTCACTAGGTGAAAATATAACAGTGGTATGATGTTCATGACCTTGTTTCTGCAATCCTACTACTTGTCTCAAATGTTATCAACAGTTGGGACAGGATGTTCTGCCAAGGCATAAGCTTGGTTGGGTCATGTATTTAATTATTCTTAAATGGGTGCTTCTTCAACTAAAGGCAGTTTTATGTCCCACGGGTTGATTTCTATTAAAGTTAACAGAAATGTTTTTTTTCTTTAGCTTTGTGAAGGTCACATTAAAATAGTTTTGGAAGTTTTTAACAGTGCGTTCAACAATTATTTCTCCTACTTTTCAAATGCCTTTAATATATATAAATTGTTCTACGCTTGTCTCAGAATCTTTCAAGATTTACAAAAGTAAATTCATCATAAGATGTACACTACCATACAAACGTTTAGGGTTGTGGGGTTTTTGAAAGCCTCTTATGCTCTCTAAGGCTACATTTATTTGATCAAAAACAGTAATATTGTGAACTATTATTACAGCTGAAAACAGCAGACACATAAATAAAATGATTAGAGTCTACACAAACTGACATAAACAGCAATTCGAATATTTATGATGTGAAAACTATTTACATGATTGTATTCTTTTTTGCCTCAAGTTACTGTTTACTACTAAACTTGAGATATAAGAAAATAAATGTGAAGAAATATAAGACGTGATATGAAGAATCATTAACATGAAGTTGTCAAACTGTACAAAGAGTGTGAAAATATTTCATTGTATGTATTTGAGGTGCATAAAATGCTATTTATCATATTAGAAAGACAAATTAGGGAGCCATTATCTTTACATAAATGTTTGTAATGTCATTTTCACCACAGAATTGTGGTAGAAATTACAGTCGTTCATTAAGAGAAATATATCTGTTGGACATTGTTTAACTAGTAAGTGTGAAATGCTTTTGATGTCCTCTCATCTCAAACTGCCCATAGCTGACGAAACACCCCAAAAAAGAAATGTATTTATGAGGTCCAATTTGTAAGGTTTTAAAGCATGAATCTACACCTGGGTTGTACTTTTCTCTAAGGTACGCCAGAGGATATAATTTGTGTTGTACCACTACAACATTAGAATCATGACTCCATTTCTCATAACACACTTTTAAATTACATTTAGAAGCAAATTTATGGTTTTGGTGCATAGACTCAGTATCTGATTACCAATAAGAGCAGGATTAACTTATGGCCATTTGTCGTTGAGTGCACTGGACGTCTTTCAGCCAAACGGCGGTTTTATGCTCCTCCGTAATGCTGAATTGGATCATTTCCTGACCGTGACCTGGAGCATTTTGGAAAATGTTTGACTTTTGGTGTCTTTCTTACAGACTTCTGCCTCTACACCTTCTAAGAGAACCACCCCGTACTGTGAGGCAGAGCATAATGTGAAACACATTGCACATTTCTTGCTTTCAATCACACTAATTTTGTTTTACTCATTCACTATCATTATCTCATGCAGTTTACTTGTGTTTTAGGAAAAACACACGCAAATCTTTGCTGCTGTGTGCAAGGGCGTAACTTTGGGTCTACCATTGGGGGGGTTAAACTCGCGGCATATTTATTTATTTATTAATTTATTGTATTATTTTCTTGTGTAAAAGGTAACATGCTAATTTGCATAATTTAATTATGCAATCCCCCCCAAAACGGGTGACTGTATTGGAGCAAACAGCAGTTACAATTCAGTGACATTGGTTCTACACAGTCCCTGGCACCCTCTGGCTTTACCTCATAGGACACTGGCGAACGAACATCTAGCCAGCCAACTCCAGTCAACAAAACAAATCATCAGCTAACTCAGTGTTTCTCAAACTTTTCTGCCATTCCCCACTTCAGAGGTAGGAAAGGGTTCCGAGCCCCACCTCTCCCCAATCACCCCAACAAAATGTTAATAAACTAGGCTTTAAGTTTAACTGTTAAAATGTATTTTATTAACATCACATTTTAAAAACTTAACATCAAATAACAGCATTAAAAAATTTCAAATAAAGAAAATGAAAGTGCAATTATATTATCACTTTGCATGGAATAAGACTCAAAATTAGATTAAAAAATAATAATAATTGTGTTTGCATTTAGCTTCTGATAACATCAATACAAGTGTGGACTAACATTAACCTAGTTGTGCTTTGATTCATTTTGACACTTTGCAAAATCCATGCAAAAAGAACAACAAAACAAACAAACAAACAAACAAAAATAAAAATAATCTCAAATTGAACCAGAGGTGGTAAATTCCTAATAATGTACGTATTTTTTTTAGGTATTTTAATAAGATAGATACCTAAAATACGTTGCGCATACAGCTCAAGTAATGCGATCGTTATAAAGGTGTTTGAACAACAAAACACATCCACTTGCACATATTTGACAATCGGAATATCAGATATATCCTGCTATAGCTAACACATTTGTGAAATTTTGAATAAAAAAGGAAATAAAAGCAGATCATCAGTCATTCAGCACTATTGTGGCTACGGTGTGACAAGCAATGAATGGCGCGTCTCCATGGGAACCATAAAGCGATACTACGATCAATAACGGTAGCCTTGAAATACTTTTAAACTTACGTGTGAAGAGGTTAAGTAACGTCAAGGCTTACATTTAAATGTGTCTTTGTTTTGAGTGTATGGTCAATAAATAACGGAATTTAAAAGATGGGCACAAAACCTGTTTGTCATGTTTCTATTCCCCACACTTTGAGAAACGCTGAGCTAACTTAACAGCTAACTTAAGGGTACCTCCGTTTGGTCAGGATTTTTCGTTTTTCTTTTTTTTTTCTTTTTTCTTTTTTTTTGGCTGGTGTCGACAAACAATAAAAAATCGTTGTCTGGCTGCCTTTCAGTGTCCTTTTCATCTTTCCGTCAGCTTTCTCCAACCATTCATCCCATCGACTGCGCAAAATAGTGAACAAACTTGGTACAGAAAGCGGGTTGGGTAATACCAGAGACTTTGGTAATACCAAATCGGTGCGGTGGGCGGGGGGTACATTACAGATTATTTAAAATATGATACTATCTTTCTTGCTGGCAAATGAAATTAATAAAGAAAATGAACAAAAGTATTCATTCTGAATATTTCATATCTATTTTAATCTGAATGATGTGATGATATTGGGGGGGTTATATTAGCTGGATCTGATTTTTGGGGGGGTCATGACCCCCGTAACCCCCGTGCAAATTACGCGCATGGCTGTGTGAATGCCAAAAGAGGTCAAGATGAAGTGATTACAGCATGTGATAGTAAATCTGGAGGAGGGAGTGTCTGTGTGTATATGTGCAGGCAGAAAAACAACTCTCCATGCGAGTTACAGATGGAGCACTTTAAACAGACCCCCTTAGGTTTATGTTTCATTTCTGTGTCAGGGTTAATATTGAGAGTAATATGGCTCAGATCAGTTCCATGCAGCATGTTAAGCCCCGCGAGGAAAGCTTCAGTTCTGCCGGCCTCCTCTGAGTGGAATTTCCCAATACTAACACGAGTAAGTCTAACAATACAATGTTATATGGAACATATAAACAAACAAACACTGCAATGTTCTGCAAGCCAAATGTTATAACTGTATGGTGGCACTGCTCTTCACTGTACCTGATCCAGGTCCAGTAGTGTGTGTGAATGTGTGTCTACTCGCACAGATTGAAGCTAATGAACCTTGCCTGTGGTCACTGGGTTCAGGTTTGTATTGCTTCTGTAGCCCAACACATTTCACCATATATAATTTCAATCCTCCTAGCGACAGTTTCACCACAGATGTTTCAACACAGCAGCACAGTTTTTACTGAGGTCACTGTAACACAGCTCAAATTGACTACTTTTTTGTACCCTCAAACTCAATTCCGAAGTATGTACAAGTCAAGTGTTTTAATATTTTCTATGCTAAAATTCCAAAGTCAAAAAAGTTTGAGATTTCTCATCAAATTTTTGTGAGACCAAATTATATAGACTTCTGTACAAGTGAATTTTTAAAGTTCTCTGCTCTTGCTATGATTGGTGTTTGTGAATATAATTAAGTAATAGTAAATAGAAAGTATTAATTATTACTTTTATTCAGCAAGGATGTATTAAATTGTTCAAAAGTGACTGTAAATAATTTTTTCTTTATTTCAAATGAACACTGCTTCTATTTGTCAAAGAAACCAGAAAAAAAAAATGTTTAATGGTTTCCACAACTGTTTTCAACATTGATAAAAATAAGAAATGTTTCTTGAGCACCAAATCAGCATATTCGAATGATGATGAAAATTCAGCTTTGCATCAAAGGAATATTTTATTCATGTATTTATCTTTTTAATAATATTTCATAACATTACTGTAAATTACTTTACTTCTGATCAAATAAATGCAGTCTTGGTAAGTGCAAGAAACCTTATTAAAAAAAAATTACAGAATCCACATTTAGGAGATGAATTGGGACATATTTTGGGAAGTTGGGATACATTTTGACATTGAGCTGGCTGGCAAAATATTTCTAATTAACCTGTATACATGCAAATACACACATGCACACTTACAATACTTAATTGAAACATAAATTAAAGCTCTTAAGTCTCCTGAGTTAAGAAAGAGCAAACTCATTCATAGGTTTCAAAACATTTCTGTTTGTTTTAGAGGCTTGGCAAATCAACCAATGATGTGAGTTTGGGGCGGGGCTATGTATTTAAACAATGGAAGACTAATGGACTCACTGTACATAATGTGTATGTCAGTGAATATAATCTCATAATCGTGTCACCACCTCATAAGAAACTTTTTGGGGTTTTCTTCCCTGTTCTGGAGTGTCTTCTCTAATGTGATATACTGTTCTAGTTTTAATAAACGGCCTCTCTTTCTTTCGCTCTCTGTCTCTCTTTCTTTCATACACTCCTTCTGGGAGGTGTTCTGTCAGAAATGTGTTTTTAATCAGGGCTGTGTTCTGCTGGGATATGTTAATGTGGAACACTGCTTCCCAAACCCTGTGGGTCCACTGCAGAGCCAGCGCAGAGCCAACTTTGGTCCAATGCTGGCGCGAACACAGGCCGCTAACACCCCCTGCATTAAAACATCCCTCAGCTCAACGTTGGGGGGGGGGGGCTTAGGGAAATATTCCCTAGAAAACCCCTGAGAGAAGTTGCCATGCACAACAAACCCACTACAGTCGAGGAGATGTGGGTTAGAGGTAAATTGCTGTGTATACTTCAGAGGACTATGGACTCTGTTCTCAGAATGAAAACGCTGTTAAAGAGAAGTTAGCCTTCAGAATCTTTGCTTCATGTTCACGTCTGAAGAATACAATCCAAGTTGGAACACAAGTGTGTTGTTTTCCAGCAGGCTGCTAAGAATGGCCATTGCTCTGGGTGACACTTTCAGTCAACATGAAATCACAATTGACCCCATTCACATTCTTAACACAGGTTCCTGGTCTTAATGTGCATGATTCATCAGTGTGTGTTATTCCAAAGTTATAGTCTTCCATCGATACAAGTACTACCAAAACATAAAATTAAGTATTATATATGGTAGTATTCAGTGTTGGGAAGGTTACTTTGGAAATGTAATAGGTTACAGATTACAAGTTACCCTGTTTAAAATGTAATAGTAGTGTAACTTTTTCAATTACTTTATTAAAGTAATGTAACTAATTACTTTTGAGTACTTTTTGATTACTTTTCTAAATTTGTGAAAATTAAAGAATAATAAATGATATTAAATGTTTATTGTTTAAATAATAAATAATAAACAACTTAAATACATTTATCTAATAAGCATGTGACGTATTCTGTGTACTAAACTCCTGAAACATTGGTGTTTTTTTTTAAACTGCTGTCTCTTTGTATATGATGATAGTTTTCTCAAAATAAGTAAAATGCACATGAAGTGACACAGAGCAGTTCTAGAAATTATGTTTATGTGCTCGTGTACTCCTATATTGAGATGGCAGAGGTTGAAAACACTGCGAGCTTCAGTAGGCCTATGTGTAGAAAATGAAACCATGTCTTTGCCATTAATTTACAGGAGGGCGGACTGGGAAAAAAATTCAGACTGGAAAATTCAAACTCATACAAACAATTCATGGACAAAACTATTTTTGTCTTTGTACCTGACATAAAAAAAAGGTTTAAATCTTTAATTTGGGGACATGCAAAATTATTTAAAGTTCTCTCCTGAACTGCACCTTCACTTCTATTTTTCTCTTCAGTCTCTTCATTTTGCCCTGTTATCCATCTCTCTCGTGACTTTAATACTCAAGATTGAACAAAACTATACTTTACAATCAGTGTTGGGGAGTAACTAGTTACATGTAACGGCGTTACGTAATTTAATTACAAAATTATTGTAACTGTAATTAGTTACAGTTACTAAGAAAAAATGAGTAATTAAATTACAGTTACTTATGAAATTTTTAACGATTACAAAGGGGATTACATTTGAATATTTACACACATCCACATACAGATTTAACTGATTTCTTTCCCAAATTGCACTGACTATTCTGAGACATACCGCCCTAATAATTTCCCGGATGCGGAAAAACAGTCTGGTTCGTAGAATCCAGTCATAAAAACGAAATGCCTAACGCGGACGGAATATGTCACATTTTGGATGACTAAATCAAAAGTAGGTCAGTACACTTGAATCAAAATATGACATGGACTAGTGTCTGTGAATATAAAGCCCCAAAAATGCAATATATGACTTCCACATTCTGCGTGTCTGTGGAAATCAGGCGCGGACTGGACACTGGGAGAACCGGGACAATTCCCGGAGTCCTGGCAGCCGATTTTGCCCCACTATTTAATATCATTATTGTACAATTGCCTGCCGAATGTACTAAAGCGATCATTTGCGAATCCGCCATTTGATAATTAAATCTCTAATAAGTCATGAAGTGTTAGTTGTGACTCGCGCGCTCTCCGCGCCTCCGCCAAACGGTTTGGATCAGACTCAGAGTAATCAATGAGAGAGAGAGAGAGACTGGAGCAGTGGACAGCTGGAGCAGAGAAGCAGAACTCCTGTTCAGGGTTTCACGTCAGTTTCATCTGTAAAGATGCCTTTTTGTCTTTGTTTTTTTATTTATTTAATCAAGAGCAGCATGTTGCTCATCAGTCATCACTCAAAATACTATATAAAGGACATCATTATTATCTGTTGTAATGTTACAGTAGTAATTTAGCTGAAAAAAAATCCGATTTTTTAATAGGTTTAGGGGGAGCTACGACAGACAACAACACAACCCTTACGAAAATTAACATTTTAATATTTAACTATAAATCCAGAGAAAATGGTTACTATTGGTTAACTGTGGTAACCAAAAATGTAAAATTATTTTACAAATGTATTTATTTAAAAATAAATACAAATCCATTTGCAAAAAAAAAATGTTATTTTACTTTTATATAGGCTAATAAAAGCATGTTTAACTTTTGTAAGGGAAAAACATGACTCGTGTACAGTATTAGGATTTTTCTATAAAGATAGTATTATTGTAGAGTATTGTATTGTAAAGTATAGTTTTGTTCAATCTTGAGTATTAAAGTCATGAGAGAGATGGATAACAGGGCAAAATAAAGAGACTGAAGAGAAAAATGGAAGTGAAGGTGCAGTTCAGGAGATAACTTTTAATTATTTTGCATGTCCCCAAATTAAAGATTTAAACCTTTTTTGTCAGGTCCATACAAAAAATAGTTTTGTCCATGAATTTGTTTGTATGAGTTTGAATTTTCCAGTCTGAGTTTTTTTCCCAGTCCGCCCCTCCTGTAAATTAATGGCAAAGACATGGTTTCATTTACTACACATTTATAGGCCTACTGAAGCTCGCAGTGTTTTCAACCTCTGCCGCCTCAATATAGGAGTACGCGAGCACATAAACATAATTTCTAGAACTGCTCTGTGTCACTTCATGTGCATTTTACTTATTTTGAGAAAACTATCATCATATACAGAGACAGCAGTTTCAAAAAAACACCAATGTTTCAGGAGTTTATTACACAGAATACGTCACATGCTTATTAGATAACTGTATTTAAGTTGATGTATATGCTTTTATTTATTATTCTTTAATTTTCACAAATTTATAAAAGTAATCAAAAAGTACTCAAAAGTAATTAGTTACTTTACTTTAATAAAGTAATTGAAAAAGTTACACTACTATTACATTTTAAACAGGGTAACTTGTAATCTGTAACCTATTACATTTCCAAAGTAACCTTCCCAACACTGTTTACAATACAATACTCTACAATACTACAATATCTTTATAGAAAAATCCTAATACTGTACACGAGTCATGTTTTTCCCTTACAAAAAATTACCATGCTTTTATTAGCCTATATAAAAGTAAAATAACCTTGTTTTGTTTTTGTTTTTTTGCAAATGGATTTGTATTTATTTTTAAATAAATACATTTGTAAAATAATTTTACATTTTTGGTTACCACAGTTAAACAATAGTAACCATTTTCTCTGGATTTATAGTTAAATATTAAAATGTTAATTTTCGTAAGGGTTGTGTTGTTGTCTGTCGTAGCTCCCCCTAAACCTATAAAAAAAATCTGAAATTTTTTCAGCTAAATTACTACTATAACATTACAACAGATAATAATGATGTCCTTTATAAAGTATTTTGAGTGATGACTGATGAGCAACGTGCTGCTGCTTGATTAATTAAATAAAAAAACAAAGACAAAAAAGCATCTTTACAGATGAAACTGACCTAAAACCCTGAACAGAAGTTCTGCTTCTCTGCTCCAGCTGTGCGCTTCCACAGTCCACTTTTCTCTCTCTCTCTCTCGCATTGATTACTCTGAGTCTGATGCAAACCGTTTGGCGGAGGCGCGGAGAGCGCGCGAGTCATGACTAACACTTCATGACTTATTAGAGATTTAATTATCAAATGGCGGATTCGCAAATGATCGCTTTAGTATACAATAATGATATTAAATAGTGGGGCAAAATCGGCTGCCAGGCCACCGGGAATTGTCCCGGTTCTCCCGGTGTCCAGTCCGCGCCTGATTTCCGCAGACAGGCAGAATATGCAAGTCATATATTGCATTTTTGGGGCTTAATATTCACAGACACTAGTCGATGTCATGTTTTGATTCAAGTGTACTGACCTACTTTTGATTTAGTCATCCAAAATGTGGCATATTCCGTCCGCGTTAGGCATTCCGTTTTTATGACTGGATTCTACGAACCAACTGTGTTTCCGCATCCCGGAAATTATTAGGGCGGTATGTCTCAGAATAGTCAGTGCAATTTGGGAAAGAAATCAGTTAAATCTGTATGTGGATGTGTGTAAATATTCAAATGTAATCCCCTTTGTAATCGTTAAAAATTTCATAAGTAACTGTAATTTAATTACTCATTTTTTCGTAGTAACTGTAACTAATTACAGTTACAATAATTTTGTAATTAAATTACGTAACGCTGTTACATGTAACTAGTTACTCCCCAACACTGGTAGTATTGTAACGAAGAGGCTGAGGCAGAATGTGAATCCATTTGCAGGAGTTTATTAAAGGAAGATCTTAAGGGGCAATCCAAGAGACGTGAACGAGGTAACAGGCAGAATCGTGATCAAACAGGCAGTCAGAATACTCACAAGGAAAATGCTTGGTAAGGCAGGTTAACTGGCAATACTTCGCAGTGAAGTAACACGCTGACACATGTTAAATAGTCCCAAACAGGAAATGACTGTAGAAGCAGAGGAAGTAGTGAACAGTCAATACTCCGGTGAGGGCTCCCTCTGCTGGCGTGGTGTTACAGAATCCCCCTCCCTAGGAGTGCCTCCTGGCACTCGGCGCGGACGCCCCTGTGGTCGTGGCGCTGGTCGATCGGGTCTGGCTCGATGAAAGTCCTCCGTGAGAGACGGATCCAGAATGTCGCAGGCGGCTACCCATGACCTCTCCTCAGGTCCATAGCCCTCCCAGTCCACTAAATATTGGAGCTGACCCCCTCTCCTTCTCGAGTCCAGTAATTCCTTGACCTTGTATGCCAGTGCTCCATCAATGTTCAGTGGCGGCGGTGGCTCTTGAGCCTCATGATTTGGGTCAGCATCCGTGTGGACCGGTTTCAGCAGTGAGACATGGTAGGAGGGAGAAATACGGTAGTTAGCAGGAAGCTCTAATTGGTACGTGACTTCATTGGTTCTTCTTAGAATTTTAAAAAGGCCAACGTACCTTGGGCTGAGCTTCCTGCTTGGTAGCCACAACTTGAGATCCCGTGTAGAGAGCCAGACCCGTTGTCCTGGTTGGTAGGAGGGATGTGGCTTACGTCGCTTGTTAGCCTGGAGTTCCTGTACTCTGACAGCTCGTTGGAGGCGGACGTGAGCACTGTCCCATACCCTCTCACTCCGACGAATCCAGTCATCCACAGCGGGGACTGATGATGGTTTGCCAGACCACGGGAACATAGGGGGTTGGTATCCGAGGACACACTGAAAAGGGGTCAGACCTGTTGACAAGTGAGTCAGTGAGTTCTGTGCATACTCTGCCCATGGGAGGAATTCTGACCATCAATGCTGTTCTCTGCTGCAATAGGACCGTAAGTATCGTCCTAATTCCTGATTCAATCTTTCCACCTGACCATTGGCTTGGGGATGATAACCAGAGGTGAGACTGACATTGATATCCAGTTGTTTGCAGAATGCTCTTCATACTTGGGATGTAAACTGGGTACCTCTGTCACTGACGATATCCTCCGGGATTCCATAGTTCCTGAATACGTGGTGGAACATAGCCTGTGCAATCTCCATGGCGGTGGGGAGTCCTTTCAAGGGGTCTAACCGGCAGGACTTGGAGAATCTGTCAATGATAACAAGGATTGTCGTGAAACCATGGGACATTGGTAAGTCTGTAACAAAGTCTATTGATAGGTGAGACCAGGGATGTTGTGGAATGGGCAGAGGTTGCAGGAGTCCAGAGGGTAATTCCTTGGGGGTCTTAGATTGAGCACAAACCTGACAAGCTTTGACGTGATTAGTGACGTCCTTGGACATTGAAGGCCAGCAGAATGAGTTACGCACCAGGTGTAGAGTGTGGGAGATACCTGGGTGGCCAGAGCTGACTGAGGAGTGGACCCACTGAATGACTCTGGGGCGTAGACTTTGTGGAACGTAATGGAGCTTAGGAGGGCAGTTGGTAGGAGCTGGATCTTGGATTTGTACACGTTGGATCTCCTCCATGATATCCCAAGTAATTGGAGCAATGATTACCAATGGGGGAAGAATGTATTCTGGGGTTTTGTTGTCCATGTTGTCCATGAGGAGATCATACTGCCTGGATAGAGCATCTGCCTTACTGTTTTTACTTCCTTATCAATAAGTCACTGAGAATTGAAAGCGTGTGAAGAAGAGGGACCATCGAGCTTGGCGAGGGTTGAGTCGTTTTGCACTTTTAATGTACTCCAGGTTCTTATGATCGGTAATCACCTGGAATGGGTGGACTGCTCCCTCGAGCCAGTGCCTCTATTGCTCTATCGCTGCTTTCATAGATAGGAGTTCCTTATTCCTTATATCATAGTTTTGTTCGGCTGCCGCTTACTTCCTGGAAAAGAATGCACAAGGGTACAGTTTACCCGGTTGACCATGGCACTGGGAGAGTATGGCCCCAATGCCTGAGTCCGAGGCATCTACTTCCACGATGAATGGTAAGTTGGGGTCAGGATGCTTGAGGATAGGAGCAGTGGTAAATTTAACTTTTAAGATATTGAATGCTGGAGTAGCCTCCTCACTCCACCTGAGCTTGGAAGGTTTCCCCTTGAGGAGTGATGTCAGTGGTGCTGCAACCATGCTGTAATTTCTAATGAACCTTCTGTAAAAGTTTGCAAAACCCAGGAATCTCTGAAGTTCCCTGATCATGGAAGGTTGGGGCCACTCCATTACTGCCTTGACCTTGGCCTCGTCCATCTTAACACCTTGATGACTAATGTGATAACCTAGGAATGATGTCTGCTTGACGTGAAACTCACATTTCTCTGCCTTGACTTACAGGTGATTCTTCAGGAGCCGAGTGAGGACGCTCTTGACATGGTCGACGTGTTCTGCTTCAGACTTGGAGTAGATGAGAATGTCATCAATGTAGGCAATTACGTACTGGTTAAGCAGGTCCCGGAAGCTTTCATTTATGAAGGACTGGAAGACAGCTGGTGCGTTGGCAAGTCCATACGGCATGACCTGATACTCATAGTGCCCTCTAGTGGTGAGGAAGGCAGTCTTCCACTCGTTACCCTCCTTAATGCGAATGAGGTTGTATGCACTTCGTAAGTCTAGTTTTGTGTAAATCTTTGCTTCACGGAGCTGTTCCAGAGCTGAAGGGACCAATAGCAAAGGGTAGCGGAATTTTATTGTGACGTTGTTTAATCCCCGATAATCAATACAGGGCCTGAGTCCTCCGTCCTTTTTCTCCACAAAGAAGAACCCTGCTGCAGCTGGAGAAGTGGAAGGTCGGATGAGTCCTGAACTCAGGGCCTCCTCAATATAATCCTCCATGGCTTGGGATTCTGTACGAGATAAGGGATAAACACGACTCTTGGGGGGCATGGCACTGGGGAGTAAAACAATACTACAGTCCCAGGGACGATGAGGTGGTAGCTGCGTTGCCTTAGTTTTGCTAAAGACCTCTGCTAGGTCATCGTAACAGGGGGGAATATTGATGGTCTTGGTACTCGAGGGACTTTCAACACTAGTGATACAACAAGGCTGGGGAACTGACGAGAAACCGTGACTTTCACAAAAGGCTGACCACTTGGTCAACTCACCCTGATGCCAGGACAGGATGGGGTCGTGAATGGACAGCCATGGGAATCCGAGGATGACTTCATGCTTAGGAGAGTTAACGACAAAGAAGGATATGGACTCTTGGTGAAATAACCCTACTTGCAAGTTAAGTGTCTTGGTTTGTTGAATTATTCCAGTTCCGATTGCTGTGTCATTGATGGCTTTGATCTTAATGGGTGGGTTACATGGTTGAACAGGTAAGTTATATTTCTTGACGATATCTTCATGAATGAGATTTAATGCAGCTCCGGAGTCAATCATTGCTGTCAATGAGATGGACAGTTCTTCAGTTTTTAAGGTAAGGGGAAGTTTGAAGGATTGATTATTTGGTATTGACAAGTGTTCCATATTTACCAAAATGGGCTTCTGGGCCTTGTGTGGACATCTCTGGCAATGATGGCCTGGTTCACCGCAGTAGAAACAGAGACGGAGATGGCATCGCCGTGCTCGTTCACTTTCCAAAAGTTTGGTAAAGGGGACTTGCATGGTTTCTTCAGGCATTATAGTTTTAATTACAGTTGGGATAACAGGTGGGATTTCCTTCACATACCTTCCTCGCGGAGTCTGTCTCAGCAAATTATCCATCTTGATTGCAAGTGTGACGAAGTCAGTAAACGATGAATTTTCTCCTTTACATACTAGCTCTGCCTGGAGATCCGTGTTGAGAATTCTCTGGAATATGGCTTTTAGAGAGACATCATTCCACCTACTCTGAGCAGCGAGGGTGTGAAACAGGATGGCGTACTCTGCGCCTGTTCTGTTTCCTTGCGACATTTGCAGAAGTTGAGTTGATATATCCTTGCCCCCTGTGGGATATTCAAACACTTCTCGAAGTTGTTGCAGGAGTCATAGTCAAAGGATTGTCTGAAACTCATGTCAGTATCCCAAACAGCTGCAGCCCAGTCAATCGCCTTCCCAGACAACAAGGACATCATGACGGCACATTTCTTTTCGTCAGAGTTAAATTTGTCTTCCTGATTGTCGAAATAAATCTTCACTTGACGAACAAAGCCCCGGCATCTATCAGCAGAACCATCAAATTTATCGGGTAGTGCAAAACTCACCGCTCTATGCATGGTTGATGGAAGTGACTGGATGTAGCTCGTCAAGTGCTCGTTGACTGCTTGAAGTTTACTCAACTGATCGTGGTACGACGCAACGATCACATCTCTTGATTAAAACCAAACACGTCTCTAGACAAAGACTTTGCTTCTCCACTGAGTTCTCTCATATTGGCGGAGAAATAAAGCATGTGATTAAGAAACATTGGCACATCTTGCAGAGCGATCCAGCTCTTAAAGATATATGTGCAGAATCGCCGCGCATTACTTTTAAGTGTCCGCGCTCACTGAGAGATAGGTTGGTTCACACGACCATGAGCCCTTCACTAAAATCTACGTGGTTGCCGGCTCCTCCTGTGGGTTTTTATAGATGTGGACATTGTACCCATTGCTCTAACTCCAATGATACTAAGCAATTTTTCCATCCTCAGTCAGGTAAAAAATACAAGATTAACTCCTTTATTAATTGTAATACCACCCATGTGATTTATATGTTGAAATGTCCATGTGGTTTAGTGTATGTAGGTCAGACGAAACGCCCCCTTAAATTACGCATTGCAGAACATAAAGCAGCAATTCGGAACCGTAATATGGACTATGCAATTGCGAGACATTATGTACAAGCTAATCACGGCTCTAATGCGTCCTTAAAATTTTGGGGGATTGAAAGAATTCTACCCTCCCAACGATATAGTCAAGTACCTACTACAAAGAGAGGCGTTCTTCACTCTTAACACAGTAGAACCTAATGGTCTGAATGAGGAACTGGGCCTCTCATGCTTTTTGTAATTCACACTGGTGTACACCTGAGTGCCTAATTATGATTAATTAATTGATGTACCACACCCATCTAGGCTTGTGGCCAATGATTTGAACTTCAATGCTATAAAATCTGTATGTTGCCATTCATTGTTTGACTCTGAAGAAGACGCATGAGCGTCGAAACGTTAGTCGGTTTTTATTAATAAATTATTAAACGTTGTGTGCTCCGGTTCTGTTTCCTTGGTCCGAGCTAGACCTTGGTTTTCCTCTCTTTGATCGTGGTACCCCTTTAGGACTTCACTTTGATAAGCGAACGCCGCTTGCATGTTAGTAACTTCTGCTGGATTCAGTTGAGGCAAAGTATTCTGTAACGAAGAGGCTGAGGCAGAATGTGAATCCATTTGCAGGAGTTTATTAAAGGAAGATCTTATAATCAGAGTCGTGTAACCAGGCAAAGTGTTAATACTAAGGGCAGTCCAATCTTTCAACATACACGGGTTATCCAATAGACAGAGACGAGTAGGCAGGCGAACAGGTCAAACACAAACATCAGTCCAATCAAGTAGTAAATCCAAAGGGGCAATCCAAGAGACGTGAACGAGGTAACAGGCAGAATCGTGATCAAACAGGCAGTCAGAATACTCACAAGGAAAACGCTTGGTAAGGCAGGTTAACTGGCAATACTTCGCAGTGAAGTAACACGCTGACACATGTTAAATAGTCCCAAACAGGAAATCACTGTAGAAGCAGAGGTAGTGGTGAACAGTCAGTACTCCGGTGAGGGCTCCCTCTGCTGGCGTGGCGTTACAACTATCTTAGTTTAGAAAATTTGTGTTCTTATGAACACTGGTAATCTGAAGTGCTTTGCTAGCAGGTTAATCACCCAAATGCATCTTATATATGAGATAATTTAATAAAAATTTAAAATCATGCATTCCCTGGAAATCTAACCCATGACCTTGGCATTGCTAGCACCATGTTTTGTTTCTATTATTCATAGATATTCACAACATGATGAATAACTTGAGCACAAATTCACAAGATTATATTACAATACTAATATAATGTTACTTCAGGATTTCAGGTGTTTAAAACATTTATTTTTAAATAAATATGTAAAATGTCAGACTATTTGGTTTAATTTAACTTAAACAGGACACCATTTTAATCAGAGAAAATGAATACGATAAAATGAAATATTTTCTAAATTAGATATTTTTTCCAAAATAGAAACTATGACTACATCAAAAACTGAAAATAGTAATTTTAGGCAAAAAGTACATAGTTCTTTTAATTGTGATGATTTTGGCTCACATTTAACAAAAACCCACCAATTCACGATCTCAACAAATTAGAATATGGTGACATGCCAGTCAGCTAATCAACTCAAAACACCTGCAAAGGTTTCCTGAGCCTTCAAAATGGTTTCTCAGTTTGGTTCACTAGAATACACAATCATGGGGAAGACTGCTGACCTGACAGTTGTCCAGAAGACAATCATTGACACCTTTCACAAGGAGGGTAAGCCACAAACATTCATTACCAAAGAAGCTGGCTGTTCACAGAGTGCTGTATCCAAGCATGTTAACAGAAAGTTGAGTGGAAGGAAAAAGTGTGAAAGAAAAAGATGCACAACCAACCGAGAGAACCGCAGCCTTATGAGGATTGTCAAGCAAAATCGATTCAAGAATTTGAGTGAACTTCACAAGGAATGGACTGAAGCAGGGGTCAATGCATCAAGAGCCACCACACACAAACGTGTCAGGGAATATGGCTACAGTTGTCATATTCCTCTTGTTATGCCACTCCTGAACCACAGACAACATCAGAGGCATCTTACCTGGGCTAAGGATAAGAAGAACTGAACAGTTGCCCAGTGGTCCAAAGTCCTCTTTTCAGATGAGAGCAAGTTTTGTATTTCATTTGGAAACCAAGGTCCTAGAGTCTGGAGAAAGGGTGGAGAAGCTCATAGCCCAAGTTGCTTGAAGTCCAGTGTTAAGTTTCCACAGTGTGTGATGATTTGGGGAGCAATGTCATCTGCTGTTGTTGGTTCATTGTGTTTTTTGCAAACCAAAGACACATCACCCATTTACCAAGAAATTTTAGAGCACTTAATGCTTCCTTCTGCTGACCAGCTTTTTGAAGATGCTGATTTCATTTTCCAGCAAGATTTGGCACCTGCCCACTCTCCAAAAAGCACCAAAAGTTGGTTTAATGACCATGGTGTTGGTGTGTTTGACCGGCCAGCAAACTCACCAGACCTGAACCCCATTGAGAATCAATGGGGTCTTGTCAAGAGGAAAATGAGAAACAAGAGACCAAAAAATACAGATTAGCTGAAGGCCACAGTCAAAGAAACCTGGGCTTCTATACCACCTCAGCAGTGCCACAAACTGATCACCTCCATGCCACGATGAATTGAGGCAGTAATTTAAGCAAAAGGAGACCCTACCAAGTATTGAGCACAGGTACAGTAAATTAACATACTTTCCAGAAGGCCAACAATTCACTGAAATTATTATTTGTTGAGATTGTGAATTGGTGAGTTTTTGTTAAATGTGAGCCAAAATCATCACAATTAAAAGAACCAAAGACTTAAACTACTTCAGTCTGTGTGCACTAAATTTATTTAATACACGAGTTTTACACGAGTTCAAGTTGAATTACTGAAATAAATGAACTTTTCCACGACATTCTAATTTATTGAGATACACCTACAGTACAGACCAAAAGCTTGGACACACCTTCTCATTCAAAGAGTTTTCTTTATTTTCATGACTATGAAAAGTGTAGAGTCACACTGAAGGCATCAAGGGCTATTTGACCAAAAAGGAGAGTGATGGGGTGCTGCGCCAGATGACCTGGCCTCCACAGTCACCGGACCTGAACCCAATCAGGATGGTTTAGGGGTGAGCTGGACCGCAGACAGAAGGCAAAAGGGCCAACAAGTGCTAAGCATCTCTCGGGGAACTCCTTCAAGACTGTTGGAAGACCATTTCAGGTGACTACCTCTTGAAGCTCATCAAGAGAATGCCAAGAGTGTGCAAAGCAGTAATCAAAGCAAAAGGTGGCTACTTTGAAGAACCTAGAATATGACATATTTTCAGTTGTTTCACACTTTTTTGTTATGTATATAATTCCATATATAATTCCACATGTGTTAATTCATAGTTGTAATGCCTTCAGTGTGAATCTACAATTTTCATAGTCATGAAAATAAAGAAAACTCTTTGAATGAGAAGGTGTGTCCAAACTTTTGGTCAGTACTGTATATATGTAGCAGACTTCAAGTAGTAACCACAGGACACCATGGAAACACGACCACTCAACGACTGAAGTGATGATACTCTGTGTTGTTTATTCACCTTAAACACAGTAGTGAGGCACAATTAGGGACATTCGAGAAGGCCTACTCTCTAATTCCTCTGCTTCCCCCGTCTGCATACACCATGCGTCTGAGCGCGAACACTTAAAGGAGAAGCGATATAGTTTACGTAGGTGTCCCACTAATTAAAGCCCCACATACAACAATGGATAGGAACTCTCGATCAAAATCATTGAAAACAGTGCACTGAAAACAAGTTTTGCTGAAGTTAACAGTATATACTACATTTCTTATTACACATAAAAAAAATAAATAAAAAAATAAAAAACTCAAATGCCTAAATTGACCGGCTACATACTTCCCCCTTAACTTCACAAAACTTGAGCTTACACCTTTGTGTTGAATAAAGGAGCAAATAGGGCAATTAGATTGTTACTTGACAACATCATTCTGTCATACAACATTCATGTTTCCCGACACTCACGGGAAAAAGAACATAAGAAAGTTGATCAGGCTCTCAGATATTCTTTTGGTCAAGAGGTGCCTTATACACCACTCAATGTGACTTAATTTACACTTTTTTGTTGCCTCACATTCTTATTACTGGGCCCACATAACTTAAAACCTCTTAAAATAAAAGAGGTACTCCCTGCAGGACTTGTTCGGTGAGTGAAGCTGGGACGATATATTGCCAACGTTTCTTTCCTGTTAGCTGGTCTTTGCACACACGATACAAAACTCCATCCAACATTTTCAATCTCTCCCACTGTTTGAGAGTCTTCAGGATTTTTAACGAATCTTTTGTCCTCTCACGTCTTGATGGCCTCCTGCCATGGGAGACATAAGAAAGAACTCGAGCCAAAACAGGATCTTCTGACTGTTTATCCTGAAGCTCTTTCAGTGTAAATACTGGCAGCACACTTTGACCTGCTGGAATTAAGTTGTGCACATCCTGAGTTAGCCAATAATGCACTTCTCCATTTGGCCCTGCATTCCACTCAGCCTGGTTCATCAGTATGGCCGACACTTCATCGGAGGAGAACGAGAAACCATTTGGCTCTTGGTCAGAGACAGGGGGTTCGACACTGAGACACTTAGCACTGATTCTGAAAGCGTGCTGTACTACGTCCTCTTTGAAGTGATTGGCCTCCTTCAGCAGTCTCACGTAAGGCTCTGTTACCAACCTCCGACTTGCACATCCTTGGACAAAAGGTTGTCGACTCATGGCATCTGCCACCACGTTCTTGCTCCCGGGGATGTACTGGATACTAAAGTCATATGGTGCCAACTTGGCGACCCACCTCTGCTCACACACATCGAGCTTTGGCTTCGTCAGGATGTAGGTTAGCAGATTATTATCCGTCCAGACGGTGAAGGAATGGCCTTTCAGCCAGTGGCTGAATTTGTCACAGACAGACCACTTTAAAGCCAGGAACTCCAAGCGGTGGGCAGGGTAATTGCTTTGTGCACGTGAGAGGGCCTTACTAGCGAAAGCGACAGGACGTGCTCTAGTTTCGCCTTCCGAGACTTGAGAAAGTACAGCGCCCAATCCATCCAGAGAGGCGTCTGTTGACAGGATGAAGGGGCGGTTGAAATCTGGGTGTGCAAGCACTACTGACTCCAAAAGGGCTGACTTTAGATGATTGAAGGAGTCACGCTGTTCCCTCTTCCAATCGCTTGGGTTCAGCCTCCTGAAGGCAGATGGCTTTGTTCCGCTACTCTTTTGTCCCCTTGGTGCAGCGGTCAGTGCGAACAAGGGTTTAGCTATGCTGGAGCAGTTCTGTATGAATCGCTGATAAAACATAACCATGCCCAGGAACGACTTTATCTTTTTTTGAGATGGCATAACCCCATCTTCCATCATAAGGTCCGTTTCGGTTATCGCTGTAATGGCTTGAACTTTGTCGGGGTCGGCCGTTACCCCTCTCTCATCAATCACATGACCTAGGAACCGTACACTCCGACGTAGCAGGTGGCACTTTTTCGGGCCAAGTTTTAGACCATGGGTTCTCAGACGGCTGAACACCAGCTCGAGCCTTTCCATCATCATACTCTCATTTGGTGCAAATACTAGAAGGTCGTCTAGGTAACAGAGAATGGTAAGGAAGTTCTGGTCCCCGAATATGCTCATCATTAGACGCATAAAACTTGCAGGACTGTTGCACAAACCTTGAGGGAGTCGGTTGAACTCATAGAGTCCCATTGGTGTTGTGAACGCAGTGAATGTTTTATCTTCCTCTGCCATCTCTATATTGTAGAATCCTGAGGTAAGATCCATAGCGCTGAATATGGCATTTCCGCCAAGCGCAGCTAGACAATCTGCATGGTGTGGCAAAGGATGGCCGTCTTTAGCAGTGCGGGCATTCAGCCATCGATAGTCGACACAGATGCGTAAATCTCCGCTTTTCTTCCAGACGAGCACCAGCGGGGAGGCCCACTCACTTGAGTATTTACGAATTATCTCAAGCTCCTCCATTTCTGAAAGAACATGTCTGAGCTTGTGGTAATGGGCGGGGGGCACACATCGGTAAGGCAGTCTAAAAGGGCGACTATCTGCAAGATGTATTCGGTGAGAGAAATCCTTCGCTTTGCTGCAGTCTAATTTACTCTTTGAGAACACGTCCTCATATTTACATACTAGCTGTACAAGTTGTTCCTTCCAATGCGATGACACCTCACAAGACTCAACATCAAGGTCGCTTAGACCGAGTTTGCTCAGTCTATCGCAGAAACTTGAATCAGCGGATCTACTGTCAGAGACTGAAACACCTTCAGTTTGGTTCATGACTTTCAGCTCATTACTGGCTAGATGCTGGGGACTGATATCCAAGTCCTCCAAAGCTACACAAGGGTATACATCAGCCAACTTGGTGTTCCTCCGCAATGTTATGGGCTTTTCTGTAGCATTTAGCACCTTGACTGGCACCCATCTGTCACCACTCATGGAGGCTACCATCCGCCCAATGACAATGTTCTTATGTGACTGAGACTTTGCAGGTTCCACAAGGACAGCACTTCCCGCAGAAACAGGTGTGGAATCAGGTAGGCGTCCCCAGACAAGGTGTTCTTGCTGAGGACACAGCACTACGGCCTGGGTGAGTTTGGCCGTTCCTATCTTGTTGGGCATTTCAGTGCCTTTCCACCTGTGGAGGCCAGACAACATGTCCAGAAACTGCATAATATCTTCATCTCCTGAACTTTCAGGTCGATTTAGGACACGCCAGTACCCATGTGTACTTTTCATCTGGCTGATGATGTACTTGATAACATTAGTGCCCAAGATCATTTCGTCTCGCTGACCAGGTATGACAAGAGTGGGAACACTAACCTCATGTCCATACACTTCCATTTCAAGCTGGTAAATACCCTCTGGTTGAATGCTAACACCACCGCAACCAACAAGAACGATATCGGGGCACATTTCACTGGGGGTGAGTGCAACTCCTGCACTCTTCAACTTGCGTTCAGCCTCCACATTCATAGTACAGGCCATGGACCCACTATCAAGCAGAGCACGTAATGTAACTGGGGCCCCTGAAACGACAACATCAGTGTAAAACAGGCTGTCAGCTCTTTCCAACTTCATTACATTTTGTCAATGTCAATGTCAATGTCACCTTTATTTATATAGCGCTTTAAACAAAATACATTGCGTCAAAGCAACTGAACAACATTCATTAGGAAAACAGTGTCAATAATGCAAAGATGATAGTTAAAGGCAGTTCATCATTGGATTCAGTTATGTCATCTCTGTTCAGTTAAATAGTGTCTGTCCATTTATTTGCAATCAAGTCAACGATATCGCTGTAGATGAAGTGTCCCCAACTAAGCAAGCCAGAGGCGACAGCGGCAAGGAACCGAAACTCCATCGGTGACAGAATGGAGAAAAAAACCTTGGGAGAAACCAGGCTCAGTTGGGGGGCCAGTTCTCCTCTGACCAGACGAAACCAGTAGTTCAATTCCAGGCTGCAGCAAAGTCAGATTGTGCAGAAGAATCATCTGTTTCCTGTGGTCTTGTCCTGGTGCTCCTCTGAGACAAGGTCTTTACAGGGGATCTGTATCTGGGGCTCTAGTTGTCCTGGTCTCCGCTGTCTTTCAGGGATGTAGAGGTCCTTTCTAGGTGCTGATCCAGCATCTGGTCTGGATACGTACTGGATCCGGGTGACTGCAGTGACCCTCTGATCTGGACACAGACTGGATCTGGTGGCCACGGTGACCTCGGAACAAGAGAGAAACAGACAAATATTAGCGTAGATGCCATTCTTCTAATGATGTAGCAAGTACATAGGTTGTTATGGGAAGTGTTTCCGGTTCCGGTTTACCTAATTAATGCAGCCTAAAAATCCTTTAACGGATTTGGATAATAAAAGCATATTAGTATGTTATGTGTATGCCAGGTTAAAGAGATGGGTCTTTAATCTAGATTTAAACTGCAAGAGTGTGTCTGCCTCCCGAACAATGTTAGGTAGGTTATTCCAGAGTTTGGGCGCCAAATAGGAAAAGGATCTGCCGCCTGCAGTTGATTTTGATATTCTAGGTATTATCAAATTGCCTGAGTTTTGAGAACGTAGCGGACGTAGAGGATTATAATGTAAAAGGAGCTCATTCAAATACTGAGGTGCTAAACCATTCAGGGCTTTATAAGTAATAAGCAATATTTTAAAATCTATGCGATGCTTGATAGGGAGCTAGTGCAGTGTTGACAGGACCGGGCTAATATGGTCATACTTCCTGGTTCTAGTAAGAACTCTTGCTGCTGCATTTTGGACTAGCTGTAGTTTGTTTACTAAGCGTGCAGAACAACCACCCAATAAAGCATTACAATAATCTAACCTTGAGGTCATAAATGCATGGATTAACATTTCTGCATTTGACATTGAGAGCATAGGCCGTAATTTAGATATATTTTTGAGATGGAAAAATGCAGTTTTACAAATGCTAGAAACGTGGCTTTCTAAGGAAAGATTGCGATCAAGTAGCACACCTAGGTTCCTAACTGATGACGAAGAATTGACAGAGCAACCATCAAGTCTTAGACAGTGTTCTAGGTTATTACAAGCAGAGTTTTTAGGTCCTATAATTAACACCTCTGTTTTTTCAGAATTTAGCAGTAAGAAATTACTCGTCATCCAGTTTTTTATATCGACTATGCAATCCATTAGTTTTTCAAATTGGTGTGTTTCACCGGGCTGCGAAGAAATATAGAGCTGAGTATCATCAGCATAACAGTGAAAGCTAACACCATGTTTCCTGATGATATCTCCCAAGGGTAACATATAAAGCGTGAAGAGTAGCGGCCCTAGTACTGAGCCTTGAGGTACTCCATACTGCACTTGTGATCGATAGGATACATCTTCATTCACTGCTACGAACTGATGGCGGTCATATAAGTACGATTTAAACCAACTCTAATGCACTTCCACTGATGCCAACAAAGTATTCAAGTCTATGCAAAAGAATGTTGTGGTCAATTGTGTCAAACGCAGCACTAAGATCCAATAAAACTAATAGAGAGATACACCCACGATCAGATGATAAGAGCAGATCATTTGTAACTCTAAGAAGAGCAGTCTCAGTACTATGATACGGTCTAAATCCTGACTGGAAATCCTCACATATACCATTTTTCTCTAAGAAGGAATATAATTGTGTGGATACCACCTTTTCTAGTATCTTGGACAGAAAAGGGAGATTCGAGATTGGTCTATAATTATAATTTTGATATAGAACACTTTTATCAGGAATTGCTTTGCAGCTTTCTTCATACACCCAAAGGTCATCTTTGCTGTTGAGGGTTTCACTTTTCCCGCTCACATAGTCCCCTCCCCAATGTGAGCAGGATAGTTTTCCTGAGTGTGAGGCACCATGTTCGGCTGGGAGGCTGGTTCTGTAACACTAGGACAGTCTTTACGCTGGTGTCCAACCCTCATGCAGACAAGATACTGTCTCTCTCGCATGCAGTGTGAGCGAGTGGAGTGTGTTGTGTCCCCACAAATGCGGCAAGACAGAAAGCGAGCTCCATGTGTTTGGACGGGCCTTGAAGGACCATACGCCGGCTGACTAGTCCGTTCAAGCACTCTTTCTAACATGCTGAGGACACGTTCTAATGCATCAGGATTGACTGCATCACCTGTCTTAGGATGGCTACTTGGAGTGCATGCTGTGGCATTGATAGCAGTTATTTCACTTTCCACAACTTCAACGTTAGAGATTGCTGTAGCTGTCGATACTTGAAGGGTGCGAGGCATAACTGTACTGGGTGCTCTGCAAAACTGACTTTCCCTCTGATGTTCATCAATAGCCTCCTGTATCTCTTCGACCGACCATTTGCTCATAGGCTTACATTTAAACACACTGGACAGTTCTGGGTCAGGGCAGTTTCGTATGAACATCATGTCTACTTCCACACTCATGTTCTCCATGTTACTCTGGAATTAAGTGGAACTTCACGGTGGACAGGTAAACGCGTGTGTTTGTGTGCAAATGTCCGAATAACTTTACTTGAATATCTGCTGTGTAGATCCTCTGGCCACGCAGAACACGTCACAGCACACTGCTAGACCCCAGCAATCGGCTGCAGCTGACCAAGTGGATCCGGGTCACGGCACCAGTTTTATGTAGCAGACTTCAAGTAGTAACCACAGGACACCATGGAAACATGACCACTCAACGACTGAAGTGATGATACTCTGTGTTGTTTATTCACCTTAAACAGAGTAGTGAGGCACAATTAGGGACATTCGAGAAGGCCTACTCTCTAATTCCTCCGCTTCCCCCGTCTGCATACACCATGCGTCTGAGCGCGAACACTTAAAGGAGAAGCGATATAGTTTACGTAGGTGTCCCACTAATTGAAGCCCCACATACAACAATGGATAGGAACTCTCGATCAAAATCATTGAAAACAGTGCAATGAAAACAAGTTTTGCTGAAGTTAACAGTATATACTACATTTCTTATTACACATAAAAAAATTAAATAAAAAAATAAAAAACTCAAATGCCTAAATTGACCGGCTACATATATACTGTTATAGTATTTATTAATATTAATTTATTAAGACTTTTGTTATGTGCCTTTGCAAATTTTATTCCTTTTTAGTTTTTGTTTTTATATTTATATTTAGCTTTTAGTTTTAGTATTTGTAAATTTTCATATTCAAATTTGTATCTTTTATTTTATTTTTAGATTTATGTAAAACAAAATGTTTTTAAAAGTTTTAGTTTTAGTTAGTGATAACAACACTGGTTTTACATAATGTATGATTCATATGTTTTTCTCAGCTATAGTGATCTGTAATGACATTACTGTAATTACTTTTATGGCTTCAGCTCCACTCAGGCTTTCCCATTTCCCGCTCTTCACTCGCTTGACACTATGCTGAGAGAAACCCTGCTCCAAATACTTGTTGCTTCCTGCTCCACTTCCACTCAACGCTACAGCTATTTTTACATTTCCTAAATGGTGTGTCTTTGGGTGTGTGATTTTGTGGCTTACATGTATGTATGTGTCTCTCAACCTCTCCACCAGGTGCTGCCATTTGCTGAGCAGATCTGGCCTCCAAACCCAAAAAGAATGAGGTGTGTGTGTCAGAAAGAGCAGGAGAGAAGGACAGATAGAGAAATTTAGACCGGCTGTAGTGTGTTCTCCTCTCATCTGGATTGAGTTAACATTCCAAACTCACAGACACAGCAACCGTATCCCAGTATTGTCGAGTTTTGCTCTTACAGCTTACAATAAAGATGTGTGTGTGTGTGTGCGTGTGTGTGTGCATGTATGTATTTGCATGCATTTGTGTGTCAGCAGGACAAGCTTTTCCTTCACTGTCTGAGTGGGTTCTCCCACGACACTCCTTCCTAAACATGCCTCATTCCTTCTTCTAATCCATCCTTCTCTGCCTTGCTAAGAAAGAAGATAAGTGAAGCGTTTATGCTAGCATAATTGTAGAGCAGGGCTACTGTTTAGGTTGTGAGTAGTCACATGGCTGTTGCATCATAGTTTATTTAAATCTCAAGAGCTTGCAACCAAAGGAAAAAGATATTGATATATAGATAGTGATATTGCTTAATTATTGTTTTGTCATTGCTGAGCAGGGGTTAAATTAGGCCAAAATAGGGGGACACTGATGTGACATAGTAAACTCCCAGTAGCAGTTTTCAGTTGTGTACTCTCCCAGGTTTTCAACTCAGGACTGCTTGTGTCAACAACACAATTTGTACCACTGGACCAACATGTAGAATTTTGTTATATTGGTGGTCTTTATCTGTATATGTGTGTGTAATTTAATTTTTGATTCATTGCTCCATTTTCTAGTAAATATTTGTATACTTTTTTTCCCCATTTTTTAATAAAATAAAATAAAATTAAATTAAATTAAATTAAATATAAAGATATTTAATTGTATTTCATTGTTATTTTTCTTATTTTAATAAAAAATAGAAATAATAAATAATAATATAATTATGAATACAATTGTTATAATATAATATAATATAATATAACTTACAAATAATAATAATAATAATAATAATAATAATTATAATAATATATTCTATTAAAATTATTATTAATTCGTTTTTTTATTATTTGATATACACAACCAGATTTTAGGGTTCCCTCATCTCCAAAATCCTAACTGTACCCTTGGAAAAAGGAAAAAGAGATACCAGGCAGGGTCAAAGGTCAACCTGTACAACACTTCCAACTTGCCACCTTAATCTCTTGTTTGTACAGTATGTGCCTGTGTAGGTGTTTGTCGTGCGGGTTATGGCTATCCTGGTTAATAGGGTCAGTGCTGTAGGCAAATACTCCTGCACCCTACCCTCTCTCTCTCTCTCTCTCTCTCTCTCCAACAGCTGTGAACTTGAACTCTTATTTACCTTCGTGTGTCGAATTACACACTGCAGCCATACAAACACACACACTTACAGAGGCTCACTCAGCAGTGGAGACCTGGAGTGTTATAGACTTCATATACATTACTGCAGTAAGAAACATTAAATTACAAACATAATCTGACGGTTTTTTACTCACATGTTAATGTGCACCACATTTTAAAAACATATCTCACTTTAAATGCATATTTATGTGCTTTGGTTTACATATATACTTAGGGGACAAAATTTGTCTCCAGAAGTTAGCTAAATATGACAGAACATCCCACAGAACATCCCTTTACAAGGTTAGAGTTTGGGTGAATGTTTGGGTAAAAGTGCTCATAATTAGTTCCATATAAAAACATAAAAGTCTTTGCATCATTATTTAAATAGTTAAGCATGTGTGGTAAGTATGTGTAAGTGATTGTCTGTGTGTGTGCTGCCATGTCCCTCTTGGAACATATTTGATATTGGTCCTGCTCAAATTATTTTACAGTAAATAGTCTGATGATCTGTGTGTGTGTGTGTGTGTGTGTGTGTGCGTGTGTTGGGTAATAGCATTGTAGTTACGTGGTGTCAGCTTACACATACAGGTCTGAACACAGCAGGCTTCAGCTGTGCTTGGCTCTGAACTACACTCTAAAGATACTAGAGAGAGCAGAGGATGCAAAAGATGAAGCAAGACAGGAAGAGTAGGGAGGAGAGAGGAAGAACAATCAAGAAAAGACAAGAAAAAGGAGCAGGAGGTCTTGGAAAGGTGAAAGTAATGGAATAAAATGAAGGGACAGATGAACGTGGTGAAGAAAGGAGTTCAGGAACGAGCTGTGTCATGTTGGGTGAAGGGGTGAGACAAGAAGGTGAAAGAAAGATGTAATTGGACTGGAGCGATGCAGAGCAAAGGTGGGTAAGGAAGGGTTAAGCGTTCGGCTGCTGCAGCACAACAGGAAGGCTGTTCTTGGGCCCTACTCCAAACAGATGTTCAATTGTTTCAGAGCTGTGCTTACACTGTTGGACTACGTTCCACCACTCAAGGGAGAAGGAGGGGCCAAAACTCAGAGAACCCAGCTGTGGATGAGAGAGACAGAAAGAGAAAGAGACACACACAGAGAGAGAGACACACACAGAGAGAGAGAGAGAGACAGAGAGAGAGAGAGAGAGAGAGAGAGAGGTGTGGGAGGGTGAAATGTGCTGTTTTTTCTTCAACAAAAAAGGCATGTGTGTGTTCCAAAAAAACATTACCCCCAGGGAAGAGGGTAGGACTTTTTTTAAATGCATAAATAGCACTTTGAAGTGGGCGACAGAGGCTGGGGAGCCGCTGCATATGTAAAACAACTTCAGTGTCAGAGTTGCAGTGTAGCTTTGGGTAGAAGGGCCCCTGAGGCCTGGCTCAACTGCACGAATGGTGTCTCACCTCTCTCCTGTTTTCAGAGGTGGCAAGTAACGAAGTACAAATACTTCGTTACATTACTTAAGTAGAAATTTTGGGTATCTATACTTTACTTGAGTAATTATTTTTCAGCCGACTTCTAATCCTTACATTTTCACGCAAGCATCTGTACTTTCTACTCCTTACATTTTAAAAATAGCTCGTTACTTATTGTTGTTTGTCCAATGAAATTATACAGTGACAGTCAGTGGTCAACGTGATGATATTTATTAACAGAGCTCTTATCAGCCACACCACATATCAACATAGCTCGCCCCTGTCCTTCGTACCTACGCCCCCAGGGGGTGGGAGGACGTTCTTAAAGAACCCAACACGTGTTTGATGTGCAGCACATTAGAATATACAAATCACATTGCATTTCTGAACACAATGATCTACATCCCATTCCTTTAGCTGAAACCTCCTATCAAAGAGAAGAAAACATATTTAACAATGAACAGTACTGGCATGACAAGGACATGATCAATAACCAAGAACATGAATGACTTCCAGTATAACATTGTATCCATTGCAGTGAATAAATGAACAATAACAAATACAAATCTCAAGATGTTCTCTGTATGCGTGAAGAAAACATCAACAAAGAATGACACTGGCAGTATGGAGATTGCCATAATAAACACATTTAAACAGGCACTCAAAATAATAACCAAAGTGTCACTAAATATGCCATTACTAGAACTCACTGTTCGTATCTTGGATTGGGCTTGCAGATACGACCTGAACGTGTTCTGTAAGGTACATTACTGACCTTAGTAGGAGACTGTACAGTGTGCTTGGGCAGGTCAGTAGGAGTGCATTCTGGTTGTGGAAGGTGTATTTGTGGTGAGTGTGGTGTAGGGGTAGCAAAGTGTGTGTTCTGAGAGTCAATGTCCTCGGGGTTAAGCCGTGATGGAGGGGGCTCAGCAACAGGAAGGATGTGGCGTCAGTTCCTCCTGTATGTTCTCCCATTGCACTGGATAGTGTATGACCGAGGCTCCCTATTCAGCTCATTTACTGTGCCAAGGTGGTCGTATCCTTTCAGGGTTTGCATTCTAACAACTTGTCCCTCTGCCAATGGTTGTAGTGGATGACTTGAGGCATCGTAGTACTGCTTCTGGGTCATTCTCTTATGATGGAGCTGTGCAGTGACTTGCTGGACATGTCTGGGGGCTGGCTCTAATAGACTAGAATTAACAGGAATGGCTGCCCGTGTCTGTCGTGACAGCAGGCGTTGTGCAGGGGAGCCCGACACTGGGTCTCGGGGAATGTTTCTCAAATTCAGGAGATTGAGAAATACATCCATCCCATCTCGGTGATATTTCTCCATCAGCTGTTTGGCACTGCGGACCGCTCTTTCTGCCAGGCCATTTGACTGTGGGAACTCTGGACTATTGGTGACAAGAATAAAGTCCCACTGTTTGGCAAAGTCTCTGAATCACTGACTTGTGTACTGCCTAGCATTATCAGAAATGAGTTTCTCTATGCCATGCACAAAGAAATGTCTCTTCAATTTCTTTATCACAGCTGATGATGTTATGTCACGGAGAAGGTCAATCTCATACCAACCCGAGTATGAATCCACAAGCACCAGGTAGTTTTGGCCATGCCACTCAAACATATCTGTTGCCACTGTAGACCAAGGCAAGTCTGGAACAGGGTATGGCTTTAATGGTTCTTTCGGTTGATGTGGCTTTGTGCTGTTGCAGACTGAGCATGTTAGGAGTTCTGCTGTGATATCAGCCGTTATCGTTGGCCAGAACATTATACCTCTAGCCCTGTGCTTAGTGGCATCTAAACCAGGATGACCTCTGTGGACTATACTGATGTATTCTCCCCGTAATGAGCGAGGAATGACTGTTTTGTGGCCCTTCATCACTATTCCATCTTCCACAGCAAGCTCATCTCTGTAAGGAAAGTATTGACGCACAGCAGGCCATAAACTATGTTCTTTAGTCGGCCAACCTCGTTGAATCACAGTGCTGAGATGCTGTAGCACCTCATCCTCTGCCGTATGCTTTCTGAGTTCCTCCAGTCGGGCAGTTGAGATGTAATTGACAGACATGACCTCAAATGTGTCATTTTCGATGTCTGGAGGGACTTCTGTGTTTGGAGCTCGAGATAGAGTGTCTGCGAGATACATGTGCTTACCCTTCTTACACCAGAGTGATGTCGTAGCACTGTAACCTGAGCAACATTCTTTGTAGTCTTGCAGGGGCTGTGTGGATTAGTTTCTTTAGAATGGTCACCAGGGATTGGTGGTCTGTTTCCACGAGTGTGGGTTTTCCGTACACATAGTCTCTGAATTTAGTACAGGCAAACAAGACAGCTTGCAGCTCAATTGGTCTGCCCTCCTGCATGCAAGCAGCACCAAGCCCGAAACATGAGGCATCACAGGTTAGTGTAACAGGCTTCTTCACATCTTAGTATGCTAAGACAGGTGGGGTGGACAAACATGACTTGAGGGTTTCAAATGCATTCTGGTGTTGCTGGTACCAGAACCATGCAGTCTCTTTGTGTGTCAGCTTTCTGAGGGGTGCGGCAATGTCACTGAAGTTTGGTATAAATTTCCCCAGATGATTTACCATCCCGAGGAAACGCTGTAGTGCAGGGACATCCTTAGGGTCTGGCATTTCAGAGATTGCTTTTGTCTTGGAAGGATCATCTTTCAGGCCTTCACTTGTAAAGATGTGTCCCACATAGCTGACTTGATCCAGGCGAAATTTGCCTTTAACAGGGTTTAGCTTGAGCTTGACCTCACGTGCTCTGTTCAACACTCTTTTCAGATTAATGTGGTGTTCAGCAGTGTTGCGACCTCTGACAATGATGTCATCAACAATAATTGCACAGGGATACCCTGAAAATAACTGCTCCATCGAGCGCTGGAACACTTCGCTTGCGGAGTTTATGCCAAAAGGCATACGAAGAAATCTATAGCGCCCAAATGGGGTGCTGAATGTGGTCATCATGGAGGACTTGCAGTCTAAGCGAATCTGCCAGAAAGAGTTCTTTGCATCCAGCTCTGAAAATACAGTTGCTCCCGACATCTGGGATGCCACTTCCTCTACACTGCGCATTGGGTGATGTGGTCTTTTTAAGGCAGCGTTGAGATCTTTTGGGTTGATACACACCCTGATTTCTTGTCTGTCCTTTTTATGTGTAGCCACCATGGACGAGACCCAATCCGTCGGCTCTGAGATTTTCGTTATGAGTCGTTACACTGCTATTTCATTCCGACTTGTCATCTTTCAAAAAAAAAAACCTATCCAGTTAAATCGCGCCATCCGGATGGAGTGAATTTGATTGTGGTTGGATGAGAAGTATAAACATAAACCATTCCGACACCCTATTGGTTTGTACGCGATCCATCTCACCTACTCATGACACAAATCACATCACACCCCAGCCAGGACATAGCCAGTTTTGGGTTCGTTTATCAAAAAATATATTTCTTAAAATTAGGGTTGGGTATGGAACCAGTATCCGATCGCCTCAGAGTCCCCTTAAATTTCAAATGAAACCGGCGTCAGACCGGTCTCCTCTCCGTCTTTCAGTGCGCTCTTCAAACCGCAGACAGCGAACGGACTCATACAGAGACAGACGACACAAGGTATGTGTTTATCAATAGATTGTTAGAATATCAGTATCTGTGCAGTTCTCTGTCATAAATACAGTTTACAAAAGGTCACGAGGGAACAGTCGGTTTCTCATCTAGCTACTGTAAAGTTTTCGCTTGTCACACCACATGTGTTTCTTCCAGCGAAAATCTAGCCCTTAACACATATGAACGAACACATACTTTAATTACACTTATTTAAATATACTTAATTTAATCATACGTACTTAATACATACTTTGCAAAAGTCTTTGTCACGTTAGTATTTTCACCCAAAAGAATGGTGTTCAGCCAGTTATTTATATATTTTGCTGTAGTGTGTCAGTATAAAATATCAGTTTACATTTCCAAACAATCATTTAGCCGTCGTCAGACTGCTTGTGCATTCAAAATCACACTAGATTATTATTAAAATTAATGGTAAACTGATATTTCCTTCTGACACACTACAACAAAAGATATAAATAACTGGCTTAAAACCCTTTTTTGGGGTGAAAATACTAATGTGCCTAAGACTTTTGCACAGTACAGTACTTTACAAACGACTTGTTGCTACTTTATAAAGTATGAGCATACAGTAATTCACAGAACTAAAGACTGTGACAGACAGCAATAATTTTAACTAAATATCAGAGAGATTGACAGGAATACAGTAGAAACATTATGTGTGGTTTTGTATTAAATAATGACCCAGATTGTGAAATACATTTATTAGCCTTAGATTAAGGGAAGCATAACTTGAGAAATGAGAGCATCCAAGGAGCGTGGGAAAGCTATGGATTTATTTTAAATATTTTTAATGTTCTTTAATGTAATCTTTAGTTTTTTTTTGTGGTTCGTTTTTTAAGTATCGGTTCAGGCACCGTTTAGGCACCGGTACCATTATAAAAGTATCGAAAAGGCACTGGACCCTACTTAAAAGTTATTATTTCTCACTGGCTCATTTACCAAATGGGTGCTTTCTCTTCGTCCTCCACAAATTAAGCTACTGTAGGTAGTTTGGTAGCGAGACGTTTTAATAAATTATCGTTTGCGATTGACAACGCGATTGTTGTGATAAGTAGGCTATGCTATACCAACTTTGTAACTCGTTTGTAACCCCCCCCCCCCACACTGGACATAGCAGACGTATGTACCAAATACAGGAAGCTATCAATCAAGAAGGTATCAGGATTATGAGTTATTTTTCATTTTTAGTTTTTGATTAAACACTTGGATTAATCATTCATTTTGACAGCACTATAACGTTTATTGTAAATAGACAACCATACAAGAGTAATTGTTACTAAGTCTGCCCTTGGTACACCAATGTTCTTGTCCATTGCCCTCGCAGATTCCTTCAGCTAAGCTTGGATTTACATTTACATTCCATTAAAGGTTATTGATGACATGCCTCTGAAGTTTGACTTTTTGCACCATTACAATACTTATAGGCAACTAGTCATCATATCTCTAGTCCTTTAATGTATTTGCATTGTTCTAAAGTGCAATTTTCAATGGGAATATATGTGGCTGAAACACCTAGTGCATCCCAAATTTTTCAACATGAACATTTTAATATAACATTATAGTCATTATGGCCTATGGCCTTTAGAAAAATGTTTTTTTGAGGAGGTTGGGTAGTGCACAATAGGCCCCTGTAGCGTGGCCTAAGCTTTTGTTCTTAATGGCATTTTTTTTCCTCACATTACTTTTACTTTTATACTTTAAGTAGTTTTTAAACCAGTACTTTTACACTTTTACTTGAGTAAAAACCTTGAGTTGATACTTCAACTTCTACAAGTCTTTTTAAACCCTAGTATCTATACTTCTACTTGAGTAATGAATGCCAATACTTTTGACACCACTGCCTGTTTTACTGTACCATACTTCACACTTGCTATCATGACAAATCTTGCAATGTAATATCATAGTTCATTCCACTCCAGAATTAATAGAAACAAGTAATGCATTATATTTAGAATTAAGAAAATAAAGACTTAGGTATAAATTATTAAAAAAAAAAATTCTTTTTGCATTGACTAAGTTTTTATGGCACATTTATCAACTTAATTTGCATTGTCGTAATGTTAAACAATCACATTTGTATTATTATAATTTAGTAATTAATGAGCAAGAGTACACAATGCCATAGGCAAGAGGCTGCAGTGATATTGTTTTTATAAAACAGAATAATCCAAAGTCCAAAGAAGTTATTATAGAGTAATTAACATTTAAGGCTAAACTTGGATAATTTGATTTATGCATTTTTCTCCAACTATGAAATTAGCTCCAAAAAGAAGGCAAAGCATCAAACTTTGCATGTCGCACAGACAGGATTGGGAAATAAAATTACAGGACCTGTGTAGCCAACAGAGGTACTTCCTTACGATGGCGCGTTCTTCTTTTTTATGTTTTACGGTGGCTGGCAACCAGCTTTTTGGTGCATTACCACAACATTTAGCCCTGGACGGTGACACCGATCCTTCGGCTGACACACTTGATGGAAAGATGGCACTACGCATATGAATATACACACACTCATGACACCTGGTTTTGTTATCATGGGGATTACATGTTTTTTGTTTGTTCGTTTTTGTTGCCAGATTGGTTTGGAAAAGTTGCTGAATAATCAACTGAACTGAACAATTATGCCTACCTATCTGTTTGACTGACAGTTTTATTGATCACTAAGAAAGCATTGACTTGGAATGAAGTTAGTTCAATATAAAAATTAAATTTAAGAAAAAAAGAAATGTAGTAAACTACTTTTGCCATTTCCCAAGGCGGTAGATTCAAAGTAGTGAAGCTTAATTTAATGTAGAGTAAATGCTAGCTTAGCTCACTACATTTTCCAAGTAGCTTGCCCAACATTGATTCTCTGTGACCTAAATATATTTGGAAAAATGGTAGAGAACAAGAGTTTTCTTTTTTTATGTATGTATAAAGAACAAGATTCTTCATTAGAATGATTTTCACATAACAGTAGTCAACTGACAATTGAGAGGTTTTCAGTTGTTTTCAATTTATTTTAGTTTTTGTTTAATTTCATTTACTGTAAATAATTTCTAAATTCATCTTTGTCCCTTAAACAATAAAATTAATGTAGGGGTATAAATCAAGTTGATGCATTATCACAATTAGTCTTAATTAAAAAAATGCTAATAACTGAACCAAAACATGATGTTACTGAAATTAATAAACAATAAAGGTGGCATTTTAAATGTATCTTATGTAGTTGTATAATATATACTGTAACTTAAATTATATTGCAATTCATATTCCTAGTGAGTGAACAGTACAGTATGTATGTTAATGTCTGAACCAGAATGACACTGTGAGAGACGGTAAAAGTGCATTAAGACAGGGCAGGCAGTATCACCCTGTGGCAGTGGAGAGCAAATCTCAGTTTATTTACACCTCAGCATCACACATACACACACTGCAAATGCACGCAAGGTTGTATTTCACAACCACAGGAAAAAGAGCCAAGTCAAAACAATTGCTGGCCGGACTGAAGTTAATTACCCACATAAGACCAGCGCTGACCTCACTCAGAAACTGCCTACAGCCAGCATAATGTTAACTCACTCGTACATACAGCAGGCTCTCTCTCTCACACACAGACACACAGCCGCTGAACATCATCATGGCCTCGCTCTCTTGAACTCATGGCAGAAAGCTTAGTCTTCTCCATTGACTCCCAGAGTGTAATAAACACATAACCTCAACACTGCTGCAAACAAACAAAACTGCTCTTTGAGAAACAAGATAGGTCATTGAGAAGTCTGATCTGTGCTAAAAGCAGGTTTACTTTTTGTATGGTTGGTTTTATGGTTTAATGATCAAATGAATGATTTGATCTTGCCTTATTTGTATTTGTCATTAACTTGTCTATTCAGTGGGTTGGTATTATAATTTCAAGTGTGTTGTGTGTAATTAATTGCTGTTAAAGCTGCTGTGCTTTGAAATTCTCTATTTCTAAGCTACAAGCCACTCACAAGTCAAGCTCCCCTTTTGACAAGTAGTTACCAACACGGAAAGCAACTAAAGCTACAGTGACCATATTAAACTTGAACAGATACATTTACAACAAATACAACTACAACAGCTACATTAAAAACCATGCTAAATTTTAATAACTGAAACATGTAAACTGACAGTTTGTGCAGGTCTGTTTTGCAGACCAGTGACATAAGATATTTAGGAAACCTGTTTGAAAACAGTTCTAAAATTTCATGGAAAGACACACTTTTCCTTTAATAGCTTTTGCTTCGGAAGAGTTTCCTTGTAAAAACGTTTGCCTAATTGTACTGAATGTGCACTTGTAGTATAGTAGCAGATAATAGAGATGATATTAATGAATTAAAAGGCCCTTTAAGTGTACTTAAAGAGAGTACACATACATGACCCAGTTTTAAATGTACTTTTAAAAAAGTGCATTTTTTAATAATGTCAAATTAAAAGTTTTCATATCATTGTTTTTTTAATAACCTTCTGTTATGTTTTAAAGAAGTAAATTTTTGATGTGGTGACTGAAACCTACTGTAATTGTAGTTTTATTTGATATTACACTTAAAAGTTGCAGTGTGTTTGGCAATACACTTAAACTATAGACATAATTTTGAAACCCACACAGCTCTTACCAGCTGGCCTTCATTACACTCACCCCCCTAAACCTCACTCCCATCCGGGTCACGGATCTCCAGCAGGGGTGCTCATATTCTTCTTCCAGAGATAGTCTGATTAACCTCCCGCTCTGTGGCCTGGTGTCTGGCAGTGGCCTGGTGTTTTAGCGACACATTCTTGGAGGATATGAATTTAGATTTACTCTAAATTGATGCACGAAGGGAGACTGTGACCATATTAAACCCAATAAATCAAACAGGAAATAAGATACTGATGTTTTCACAGTTCCCTTGGAGGGATTGACTATTGGTACGATGAAATCAGTGCAGTGTCCTGTGAACCTTGAACCTGTGAGTCACACAGACACAAACATCCTGATTGCTGTATTGTAGCTTACTCTACTAGGCCAGATATGCCATTGAACAGGTGGTGTCTTTGTCAAGGGTGTGTGTGTGTGTGTGTGTGTGTGTGTGTGTGTGTGTGTAAAAGGATTCATGCTGACTCAAAGTTTGTGTTTGAGCAGCAGACAGAGTGGCTGGCATCTTGAGGAGGTTTATCACAGAGTGTTCTGTGTACCTACTGAATTAACCCTGAGTCACAAAGCAGGCTGGGATTGAGACAGAGCCATAAAAGAGCCATCTGATAAGCTTTAATGAAATCTGGACCACATGGACTCTGGAAAATTGCACCTCAAGACAAGACAAAGCTATTAGACCCGTCAGAAACTTGCTTAGACTTAAAAACTCATGTCACATGATCATTCATGTGGGTACAACAATAAGCATGATGTTGTTGTTTAGACGGTCGTCAAAGATACGCAGAGTGAATGTGGTTAGCCATGCCATCATTTTCAAAAGTCTCAGTTTACGTGCATTTACACTGAAATGCAACCCCATCTGCAGCGTTTTTCAGAAGTCTCTGTTTTCGAGGGTCAAAAAATGTGAGAGTAGTGTAAACAACAGGCGTAACCATTGTAACCACATTAGTGTAAATGTAACATCAGTCTGAAGTTCAGGATGGAGAGGAGTCTGTCATCACAGAGTAGTAACTCGTGTGGAAATAGTTTTATGAATTGTCGGCACTTTATCTAATGTAAACATTTGTTAGAATTTACAATGTTTTCTGGCCAGTTGGCATTGAGAGAGTCTGACACTTGATGGACAAAATATTTAGTAAGCAGATAAAAAAAAATGACATAAGAAAAAAGTTCTATGTGTGTTCATAAATTGTATGAATTTGTAATTGTCATATTTAGCAACTGGCATTAGAAGTTAAAAGAATATTACTAATAACAGTGGCATATGATAAGTTTAATAAGCCACCACAAAAAACAAAAAAATATATTTTATCGAAGCTGCTGTATATAAAAAATACAAGGTGGCAGAATTTGCATGCTTAGCTGAAGCTTAGACATTCATTATTTTCCCTCACTTTAATTCATTTTTTAGCACCACCTCTGAACTGTTAAGTTCCCCCTTAGCACCCCCAACAAAAAAATCCTGGAGCCACCACTGCATCTGAGAGAAGAGAATGAGAGCCAGCTATGAACCAGTCACACTGAGCACTGGTCACCATGCACAAACACTTGGATCAATATACATTTTGTGGATTTTCAACATTGATAATAAGAACAAAATTGCAACAGTAAATTTTTTATTTTAGTTTCGCAAACTTTCATCAGGGTGGAACAGGATACTGATCTGTCATGCCTCAATTCCTGGGTATTTGCAAACACTATTGATCTGACCACAACCACTGCAGTGTTTAAAGCATGATTCACTCACTGTGAATGAACACTTACACAACTTCTCTTTCATTCTCTTACAGTTTTGCAATCCTAAATAATATGACTTAATATTTCCATTATGCTGAGTGAAACCCATTTTTCTTTTCAACTTTTCCAAAATTCTTCAGACCGTACAGTTTTGCGCAACATAAATAAACAATTGTTCCATGCCAGTGATTCCGAAACAAAGCATTGGACTTAAAAGTAGAATAGGTCTGCCAAATCCAATACCTTATCATTCACCCACTTCTTAACTATAAAAGGAGGTTTGTTTTCTTGTCTGATGATGTGAATTATCATGCATTATTATTTTTTTCTAAATAACCGTTCTCTTAAGCAATTTATTCCTCGTTATTATTTCCAATGGAAAACAAGAGACCAAATAGGAAATGTATCAAATATGTTTCCATTTCTCTCTCGTTGTCCTATGGTTCCGTTTACTGCATAGAACATACTGTATAATACCTGTATAAAGGATGGCATAACCCGATGCATAACCATTCACTAGTTTGCAAAAAAAAAAGAAAAAATAAAGTACTGGAATTAACTAACCTTCCTGTCCAGCGTGTGTATATATCCTGACAGATATATTGCACAACCACTTTATGTTATCTATATAATGATTATTTTGTATATTTGATCAAAATCTTGCTTAAAAAATAACTTTTTTACTTTTTAAATATAACTTTTGCCAGTCTGATCAATGAAATGATCATTGATTAATGATCAATGATTAATGAAATCAAGAAAGAGGTAAAAATAGTAGATATTTCTTGAGGTTCATTAAACATGCTGGAAATGAGAGGTCAAGTTGAGCACACTGCATTGTGGTATACACTGTACAATGTACTCTTTTATATACAAATTTTGGAAAATGCACTATAGGTCATCTGGTTACTCGGTGTACACACAAAATTAGCATACTGTGTAAAGTACAAATAATATATAGTGTAAAAATGGTACCATCAGTATGGCAGTATGCTATTCTCTCTCTCTCTCTCTCTCTCTCGTATGCTTTCTTTTTTTCTCTCGCAGCTGGTGGATCTGTTTGGAGGCAGACGGTTGCCATGGTGCAGTTGCCATGTGGCTTGTGTCTGACTCAGACAGGCCCACACACTGTCAGTAGGAGGACAAGAGGTGAATCACTATGCTGGACGTGTGTGAGTGCGTGTGTGATGGAGGCCACCATGCTGTTCACAGCTCCATCTGTACAACACTCAAACTGTTTTTGATCAATTCTGCCATGTTCTTATACCTATACTGCACCGTTGTTCAATATCTGTCCCCCATCAACATAACACCAAAGGTCTTGTAAGCCTATTAGTGGATTTTGGCAGAGGATTCATTTGCTGTACATATTTCTGATCATTTATTCTGACAAGTAGTGTAAAGTTTTACTGTATGTTGTGAATCATTGTTAAGTTTTTATGGTAAAGCCATATACTGCTGACAGAGTTGAGTTTAAGAGGTTAAGAGCTGTAAAGTTGACAGTTTCATGCTATGTGTTGTAACAGTAGAAACATAATATTCACCTTGCTCTGTAAAATACTACTGGAAATAGATGCTGTGTGTGTTAAACACTGTAAAGTTAACTACTGTCAAGAATGCAGTATCATATCCGTGTCATATTCCACGGATACGGTGCACTTTATCCTTTGACTATAAAAAAAGCATTAGAAACAAAAAATACATACTTTTCATAAATGTTAAATTACAAATATTACAAAATGATTATGATTTTAAAGCTGTTATAATTTAAAAAGTTAGTCATTATTATTATTATTATTATTATTATTATTATTATTATTATGACAAAAAATGTATAGTTAACTATATAATATAATATATAGCCTCAAACTACAATGAAAATTTAATTATAATAATTTTAAAATCATGATCACTAATCATAATTTTTATTATCAAATGTAATTTCATAATGAAAATATTAAATTTTATACAATTAAAATATATATATAAGTATAGATGTATAATAATATACAAAATATAAAAATAAAGTGTTAGGATTTAGATACAGTTCTACTGTATATACTTTGATCTGTATAAAATGAAATTTGTTCAGTGTTTATAATATTTATTATTCATTTCACTATTTATTTCAAACACTATTTATAGAAAGTGCCCTTACACAACTTCAGCTCTTCCAAATACCCAAACCATTCAGGTCTTTTAGTGGAAATACTCGCACTGTGGCCGTCTGTCTCTAAAGTTTATCTGTGTGTTCGTGAGAGTACTGTAGGAACAAGTTGGCAGTCTAAATGTATGGCATGCTAAAATGTCGGAGGAGAGGCCATCTGTCTGCTCTGTTTATTTTGATACTCCTTCATGATGTAACATTGAGTCAGACTCACGTAGGACGGAAAGAACGGAATGGAGGAGTGTCACTACTGAACCCACCGTAACTCACTGTGGAGGTGCACCTGCAGGGTCTGTGTGTAAAACTGTTGACTCATGGGTAAAACATCCAATCTATGCTGGTTATGGAGCACTTCCACACTGACATACCAAAGAAAGGCGTCAATTTTGGAAGACCATCAGCTGTTGCTTTGGAATTTCTGCTGAAACCCACCCCTGTAGCTAATGAAGTGATGTATTAAGTGTTCCAAATTCTTTCTCTGGCTGATTTGTCCAAAGATGAGTTCATGTGCTCTTGGATGAACTAGCAGATAGGCACTCACTGTCTTGTGCAGCACCAAAGTAGTGTGACCAGACATTGAAATAATTGATGTGAAGTTTGATGCTTTTGAAAGAATTATTCAATCAAAATTATAGTTAAAACAGTAATATTGTGAAATATTATTGCAATTTAAAAAAACTGTATTCTATTTTAATATATTTTAAAATGTAAGGCATCCTGTGATGGCAAAGCTAATATTAATGTAACACTTAATTATTATTGTAATAATAAAACCTTCATATTCATCAGGAAGAAGGAGGCAGGAACCGGCGGACAATCAAAATGAAACTTTAATTACAAAAATAAAAACAAAACAGCGCATCTCGTCCTTCACTGTCGTCGCTCCAGTTTTATATCCTTCCATCTCCTCCGTGGGACTCGAGACCGGTGGTGGGTCGCAGGTGTCGCTCATTTCCCAATCATTGCACCGGCCTCGCTCGTTCCCACATCCCTCGGCCCCGCCCCACTCGTCACAATTATCAGTTATTATTGGTGCTCAATTATTGCTAAAGGTTCTTGTTATTATCATCATTGTTTTTTTTTATATAATAAACTATACTTTGTTTCACAGCTGTAAAAAAAAAGTCATATTTGGACAGACGTGAGAGTAAATTATGAATTTTCATTTTTGGGTGAAGGCTGATAGCTGTCTGCCAAACTCCTATGTAAATAGATGCATAGGAGCACATACTTTATAATATAGCCAAAATTATTGGTTTGGATATTAAGGTTAAAAGAAAAGCCTCTGTAAACTACATGCGATTGAGAGCGGATGTGCAGTGGTTTAACTGATTGATGGTCATCTCTTTAGGCACTCTGGGATGTTAGCTTTTAGTGTTAGAAATTACGGTAAGTTATGAAAGCAGCACTGGCTAGATGTAGAGCAGACATAACAAGGTCTGGATGGGTGAAACTGTTTACATTCTCATTCCAGAAACAGGATGAACTGGTGTCCTCTCTCTCTCTCTCCATCTTACTCTCTCGCACACTGAACACTGCTCAGGAATTGCTAGTAAGTTTACAAAGAAATCCCAAGTAACACACTAAATTAAATGTAAAATTCTGAAGCAGAAACAGTTATATAGTATTTTGTTTAATTTACAACTTGTAAAGTGCAAAAACTGTATGTCGATACTTAGTTGGTATATTATCTATTCAACTATTTAACATAAGTACTGTACCATATATGCCATGGATAATACCAGCATTTAGGTTTTAAAATGACTACATATATAGGTGCTATAAGGGCAAATGCTATGGAAAAGCTGCAGAGAAAGCTGAAATCTCCATTCAGTAATGTTAGCATTTTCTTGCATTTTATGGAATAATTCATTCCTAGAGTACCAGTTGACCAAAGAAGCACACACAAAGTCAACCTAAGAGGTTAACAGACGAACAAGGCTCCTTTCTATCTTACTACTGTATGTACGGATGGATTCCGACCTTCCTCTCTGCTCTGTTTATCCTAACATATACACTTTAGATATCCTTGTACATTTTGTAATACACTGTAGCTTATCATCCCTGTATTTCTGTATTTCTCTATTGCCTTTTCCTCTTATCTCAGTCCCCAGTGCTCTCTTTCCACACTTTACTCCATCGCTTCACTTTGCCCCCCTCCCCCTCTCTGCCTATCCCATCCTTTCTATTCCATCATCCAGTGTCTTCCCATAGCTCCAGTTACATTAATCCACGGTGACGTCTGTGTTCAGCAGGAGCCCCAGATGCCTGAGAGCTGCACTTGAGCTCTAGAGCTCTTCATTGGGCTCCAGTCTCTCCTCCTCCTGCCCCCCTCAAAACACATCCGGCCACAGGACACAAATAACTACATGCAGCTCTCAGTAATGACACATAGTGGCCCCAAAGCTGGAATTACAGCATGGGGAGAAATTGTGCTCTTTGCTCCCCTGCTGGGCCTATCTCTCCGAGTGAGGAGTAGCTTGGAAATCAGAGAAAGAGAGAAACGGGAAAAAAAGACAAACAAACAGATACAAATGATCATCATCCCTCTTCATCGACCCTCTTCGTCTCCCCTACTAGATATTTCTTGGCCCACACAGGAGGTTTTGCACTCACAACAACATTCACATGCAGTGTTGAGCAGTCAAGGCCAACCAACAAAAGAAAATCCTCAGTGTTTTGCTCAGCTTTGAGTTTTGATCAGAATTATGACACTTCTAACACACATGTCCATCAAATGATTCAGATTCACACTAATGTAGATTTCCATCACTAGCTACTGTCAATGTTCAGAGAAATAAGAAAAGACATTTGTACAACATAATTTATGAACATAGCCTTAAAGTGTGTTTTAAATTGCTATGCAATAAATAGCAATGTGCTATGCACATAAATACATACACACACACACACACACACACACACACACACACACACACACACACACACACACACACACACACACACACACACACACACAAACACACACACACACACACACACACACACACACACACACAAAGACACACAAAGTATAAAGTTGAAATATAAATTATACATTCAGAATTGTATATAATATTAATATATAATATCCTTGGTCAATCCGATCTGTTTTCTGGTTTACAAGGTTTACTTGCTTGTCCAGACTAGTAGACCATCTTAGAGACTAGCCAACTGGCAAACCAGTTTAGGTTACATTCATTAATTTACTGTATTTTATCAAGCCAACAAGAAACTTTAGATCCAGCTGGTCACTAAACATTTTTTTTTTGGTTTGTTTGAGAGACCTCAGTGTTTATACAGTCTAGTCACACAATATGTTTTTGTTGAAGGATCTTTACAACAGCTCAGTTGCAGTCTGGGCCTGTGGAAACCCGAGGACAGTATTTAAAAAGGACTGAATGTGTGAGAATGCTGGTTTTTAGTATGCTGCTGGGATTTTAATGACCGTTTTTATGCCATGTCTCGGGGTTCTCAGGTGGAATTTAACCAGCCTTGTGTCACAGCAGAAAGGTTTTTGGAGACGGGTGGGGAGGGATGGAGGTGTGCTATCCCTGTTTTCTCTGAGAACAGAGACTCCCTGTGTTTCAGCAGCATCTGGACAAAATCAAACTAGGCCATACAGGGAGAAAACGAGGGTCTGAGAGAGGTCTCTACTTCCTTACGAATGGCCACCAATATGCTACGGCCACTGCAGGTAAAGCAAAGTTCAACAGGAAATTGAATTATGAGAAGCATAAATGATTGCACTGTGCCTAAATGTTCCACCATGTTTTGTCTGTGGAAGTATTAGAAGGCACGCCGGAACATGTTTTTGGACAGATTCTGAGAAATATCAGACCGACATGTTAGCTTTAATCTGAGGGAGACGTCAATCGTTTAATGATTTCCCAAACATGGTCTCACATAGCAGATTAATTGTGCTGATTGTTTGGCTCTGCGCTGTACCACATAAAGAGAAGGAGTCATTTTCCCACAGTCTTGTATAACACTGGCCTATACAAGTTACATGTGACAGCTACATGTGAAAGGTCTATCATTAAGTCAAGAACTATTTCCATGTTCACTATCTCTAAATGTCAACATCTGTAGACTGTCAAGGAATTTCTTTTACAATGACAGCTGTCAAGTCTTTATGAATTAGAATGTCATGTTTAGCCTCCTGTTTGTCTGCTGCTGTTGTCATGGAGACTGAAATTCCACAAAGCATCTCATTCTTGATGAGGTTTGCTGAGCACATCATGTGAAAAATATGAAACATCAACACAGTGTTATGAATCTGCATAGTATCTACTATTGTGAAACTCATCTAAAAAGCTTCATTATTTGAAACTGGAGCTACTATATCTACTCATACAGGTGTAATAGAAGCTCTTTGAGATACTGCTTACCAATATTTAAACACCTCTGTAGCATTTTATATTAGCTAAAATATTATGGTTAATAAATTTGGCCATCATCACCCTCATGTCATACCATGTTTTTTCTTCTGTGGAACAATAAAAGGATATTTTGAAGAATGTTTCAAAAGCAAAGCAAATCTGATTTTGCCTATGCTGTACAATAAAAGAAACTGGGGTCCAAAACAACACTGGACCTGTGAAATTTTTCAAAATATTTTCTTTTGCATTTCACAGAAGTAAGTTATACAAGTTTGGACTGACATGAGAGTGAGTAAATGATGACATCATTTTTATTTTGGGGCAAACTATCTCTTAGGGTCAGGATTAGGGTTAGTCCAAATTGAATACTGAAAAAAATCTGTCTATATAAACATGGGTGGTCATACTGTATGTTAATGTGTTCATGTTTGTGTCATCATTACAGTGATGATTTTTGATTGATTTGTTTTGTCAGCCTCTTTTAGATTGATAAAAACAATTCTAAACAAATATGTTGGTGGATTTGATGTGAGAGGACAACATGGGATGGACTTTTTGGTCTGTTATTGTGGACTGGTATTTTGACCAGAAGTGACTATTTAAAGTTTAACCATATTAAAAATGCAATTGTTTCTTACAAACAGGCAGATTTTTCTCTTCACAAGACATCAATTGATGGACTGGGCTTGCTTGGATTACTTGTTGATTATTGTTATGTGTGTGAATGTGGCAGGGTAAGGTATTAGCCCAGATATGATTGCTTGACGTCATGCCAGCCTGGGAACCTATCAGTGTTCTTACTCCTTCGTCATTGGTTAAAATGGTTTAAATCCAATGAACCTATCAGTGTTGGGATAGATCCTATTAAAAAGGGAATGGTTTGATTACTCAAGATGCATCATCCTGGGTACTAGATCATTGTGGAAAGTCATGGACAAAGGATAGGGTTTGTTGCATCTCCCTGTTGGGGTCGCAAGTAGGCCTTTTTCAGCATGCTAGCAGCCGTGGTCTTGTGTGGTAAGCAACCATGCGTTTTGCTACATTGGAATTCTCTCTCGCAGGTGTAACTACACCTCCAGGGGTTTCCAGTACCTTGGTTGAAGACGAATGTACATCAGTATGACTGCACTGCTGCTTTGTTTTTAGTGTGTTGTGTAACCGTTTAACTGTTGTGAAATTAATGTCTTAGTTTATACCAGTTAATTATGTGATTTATGAGTAGGAACTTTTAAAGCGGGGGTTTTATAATTTCAGTGTGTCCACTTGGGGTAGTGTTGTGTTTGGCCAATTGTATTGCTTTCACAATTGAGTGGTTTGTGGTATGGTGTGAGGTGATAATCCAAAAGGCCCCTGCTGGCCATTTTTCTCCTGGTCATTTTGTAACTGGTAGACTTGTGTATTAGGCATGTTTATTGTATCCAAAAAAAAAAACAATGTTTGAACCATTAGTTGTGTATATAAATTGCAAATGTTTTATACTATCTCTGTCTCCATGCTCACCCTGGCTGTTGGCCACGAGCCTGTGTGCCCTTTCGTAGGGCTGTTATGTCCCGGTATATTCCAGATGGCGTAGTCGATGTATATCCATTTTTGGTGGGTCCCCTCCCCTACCTGACCACTTCTTGCCACATTTGTTGTGGTCGGCAGGGTGTGCCATAGTTCAGGGTGAGTTTGTGTTTTTAAGGTTTTCTTTTTCCTTGGAGACGTAGGTAGAGTTTTGTGTAGAACTGTTTTGTATTGCATTTGTTTTTGTCTCTTAGGGATAAAGCAGTTGTGCAGAGATAATTTTTTAGGGTAAGCCGCCTTGGTTTGACCCCCACCCCCCCACCCCTCCCCCCCCGTACAGTTGGTAAGTAGTAGTGATGAAAAGATTCCCTAAAGTGTCATAGACCTTGAGGCCTAGGGATTAAATCATACAGTACATTTTTCTCAAATGTGGAAACCCCTGGAGGTGGTTAGTTTGGACTGGAGGTAGGTAGTTTTTGCGTGAAGAGCTGAAACCGGTATCATTGCCATTTGCCAGTTTGTTGAAAGTCCACACTGGGGCCCTGAGGAGAGTGGGAGGGAAATCTGGGGGTGGGTAGCATCAAAATGGTTCCCTTAAATTCCTGTCAGGTAGTGTGGAGACCATTGTTAGAAGCCTGTGTTGCCCTTTTAGAGCTTGAGTAAAGGGACCGGTTGAAATCCCAGTAAGCCCAATTGGATCAGCTCTTTGGAAATCATGACCAGGTTAGACGGTTTTAAGTGTACATTAAGCCCCAGGGTTCATGGTTATTTGCCATAGTTGCAAAAGTAACCTTCCTGTGGGTAATCCCTTAACTGTAAGTGGTTGACAACCTGGCTATTTTGGTTGGAAGAAAGTTTGGGAACATGTTCTACTTCGCCCTCAATTTGAAAGGTCCCTCCTGTGGTTGGGAGTAGGCAGCCTTTTACACCATAGTTATAGAAAGAAAAAAAAACTGTGTGCCCCCCAAAACAAGGGAGTTATAGCTTTGTGGTGAATAGTGACTCTAGTAGTTTTGGCGTCCCAGCATGGCATTGTCATTGGTGTCATTGTACTCTCCACTGTTGAGTGAGCCTCTTTATTGTGGCTGTGGAATTCTGTAACCCAGGTGCCCCTAATACTACCCGGAAGTATGCGTCCAGCCTTGCTCCATCTGCAAGGTTCCGTCAAGGTGTGCAGTTGTAGGATATGGTGGATTGTAGGTGGCATATTCAATTAGTAATTGTAACTTGGTCAGAGTGAGTTTTGCATGACCTTATGCTTTTTGAGCCTCCTAAATCTAGACTTTTAGTGAGGTTGGTGGCCCCATCATCATTGGGGTAGGTAAGTTGGGGTACTTTTAATGCCAGTTAATGTGGGGCAGAATTTACTTCTATCCAGGTAATTTAATTGGCATACCTGCAAGTTCCCTTCTAGCGGTTCAGGCAGCTAGTGTGCAGCCTGAGGTTTTAGAAGGATATTACCATTCCTGTAATATGGAAGGTTAGGCCTTGGGATGATCCTTAAGGTTTGAAATTCATCGTCGGGGAGAATATGCCTGATGTGGGGGTGGAATGTAGCAGGTTAAGGTATTAGCCCATATATGATTGGTTGATGTCATGCCAGCCTGGGAACCTATCAGTGTTCCTACTCCTTCGTCATTGGTTAAAATGGTTTAAATCCAATGAACCTATCAGTGTTGGGATTAATCCTATTAAAAAGGGAATGGTTTGATCACTCAAGATGCATCATCCTGGGTACTAGAGCATTGTGGAAAGTCATGGACAAAGGATAGGGTTTGTTGCATCTCCCTGTTGGTGTTGCAAGTAGGCCTTTTTCAGCATGCTAGCAGCCGTGGTAAGCAAACATGCGTTTTGCTACATTGGAATTCTCTCTCGCAGGTGTAACTACACCTCCATGGGTTTCCAGTACCTTGGTTGAAGACAAATGTACATCAGTGTGACTGCATTGCTGCTTTGTTTTTAGTGTTTGTTGTGTAACCGTTTAACTGTTGTGATATGAATGTCTTAGTATATACCAGTTAATTATGTGATTTATGAGTAGGAACTTTTAAAGCGGGGGGTTTATACTTTCAGTGTGTCCACTTGGGGTAGTGTGGTGTTTGGCCAATTGTATTGCTTTCACAATTGAGTGGTTTGTGGTATGGTGTGAGGTGATAATCCAAAAGGCCCCTGCTGGTCATTTTTCTCCTCCTGGTCATTTTGTAACTGGTAGACTTGTGTATTAGACATGTTTTATATTGTATCCAAAAAACCCAATGTTTGAACCATTACAGTTGTATATAAATAAATTTGCAAATGTTTTATACTATCTCCGTCTCCATGCTCACCCTGGCTGTTGGCCACGAACCATGTCCCGGTATATTCCGGGTGGCGTAGTCTATGTATATCCACTTTTGGTGGGTCCCCTACCTGACCACTTCTTGCCACATAAAGGAATATACATCTTCAGTTAATGTAGATTTTTGGGTGAACTACATTATTCCTTCAATATTTCGACTGAAGAGCTTTGCTTTTGGCAATGGTGAATCAGTGGTTAATAAATGGTTTTGCTTCAGGGCCATAATTTTACATTGTTACATTCACATGGGACCAAAATTTTCATTCCACTAAAAATAAATTAAAATTTCTTTAATTCAGACATGAAAAGTTTTAATTGCCATGCAACGTTTCAATGTGGGCATCTACTGGGTGATCGATTAAGTTTGATTGTATCCACAGCCTTGGATCTCAACAACAAGTCCTCCATTTAAAAGTCTATTCATTTTCTCACCATTATTTTGTGAATTTGGCATTGTTTATTCTCTACTTCTGCAGGCTCATTTTTGAAAACCACTGAATATGTCTGCACTGTTCATTTCAGTTTCAATAGAGCAAGGAAAACCCTCTTTCTAAAACTTTTGGAATAACGTGATGCATCTCTTAACAGGCAGACATTAGCGATTCTGAGAGTAGAAGGGGTTGTCCTATCCTTGACATGACTGCGTGACTCCTTGTCTCCACCCTTGTCCCGAATACTAAACGAGAATGGAGGCACATTTGCTTAATCAGCAGAAATTAGCCGTCTTCATCCACATCTACTGTGTTCTGCAAGCAAAAGAGACCAGACTTGGTCTGTTGCCTTTCAATCAAAGCAAAGTAAGACACTTTTGTCTTTTGTACGTCTTTCAACCCTCTGGCTGGCTCGCTTTAATCTGATAACCTGATCTAGACCTGCGTCTCCCTTTTTAATGGAAGACTTGGATCATCTCCCAGGGCACCCTGGGATTTGTAGTCAGCACTCCTTTGACATGGCCTTTGAAAGTTGCTGTTGTCCCCAGACTTTCTCCGCAAGGTAAAAGGAGGAGGTTAATGAATAGCAAAGTGAATTAGTCCCAGTGGATAAGGATTCCCAATAGGGTGGCTTCTCTCACTCTCTCTTTCTCGCACACACAAGCAGAAACGCACCTTCTCTTTTGTGCAACTCTGCTGTGCAGTAGATTGAGACACAATGTGGTCCCACAGAGGCTGATTACTCTACCTGTAACCCAGGTAGAGTAATTTAGATTAAAAAAAAATGCTGCATGTATGCTGCATCTTTGTTTGAATCCTGATTAAATCCAGTGGTTGCCTCTAATTTTAAATGGAAAGAGCACAAACAAAGCCTTAGTTTGTTCATATTAAGACATGTCTTTTATTTGTTCAACTTGCTTGTTTGATTTGGGGTTTGCTTTAGTTTATGTTATAAATGCTAACAGAAACATAACATAACACACACTATGTCGGCAAAGTTATGACACTTAAAAATGAAAATTTTGACATTAATCACTTACCCCTATGTCGTTCCAACCTCATAAAAGCTTTGTTCGTTTTCGAAACACAATTTAAGATATTTTGGATGAAAACCGGGAGGCTTTTGATTGTCCCATAGACTGCCATAGTAAAATACACTGTCAAGATCTAGAAAAGTATGAAAAGCATCGTCAGAATAGTCCATCTGCCATCAATGGTTAAACCGTAACATTATGAAGCGACAAGAATACATTTTGTACAAGGAAAAAAACAAAAATAACGGATTTATTTTAACAATTTATCTCCTCTGTGTCTCCCTGCATCACCGTAGAACGTACTCGGTTACTAAACGTAACTTCGGTTCTCTCTAGAAGAGCGAACGAGTACTGCGTCTTAGCTAAGACGCTACGGTAAAAGTCTCTTTTCACGAAATACTGAAGCAAAAAATTATCCTTAATTTTGTATTTTTGTAAAGCACATTTGCAGCAGTACACAGCCATAGGCGAGACGGCTCGTTCACTCATTGGCTTGTTCTGCGGCAACTGCACAGCCTATCGAGCGCAGGCTGATGCAACATCAGACCAATAAGGGCGCTTCGCGCCCTTCTTGCCACTTCCCGCCAAAACGGGTGTGGCCCAACCTATAAAAGGAGCTCAAAGGCTGACTCACCTGATTTATTTCATCGCCGAAGCGAACCAGAGTGAATCGTACGCACGGCAGAGAACGCAGTACTCGTTCGCTCTTCTAGAGAGAATCGAGGTTACGTTTAGTAACCGAGTACGTTCTCTTACGAGAGCTCTCTCGTACTGCGTCTTAGCTAAGACGCTACGGGAACCCAATGTAAAACGCCGTGTGCGCAGGGATCACACAACAATAAACCTGAAGCAACGCCCAGGATTTACAGTGCACAGTCACCTGAGGGACTCACAGAGAGTCCAGGACAGGAAGGGGGGAAGCCCTCCGTCCCATATCTAGCAGCATCCGTAGATGCGGCAATATGACATCACACAGCCGAGGCAAGGCCTGACCAATGTGGCAATGCGGGTCTTACACAATACTGCCCATGTAACAGTAGGCAGCGCATAACGCTCACGAACTCAGAGTTCCCTTCAGGGCCCTGATTCGACTATACCGACAGCAGCCTTGCTTGCAAGGCGGGAACCTCCAGGTTATAGAACCTGATAAATGTAGACGGCGAGGCCCAACCTGCCGCCATACATATATCCTGCAAGGAGATCCCAGTAGACCACGCCCATGACAAGGCGACGCCCCTTGTGGAGTGTGCTCTGACGCCCATCGGGCACTGAAGGCCCCTGGAAGCATAAGCTAACGCTATAGCGTCAACTATCCATCTGGATAGAGTCTGTCTCGAAACAGCCATTCCCTTGGAACGTCCCCTGGATGAGACAAACAGCTGCTCAGTCTGTCGAAAGGCAGCAGAGCGAGACACATAAGCTCTTAAAACCCTGACAGGGCAAAGAAGACTCGAGTCTCCATCCTCTCCTGACACCGGCAGGGCAGACAGGGCAATAACCTGAGCCCGACACGGCGTGTTGAGGGATTTCGGCACATAACCGTGCCTAGGTTCGAGTATGACCCTTGAGTCATTAGGCCCAAACTCCAAGCACGACTGGCTCACCGAGAGCGCGTGCAGATCACCCACACGCTTCACTGAAGCGAGAGCCAACACGAATACTGTCTTGAACGACAGATGCTGAAGGCTAATTGATTGTATAGGCTCAAAAGGGGAACCCTTCATGGCCTCCAAAACCGCCGCGAGGTCCCACATAGGGACTGACGGAGGTCTGGGAGGATTCAGCCTCCTAGCTCCTCTAAGGAAGCGGATGACCAAATCATTCCTTCCTATTGACTGACCGAGCGCTGTTTCAGAAAACGCTGCGATGGCCGCCACATAAACTTTGAGCGTGGATGGGGCTCTACCCTTATCCAACAGCTCCTGTAGGAAGGAGAGAACCTCCGTCACCTCACAACTAAGGGGTGAACATCCTCGAGCTCTGCACCAGCTGGAGAACACCGACCACTTCGAGGCATACAGACGTCGTGTCGACGGAGCTCTAGCCTGAGTGATAGTATTTAGCACTCCCACTGCGAGATCAGCGGGTAACCGTTGAGCACCCACACATGGAGGGAGGTCCCTCCTCAACGGTACTGGCCACGGGGCGTCATCTGCTAACTGCATCAAATCTGGGAACCATGGTTGGTTCTTCCAAAGAGGTGCTACAAGCAGTATTGAACATCTCGTTTCTCTCACCCGTTTCATCACCTGCGGAAGGAGGGAGACGGGAGGGAAAGCATAAAGCGGGCAGCACGGCCATTTCCGTGACAGCGCGCTTTCGTTCTTGGAAAAGAACGCGGGGCAGTGAGCGTTTTCGTGGGACGCGAAGAGGTCCACCTCCGCCCTGCCAAATCTCTCCCACAACAGCCGGACTGTTTGCGGGTGTAGAGACCATTCGCCCGTAGGAACATTGCCTCTGGACAGCCTGTCTGGACCCAGATTCTGTAGCCCAGGCACATGCACCGCCCTCAGCGAACGCACGTTGCGCTGAGCCCAAACCAGGAGGCGTTCCGCCAGCCTGTAAAGGTTTCGGTGCCCGAGACCGCCCTGGCGATTTATGTAGGACACCACAGACATGTTGTCCGAACGGACTAAGACGTGGTGGTCCTTGATTTGCGGACAAAAGCGCATCAGCGCGTTCTCCACTGCCAGCATTTCCAGACAGTTGATATGATGGAGCTTTTCCCGTTCTGACCACAGGCCAAAGGACGGTCTGCCCTCGAGCAGCGCTCCCCATCCCGAAGTGGAGAAGTCCGTCGACACCATCTTCACATTCGGGGAAGTCCCAAGGCTTACACCTGATTGGTACCAGCCGTATGCTGTCCAGGGTTTCAGGGCTGTGACACAGCTCTGATTGACCTTGAGACGCAGTCGGTCAGACACCCACGCTCTGCGCGGCACCCGCGCCTTCAGCCAGAGCTGCAGGGGGCGCATGCGGAGCAGGCCCAGCTGCAGAACCGGAGATGAGGCCATGAGGCCCAGCACCTTCTGACAGTGTTTGAGCGAAACGGTCATGGAACACGAGTTCAGAACTATACCCAAAAACAGAATCGTCTGACTGGGGTTCAGCGAACCCTTCGCCCAATTGACACTGAGACCGAGCTTCTCGAGGTGATCGAGTAAAACGGCCCTGTGCTCCACGAGCTCTGCTCGTGATCGAGCCAGAATCAGCCAGTCGTCCAAATAATTCAGCACTCGCATGCCTCTGAGTCTAAGAGGAGCGAGCGCTGCATCCATGCACCTCGTAAACGTACGAGGAGCCCGGACAAGCCGAACGGCAGGACTGTAAACTGGTATGCCTGGCCCCCGAAGGCGAATCTCAAATATCGCCTGTGACTTGACGCTATCTGTATTTGAAAATACGCGTCCTTCAGATCTATTGACATGAACCAGTCCCCTCTGCGAATCTGCGCGAGGAGCTTCCTGGTCGTAAGCATTCTGAAACTGCGTTTCATCAATGCCTTGTTCAGCTGTCTTGGATCCAGTATGGGCCTGAGACCCCCATCTCTCTTGGGCACCAGAAAGTATCTGTTGTACAGCCCCCCCTCGCTTTGAGCTCGAGACACAGGCTCTACAGCCCCTTTGCTCAACAGTTTTGATATTTCGCCCGAAGTATGTGTGCTACTTCTGCTTTGACCGTAGTTTCGACACACGCTAAAAAGCGCGGAGGACGTCGAAAAAAACTGTAGCGAGTAGCCTCTCTTTATAATGCCTAGCACCCAATCCAAAACCCCTGGAAGTGCCGAACATGCATCTGCATGAATGGCTAAAGCTGGATGCGAAGCGCGCTCTGTTGACTGGGCAACGGCGGCGCTTGGGTGCGCTGCACCATGGGCGTTACGCCTGTGGCATTTGAGGCGGGGAGCGCGCTGATCACAACGGGCAGATCGCTCGTCCTCGACCCCATCCCGGTGCTTTACCGATTGGGGGAGGGCTGAGTGGGTCCCGTGGGACTCGTGATGTCTGCGAGTAACTGTGGGCTGCAAGCGTGCACATTTACCACTATCGACTTGCTGTCTGCCTGGGCAGAGCGTACGTGCATGGGTTTCGTTTTTACAGAAACCACGCGCCGTGTGTGACATGGTGTATGTGGGCACTGAGGAGTGGGCACGTTTACTATGTGGCGCGCGTGACCGATCTGAGCCGATCTTATGTGCGCGAGCCCTGTGTGCAGGGCCGTGCTTACATGTGGAGATGGGCACCGAGGATTGGGCATCGTCACTACATTTATAGCACCATCGGCCGTGGCCGGACGAACGTGCACGGGTTTCGTTTTTACAGAAACCACATGACGCGTGTGACATAGTGATTGTGGGCACTGAGGAGTGGGCACGTTTACTATGTTGTGCGCGTGATCGACTTGAGTCGCTTTTATAGGCGCGAGCCCTGTGTGAAGGGCTGTGCTTATATGTGGAGATGGGCACTGAGCAGTGGGCATCGTCACTACATTTATAGCACCATCGGCCGTGGCCGGGACACCAGAAATTACACCTTTTTCGGGAAATATCTGGGTAGCCGTGATAATGTTTTTTGTGTACAGGCAAGCGGGCAACCGTACAGGCTTGCGCATTGCAAAAGACGCTGAAACAGTCACAATCCCTGGAACTGAAACAGCGGCGCGCTTCGGTGAGAGCCCGGCGAACTCGTACACTGGCGCTTCGATGAAGCAGCCATCGCGAGTAGTGCAGACGCAGCGTCATGCAGCAGGCATAGATGGCTTTCCTAGGATGGCTTCGGGGCTCCCGGCCTCACCGTAATCCTCTGCCGCGGTCCCCGCGGTGCGGGGTGACGGCCGGTAGAGCGAGAACGGGGGTCTCGAGCTGCGTTGCTGAAGCTGTTGTGATAACGGCTTTTGTGTGCAGGCAAGCAGGCAACTGTTGCAGGCTTGTGCGTTGCAGAAAACGCTGAGACAGTCACAATTCCTGGAACTGAAACAGCGGCGCGCTTGGGTGAGAGCTCGGCCACAGCGGAACTCGTACACCTGCGCTTCGATGAAGCAGCCATCACGAGTAGTGCAGCCGCAACGTCACACAGCAGGCTTTAGATGGCAACACCGCTTTTGCCGCCGTCCAGCAGAGGGCGGACAAAGGTGCGTCGCTATCGCTTGTTCCACCGGCGGAAGTGACTGGTAGTTCCTGTTTTTAGCATCATCCAGTGTGGAGAATGCTAGTGAGACAGACGAACGAGTTTGCGCTGAATATGGAGCATTCCAAGCCTTCGCCACCTCTTCGTGAAGCTCGGGAAGAAATGAGGCGGGCTTTGAGAAGTACGCTCATCCGAAAGGAAAATACCATCCAGCCGGGACCGAGAGGGGGGGCGCTGGTGCAGACCACTCGCGGCCGAGACCCGTCGCGGCCAACGTGAGCACTCGCCCCGGCTCCTTCTCGATGCCAGCTCGTCTGCTGGGCTTCTGAGCAGAAGGCGCGAGATCCTCGGAGCTCGCCCAGCCCTCACTGCCCGAAGCTAGCAGAGCGCGCGTGTCCTCTTCCCCCGACGTGGCCCTGAGATCGATTTCCTCGGACGACGCGCCGGCAAACAGCGGGCGCTGCCCACCGGGAAGCTCGGTTGAGCTGAAGACGGTTCCGGAATCCACTGGAAGCGACGCTTTTACGGCGCCTCAGCGCAGCGGAGAATGCAGGCTCAGAGAAAAAGGCCAGGCGAGTCCTCAGAGTCACCATGGCAACAGCTCGCAGTGAGGGCATACGCCGTCAGTGAGCGCGAGCGCTGCATGATCTTCACCCAGGCAGGAGACACAGATGACGTACCGGTCTCCCTCGCTGAATGGGGCTCTGACGAGCCGCAGGAAGGCATCTTAAAAAAGACGCGAGCTCTTTTACGAGTGTGTGTCGCAGGGCGAACACACACATACACACACATAAAGAACCGTTGGATATAACAGAATTGAAAGGATATAGGCGCCGGACAGCGCAGCAGGAACGGCAGTGGAAGGCGGCGAAGGCCAGCAGCTTCAGAATGGCTCGTCCCGCTGATATGCTTCTCAGACGGCGCTTACTTCCTTCGTGATCCAGCGATGCGTGAGCTTCGCTGAAGAGATGAAAAATCAGGTGAGTCAGCCTTTTCGAGCTCCTTTTATAGGTTGGGCCACACCCGTTTCGGCGGGAAGTGGCAAGAAGGGCGCGAAGCCCTGGTCTGATGTTGCATCAGCCTGCGCTCGATAGGCTGTGCAGTTGCCGCAGAACAAGCCAATGAGCGAACGAGCCGTCTCGCCTATGGCTGTGTACTGCTGCAAATGCGCTTTACAAAAATACAAAATTAAGGATAATTTTTTGCTTCAGTATTTCGTGAAAAGAGACTTTTCCCGTAGCGTCTTAGCTAAGACGCAGTACGAGAGAGCTCTTGTAAGAGAACCATTTTGGAGAATATGAGCTAACAGATTTGAAATGTTCAGTCCATTTGCAATTGGAGTCAAAAATTTATAACATTAATGATGTATCACTTGTACATTTTTTTTTTTTTTTTTTTTTTTATAAAAATGTAAAAGGTGTACTGTGTAAGGTTAATATGCATTTAGTGAATACTAAACAACTGAAATTGGCTCTTGGTTTATTAAATTAACTTCTATTCATACACTTCACGGCAGCTTTCTAAAGCAAAATGGAGGCCTTCCATCCCTATTTAAGAAAATTGCAAAAAGGAAGTCCTTTGCACATAGTACAAATAAATACATGGGTACATGCGCACACAGATAGATTTTATACAAACAGTGAAACTAGTCCTTGGCGCACCGTTCTAATACATGCATGCCCAAAGGCTTGTCTCTCTTCTTGTTGTGGTTGGTTTCTCGGAGTGTGCTTTGATCCTCTGATTCTCTCACACACACCCTCTTCAAATCACCACTATACAGACTCCTACTGTGGCACCACACTGTGTGTGTGTGTTTATGTGGTTTTATGCAGGTTTCTGGCGTCTGTATACAGGTGTTTTGTTTGTGATTTAAAACTGCTTTCAAAAGTTTTAAGCCTCAAGGAAATCATAGTGCTTTTAACAAATCAGTTTTAAATGCACACTTAAGACAAATTAGTGGTCTAAAATACAATACAATACAAGAATATAATACAATACAAAAATTAAAAAATATATAAACCTGTTTTGTTTCACACAGGTCACATACACTACAGTTCAGTAGTTTTGGGAGTCCGTTAAAGGACACATAAAACTGATGAAAAGTGTCAAAGACATTTATAATAGAAAAACCTCAATTTCAAATTATATCCAACAATATATATTTCAAACTTACTATCAAAGAATTCAGAAAACAAAATTTATCATGTTTTCCACAAATATATTAAGCAGCACAACTGTTTTCAACACTGAGAAAAGTTTCTTGTGCACCAAATTGGCATATTAAAATAATTTCTGAACATCATGTGACACTGAAGACTGGCGTAATGGCTGCTGAAAATTCAGCTTTCCATCAAAGGAATAAATGACATTTTAAAATTTATTAAAATAGAAAAGTTATTTTAAATAGCCCCTGCTGGTAGATGTTGTAACTATGACATCTGGTTCTGAAAAGCATCTTTTCCCAGCAATAACTATTCATAATTTATTGTGCATTTTATGCAACATCTATATCATGATTAATTGTTGATGTAACAGTAAATCAACACATTAAATTGATTTCCCTAGTCTGTTGGAGGTAAAGCAAAAGGCTTTGAATCGAACCGTAATTCTTTCCCCCTCTTTAACTGCAAACACCGATTCCCTTCTTTAGACAGTTTGCTTCTTTTTCTCTGATGTATCTGCAGCTTCTGGCAATCACGTTCTGCCATGTGCATGTTGTTTTCCACTGCTAACAATTTTAGTCCATAATAATGGCCTCCCTATCTTGCTTTGTGTCCGTTTCTCATGAGGGACTCTTCTTCTACAACTAAGCAGATGGAAAGAAACAAAGACACAGATGGAATCCATTTTCAGCTCTTCTTTGTTCCCTTACAATAATTCCCCATACAAGACCAGGACCATTCTGAATGGCTGCCATTTTTCAGGGCAGAGTACACTTCAGGAGTCGCTAACTAGAGGCGGATCAGAAGATCGTTTGATGTGTGGCGGGTTCAAACACTGCTATGTGTATTTGTAGACCTGGCTTAGAGGCAATAGCTTCATAAAAAGCCAAAGTGGACCCTCAGGACACAGATTCACACATACACACTCTTTCCTTCATCATCCCAGCTCTCATCGTATCGGTAACAAGGTTGAAATCCCTCTCCAAACCTCTTGGATTTTGGTCTGTGGTTTAAGAAGCTCCTTCACCGCAACTGCTCATTCAATAAAGGGATATTTCACCCAAAAAGAAAATTCTGTCATAATTTACTCACCTTTATGTTTTTCTAAATAGGTATGACTAATTTTCTTCTGAACACAAAATAAGATATTTTGAAGAATGTTTGTAACCAAAAAGTTTTGGTTTCCATTGACTTCAATTGTATTATTTTTTTTTTTCCCCAATGGGTAAAGAAACTGTTTGGTTACCAACACTCTTCAAACATCTTATTTTATTTTTGGGTGGAGTATCCCTTTAAATTGGAAACTCCTTAGAGAGGGATTTATCAGTCTTCAGAAAAATGCACAATAACCATAATTAGCATGTCAATTGATTATGCGTTCAGCCCTTCTACACTATCATAATTCATGACAGCACTATCTAATCGATTTCAAGATAAATGGGCGGCTCAGTTTCGTAACTGAAATTAAATGAATGCTAAATACATGCTGTCTGTTCTTACAGGCGATAAATGTTGCAGTATACTTTAAGGTCCTTTTGTGCCAACTGTCAGATGGATATAACATGCAGACAGACTTTCTAAGTGCTGTCCAATGACTGTAGAGCACTCTAGGACATTTTGTACTCCTCCGTTGCTATATTTGTATGATAACTATATTTGTCTGAAACTGACTTTTTACAGTACATGATATGAATGCAAACTGTCTTTTGTCTAGTCTAAGAGCTGAAACTAGTGGTATTTTCTGCCAAGATGGAAGCTCTGGTGCTGGAGAGGGACTCGTCCACAGCAATCATCTCTGCACTATGGGGCACCACAGATGGCTCTCATTTTGTCCTCTCATCCATTTAGCTCTGGGGAGGTAGAAGCCTTCATTTTGAGATGGACAAATAGCAAAAAAGAAAGAGCGAGATGAGAGAGAAAATGAGAATGATGTGTCCATCGTGTTCGTTTATGTCTTTTGAAAAAGAACAATGGGAAAGGAAGGTTCAGAGCAGAGGCATGGGGGACGGATGGCTGGGGTGCCATCTCAAGGTTTCTTTCTTGTTCTTTCTGTTGAAATGTTTGAAAGCCATCTCCTGTCATTTGTATAAAATTATGCCTTTTCTATATTGGTCAGGGCTTTGAAAGACAGCTTGAATCATTTTTGCTTAATTTCTGTTTCCTGAGGGACACTGGGTGGCTTAAATAAACTAACAGCATTCTTAAAAAAAAAAGGCAAACAAAACAGGATAATTAAATAAAACAAGCTGATGTCACTCATCCCTGAGTCACCCTTCTGCTTTCAGTCACTAGGCAGCACTAAAAAACTTTAAAATAAAAACTTAAATATAAATAAGCTAGTTTTTTAAAACTTATAATAAACAGTATTAATATATATTCTCAGAGTTTGAACAAATTCAATCAGAAAAAAAAGGCTGGGATGTGGCCACTGCCTCGTTCTCATGAATATTTAATGAAGTAGGAACGGTCTCAAAATAAGGTCTCTTAATGACCGTAAATAAATTTCTGGTACTTTAATAGGGGTTATAATTGTGTTCCTTCTAACCAATGAATTTATAACCAAGTAAAATCATACTTGTAAAAACAAAAGGAATGTTTTAAGATTATTTGTCCTTTTCAAAGTCCAACCAAAAAGTGGCACAAGACACAGCCTGCAGTCAGTGCAAACACATTCTGTCCGCCCTTGCCATTCTTTAAAGGATGGATCAGCTTGTCAGATCACCATTATTCTCTCTGGAGCTGACCCGGGTCCTTTGCCATGTCAGGCCTGATCACAGGAGGTTTGCCTGGGGCTACAGGCGGGTCAGAAGGCTCTAACTGACACTGGGAGGGATGGCAGGCGTCCCCGGGGCCCTGAAAAAGTCTGGTGAGGATCAGATCATAAGAGATCCTCACAGATGCCATCTTGTTCATGGAGGGGACTTAGACTACAACCACAATCCCCCGGCATGACGAAAGGCATCTTGACGGGGCACCGAGCTGCACCATCTGTCCCAGAGAATCAAGCCCCGTGTTCAGAGCAGAGAATGGAGCTTACACTCCTATTCTGAGACGCATCCGATTCCATCCCTCCGTCTTATATGCCAGTTTAGCACCAGGCCTGACAGACAGACTGTGACCGAGGGCAATGCCCTATGCTTCTTGTTCACAGGAATCTGCTAACAAGTTCACAGAGCAGTGAGGATCTGTTTGCTATTGATACATGTTTAATGTAATACATGTAATACATGTTTAACATGTGCTTAATACATGTTTGTTAAAAAGCAAATGGGATAATGATGAAAAGCAATGCTTTAAGGAATTTTCATGCAAAAATGTAAAAACTATCATAAATGTCTTTATACAACGGTCCACTTCCCTTCCGTGGCGGAGAGAAGTGGTACCTCTCAAAAGAGGCTTTTTAAAGACACTCTGTTGTTGTTTCTTATGTATTTACTCGTTCAATTGAACGATGCTTATAGCCGTGATATTGTCACGATGCTGCTACTGTGTTGGAGTGAGGAGATGAAGAAGTGAGAAGACATAGATCCTTTACAACTAGTCTTTATTTATCCAAGGAACACACACACATCGCAGGGGATAGATGAACAATACCAGAGGCAGGATTCAGGAAACACAGGGCTTAAATACAAATAGAACGTAATTCGACACACCTGAAATCGATGAACAATCAAAGCACAGGAGAAAATGGATAATGGGGAGCACATATGAAGCAAAAAAAGACATGGAACATTGTTATATATATATATATATATATATATAAATATAAATAATATACTGTTCTTTTGTGGAGCAATATTTTTGAACAATATCTGTGAGTTCAGTGTCTGATACATGAATAATTACTTTTGAGTATTTTCAATATATCTAGTTGACACGAAAACGATCTAAATCATTCATTTTGCATCAGACAGATCTTGAAGTGAAGGTAAAACCCATATATAAAACCCACTGTTTGTGTATGTGTACAGAAAACACACATATACCTTGCAACTACATCCAGGAATGGCAGGATGGATCATGTCGCGAATCTGAATGCAAAGGTAACATGTTCATTTTTCCAGCCTGAGGTAACAAGTGTGTAGTTTCAGCCTCAGACGTCACGCCCACGGACCATTGGCTAAACGTCTGATGCATATGGGACACAAAAGTGAAAACACTTCAGGAGTGTTGAAGTCGTCATCAAATTGGTTGAATTATACAGGATTTCTGGGAGAAGTGTGTCTCGCGTTCTTTAACTGTCCGCCTGGAAAAATAGTTTAGTTTGGCTGTGGCGCCAACCCCCCTCACGAAAGAAGAACACAGAGTTTACAACTGTAGTGACGAGCACTTATTAGGATCATCGAAATGCTGGATATTCAAAATTATGTGAAATATTTAAAGTTCGCGGCATAGAATCTTTAAATTACGTCCGAGAGTTTTACACACCGGTCTGTTATTGTGGTGACATTTCCACACCCTGACACGTGACGCTGAATGAAATAAACTGATTTGTTGTTTGGGCCTTGGCCAATGAAAGCTGCCATAGATTCCAGACCTTCAGCTGTCAGTCTGAAGGTCTGGCTATGCGAGACTAACAAGTGTGCAACACCGCTTACCACCCAGAAGCCATGGGCTGTTTCTTTCTTTCTTTCTTTTTTTTTTTTTTTTTTTTTTTGATGTCACTGTCAAAAATGACCCCAGTTTTTAGGTAGCTTTGAATTAATTACTATGGGAACATTTTGAGTGTTTTCTAAGTGATGTGGCCTTGACAATTTCCCAAAGAATAGATGATTAACTATCTCAGTTAATATATTGGCCAACTAGAGAAGAGTAAGGAAAAAAATTAACTCCGGGTCAGTTTAAGACCTGTTTCCAACTGAAATATCAGGTGGAGTACTTTTCACACGCTCTACTGTATGTGAATGAAGTGAGGTGTGCTGATCTGTATAATTCTCTTAGTTTTGGTGTAGTTACTGTATGTAAAAAGACATATTTCCAAAAGTAAATGAATGAAATGAATCCTGAATGACCAATTTCCTAATATGTATGTTTTGTTTTATTATTATTATTTTTTAAAAAGCCTTTCAACAAGGCTGCATTTATGTGATTCAAAATATAGTAAACCTGTATTACTGTGAACAATCATTACAATTTAAAATAACTTATTTTTCCCCCCCCCCCACTTACACCTGTGTGCATATGCATGAGAGTTAGATAGTATTTGGACTAAATCATCAGGAGTATATAGAAAAAGCAACAGAATGCAGTCATTTTAATCATCTTGCGAACACAGATTATTATGCCTCTTGGTGCATGAGAGAGAGGAACAACTGTACAACATTTATATATTTAAATGAATCACATATCGTATAGCTCTAATGTACTCTTTGTCTGACCTGCAAAGACATCTGTGTGATTGTTTAGTCACAGTTCTATATGCTGCTGTGACTCGACTGTGGGCAAATGTAGCGCAGCGTTACATATCCCCATCATGCCTGTAGGTGTAGTGTGACCTTTGCCCTCTTTCATCGGTGCTGTGGCTGGCGAGCTCCCCGGGGACTCGCATGGAGTCACATTCATTATGCCTCAGTGCTTAATTAGCTGTTTAACGCAGCCGAGTGGAGAGCAAGCTGTTACTACTCACCACAGGAGGAGATGTTTGCCCTGACACGTCCATTAACACATGCTATTCTTTTCTTTGCTTTCCTCTCTTCTTTTCTTTTTTTCACACTTTCTCTCCTTTCTAGCCGGCAGTTTTTAACCCCAAAAAGCTCCATTGTTACTAAATTATGTACAATTGTAAATCTACTACATGCTTTCTGTCATCTGATTGATAGTTTAGACTGCTTTTAACAAGTAAATGCTTCTTAACTATAATCGTAAAAATGTCCACCTTTATGTCATGGTACACATGTCTTTCTGCTGTGAAATCATATTAAGACATATTATTGGGAGATATAGTGTGACAACTGATATTTATATGCATTTTATGGAAGACTGCTTACTGTTATAAAGATCTCATTGACTTACATTACAAGCCATCAGGATTTCATCTTACTTATTCATGTAAATATCAGGAACTGCACATTTTTGCGCAGTAAGTGTTTTTTCCTCCTTAATTATGAGCTTCATATTCTCATATATCATACTATATGAGCCGTATAAGCCTGAGGTATCAAATATGTCACTCAACAAAAACACGTATGCAGTTCTTCTCTTTCTTTCTTTTAATTAAATGTTGTCTAAAGGTTGAATAAACTCTTCCGTTAAAAAAAAAATAAACTCACTAAACTGATAATTACATTATTACTTTTAGAATTTCTAAAATTGAAAACCGTTTCTATGGTGCAGGTGAGTGTCTGTGTAGACCTGCAGCATTAATCCTGTCAGTTTCATCTGGTTTCGACTAGACAAACAGATACACTGTGGATGATTGATTTCCAATTGACAGTCTTTGTGCCAGCTTGTCATTGTTACAGCTGCAGATCAATCGCACATTTCACATACAAATCAGTCCAGCTGATGGCCCAGTTTGACACAAACAGCATGGGTCAACACAAGCCTGATAGCTTTATGCATATTGCTCGGTTTATGTATCTCAGTGATCAATAACCTTTAGATTGAAAGTAGCTGATAACAGTAAGAATGCTAGACTTTTGCTGATGTAAGACATACAAAACTTAATGAGGAAGACATCTGTTGAAACTTGTGCATAGCTTTGCAAAAGAAAAAAATCTGATTGACCTATTCAAGTATTAGCTGCAGTTAAAGCACCTTTGGCAGTGATTACAACCTCAGATCATTTGGATACGATACGATAAGCTTTACACACATAGATTCAAACACCATATCCATGTGGAGGAAAAACAAAAGAAAAGGTCTGAATACCTTCTGAATCCACTGTGTATAAAAGAAAAAATAATTATAGTACATATACTGTATAATAGATTTTGGATAAAATAATCAATCATATTGTCAAATGCAAAAAGGCCTGTGGACTACTTAAACTCAATAAGTAAGCTTCTTATTACTGTAACCAAGGCATTTGTAAGGATAGTCTTCTTCACACTTTATTAAGAAATATTTTACTGCTTGGAACAATTTTATAAAAAAAAATGCAAATGATCTCGTACTGCCACTCAGACAAATGTGATCTTTATTGTAGAATTTATGCACTGTTAACCTGTCAGTTCTGTAACGATTGGTAATAAAACAGATCACCGAACAGCCACCAGTTTGGAACACTCTAATGAAGTGCAAAGCACCTGCCTGAAGGGAATCTCATTTCTAGAGTTTGTTTCCAGGGAAACTATAGATTACAGGATGCTGGTATCATTGTTTGTTGGTTGAATAGAGTCTACTGAGCAACTCAGCAGAGTAAAGTGAAATAAGAGACAGAAATATGCCGTAGGCGGGAACACATTATCTATAATTAGACGATACAGGAGAAACTGGACCAGTCCTTACTTTCATACAAATTACATAAAAATTGATTATTTGTTTTTTACTTGAATCTGTATATTTAAAAGTAAATATTTTAAGCTTTCTATAGAGATATTTCTCTTGTATTTAAGGAAAGTATTCGCTAAGATTCGGGTTGTTTCATTTAGGTGTCTGTGAAGAGAGGTGACAGAGACAGAGATGGCAGATAACACACACTGTTTATTTTCTTTATTCTACAAAAGTTTAGCGTTTTGTTTTTATCATGAGTGTACACAAAGTACACCCTTTACAGATTTGGTTGATGTATTGCTCTTATCTGTACGATCAAAACTGGAAGTGCAATTTAAGTTATTTTAAGTTATCAGGTGTTAAGCCGCAAAACGCGTATACGCGTTAATCGACTCCAGAGGGTTAAAGGTGATGTGTATCATACTTTTTCCGTACAATTTGTTCATGATCGACGCAAAGTGCAGACAGCACAAAAAAAAAAGAAAAAAAAAAAAATTCAGATACATGTTTACAGAAGGCTTTAAAATTTCGAATTAAAACTATCCATTTTACAATACTGCCTTCTATTCCTGTTTAAAATGATTGTTAAAATGAGGTATCTCTGTCAAAACATTGCTTGTTTGTTTGAGAGTTTGGGCGGGACTACCTGTTTGAGCAACCAATGGCATGTGGGAAGAGTGTGAACCTGTCATTATGTTGCTGTGGAAGTTACACACTTAACCTTAATCACTCGTGTGGACTGAAGTTTTTAACTGCAGTCATAAAAATCCATCTAAACCCTTACCTGACCTGAAAAATCAGAAAGATCTGGAGACAAAGCAAGAAAATTGTGAAAAGTTAATAATCTCATTCAAGATCTCTGAGTGAAGTTGCAGAAATGTGACAGTTTATGTGTTGACGTAAGTGCTGTCTCTTTGATATTCAAGTATGAAGAAGTTGACTTAAGCATGACTTAATAATGCTCAAACCTGGAGTAACTGTTTACTTTAATGACTTGGTTTCCAGTCAATGGGGCGGCAACAGTGAAGATGAAAGCAGATCTGTGTTTAGAGAGCTGAAGGTCTGTATATGACGACCTTGTGAGTACAAGATCCCACTCAACTTTTGTTTGTATATTTGTGCATGTGCTGGAGGGGAATGTACAACCCGAATTTCGGAAAAGTTGGGACGTTTTTTAAATTTTAATAAAATGAAAACTAAAAGACTTTCAAATCACATGAGCCAATATTTTATTCACAATAGAACATAGATAACATAGCAAATGTTTAAACTGAGAAAGTTTACTATTTTATGCACGAAATGAGCTCATTTCAATTTTGATTTCTGCTACAGGTCTCAAAATAGTTGGGACGGGGCATGTTTACCATGGTGTAGCATCTCCTTTTCTTTTCAAAACAGTTTGAAGACGTCTGGGCATTGAGGCTATGAGTTGCTGGAGTTTTGCTGTTGGAATTTGGTCCCATTCTTGCCTTATATAGATTTCCAGCTGCTGAAGAGTTCGTGGTCGTCTTTGACGTATTTTTCGTTTAATGATGCGCCAAATGTTCTCTATAGGTGAAAGATCTGGACTGCAGGCAGGCCAGGTTAGCACCTGGACTCTTCTACGACGAAGCCATGCTGTTGTTATAGCTGCAGTATGTGGTTTTGCATTGTCCTGCTGAAATAAACAAGGCCTTCCCTGAAATAGACGTTGTTTGGAGGGAAGCATATGTTGCTCTAAAACCTTTATATACCTTTCAGCATTCACAGAGCCTTCCAAAACATGCAAGCTGCCCATACCGTATGCACTTATGCACCCCCATACCATCAGAGATGCTGGCTTTTGAACTGAACGCTGATAACATGCTGGAAGGTCTCCCTCCTCTTTAGCCCGGAGGACACGGCGTCCGTGATTTCCAACAAGAATGTCAAATTTGGACTCGTCTGTCCATAAAACACTATTCCACTTTGAAATAGTCAATTTTAAATGAGCCTTGGCCCACAGGACACGACGGCGCTTCTGGACCATGTTCACATATGGCTTCCTTTTTGCATGATAGAGCTTTAGTTGGCATCTGCTGATGGCACGGCGGATTGTGTTTACCGACAGTGGTTTCTGAAAGTATTCCTGGGCCCATTTAGTAATGTCATTGACACAATCATGCCGATGAGTGATGCAGTTTCGTCTGAGAGCCCGAAGACCAAGGGCATCCAATAAAGGTCTCCGGCCTTGTCCCTTACGCACAGAGATTTCTCCAGTTTCTCTGAATCTTTTGATGATGTTATGCACTGTAGATGATGAGATTTGCAAAGCCTTTGCAATTTGACGTTGAGGAACATTGTTTTTAAAGTTTTCCACAATTGTTTTACGCAGTCTTTCACAGATTGGAGAGCCTCTGCCCATCTTTACTTCTGAGAGACTCTGCTTCTCTAAGACAAAGCTTTTATAGCTAATCATGTTACAGGCCTGATATCAATTAACTTAATTAATCACTAGATGTTCTCCCAGCTGAATCTTTTCAAAACTGCTTGCTTTTTTAGCCATTTGTTGCCCCCGTGCCAACTTTTTTGAGACCTGTAGCAGGCATTAAATTATAAATGAGCTAATTAAGTGGATAAAAGTGTAAAATTTCTCAGTTTAAACATTTGCTACGTTATCATGTGATTTGAAATTCCTTTAGTTTTCATTTTATTAAAATTAAAAAAACGTCCCAACTTTTCCGGAATTCGGGTTGTATGTGTCCCTCTGACCCAAACACTCACAAATCAATGCATTGTTTTGTGTGTTTTAAAGAGCTGCAAGAATTAAAAATAAAAAAGCAAGAGGAGTTTTAGGCACTGGGAGACCACCTGGATGACTAGTGAAACTACTTTAGCTTAACAAAAGGAGACTAACGGCTTACTAAACTGGTTTAAGTTGTTCTGCTGTCTGTTCTTGCAAGCTTTAGTTTTTGAATTTCAGTTCTGAAAGTTCAACATTCAAACATAAATTAAATATTTAAAGTTGTATTTTTTAGTTATTTAGTTTTTATTTATTTGTGTGTGTGTGTGTGTGTGTGTGTGTTTGCTTAATTGCAAGAAATTTGACATTTGAAAGTTCTTTTTTTTATGTGGACAAATGTCCCAGCATAGCAACATGCTAGGACATATATGATCTACACTTAATAAGGGTGCGTGTCTTGACTTTTTAATGAGGCATAATTGTATTTACACAAGAATCATGTACCTGATTGTTAAATTTTTGACGCCCGCACCTGCGAGCTTCAGGGCAAAGCAAACCCACCGCTGCTCTGCGGCAACACCTGTATTCTTTTATTTTATCTGCTACAAATAACAAGCTAAACTGGATTCCACTATATTGACTGATTTTTGTTTTCCAGCAGTATTTTTTTTTAATTTTTTTTTTATTTTTTTAATCTTGAGAAATAAAATGTTATTGCGTTCTATCACAGATAATTATGGCACACACTCAACATCAACATTCATCATGCAATTGCAATTTACAATACCTACAATGTATTTGTCAGCAATAACTTAAATGCATAGAAAGTTAAGTGTTATACTTAAAAAAAAAAGTATACTGTATGCTTAAAAATTAATTATTAATGTACATTAAAGGTATTATTTAAGGTAATCTGACTATGTAACATACATTTCTTGTGGTTCTGAATAATACAGAGTCCATAAGGGGACATGTTGTGAGACTGGAGGAAAAACACGTACCTTTTCTTGCAAAACTACTGCATTCCCCTGAAAAACTTTGCCTTCATATGCAAAACATGTGCGTTCTCTTGAAAACTACTGCATTGTCGTGAGAAACATTGTGTTTGTTCGCAAAACATTTACGTTCTCTTGCAAAACTACTGTGTTCCTCCGAGAAATACACACTAATTATTTCCATCACATAATCTTTTACATTTGTTCACAAAACATGTGCATTCTTTTGCGAAACTACTGCATTTCCCCCAAAAATGCATTGTCTTGCAAAAGTATTGGGCTCCCCGGAGAAACTTTGTCGTTCATTAGCATAACGTGCATTCTCTCTCAATAATACTGCGTTCCGCTCAGAAACTTCTTTGCTAAACTATTGCATTTCACTAACATATTTTGAGTTTGTTTGGAGTTTTTCCTCACGCTGTACATTATTTCCATCAAAAAAGTTTTGCGATTGAATGCAAAGTGACTTTGAGGAATGCAAAAGTTTTGCAAGAGAACGCAAAATACAATTTTCCCTATTTATTTTTTTATTTATTTTTTTTTATCATCAACATCCACAGAATATAGTATATACACCAGATTTTTTTCATGTATAAAGCAGATGGTGTAGTTTTCCTAATCCTATTTTATAAAAGATGCTTTCTTGTAGGTATTATAACGTGCTTTTATTTGCAATGCTTAAGATTACAGCACTCAGTGAAAGGGCATGAATACTGACACCCACAATGTTGTGATGGGAACAGTAAATCCCTCAGTGGTGCCTCACCCGAGAATCAAACAGGCAAGATGCCAGTTCCCAACTGCGGGCACATGGGAACACATCTGAAGCCTGAATTGTTGACAGACGACCACACCTTCATTTGTGAAGGACATGGTCCTGCGAGAGCCATTAGCCTCGAGGAGGAGAAAGACAATGGCTGTGACAGCACACTGCTGGGATCCAAGAATTCAATATTACTCTAATATGAGTTGAATGTGATTGTACAGTGTAGTGTGACAGAGGCATGAAAAGGTAAACGAAGCCGAGTTATGCTGTCTCCAGTCATCAGACCGTCAGCAGAGCTGAAGAGAAGTGCATAACTGCTATTAAATCACTTTCTGTCAGGCTGTGTGTGTGGAGACAGCAAGATAGGGTCTCTATTTCCAGGTGTGACAGACATGAAGGTACACTAGCAGCTAATGGAGTGACATGTGCATCTGTGTGTGAAATGAGCATATAGGGTGACTAGCCGTTCTGATATAATCAGGAAAAACCTGAGCTGCCATTCCTGAAAATATGTCTTAACTTTAGTTTAATTGCTGTGAATAAATGTATTAAACTGATGTCACTGTGATTCATGATTTTTCTCTCATAAGAAACCAGCAGCAGCGTGATGTGGAGCCTTAAATAACAAGAGTGGGTGGGTTATGTAGTATTTTGACCCATTAATAGAATGGTAAGAGAAATAAACAACTACATATCTTGCTTTTTCCTCACAATGCTGAGAGGTAAATTGATAACACCAAGTTTGCACATGAATAATTATACAAATGAAGATTTTGTTTTTCCTGTGGACACTATTTTATTTGCTGCCATTTGACAAAGTAATCGCATATCTTTATAAAAACATTTTTCTTTTTTGCAAAACTGTGCATTACCATTAAAACTTATTTCTTAAAGGCTTAGTTCACCCAAAAATCAAAATTATGTCATTAATAACTTACCCTCATGTCGTTCCAAACCCGTAAGACCTCTGTTCATCTTCGGAACACAGTTTAAGATATTTTAGATTTAGTCCAAGAGCTTTCTGTCCCTCCATTGAAACTGTGTGTACGGTATACTGTCCATGTCCAGAAATGTAAGAAAAACATCATCAAAGTAGTCCATGTGACATCAGAGGGTCAGTTAGAATATGTTGAAGCATCGAAAATATATTTTGGTCCAAAAATTACAAAAACTACGACTTTATTCAGCATCGTCTTCTCTTCCGGGTCTGTTTTGAGCGCATTCACAACACTGCAGTGACGTTTTCTGGTGCGCCCAATGACAAAGAAACACGTCAGCAGCGTCGCACGTTAGCAGTCACAGCAGTCGCACTCACAACAGACCCAGAAGAGAAGACAATGCTGAATAATATGCGTCATCCACAAGCATCACTCTCCAGTCCATGACACAAGTGTTTATTCTCAGTGTATATTTAGACTTTCTTTTTGTAATGTAATGAGTTTATTCTCTTATTCTCGAAACACAACAACTGTTTTTTCTAAATTTAATGATTTAATTCTCAACATTTGATTTCAACATTTTTCTTGATATTTAACAAGTTTTATCTCACATTCTAATGAGTTTAATCACGACATGGTTTTATTTTTGTAATAAAACTAATCCTAATCCTCTACCATAGTACTATACAGTGGGGAAAATATTTATTTGATCCCCTGCTGATTGAGTAAGTTTGCCCACTTACAAAGAAATTAAGGGTCTGTCATTTTTATGGTAGGTTTATTTCAACGGATGGACCAAAGATTTTTACTAAATATTTACCATAAAATCCAGAAAAAACACTATATATAAAGGTAAGAAATTGATTTGCATCCGATGATTGGTTTAAAAAAAAAAAAATTGGGAAGTGAGTGCCCATGAAGAAAAAATGGCAGCATCTGAGACTGCATTTGCCATTGAGATGTGAATGAGAATGAGAATTCTAATGGATAACCAGCAAATTAATCCATGTATAAATGTACAGAGACTACACCGTAATAATTATTTTGCAGCTATAAAAAAACTGCAGTCTCTTGTAGTTTCTGAATTTATTCAACTTAAAATTTTAAGTTTTCACTGTCTCATAGTTTGTAAGTTGACTGAACTAAAATATTTGCCCCTCCACTTCTCCACAAAGTTTGGAGATTTTTTTCTGTCTACAAATTTGGTAAGTAAATATTTTTATTTATTGCTTTAATATGTATAACATTACATATGATGTCTAAGAGTAACTATGGTTTAAAGCATCATATTTTCTAGTTATATGTATGCCGGTGTTAGTTTCGTGGCACTATATGAAGCTTCAAAATACACACAGTTCCACAGTATCTTCCACATAAATATAAAAATGTTCCTATGTGGTACTGAGCTAAACTTATCTAGAGAATGATAAAAATACAGTTTGGTATTCTTTTAGCCCAGTGCTCCATTAGAGACTGCAGAGTGTGAGACTGAGCGCAACGGACAACTGTATGGATTAAGAACTTTAAACTTGACAGCCTTTTATAAACCCTAAAAGATGGCCTTCATATACATGGAAAATTAGGGGAAAAACAAGATAACTACACAAACTGTCCCTTTTATGCACATTATAATCGAAACACATGACCAGTTCGCTCGGAGTTCATTTGGAGCGTGTACATTTGATCAAAGTCCCTTTAAAGCAAGTCATGTCACTTGGCGGCCATCTTTGAAAATGCCTCTCGGGCATGCAAGTGCAGCTCCTATGTCTTTGAATGTGGAAACATCAAATTATCCAAAACTGATGACTTTTTGGCTCTTTAATACAGAAGGCAGGGCTTCCTTTGATAGAGCTGCTATTTTGAGCATGGCATTTTTCCCCATTCAGAACTACGAGGGACACGTCTTGGGTATTCTATAATCTTTGATTTGATTTTGCCGACATAACCTTGGTTCAGATGAAGTTCTGAAGGTACAAACTCTTCTTTCAGTTTTCTGAAGTAGTTATTGAAGTGCCTCACCGCAACCCATTGTAATGCTGTAATTTTACAGGGTTGTTTTAATGTGTTTCTGTATTTTTCATGTTTATGATATTCTGGAATGAGTGAAGATAAGCGCAAAATTAATCAATTGGCCGCAGCAAGTCCTTTTGCAGTTGTATCATGTGTCATATTGTAGAGCTTGGGTAACCAAATTTAGTGCCATCAGTCTGCAGTGATGTGATCTTGATAACAGAAGAAGAAATCTCTTTGTGATCTGGGGTTGTATTATGCTGTGGAGTTGTGAACAGCGTTAGATTATCTGCGATTTGTCACAGCACTTAAAGGACCAAATTGCTTCATTTTTGCTGTTTTCACTCAAGCAGTTACTTTTACATTTATTTACACTTACATATATACTGTACTTTTCAAACAGTGCAGTGTTAATATAAGAATGTTTTAATAAATATGAATGTTTAAATTACAGTTTATTTGTGCTCTCTGTTATGCCAGCTAACTTGAAGTTTAACTCATAATTTTAAATCAACCATGTACATTTTAAGGTACTTGTTTTAACTATATGTGATCTTTATTTAATATCCTAATTAATGGATGGAAGGAAGTGATTTTTCAAGACACATGTCAGTAATATCTCTCAGATAACAGGGACAATAAAAAATAACATACCACCTGTAGATGATGCAATTGAAATTGTCGGACTAGTCCCAAGTCTCTCAGCCAGTCAGATTGAACCTGCTAGCCTCTGCTTATCACTTAAAGGCAGCTGATAATTTAAGCATCATCGCTGCAGATGGTCGCCATGCTGCCATTTGAAAGAACTATTCAGATCTGCACCTCTGTTGCAGCTGTCAGTCACCATAGTGGAGGCATTCGTGGCCAAGTGGAAATTGATTTATGATGGAGGGTTATTAGAGAGACTCTCACACTCTCAGGAAGAAGGAGAGCAGGAAAAGGCAGATGTAGGGGTTGGATGTATGGTGTGTGTGTGAGCTCGCACACACTCTGCCCTCAGGATGAGGGGTTTTGAGAAATGTCTAGAGTCTGGTCATTATTCACAGCTGTCATTTAGAACTGACATGAATGAGAACTATATTGTGACCTAGAGTAAGACACTTGACCCCAAATTCCTCTAAAGGGACTGTTCCTATACTAAGTGTAATCTAATATGCTTTTGATACAAATATTTATTATTCCAAGTTCATGGGGGGGGGGGGTTATTATATATATATATATATATATATATATATATATGGACATTATTGCATGTTATACTGTAGTATTGTAGTATACTGTACTGATTGACCTGTCAATACTAATTATGTGAAAAATACACCTTTTAAAAATATCTGTTAAAGTAAACAACTGTAAATATCTCTGAGCTGAGTCAGCATTTGATTTAAGAGTCACATCTGAATGAACCTGTTTGTTTGAGATGCAGACATTCTCATATGATCTAGTGAGGACAACAGACAGGTACAACTCTATCTGATGATGACTCCCTGAAGATCCATGAGAAGAATAGAGGACCAGACACTGCCACTGATCAAATATCTGTCCCACATTCTCACAACGCCCTAGTCCATTTGCCTTTTCTGAGGTACGTATGTAGACGGCTATTGAATGCATATTTCATTTCATATTTCATTTATTATGAATGAACCCTTGTGAAAGACCCGAGAACACTGTATAGCTAACAATTCAGAGAGAAAGAGAGGAACTTTGTGATTAAATATCCTCTGATTGTGTGTCTGAGGAACCTGAAGGCTTGAGACATAGCTGTTTTCACTTAGTTTTTCTATAAGTTTGATAACGATCATCTCTACAGGGAGTTGTGTCATCAATATATAGAGAGATCATGTTTTGTGATCCATTGAACCACTGCTGATAAACACATTTTTTATGTTATGTCTGAAAATTGGACTGTAAGAACAAAATCCATAGAAAAAAGAGATAATGTCCTGGCATGAAAATTACCAGTACTTTTTCCATTAAGATTACAGACATTTCCTTCAAAATACAGTACCTGTAAAAAAACAATATGGAAATTTCCTTCATGTTAAGATGGTATACCAGGTCTTATTTTTACGCATTCTTAGCATTTGATAAACAACAGATATTAAACATTTTTTTTAATATTTTATAGCACTTTCTTAATATCTAAATAGTAAAAGTTTATATATATAAATTCTGGGCGATGCCAATTAGTTGATAATCATATTCATGTAATGGCCAATAACCATTTACTTATAAATAAAAATAAATAAATTCAAAAAATCATCTATTTTTTTTTTTTTTTAAACGATTAGCTAAGTGTGTTAATGGACAGTTGGGTATATATAATTTACTGTGTGCATATGTTATTTAATGTTGTCAGTATATGTTTGTGGGAAAAATGTTCACTTTTACCATGCATTTTACAGCCACTTTTCATTCTCTTTCACTGATGTCACACAAACTCATTTGCATAAAAAGTCAAGCTCAGTTTTTCAGAGCAGCAGGAAATTAGATGGTACATCAGACACTTCCAAACTCTCTGTGGATGTCGTGCGCAAGTCAGAGTGGCAGAAAAATCGGATCATTTAATAAGATTAGGTGTTTAGGTATATGATTAGATGTTTTCATGGTTAGGAATCAGGGAATGAAAAAGACTGCCATTAATGAGGTGTGCTAATATTCTCCCTTCAACTGTACAAACACACACACAGGCACACACACTGTGGACAGTCGACTTCCTCACCCACCACCATCTCAGAAGAGACATATTAAACACTCACTGCATGTTCTGTCTGACGGTATAAACACACTCAACCCAGCTACATTCAAATCCACTCAACACCCAGATGAACTAGTTTGTGTGTGACATTATAAAGGACTGTAACAACCATAGATTCTGAAGAGTAAGCGTTTCCCTTAGTTTTCCTTCAAGTAGCATCAGAAGTATCATAATTACAGGTTACATGCATTAATGACCAAGCAAAACCATATATTTACCAGTGGGAAATCTCAATGATACTTGAGTTGCAGAGATGTGATGTTGAATTGGTGTCTGCAAGATGGCAGATAGTAGATGGTAGTGTTTTTGCTAAGATATTTCAATTACATTACTACTATTATTGCTCATTACATTGTACTAATGCTGATGACTTAATCGTTGTGCAAAGTTATGAATTATTTGTAACTCAAAACTTCAGCTCGTTTTTGTTTCGTTTCCAAAGCAATTTTCATTAACCTTTCGTTAATTTAAAATAAAGCTAAAATAAAATGGGAGAGTTCACCTTCAGACTAACTCAGATAAACCACATATTGCCGTAGTCATGTGTTTATTAGTCATGTTGAATCAATGAAAGCAGTAAAATCATCTGTTTATTCAGCAACCACTATAGGGATTTCCTGATTTCCTCTGCAGGACCTATTTGGAGATTCTATGCGAGAGCACCATGGCCTTTAGATGGAGATTTACTACAGATCACAGAACTGTGCTTCCCTGACAAGATGCGCATGACTATTGCAGCTTTTGCCTAATCGTGATTGCGATTTAATTTCGATTAACTGTTCAGCCCTACTTCCATTGTATGAAAAAAAAAAAAAACTTTGTCAATGGGTAACCGCAACTAAAGGTGAACTTTCTCTTTAAAACATAAGAAAATACATTTAACCACTACAATTAAAATACTTAAAAATAAAGTTAATAGAAATATATATATTTAAAACTTAAAAATGAGAATAAATGCTTCATGGTACTGTCATTCATTTCTTGTAATTTGTATTTTTTCATGATTTTTATATACTTTTTCTAATCTTGGCATTTGCTAGTTTGGTTTATGGCTTTATGGAATATTTTGAAATCCCTATGGAGAAAGTTTAATGGGAAAAATATGTGAGTCACTTTTCAATTCTTAAGATTTAACTGTGCCGCCCCCGATCTTAAATATTTGGTTAAATTTTTTGTGTCTGTTTGTTTGAGAGGCCATTTATTCACTTGTATGACCATCTCTTTCAAGCACAGAGAAGCAGTCTACCTTTTGATTCGATGCCCACATGTTCATGTAGGAGTATGACATTGTTATCTATGTGCTTAACTTTACATATTCAAACATCAAGTGTTCATTGAAAGGAGCAGAGCACCACTTGTTCGTGATTGAGGGATGACTTGTCTATCAGTCCTGCTTTCAGTAAAGCAGGGAGGGCTGGGACTCGGATTTAGAACCCACTCTCCCTCTCTCACCCTTTTTGATGTCTGTCTGTCTCTCTCTCTCTCTGCCTCGCTGTTTTATGCACATGAAGTCCCACAGTCACTTATATACACTCATATGGTGGGTGTTGTTGAATTTTGGAAATTTTGAAGTAAATCTTTAAATGCAATGAGGTGGTGACTTGCCCTTGCCCTCCTCCAGGGTTCTCTGGGCATGTGTGGGATGGGGAGTGTGATGATGCTGCCATAGCTCTTGTTCCCACATGCAGGGCTGTAGTTAGGAATTCTGGGACCCATGAATGTATTTTACGCTGCACTCCTTCCTTATTTTTCAACAAAATGTGGCCAGATGCACAGCATGTTTGCTCTTTGTACTGATACAAGATATATAATGAATTATTAAATATAAATATTATATAACATGTAAAGACATGTAAAAATTGGATAACACAAAGCACAATTTTATTAAATAATTAAATGTTGAAAAAATTAAATTAAAAAAAGTTAATAAAATTAATCATTTTATTGAATTGATGTAGGATTTAATTTACATCAAAATATGTCATTAAAATGTAAATTTATTTTATTTCTCTTAAAATTAATAATGTTAATGATATAATCATTTGATATTAATAATTAATGATTTGATATAAAATATATTGAATCCTACATCAATCCCACTAGACTTGTTCTTTGCAAGATTACACACAGCTATACAACACTCTTAAGCACAAAAAAAGGCATATATCTCTATTGATCAAGGAAACCGATGCAGTACATTATCTATGTTCATGAAAATAATTCCCAACACTCTGCATGACCTAGTCATGGATCAAAACATTTTTTCTGACAGCTCCATGGCACCGACTAGCTTAGCCTGCATTATTTAGATCCTCGAGTCATGCATAGGATGGGGTCAATTAATAGATATGTCTATTGATAACAACTCTGGGGACTGTAAGACAGTGCTTATTGGTTATCAATACCTGTCACTCCCTTGCTTTAAAGCCAATTTATCTGTTTGTTATAAAGTCACCATGATCCCAATCCATTGTGATCATTGACTAACTGACTCAAGCTTTAAAACAAATGTCCTGTCACATGCTGTGAAGAGGAGGTGTAGTGGAGGATGCTTGGCTTGTTCTGTTATAATAATACTGTCACAGTATGCTTGATTGCATTTAGGAACCTTAATTTTTCATGTTCATTGTTGTAATGAGATTTACCGATGCAAATGTTTATTGTTTTATATACACAAAGCAGTCATTGTCATTTTTTTAAATAAACTGGGGCCATTCACCGGGAACACGTTGAAAATGCAAGACACTGGCAGTGGAATGGGTAAAAGACATGTATTTTAAAAGTTGAATGTTTTTTAATGATTTTAGAATGCAGTGTCATGCACAAGATGCTGTCAAAGACGCAAGACATGAATACAATGGTTAAACACCTCACAGCACGTTTCCTAGAAAAACAATGGCAAAGTAGTAGAGTGAAATGGATAAATGAGTTCCATGTGAACCAGTCTTTAGTATCTGTGTTTAATGCTTTATTGTAAAAGATACCAAGCACAATGTAATGTTAGAAAGCATTTAATCTCCAAGAGCCAGATTTTTCTTATGCTCCTACTAATTTTGGGTAGTGAGAGATTTGTTTACTAGATTTTAATAAATAATTCATAACTGAACTTGCATTGCCAGTGATGACATCGGAATTTCATTGTATGAAAAAGCAGGTATGACATTTTGTATTACCGGTTAAAAAACACTTTTTTGCGTGATGATGACAGATCTGTTGATTTAAAATTTATACATGTGAATGTGTGACTTCTACCATGGTGTTTTAGACAAAAAAATTATTACTAGATTTTCAGTCAAGGATTCAAAGATTTTTTTCTGGAGAATTAATGTATTCAATGAAAAAATCTGAGGTGGCATGTACTGTATGAATGAGAATGATTATTCTGATAGTTGTTTCAGACAGTAAACTTTGCTGGAAACTCCTTTTCTGAATTATATTTGAGAGATCCTGTTGGTATATCATGACTGCGTGTGTTCCTGGCACTGTGACAGTAATGATGAACTGAGCTGGTTTCTATGGTTTCTGTGGAAAGGGGTTGAGGGCACCGACTGACACCAGTAATGATTACTGACACAAATCCAACCAGGAGAAGAACAGCAGTTGTGTGTGTGGTCATGTGAGAGAGGGAGAGACAGACAGACAGTGGATCCTCAAGATCGGTCAAAAAGTGTACAGAAGAGAGACACCGAGACAACCTGAGAGAAAGAGAAGGCGACAGGCAGACAGCGAGACAGACGTGACAGTCAGAACTAATAAGTATACAACCTATGTGTAACTCCTGTCAGCCACTGTAGTACTGTGGCTAATGATGGGTCCTGTCAGTCCATTATCCATTAGAAACCACACTTCCTGTCTTCAAATATACCGTATGCACACATGCTGACTTGGTTGCCTGGCAGGAGAGTTACTGTTTTACACAGGGTTAGCCTACCACATATGTGGCATTCTGTATTTAGAGAGAGGAAAATAAACAAGACTGTACTGTGTGGAATAATGAATAGAAAGGACTGCATACCTGCTGAATGACTGACAGCTATGAGCAACCAAATGACCTGATATGTTTGTGGCTTCCACGGCTGCAGATCTCAATGGTAATGTGTACTGAACACTGTAAGGTACACAGAGATATGTAATTTATTTCCATCATGTTAGTATAGCCTTATGTTTTTTTTTTGTGACTGTTTATGTCCCCGGATAGAGCTTAATTTATTAATGATTATCTATCGCTAACTAGACATCAAAATTTCACCATTCATGAAAGGATCTCAACCGTTTAGGCTACATCAGATTTAGCTCACAAACAACTTACAGTCATGTAGTAACCTAAATATGGTTCTCATTTACAATATATGGTACTAAAGTTTAGCATTATGAACTTAAGCTGGGCTCACACTACAGGATTTTTGGTTGGATTTTGCTGTCGCGGAGAGATTTCCACAGTCTGCGACAAAACCTCTGGATCGTGTCCAAATCGGTGCTCGTTGCGGTTGCCGAAGCTCGTTAAGTATGAGCAGGTCAGCAACGTGATCCAAATCTGTCTCAAGCTATCACAGACGCTATGATATTTTCAAAGTTGTTTGATATCATTGCCACATGATCTCGTAATGTGAGCAACACAATGACAAGGAGGAACTAATCCAGTTAATCACAGTCCAGATGGTATTAAAACTCTTATCATGCACCTTTATGAACGGAAACGAAAAGCCAAAAATTAATCAAATCAACAAACTAGAAATTAATTTAACAAATGCATATATTTTGTGTATATAATACAATGTTTCATTGTACTGTTTAATTACCTCCAACTCTTTCTGCAGTACAAACGAAGCACAAACTAAGAAAAGTAAAACCAAACTTTGTGGCAATAATTAAAACCAAACTGAATATGGTGTGTGTTTACGGTGCATGTCAGCAGCATCGTCTCAGCGGGTGCTGGGCGTGGTGGAGGTGGAGCTTTGGTAGACGATATTATCGGATATCGCAATATTTTTAAAGGCAATTATCAATAAGATATTTTTGACACATCGCCCAGCCCTAGTGGCGACATACTACCACAACTCGCACACTTTACAAAACTTTCTCTTCTCTTCCCACCCCCCTCTCCCTTTTTCTCCACTCTCAGAGACAGATGTTATCCTTTTCAATCATCCCACTGCCTATCAACTTGATCCTATCCCCACTCGCATACTTCAGGCCATTTCTTCTTCAGTCATACCTGTGCTTACTTATATTATCAACACCTCTCTTCACACTGGTACATTTCCCACAGCATAAACCATGCAGTTTTAGAAAACCTTCTGTCCACCTTCTTAAAGATGAACCGCACTCCAATGGTTCAAGTCTTACCTCTCAGGTAGGTCTTTCAGGGTGTCTTGAAGGGGTGAGGTTTCTAAGTCACAACTTCTTTCTACTGGGGTTCCTCAAGGCTCAGTGCTTGGACCTCTTCTCTTCACCATCTACATGTCAACATTAGTATCTGTCATTCGGAAGCATGGCTTTTCTTATCACTACTTTGCTGATGACACTCAACTCTACTTCTCATTCCAACCAGATGATCCGATGGCAGCCTGTCTGAGAGACATTTATAGCTGGATGAAGGTCCATCACCTTCAGCTCAACCTTGCTAGGACAGAACTGCTTGTGGTCTCAGCCAACCCAGCACTTCATCACAACTTCATCCTCGACCATAACTCCTTTTAGGATAGCCAGGAACCTTGGAGTTGTGATCGGCGATCAGTTAATGGCCCAGTCCCGCAGATTTGCCTTATACAACATTAGGAAGATTAGACCTTTCCTATCAGAGCAAGCGGCACAGCTCCTTGACCAAGCTCTTGTTCTCTCCAGACTGGACTATTGTAATATGCTCTTTGTGGGAATCCCGGATGTTACTATCAAGTCTCTGCAACTGATCCAGAATGCAGCAGCGAGAGTAAATGTCTTTAATGAGCCGAAAAAAGCTCACATTACACCTTTCTCCATCAGTTTACACTGGCTACCAGTAGCTGCCGGCATCGAATTCAAGGTACTGATGTTTGCCTACAAGACAACGACTGGTGCTGCACCAATATACCCTAAACTTGCTAGTTCAAACTTTGGCCATTTTCAAAAAACGTCTAAAGACGTATTTTTCGCCAGTACTTGACGAACTAATACTAGCACTACCTATTGTATTATATTCTATTAAAAACAACAACAACAACAAAAACAGCTATGTGTACTGTGCTGGGGCCCGTTTTCTTACGTCGCTTATTACATCCGAGATCAAATGACACATCCAAGATGATATCATCGTGCTAATCATGATCCGGCTAATTGGGTTCTTCGAACACACCTGTTGTGTATGATTAGTATCGCTGGATTGAGTTATCTGAGATAATTGCGCGTTCATGTGTTGGCTTAAAAGGGGATATGTATCGATACTCGAAACCATGATCAGCAGTGCAGCGATTGCCTGGTGGCAAGACGGCAATGTAATGACGTCATATACTTTAAAATGACACCCGACGAAAAACTTGACAAATTTCTGGACTTTTCATTTTATTAATTTCATTTTATATTTGGACAGATTTGTTACGTGACAGCAAAGCGGTTGTAGCAGACATATTTTGAGTATCAGTTCTGTTTGAAAAGAAGCGATCTAATCCTGTTTACATGAAATAAGCCTGTTCCCGAGGAGGTTTAAGCTTACGGACCTGTTGCTATGACAGCAGCTCCGGGATGAGCTTCGAAGAACCAAATGATCCAAGATCACGCCAAATCGTCAACATTCAAATCCAGCTAACTGAGTTAGCGACGTACGAAGAACGGGCCCCAGGACTAACTGAGACTTGTCACAACACTTGTATACTGTTGCTCTCTCATTTGTCAGATTGCTTTTGTTGCTCTCCTCATTCGTAAGTCATTTTGGATAAAAGTATCTGCTAAATGTTTAAATGTAAGTGTTTGTGTGAGTGGGTTGAGAATGTGCATATGAGTGTGTTTTTAAGCATGTGTGTATGTATGTGTTGTCAAGTAGGAGTAGGTCATGTGTGTGCATTGTGGTGTGTGGGGGGAGAACAGGTTAGTGGGTTACAGTCATGTGTGTGTGAGTGTGTGTGTGAGTGGGTTGCCCTGTTAATGCAGTTCTACTGGCAGTCCTCCAGAATACTGGAGTCTATGTGGTGATCCGTTCTGTTGTCTGAAATATTGATCACACCAGCAGCTAGAGGCGATTCAGACACATTATTTAGACATAAAAAAAATACAGCCACAGAGTCCATTAGCAAGATACAGTTTTATAATAATATACAACAGTAATCAATTTTGCATTTGCAAAGCAAACAAACAATAGCTTTGGTGATACTAAGAAGAACTATTGCGGTACTATGGTTGGTTGGACATTTATCATGGAAATATCATGTTTTTGAATGTTCATCAATACTATGTTTGTTTGTATCATTATAATAATTTAGTTGTTGGGGCATGTGTCCTAGTAATACCATGTTTTTGATCACATACCTTGGTTGTTTGGATTAATATGATTCATATTAATGGATTTTTCTACTAGTTCAAGCTTGAATTATCACCAGAAATATTTTGCCAGTTATTTTTGTGATTTTTCTAAAAGATCTTCTTTTGATTGGCTTTTCCTGGCAAATATATATTTAAATTAATGCTGTTCTTTTGCACTCCTGTAAAAAGTGTTATGGTTTTTATAGGAAAAAAAAATTAAGCAGCACAACTGTTTTGAATATTAAATATTAATGGTATTCCATATGTGATTGATTATGATTTATTGAATTATTAAATCAACATATGTTATAAGTCAATTGAAAGGTATAATTATGATGCAAAGAGAGACACCGTGACAGTATTCACTAAATAAACAAATGCATTTTATCTGATGAATAATGACTGCTGAAGGATAGTGACCGATGTGAGGCAGAAATGAAAGTGTCAGTCTGTGGGTTAATTAGTGGGGAACGGTGTCACTGCATGATGGGGGTTCATGACACCACTGATAACCTCTCTCATTACCTCTAATGTTTGTGTGTGTGTGTGTGTGTGTGTGTGTGTGAGAGAGACAGGCAGAGAGGAACCTCTCAGTTTGCATTACACACATCTAGCTCACTTTGATGCATTTTTTAATAGGTCTCTGCATGAGAAACTGACTGATGCTCCCCTCAATTCTTGTCCTTTCTAATTAATCCTCTTTTATTTTTGGAGTGTTTCTCATCTTTCTGTCTCTCGCTCTTCATATTCCCTCTCGAGAGTGTGCAGCCCACGTTCACTTTTCTAACTCATAGAGTCAGTGCATCCCACACGTGGAGAGAAAGATTGAGATGGAGGATAGATGAGCGCAGCGTGTGGTGCGTCCCATGTGACACATGGAACGCCAGACAACATGATTCTTTTTCAAATCTGCTGGATGAATCTTTTGTATCTTCACAGGAGCTTGTATGTATTACAGATTAAAAACTGAGCAAAGAAACCCCACTAACCCTGAATATGTGTGAAAATGTGCATGAATGTGGTTTGGTGTGGTGGTTTTTCATTTATTTGATAGTGTTTGAGATACATAAGAGACACTGGCCAAAGGAGTTATTTAAAGGGATAGTTCACCCAAAAACAAAAAAAGTTGTTATAATCCTGTAAGAGTATTTTTGCTACCGTTGAACATAAAATAAGTTATTTAAGAAGTAAAGGATTGAAATACAATACAGTGGTCCATCTCATTGACCCTTGTTGAGCAGAGTCTCAATGAAGGATCATCAGGATCAGTGACTCTCATTCATGAATGAATCATTCAATCTGATTCATGAACAATTCAAACTATTTAAAGAATCATATTTGTTCATTGATTCCGTTCTCGAGTTCAACTCTCTGACTCACTGACTCACAGATGTTCTGAGAGTTAACAGCTGAAGGGGACGATTATCAGTAAGCAAATGAATTTTATTAATGAAAAAATTCTCCTTTTTTGTCCCACAGTAAAATAAAAGGTTTGGATCAACATGAAAATGAGTAAATGATGCCAAAATGTTCATTTTTGAGTGAACTATTACTATTTTAGTTGTATTAGTATAAATCTTTTGCTTCCTTTTGCAGTGGCTGTTAAATAAAGAGAGAAGCTCCCACACACACACACACACACAAATACAGACATACAAACATGCCACCCCCATCCCAGTCCGTCTGACGCCCACGTGGCCCCCCTGCTGCGCCTTCCTCCTGTGAGCTCGGCTCTTGGTTTCTGAAGCCAGTGGGAGGCTCTTTCATCTCCATCTCACCAGCGGGCACCGCAGTGCCAGCCTGGCATAATCGGCCTGGCGCTGACATTTTAGCATCTTTTTTAGCCAGTCTGTTATTCCTCTCCACCTGATGTCTCTCCGTCTCGCTCCATCTCACTCACTAAAAAGCTGGGTCACCAACCCTTCAGCAGGAAAATCAGTAGAAACCTACTAATTCAATCAGAGCTAGACATGTTGAGGTGAGAGGGACGAGAGGTTCGAATCTGACCTGTGTCTGTCTGTTTGTCTATTTATCTAGTTACTGTAAATTCAAGTACAAACCATAAAACGTTAAAACCTTTTACACTAAAGTTCTGGCAACCACAGCTACCATAATCATACATTTTATGGATTTTATATATACTTTTTATGTATACTTTGATATACTTAAAAAAATTTTTTACCCTATTTGTTTGAATTTATGTCTGTTAATATGTGTTTGAAATTATGTATGTGTGTGTGTTTTAAAGTGAATTAGATATTTCATACAAAAAGAAAGCTTTACCTATAGATAGATATAGATATAGATACAGTATAGATATATTCACCTAAAAACACCAGAATATCAGCAGAATATCAGAAACTTGGGTGTTATTGAGTGCAAGAGTGCAAGATTTTCCGTGAGTAGACTTGTATTTTTCTCATAAAAAATATAATGACATCCTATGGAAAATGTTATTTACACCTTAGTATGTAAATAATCTTATTTTGCTATTTTAAATCACTCTTTTTTTTAACTGTACTTTTTGTTATACTATCCTACAATCTCGCCAAGGTCAAACTCCAAGGTTTAACCCTGAGAAACACAAACTGCCTTGAAGCAGCTTCCACTTGTTTACATACAACTATCATTTGACTTCAGGACCCATCATGGCCACTGTTTCTTGTGTGTGGTGAAATCCAGGTCAACTTTTACACATCTCTCATTCTCAGCTTCATTTAAAAGCCAGTGATCCTTTTACAGTGCTTACTGGTTTGCTATCTTTATCCTGTGAAAGCTCTAAGCCCGCAGTGTGGCAGTATCTGTAACCCTGCTACAGGCAGGTTCTCCCAACTTACATGTTCATACGCTCACAACCACAGTGGAAGTTAATGGCTCCTAAACGTAACTTACTGTAGGATGAAACAGGAAAGAGAAATGACCAAGAAATCACCAACTGTGGGAAATTGTTTAATATAAAGTTTTTAAATTTTACCCCCATTTGGATTAAAATATCTCTTAATTAATTTTTTCAAGATAAATTGAAGAGTCATTGATCTGAATGTACAGTTTCTATAAAAATATTTTTTATATAAATAAACAATATTATATGTTGTTATATATATATATATATATATATATATATATATATATATATATATATATATATATATATATATATATACAGTACAGACCAAAAGTTTGGACACACCTTCTCATTCAAAGAGTTTTCTTTATTTTCATGACTATGAAAATTGTAGATTCACACTGAAGGCATCAAAACCATGAATGAACACATGTGGAATTATATATGGAATTATATACATAACAAAAAAGTGTGAAACAACTGAAATATGTCATATTGTAGGTTCTTCAAAGTAGCCACCTTTTGCTTTGATTACTGCTTTGCACACTCTTGGCATTCTCTTGATGAGCTTCAAGAGGTAGTCACCTGAAATGGTCTTCCAACAGTCTTGAAGGAGTTCCCCGAGAGATGCTTAGCACTTGTTGGCCCTTTTGCCTTCGGACTGCGGTCCAGCTCACCCCTAAACCATCCCGATTGGGTTCAGGTCCGGTGACTGTGGAGGCCAGGTCATCTGGCGCAGCACCCCATCACTCTCCTTCTTGGTCAAATAGCCCTTGATGCCTTCAGTGTGACTCTACAATTTTCATAGTCATGAAAATAAAGAAAACTCTTTGAATGAGAAGGTGTGTCCAAACTTTTGGTCTGTATTGTATATCACAGAAAACTTTTCATTGGTGACATATTGGTATTCTTATCAAAAATTGTTATTATCTGAAAAAAAAGATAGAAAAAAAAGAATTGTTTATTTTTAAAGAAAGCACACAATGCACCTGGAATAGTCTAATAAATTAGCATTTTTTTTTTTCAGATTTTTTTTCTTCAAACAAATAAATATATATTTTTAAATAAACCACTATGTTTGCTTAAATGTGATTACTTGATAATTAAAACCCGTCTGATATTATTTCAGTCTTTCAAACAGTCAAACTGTTTATTTTATTAAATATATTAAGATATACATGAAAATGTAGACTTAGCAGCAATTAAAATTAGATTATATAAATGTTAAAATATATTCCTATTTGTTTTTTTTAAACATAACATTTACCACTTGTGATTATAAACATACGTCACAGAACTGATCAAATCAATTGTAAATACTTACAAAATGTGCTGTTTTTTTTTTTTCACCAAAAATGATGTCACTCTGCTGAGGATGAAATTGTAAAAACAGGTAATCTCTATTTCCAAAAATAAATAAATACAACAACAATAATAACAAACATTTCACTCAGATAAATAGGTACAAAAAAAAAACCTTGCACATGGAATAACTCATAATAAATGGTTATTTAAAAAAATATGCATTAATTGTATTTTGTGATAATAGAAAACTGACTATGAATCAATGAACAGTTTATTCCATCAAATATATTAAGAATTATATAAAAATACCTACTGCATAGGAGAAATTAACCTTTTATAAATGCATTTCCATCTCTCCCAAAAAGATGGATCACAGCAGAACAGTTTTGAAGAACAGGAGCTGTTTGACAGGTTCATCCATGCATGTTGCTTGTGATGGAACCACCAGAGAACACCTGGGAGTTTTGCCCCATAATTTTCCGGCTGGATAAATTATTAAAGAGGGTTGGCGAACAACAACTATTAAAGCATCAGTCTGCAGAGCAGCCGAGACCAGAAGGCATCATTCAAAGCTCAGCTTTATCAGCATTAAACCCAATGACACCCACATCACAATGCTTTATAAATGTAGGACTAGTGAATATTTGGCAGTATAAGACAAGTTAAAACAATTAATAATAATAAAAAAGGGGGCATGTCATTTTTAGGCTTTAATCTGAATAGACAACAGATGAGGCTAACCTGTGTGTAAAACAAATACAGTGAACTAATTGTTTTCATATGTGAGGTTATGTTAGTCATTTATCTGTCTTTTGGCACGGAGCATCCAGAGAGACAGAAGAAATCCAACTTCATGTTTGTAGTCATTCCCCTGGGAGATTAAAAGAACTACATTTCCCGTAACATTACTCAAGTCTTCATCAAAATCGAGTCTGTCGGGCCAGACATGCAGTCACACAGGGTCAATTTGAATTGACTCATGTCCATCTCCCAAGGTCCACTGATTCAATAATGCCATCACTGTTCAATGTCACATTCAAAATGGAGCACTTCTCCCAGCTTTCTGAGAGCGTTTTTCATTTCAACATGAGATATCTGTTTAGACAAGGTGTCTTACTGCATAAAAAAGGTTTAGATTACAATTGAAGACAAATTGTATTAGCTAATTTACATAAGCCAAATGAAATATTACTAATTTTTTAAGTGAAGTTACGTGGCCAAATATGATGACCCATACTCGGAATCTGTGCTCTGCATTTAACCCATCCAAGTGCACACACACACCGTGAACACACACCAGAGCAGTGGGCAGCCATATTCAGTGTTACTTTTTTTAGTGTGCAATTCATTATTATTGTTGTTGTGATGTCAATCAAAATATATAATTTGTATTGTGATTATTTAGATGATATGCATTTTTTATTCCTCTATTCACGTGCAGTTCCTCATCTTAAACGGAGACAAGGCCCTGCAAAGGTACTTCCTGAATAATTAATCAGCAAGCTTCATAGATCTGATTCATTGGCTCATGTGAGCCACTAATACCATCAATGAAAAGAGCTCTAAATTATATCTTCATTTCACCTGTTAAGCAGGAGCAACAAGTGAACACATTTTCTTTGAAGGATCAACAGAAAGAATATTTCTAATGAATTTATCATATATAATTTACATATGTCTAAGTGAAGGTGCAGTGAAAAGGTTGGTTATTTCAAAAGAAAAGAAGGAAAGATGATGTTCCACTGAAACTGAAATAACAAACAGAACAAAAGGTTTCTGGACAAACAACTTTATTTTTGATTATGGGTCTATACACTGTACATCCTGACACTGCAGTATATAAGCCGAACTACTTTCAACTCTAATCTCATAGAGCTCTCTATCTTACATTATAGTCCATGTGGGGGGTTTGACGTCTTAGAGGGAAAAATTGGCCAGATCCAAGTGTATAAGCGGCATCAGTAGTAGAAGAAAGCATAATCTCTTACATAAAAATAATTTCAAGAGTTGCAAAGTTTATAGTATATTGTTATAGCAGCAGTGAAGGGCTAAGATGATATATCGGCATGAAAAAAAAACAGATTGTTAAAATAAGAATCTGAATGCCTGATTCAACCAAAACTGATGTTTTTGATATTTACTTGAACGTAACAAAACATTGATAAGCAAAAAAAAAAAAAGGCATGAAATGAACAGATTAAATGACTGAATATGCTTGCACTGGGAATACAACCTTTGAAATAATTGTTTTTAAAACATTCTCTTACTTTTTTGTTTTTAAAAACACAACATAAAGTATATCAACATTATGCAAGGTTTTTTTCTCATTCTGACAAACAAAAAAACTAAACAAATAAACAATATACATTTATGATACACTTTTTTTGTAAAATGAAAAGAAAACGGCTATATACATTGGTGAATTTGTACTTTCATCATCAGACTGGCTAATCCTGCTCATGTTATTATTGCTGTATTTTAGATCTTTTTTATTAGCAAAAAAATGGCTCCTTTAGAAAAAAGTCTGCATTTTTAGTTTTATATTGGGAGCAAAGGAACCTCTGTGATCAATTTCTCCCTTTTTATAGAAAATCGCAAACAAAGTCAACTACACATATCAATTTGCGTGTAAAAACATCTACAAAACTCATCGGAAATATTATTATTTATTTTTTATTTTTTGGTCTGTAAAAACACACAGCCCCTTGCTACTGTTAAGACACTGAGCTTCCTATAGACCCCCGATTAGTATCTTCGCTGTAGCCTGCAATGTTCAGGTCAGAGCATATCATATCATTTCAAAGGCTCTTTTTACATCTATAGCAAAGGTAACCTCTTAAATATATTTTTGAATCCTTAAAAAAAGAAGAAAGAAAAGTTTATTTATTCCGATGTTCATTTAAAAGCTATCTTAGTATAAGATTTAAATTCTTCTTTACCAGTGGCAATTGGAGCATTAAACTCTGCTATGCATTTTTCTTGTATTTAATTATAGAAAACAAAAAACAAACAAAGGAATACTGACAGACTGGCATTAAACCCTATCAAATAAGCTGTGGCTTGCTCTTAAGCAATGATAGTCAAGTTCATTCTGGCAAAATGGGGTGAGCCAAAGAGGCTCCCCCAAATGACAGTGCAAATGGGACGTCCCGCTCTCACCATCTGACCGCTGCCTGGAGCAGTTCAATGCACCTTACAGTCGGCCACCGTGGAAAGGGGCTCAATAATTGTTCCTCTTCTGGAACCCCAAGGGCCCAAAGACAGGCACTTGAGGGTCTCCAGCATTGCATATGCACATAAGATTTGTATTTAGCCCAAGAGTAATGCCGTTAATGTTGCGTTTATGATTGTTAAGAGCTGAAATTTATTGTTAAGAGGTTTTGTTTTCCTTTAAAATTGCTTTATATTGCATAACACAATAAAACAACTTACATATAGTTTTAATGCCCCATAATGAATATACGAATGGCAGACTTTTATCTTTTTCTTTTGCAAAATTCCATGCATATTAAAGAAATAACATAAGCTTGCTATTAAAAGAAGGAACATAAGCAATAAAATATTCACATAATCTGAAAAAACATCTGCTATAACAACAACAACAACAACAAAATGAAAAGAGCCAAAAATGTAACATACATTCTGATTGCATTGTACCCAATGTTTATAAATCACTTATAAAATATATGTATTTTCAACAAAATCTTTTTCAGCTAAGTGTGTGAGCATTTTAAGATGCATTTATTAAACCATCTAGACGTTCTTTCGTTCGTCAGCCATCCTCTTCTTGTTTTGTACACTGTAATACGCTCTTGCTCTTGCATTGATATTTAGACTCCCTTTTACCAATTCATGACAGTTTGTGTGCCCTTTTCATTCCAAACGGTTTTAAACCTGATTGGGAACTGTTCAAAAACTGTAGGAATTCAGGACAGTAACAGTAACACTTCAGCAACGATTATAATCATATATAGATAACTATGATAAATGTTGAATTAAAGTCAGATTGAGGGAATGGATGTTTGCGCCGTCCACACTTCAGCAAGCAAGTATGTAGAACCTTTTTTATTTTCTTCTTGCGGTTTTATATACAATATTTTGTCTTAAACATGATTACATTGCATTTATTAAAACGGCATATAATTAACAAAATGTTTATTTAAATTTTATATTTAGGTATACTAAAAACTCTCTGAGATAAATGTGTGGGAGCATTTAAACAGTATTTTGTAATGACAAAGTGCGATTCATTATTGTAAAGTAAAAAAAAAAAGCGTAAAGAAAAAAGAAACATTTTCATATTTACATATTATAATTTACTTAAAAAGAACAATTTGTGGTTCTTGATCACATGACACCTCCTGCCCTAGAAGATGTATTTTTTATGCTTTTCTTTTATTCTCAAAAACGTCCGCCCACGTTCGTGAGCCGGGCCGGTTGTCAGCATCTCAGCCCACGGAGAAGCTGTATGCGTGTGTGATGAGAAGAAATCCAAACCCATGCAGACCGTAGGAGCCACAAACCCCTGATACCACACTGACCATGATCTTAAGGTTTTGACCCTCAAACGCACTCGTGGCGTTTCACACCACAGCTTGCAAGGGGAGCATTTGTTTGCAGTTAAAAGAAAGTGCTCTGGCTTGATCATAACACTTACTTGAATACAAATATCTCTCCCTTTCAACAGCGCTGAACTTCTCCACCTCTAGCTCTCCAAAGCCCTTCAACGCTCTTCTGACCAGTATCTCTTTACCATTGTTAAAGATACAAGTGTGTGTAACCATTTGTCTCCATGGCTTCTTTTAACTAGCATAACATGTATGTACAAGTAAAAGGGGGTAAATCTGAGGCTTTGATAAGTCACTGAAGTTTTTATCTCATACACGCTCACTAACAAGTCTCTTAAATAGCTTATTACAAAGTGATTTTCGTCTTAGTTCCTTAAAACGAGATAGGAAATGACAGGAAACAGGAATTTCTGATGGGATGATGATGAGTCCTTGTCTCTTCAATAACAACGTGGACCGGACAGCATGCTTAAAAATTGCTTTGTAAAATTTTTCATCATCATTACCAATTGTTTTTCATAGAAAAGTCTTAGTTTCAAAATGTATTCAGTTTCAGGCACAGTTAGCTTTTGTGCTATTGGCTTCTTTCCGAATGGACTTGCATTTTTTTTCTTCCTTTTTACATCTGGTTGGAGGCGAGGTGCATTTCAGTGCTCTCAAAGTAAACCTTTTTCAAAAATGTGTCTAAATTTCATCAAAAACTGTTCAGGATACCTCCGGATTTGCGCTGGCTAAGAGGCAGGTGGGCGGGAGTTCACCTGCGTGCTAGTTGACATGATTGGGCGGTTGGTGCTGTCAATCAGGACGGTGTTGATGTGAATTCGGTGGAGTCAAGAAATAGAGGATTAGTTGGAGTCTTTGGCGAGTGGATGTGGTGCATCTGTGCCGTTCATGCTGGGGCTTTTGGGCCACAGCTGTTCCTGTAGCTCCTTGACCACTCTCTCCAGGTGCTCCCTTGCATCCCGCTCTTGCATCAGATCGGCTCTCAGCTGCTCTCGGTCTGCCTCGGCGTGCTGCAACTTTACTTGCAGGTCTTCAATCTGGAAATGTACCACATAAAGATGATGAAAGATGAATAAAGAGGCCACAAATTAGAAGCAAATCAAATCGCACTGTATTCCACATGTAGCTTACAATGTATTCTAATTTTCAATGTGTGAGTCTGAAACACACAACTCTGACAGGAAGTAACCCTGTTTCCTTCTGAGAAATGAAACGTGTCTTGTCAGATTTGCGATGCCAAACCCAGTCTGAGAGTTCATTTGAAAGTGTGTGTGGGTGGGGTGTCATGTTACATCAATCTAAGCATACCTTCGATTACTCTTCATTAAACAGACACTTGTTTATCCTGAGCCACTTCCAGTACATTTATAGCACCGGGACAGTCACTCTGGGAACAATCTGTGGTTTAGTGTCTTGCTCAAAGGCATAACAGCTCTAAATCACACCTTTGAACCCATGACCTTTCGTTTACAAGCCCAGATCTTTAAATGCCTATCTCGGTAACAGCGTGTGTATGAATGTGATTGAACTAACCTGTGCAGAGTACTTGGCTCGCAGACGGCCGGCCTCACAGCCCTTGTCACACACTCGTAGCTGTCTGGCCTGCTCCAGGTCTCTCTTTAGCCGAATGCGTGACTCGTTGGCCTCTCTCATTTTCCTCTCGCTTTCAGCACGCAGACGCTCAATTTCCTTGCGCAGGTTCCTCTTCGCCTCGGTTGCTTCACGGAGCTTCTCCTTCTTAGCAACACGGAGAAACTCCAACTCCTGTGGAAGGCATGGGAATAAACTGATGATTACTCACTCTGAAATAAATGTGTGTGTGTGTGTGTGTGTGTGTGTGTGTGTGTGTGTCTGTGTGAGAGATATATTGAGAGAGAGAAATAGAGACTTATGGAAACATTAATATAATGAATACAAAAACACAAGTCCTATTGTACTGAAAACTGCTATGTTTTAGCCCGTACTTGAACACCGAGTTGGTCTCATGAATGAAGTTGCACTACATAGTTAAAAAAGGGTTGCACCCTATTCAGTTTAATTTCTGTTTAGTATACTACTGCTAAAACAATGCAGTGTTGTTATTTTCAGAAATATGGCAATACATATATGGCAAAATATATATGCATACATAATTATAATAATTATATTAAATATAACCTTAATTATTTTATAAAATAAAGGGTGCTGTTGACAGATAATTATATAAGATATCATATTAAAGATATTATAAATGATTATATTTAAACAGAATATAAGTGAAAATTATATATAATTAACATATATTGCTTTATGAATATATAAAGTGAAAGTTCAAAATCACATGTATGACTCATCATTGCAAAGATGAAATAATACCTCTAGTGTGCTGTTGTGTGAATTCATTCTTACATAAATTTCTGCATTAAATTCAATGGAACAATTTACATAAGAACGGATTTATAAAAAAAAAAATCATGTTCCATGAATCAATGTCTCTGTAAATGTGTGTGTGTGTGTGTGTGTGTGTGTGTACCTGCTGGAGGTTCCGTTTGGCCTGTAAGGCAGATCCCAGCTTCTCTTCCTGTTTTACCCTCATCTTTACAATCTCATGTAGAAACTTTTCCTTCGACTCTTTTGAGTCCAGGCCATTGTCAAGAGCCTGCCTCAGAGTCTCCAGCTCTGACTCCAGGTTCGTCATGGCATGTCCCTCCCCCCCAGACACCAGAGGACCTTCTGGGGGCCCGCTGACTGGCGTCAGAACTGCTGGTAAGGTGGCTCCGGGGCCAGAGGGAGAACTCAAGTCCTTAGCAGAGCTCGAGGATGTAAAAGACGGGGAGGAGAGTGAGGAAAGCGATGAGTTGACTGAAAGAAAAAGAAAAAACAAGATCGAGAAGAGACATAATTTAGTGGTGGATCAGCCTACGTGGGCTTCATTGGTTCTTATATCTGCCAGTTTCTTCAAGCACCTGTCAAACACACAAGATGAGCTTTGAAATGAGCCGTAAAGGACGAGGAACGAGAGAACCTTTATTGATTTTCTGCCACATTCACACAAGAGCTGTTACTGTTCTAATCCACCTCTCTCCAGAGCGCTCAAGGTTGACTGAAAATGAACTGTGTGCAAATTAAGTGTGAACAAAATCTTAATGTATTTAAAGGAGCACTTTTGTTTCACACCGCAGACAAAATCAAGGGTAGCTGTTAAAACACTCTAAAACAAGATAAATTATCCCAAATTGCTCCTTAAATACATTAACATTATGTAACATTCCTTTATTTATTTAAAAGGAAATAATTGTGATTCGCCTCTTATTTTGTAAAAAACTTGAGTAAGGCATTTTAGATACAATGTAACATGTACAGCCTTAATACTTGTGGTTTTACTGTCTAAACAGTGTGTATTTTGCACCACAGATGTCCAATGTGATTGCATTCATCATTTTCCAAAGTCAAAATCATTTTGTCTGTGATATTACATATTGTTATTATTGATTAATCTTGAAAACAGACATACGTAATAGACACTTTTGATCACCTAAATAAAAGTAGTAATTGTAGTAACTGTCACTTTTGATCAAAGGTAGGTATCACAACAATATAATGTACAGCATAAAATAATTAATAAATTTTCTGCTGTCAGTAATGCTTAACATGCTTTGAGGCTGGAACATTCCTTTAATGAAATGGAATGACAGTGAAATGGTGTGTGGTGCACTCACATTCCTCACGGCTCTCCACTTCCACCTCCACATCCGAGTCTCGCTCCTCCTGTGAGGGTGGCAGGGGTTTGCTGGCAGTGGCCGAGGGGCAGGGCTGTGGGCTAGGGTGGGTCTCACATGTCAACCTTCTCTTCCTCCCCCTGCTGGCACCTTCATTTTCCGCCCCATGTGGGTGTGAGCTGCTGGGTGCGGTAGGTGAGGCTTGCCCTCCTTTCTGGAGGGGTGTCAGAGCTACGTTGGGGGCCACTGCGCTCTCCAGGCTCTTGTAGTTGTAGAAGCTGCAGAAGAGGATTTGGAGTGAGTGAGCAGATCACATATGCAGTGATGCTATTTTTTTGTAACAGTTCACAAATGATGCACTACAGGTTGCTGTATGCTGTGCTTGCGTAATGGCGTTATCTAACATCATCTTAAAGAGTATGGGTTATTTAGAAGTGAATAATCCAAACCAAATGGCAGATTGACAGGAAAAAAGCATCTCTGCAACCCACAAACAAAGGGTGGGGAGAGAACAAAGACTATTGCTAACAGTTTCACAGAAACCGATCTGGGCTCAAAGCAGTGACTCACCCTAACCCTCTCTAGTTTACGATGGTAAAGTTAAAACCACATATATCTAAGCAAACATTGGCCAACGGGCTTGCATCATCCACCTCACAGATCTAAACCTTATGCCGAACCGCAACTGAGCATGACTAACAAGCTAGTTTACACTGGTTTCACACAAGTGAACATATAGACACCCTTTCTTAATGTTCCAGTTACAAACTTTGTGTACTATATAAAATCTTACATAAAATGATTTCACTGGTTGATTTGGTGGTTAAGTGGTCATCACAAAATAAAAAAATCAATTTGGTGAATCATTTTGTTGTTGGATTGAATCACTTGCATGAACCAACTGAACAAACAGATTTTCTAAAAAGAAACCACACTTTTTTTTTAAAGAACTGAACTAATATGATGCAATTATTGACCAATCAGAATCAAGATTTTTTTTAGAGTGCCATGTAATATTTATTCTTATTGTTTACCTGTCGCGTAACATGCTAGTAGGTCTGCTGTCTCCCTCCTTATCGCCAACAGAGATGTTTGGAGACCATGGCCTGAAGGCAGACGGTCTCTGTCTGGGCTGGATGCAATTGAGCCCCTGCAGCAAGACAGAAAGATGTTAACAGACGTCTATTGTGTTGCATACAAGTTTTTCACAGTAGAGAACACAATCAAAATGCATTCTAACATGAACACAGAGAACAGAGACCATCTGCACAGAGAGCATGAAAAATATTCTTTACTTGCCGAAAGTCTCTTGAATTTAACAGACAGAGTGAGAGAGACAGATAAAACAAGCTTGAAGAATGACCAGCAGTACAAGTACATTGAGGTCACTGTGTTTGCTTGAAATCGGAGAACTATGCAAGCCTATTTGCAGGCTCTCTTCATTTAGGAGAATTGATTTTTTTTTTTATTCAAAAGAACATCATCAGTTATTTTGGGTTGAGATCTTGTTTCAGAAGAATTTGATTCTTTGCGGCAAAAAAAAAACATTTGCTTGGCTCCAAAAATCTTAGGAACGGCCAAGTTTTGTACACAGACTCGTATAATATTAATATATAGATAAATATATAATTATCTGAACTCCGTACTCTCATACAACTATGCATCTACCTACAACAACAACAACTAAAAAGCTTTGTAACCTTATTGGCTGATGCAGAGAGGGATCGTAGCCAATCAGGTTGCTTGTCTTTGTCTCCTGAGGGCGACTGTGCTGGAAAGTCATCATGTTTAGACTTCTTGGCAGGAATGGGATCAGACGCCTAGAGAGGGAAGAAAAGAAAGCCAAAAAGAGAGAGAAACGATGAGTGTTGCTCAATATGAAGAACAATGAAGTCATCGTCGTTCTGATTTGTTACATTTCATGCATACGCTTTCGGATCAGTGCACTTCGTACTGTCTAGTCAGGCATTCAGATGCCCTACGGCCCTCTGTAAACTAGAGAACAGTAATAGCAGGATCGATGCATGCAGTCGGTCACATTAAATGAGAGCCGCGCCAGAGGGTGCCTTTCAATTCAGACACGGCTGTGAACTGCAGGAGACAGGTGCAAAGGGAACGTATCTGAGGAGTAAAACTGTGAATGTTAAATTTAGTACGAGTGTTGACACTATGTGAGACTGCGTGTATGTATGCCGGAAGGAAAAGGTCGGATGTATTGTTCAGATGCTTAATAGGTTGAAAGAACCATCTGCTTTCATGTTGCCACGTGAACACGCGAGTGCAAATATACGCCAAGCCAGTATTTGTTTAATTCTGTCACTAATGGTTGTGAGATGACCTCACTCCTGCTGGATTCCTCACTGACTGCAGTATAATCCTTAAAATACACTGTCCTTCCTTTTCTACACTCTCATTTACTCTAGAAAACCTGCAGTGTGCGCCACTTACACCTTTCTCACTTATTAACACAAGCCGCAGACATTTAAATGCTCAAATAATGCACAACGACTGGACAAGCTGTATCAGCCTCTGGCTATAAATCTGCACCAACTTTGTCTGGTGGACTTTGAGAGCCTGTGAGAGCTATTTTCGAGCAGAGCTTCTCGTGGGAATGTGAGAGGAACCCAGCTGACAAACTGCAGCATCCCGGCCTAGTGCCTTAACTGGCCCGGCAGCAGGGGCTTCTGGGTAAGATGCTTCCAACTGGGTTGCACGGTGTCTGGAAGGTTTGACACAGTTAAAGGTAAAAGTCTCTTTTTTCCAGTCAGAGATGCAAAATATTTCGTTTTTGAATAAACGCAGTGGGGGAGTCAATTACTTTCAGAGTGAAAAGAGGGTCATTCATGCAAAAGAACACACTTTTGGGCTGGTGCTGTTTGCATAAATGAATGATTGCATCATGTATGACCTCATTAAGCAGCAGACCGGTCTGCTTGGGCGTGGCAAATTTTCAGCAGCACAGCGGGATTATATGACCCCGAAAACAGCCACTTGCCACGTGCCTGTGTTTATTCATGGATTAGACCTCTGACATAATGGCACCAAATCTGGGAGATCTTCCCTGGGCTAAAAAAGGCCAAAGGTTTCTGCATCCTAGTACATCAATTAGATAGGGTGCTTACTTACATACAAGAAAAAAGATGGAGAATGAGATCCAAGCAGAAAAGCTAAGAAAAAGAGCCACTAGACCCAATTTTCATTAGTCAAAGGAAAGAATACTTAACTAATTTAGACTATAGATATATATTAAACTATTATTAACTTTTTTGGACTATAACTTAACTTTTTTCTCTCTCACACACACACACAGAGAGAGAATGGAAATTATATATTCTAAAAATGTAAATAAAATAACTTGTAGTATATTAAAACAGTTCAGTTTAGTGTTTTATATTTTTTATATTTTATAATATATAATATATATATATTTTAAATTATAAATAAGATTTACATTTTGTATATAAAATAAAATAAAATATAGACACACACACACACACACACACACACACACACACACTGTTTACTGTAGTGTAAAAAACTAAATCTAAATGAAAAACTAAAAACTAAACTGAATTGTTTTAAATGCAACTGAATGGACAAACAAGTGAATTTAGGCATCACAACATTATATAATTGTAATGAATGCAATGGCAGAATTCTAGACTCTAGTAAGCATCCTTAAATAACATCCTTGTAGCTTAGTCTGGGTCTTCCAGCTGGACTCTTTGTGGTCCCCCTACAACACATCAGCCCAAACCAGAACTCTGACATTGACTGGACAGTCACTCAGATAAAATATATAAGTATATACAAAAGACAAGTCAAACAGACAAAATAGATATTTTGGATTTAATAGTGGACTTCTACCTGACAGCCACTAATGTGTGCAGTTGAAGAAGGACTGCAGTTGAGACAGGGCCAGAGAAAGCCAGAGATCTTTCAATATTGCTACTTTTTCTATCTTCTTCTCTGTATATTAGACTCTCTATGTACCAGAATGTCGTTTTCACAGTCATTGCTTCCTCTTTTCTTTCTTTCATCTGATGGGCAGCAAAGGGGTCTCGTTTCAGTACCCCCTTTTAAACTTCTCACATCAAACAATGTGCTTGCAGGTGAAAATGGCACCAACCCGTGCAGCATCTTAGTGTGTGTGTGTGTGTGTGTGTTTGTGTTGTATGTGACAGAAAGCATGCTGTAGACTGGCATCCAAAGCATTGTGAGACATGTAGACAGGAAATCACACCTTTTGATATGAAGCAGGACGCAGCAGCATGCGAGAGACATACTTAGATATGAGCTCAGCCCCAAATAAAGCACTAAGCATAATCTCCCTTTTGTCTTTCTGAGGAATCTTGTACCTTGTTATCGTCATGTTAATTCTGTTAGAAGACAGTGCATAGATGTCTTTAAACTGACTAAATAAGACACTCGCACACTAAAAACAGGAGTTCACAGGATGGACACATTTCTGCAAAGCGGTTTAAAACTGCAGGTGTCTGAGGAAGGGCGGAGTGACCCACACACACACACACACACATTCTGCCTTGCACGTTGGTGTGAAAATGGAAAGAAAGACTTTTGCTAGAAGATTTTTTTGTTGCCCGCTTGAGGGATGACAGAGGAAATGTGTTTCGAAGGGCTGAACACCCACATGAACGTTCACTTCTTGCCACATTACACACAATTAACCTACTAAACAAGCTAATGGAGTTGCTAAATCGCTTCTCCTGTCTCGACATCCTTATAATGCTACCCCTCCCAGTCTAGTCCTGTTTCCTGTAGCACAGATTGCAGGATTTCCCTCCTAAACAAGCAATTGCATTCCAAACAAACATGACTGACAGAAACTTCCTGATGTGACGCTGCCAATGTAAACATCTTCCTATGGTCTCGCTGTGTTGCTGCTTAAAAAAGCAATTAGCCAATAAGAATGTAAGTGATTATACTACAGGAAAGGCACAATGTGAAGCCTAATATGTTTTTTATATTAATATAAATTATATTACTTATATTTAAAATAGTATTAAAATCATCAAAATTTACACTACATTTACATTCATTCATTTATTCATATAACAAGTCTCAGTTAGGTTAACACAGTACATGTAGCAAGGGCTTTTAAATAATGTAATAAATAAAAAGAAAACATTAAATATGAATTTTAAATAATTAATTAATATTTTGTACATTACTATTTTACTTCATGCTCTGACTAAGAATGAATAAAATACTATTAGTATGATTATAAAATACTATTATTCTAATTAATATTAAATTAGTATGAATATTTAAAACTTTCCAAGTAATATAGTGCATTATAAAAAATACATATATTACCATTTTATTTATTACATTTGACCTTTATTCAAAAGCTTTTCTTAACACAAAATGTTTTAACATTGCTTTTCTAATCAGACGATTAGATTCATAAATATCTGCTTTAGAATTTTTTATAGTTACTCAAATTCAAATCGGGTTATCTGAAAAGTTGTGACTAGCTTGACAAGCATGGCTGGTTCCCATCTGTGAAGTTCTCCACAGACAGGTTTGACTGATGAACGTTGCTATTTAACTGTGAGACAGGTTAAGACTATGAGACAGGTGTTTTTGAAACAAGCTTATATATCCAAGCAAATGCGAATGCCAAAAGAGCAAACCAGTTTTTTGTTTTGTGTGAGCGTCAGTGTGTGTAAACGATACTCCACCCTCTCTCTGACCTGAACATGGCCTCCCCCTTGAGCTGAACTACAGGCCTCAACCGGAAGGGAGGAACTTCCTGTAAAACTAGCAGAGCGCAGCTATCCCTCTCTCCCTCTGTCTCTTGCAGTCTTCAAATGGGTTGTCATATTTCTCACCAGGCAGTGACCACAAAAACCTTAACCGTACAGGTGTCAGACTAAACATGATCCATATGGTCCACAATGTTGCATTTGAAAGAGTTTTGTCTATACGTTGAGGTGATCAAAAGTGAAATCTCTCATTTAATTTCAATTAGAAAGACTGTCAATTCTAGGTATGAACTTTCTTTGCGACAAGCATCTCAAAGACATATGCAAAAGCATTCGGCTTCAAAGAAAATTCCTTTCTTCCCAAAGGAATACGGTTCGATTGGTGGTAAACATGTGTTGTTCTCTGAGAAATCTGGGTTTTGGGGAGGTAGAGGTGTAAAGTGTAAAAAACTGTGAAACGAGTGATTTTTCTCTCTCATGCGTTTGCTCTCTGGGCGAGTACCCAGCTCATTAGGAATGTGGTGTCTGTACCCAAGACGGCTAGAAAAAACACCTCCCTAACTATGCCAGTGAACACATACAGATGATTGCTGTTTTTCTCACTTCCTCAGATGTTTGTGAGACTCTTGTGACACTTTTGTGTTTAATCGTGTTTGTTTACCTGTAGATTCAATCTACAGAGCATTCACACCGAATACGGTTTCAAATAGTTTCATCATTCATCATCATTCTTTTTTTTCAATTAGTTTTTGCTGCTTATAGCACATTGTTAGCATTAAACAAAAATAAAATTTGAATGTTTAAAGGGTTACTCCACCCCAAAATTAAAATGTTGTCATTAATCACCCAGATGTCATTCCAAACCCGTTAAAGCTTCGTTCGTCTTCGGAACACAATTGAATATATTTTGGATGAAAACCAGGAGGCTTGTGACTGTCCCATTAACTGCTAAGTAAATAAACTGTGTTTAGCAGATGATCTCCAAAATGGTACTATACGGTGATGCGGAGAGACACAGAGGAGACAAATTGTTGAATAAAGTCATTATAACTTTGTGTACAAAAAGTATTCTCGTCACTTCATAACATTACAGTTAACCACTGATGGCAGATGGACTATTCTGAAAAAAAATGTCTTTTATAATTTTCTGGACCTTGACATTGCAATTTACTTGGCAGTCTATGGGACAGTCACAAGCCTCCCGGTTTTCATCCAAAATATCTTATATTGTGTTCTGAAGACGAACAAAGCTTTTACGGGTTAGGAGTGAAAAATTTTCATTTTGGGGTGGATTATCCCTTTAAGCTAAAGTACTAAAACTAACAAAAACCAAAATAAAAATGAAAAATGAAAAATAAGAGAAAATAAAACTAATAAAAATGACAAAAATGTAATTATTAAAAATTAAATGAAAATGTTAAATGTTGGCACCTAACTGAAATAGGTTTAAGCTGAAGTACTACAATTAAAGCTATGCAGAAATGTAATAAAATAATAATATCAAAATATCAAAACCATGAAAAATAAAATCTAATTTAAATGTTTAGGTAAGTATTAAATGTTTAGGTAAGTATAAGTATTATTATATTTTAATACTGTTATAAAAAAAAAATAATAAATGAATATTTAATAAAAATAATTTTACACTGCATTCAAAATCCATTCAGTTAAAAAATTTGGCCTATTTTTAGGACTCAGATTGCATGGTGGGTAGAAATATTTTGCTGTACATTGTCGAACAAAGGTCTCTGGCAGAGAACCTAAGCCTGTCATTAGTGTCTGTGGTGTGTGTGTTTTGAGGTTGGACTTCCAGGAAGAGTCCAGTGACTCCAGACATGACATAAGGCCGCACAACACTCACAAGTGCACCACAATAAGGCTAAGCAACTATATAAGACCATCTCCTGCAATCGCACATGCACAGTCCAGCACGGACTTCATTTCCAGACTAAAAACCACAGAGCAAGACACAAACGCGGCCGCACACACAATACCACATCAAAAGTGAGGCATTCTGTGCAGCTGCTTGCTTGTATATTCAACTACAATCACACACACACACATAAGCCTGGTGTTTTCTAAACTTGGTCACACCAGAGAGGAGGGATAGGGTTCCACTTCCTCTCCAAATTTGCTTTGGCAACAGCTTGTGTGGGAACGCAGTAGATCCTGTTCCCTTTGGACACATTGGGGGCAAATTCGTACAGGAAAGACGGTACACGTCCTGCTTTTTTCACAACTGTCATCACACACCTCGGTGTAGTCAAAAACGCAGTCAACGTTCCAATCTGCAAAACAAACTTTATTCAAAATTAGAAGCTGTGAATTCAACTGACAATGTAGAGCAGTAGAAAGAGAGGGAGATGTATATAGATAAAGGACGACAGAAAGAGAGAGAGAGAGAGAGAGAGAGAGAGAGAGAGAGAGAGCCCTCGGGTGCATGCAGACGTGGGCAAGGAAGAGAGAGAAGCATAAATCTATGACTCATTTACTCTCAAAGTTAAAAGCATCTAAGAGCAGGATAATCACATTTCAATGTTTTTCAAAAGTTGTTGAAATTGCTGAGGCTGGATCCTAATGGACGCTTATTGATCTATGAGTGTATGTTGCTTTCTTCTACCATGTCTTACCTCATGTCTACCAATAGCCAGATCTCTAATCTCTGTTTAGAATCAGCTTTTTTTGATTGATAGCCGATAACCAATATAGTAACCAATATCATAAACATATATGGTTTTGTCTGTTGTTTTTTTGAACAAGCAGTTTTTTTGGTCAAAGACCATACAAATACACCTACAAATATTTTTTTAACAAGTGTCAATTATTTTTTATGATGGATAAACTAAACAAAAAACAAAGATACATTGATGGCTTTATCTGTGGATAATAATTTGAAATATTATATTCTATCACATTACATTACATTACAGACTATTATTTTTGTTATCATTATTAATCATTTAAATTATATGATAAATAATCATTTAAATGAGTAAATATTATACAATTAAAATATTAATTAAAAATGTAAATTAAATTAAATTAAATTGGACATATAAATCATATACTACTACTAATAATAATTAAAATAAAATGCATCTTTTTCACAATACTGATTTTGTTACTGATTATAACATTTCCTTAGAGTGTGAGACAGTGGTGAACTTGCTTTCCAGCTTTGCAGATGGCAGTCATTCTAGCAAAGTTCAAACGCAATGACAGTTTAAACCCCCTCAGGAGAGAAGCCTCTTTCAGCCAGGACTCGTTTTTTCCCTTCTGCCTTCTTTTCTCGCTCTCTTTTTAATGACTGCCTTTCGGTGCTGTCAAAGGAGCCGCCATCGTGAGTGTGCTCATAAAAATATTCAGAGAACCTCACCGAAAAATTCCAGCATTTATGACATCATAAAGTTAACCATAGCGAGACCGAAAGAGTCGGAGAGAGAGATTTCTCCCATTATTCATATGAAGGAGAGGAAAGACAGACTGAATGAAAGAGAGAGGGAGCAGGTTAGTCTTGGTGACAGACTGTCCGAATTCAAGCATGTGCATAGTGACATATTTTTAAAAATCAATAAATTTAGAAGAAAAAAAAAATCTAGATCTAGAAAATGACTAGTCAGTTGTTGGACAACTCATCGCTTTTTAGTTCCAGTATGGACACATTTTAATAACTGTGGATTAATGTGTGTGAACCTGTATTTGTGTATAGGCATGTCCCGTTCCAGACATCTGGCCTGGGATAGGGGTCTCACACTCGCATTGGTGCTCAGTGCTACTTCGGGGCAGTGGAACACTGCGAGGTATTTCGGTAGTCTCTGCAGAATCAAACGCACATGTCTGTACATGTGACAGACCGAGAGAAGCGCCAAAGCAAACACACACTCGCACACAATAGGAAACATGGCCTACACACACACTCATTCAGGGAGATTCAGAGGTCACAAACTCTTGAAAGAAATGGAAGGGGAAGAGAAATTAAAAAGTGATTGATTCAGGAGGATGAGTGTGTGTGGCACTGACTGATGCTGAACTAGCCAGTTCAGACAAGAATGTGTGTGGGTTGTCTTTTTACTTGGTAATCCAGTTATTATTGTAGCTAACCCTACTATTCTCTATCACTTTCTCTCCTCTATCACTTTTTTATTTATTTTTATTTTTTTGGATGAGAGGCCTTCTGAGAAGCTTTCCCAGGACACTCGTTTCATTTCTCTGGACGTTTTATAAGAGGTATTTCAAAACAAACATTTAGCAACAATGCTAATGCAGCGCTGATGTAACACTAATGGAAGTTTGGTATAAGTAAGATACACTTTTAAATTTTTTGATTATTTTAATATTTTTTAATTGTCATCAAATTTCATATAATTACAGTTTTTACAGATTTTTGATCAAATGGTGAGCATAAGAGACTCCTTTCAAAAACATAAAATCTTACTGACCCCAAACTACTGAATAGTACTGCAATCCATTTTTCAATCTTCTCCCTTCAAAATTTGTTCATTTTAGAGTACTCTGAGAGACAAGCAATCTTTTGTGAAACTCTAATTTGTGATTAGTCATTTCCTATATGCAGGAAGTACAAGAAATATGACAAACAGCGGCTGAGTGGCCGTCTCTCTCTTCTCTTTCCATCTGTTTCGTAATTTTCCCTGTTGTCCTTTTTTAACTCTATAAGTCTTGCAGTCAACATGAATTGAGAAATCAATGGTCCGTTTACATCCGATTTGATTAAACACCAAATCAAATAAAACAAATAAATGGCTCCATGTTTCCCATCTGTGGCCCAAAGAAACAATTGCGTTATTAATAAAGAAATAATTCGGAAGGAGGCCGTTAAAAATAGCAGAAATAGGGGATGACACACAACAGGACGAACTTAAACGACCCCATCTCCCGTGGCAATTTGTTTTTTGTGGATGCGGAGTCCTTCCCATGTGCATGTCGGTCATAACCAGCTGAGAGTCATGAAAGTATTCGGAAGTGTGATGGAAACCCGGGACCATTATGGAAAGTAGGAGACCACTGGGGAATGCTGGGGACAATGCATGGCCTCTGTTCCTGACGCTGACCCACCCGGACCTGCGCACCACACATATGGGATTCGGCTCGGGGGTTAGAGCCAATTTTAATTAGCCTGAGGACTCTCGTTCCGCAGCGGCAGGAAGGAGAGACTAAAATATATATGTATATATATATATATATATATATATATATATATATATATATATATATATATATATATATATATATATATATATATATATATATAAATATAGCAGCGTTGAGCCGCCACACAACTGCCCAGCACCCAGCAGTCTCCTGAACAGGCTTGAAAAAGCAGAGCCGACTTTCCTGGTGGAAAGAACAGCTGAGAGAGAGAGAGAGAGAGAGAGAGAGAGAGAGAGAGAGGAAGAGGGAGAGATGACCATTCCTGACCATTACAGCCTTAACTCTCTCCCTTTAGCAGCTGCACTTTCCACTAGAAAATTATGTCCTTCTTTTTCCACTGTCTCCCATAGCAACTGCAAAGCTGTATCTAAATAACAGAACAAAGACTTCTTTCCTTTCTTTTCTCCCTCCCTTTTTCCTTCTTTCGCAGCTCTTAGTAAAGGCTAGAGATTCAGATGCAGTGAAGAACTTTATAGGAATAGGTCAACCAAAATAAATGCAATTTTTTTTCTCACCCTTGTCTTGTTTCAAACCTGTATGCTATCTTGTCTTTTCTTTTTTTTATGAAACAAAAGTTTTTCAAGAATCATTAGAAGGCTTTTGCAATTTAAAATGACAGTTCATAGTAAACATATGATTATCTATATATATTTTTGGGGCCTTTTTTTCTTTCTTTTTTTAGAAATTAATCATTCTAGGATGCATTTAATTGCTCAACAGAAACAGATTTCTTTTTCAAATAAATGCAGTTATTTTGAACTTTCTATTCATCAAAGACTCCTGGAAAAAAAATTTTTACTGTGATAATAAAGCACATATTTAGCAAATTAGAATAATTTCTGTAAAATCATGTGACACTGAAGACTAGTAATGGCTGCAGAAAGTTCAGCTTTGCCATCACAGGAATAAATGACATTTTAAAGTATATTAAAAAAGAAGATTTTACAATTCATTAAATGGTTAACATAAATTAAATTATATGTTTTAGCATATGTACAGTTTAAACAGTTAATTATAATACATAAAAAAAGAATGTTCATGTTTGGGTGAACTGTTACTTCAAGTACAATACCTACATACTATTAGTTTATATGCTCTATATGGATGGATGAATAAGAATCTGCACATGGAAAACAGCACGGACACCAACTTTTTGAGAAGTCAACAGGTGCCAGCACTGGATTGAGGTCGCAAGGTGATGTGAACACAGGACACTGACTGGGACGTGGGGATAGAGACGACGACCAATCAGACAGCACCACCAGGCCAGTGTAATTTAGCATGTTAATGCCAGGTTAATTTACAGCCAGGCTCCAGTCTTTGGCAAATTAATGGTAGACGGTCTCAGTCTAACACAATCACAGCTGGCCCAGACAGTGCTCCACTAATGCAGACCTGGCTCTCTGGCTTTGTGCCTCAAATACATTCCTTGCACGCACGCACACACTCATGCACGCACGCTTTTGGTTTCTGCCTTTGTTAACATTTAGTTAGCAGTAATGTATTATATCTTCATGCTAACACAAGCATTAGCAGAGCTAAGCCTCCACACCTCTCCTCTCACCAAAATCACCATTTCGAGGAAGTAAGAGCTTAAATTACAACTCTAAATCCCTGACTAACAATCATGGCATGTTCCTCTCTCCAAAAGACAGACAAATCCTCTGTAAAAGAGCCACGCTAAAGGGATTTTTCACAGCATGGCTTCAGATCACCAAAGTCTGGTGGTGGCTGCTAGAAAGCAATCCACACACATACATAGGCGGTCCAGACAGACCGGACAAAATGCTTTCCAATCTGAGAGGAAATGGGTCATTATCATCATAGATGGAAATGGGAAAATGGCCTCCCATCTATCTATCTATCTATCTATCTATCTATATAAATAAAACATATATTCATGTTTTAAAGTTTCAACTTATTTAATTCAATGAGTTCAATCAATGAAAGATCTAACTTGTTCTATCAGACCAATTCTAACTGGTGAGTCTTTCATTAAAAGAATCAGCTCATTCGAATCATTTGCAAACTGAACAATGTTTGTGGTACAGTTTTTTGATCCTTATATATTTAATCCAGACTGTGAAATCACAATTAACAGAATTTCTGTAACACAGTGCACTGTGCTGTGCCTAATTCAGACAAGAGCATGGAAGTTCCTAGAGACAAGAATGAAATAAATAAAATAAAAAACAAGTCAGAGCACATGGCCTTTGCGTAGTCTTGGAAAAAAATGCATTGCTTAAGCAAAAAAATAATAAAAACATAAAAATAAAACCATAAATAAATTAACACAAATAAAAGTGCTATTCTCCACTGTGTTTATTACAGTATTTTGGAGAAAGTCACTCTGTGATACAAGACCGAAAACCTTCTTTCCCGCTCCCTTTCTTCCCTTTAAAAGAGGCATTTTGTAGAGGTGCGCTTGCAGTTGACGAATCAATAAAGAATGTCTCTGCCCACAAACAAACCGGTCGTAATTGATCAGAGAGAAGTCGTTGGCATTGATTCTGTCTTTATGTTGATGTGTGGGTTAGAAGAAGGTATCATAAACCATGCCAATCCAAAGATTCCCACTGATTTCCTGGATTGAAACTGACAGATGCACTGCGCTGGGTTGATTGCACATGCATTGGTGGCTCGGCTCTTAATCCGCAAGGTACGTTATCCATCGACGGGCAGATGGGATTATAATCCCCTCATATTAGTCTTCCCAACCCAAACAGACTGAGTATCTTAAAACCATAATCCAGACCCTTCCCAATACCCAAAGGACTAAAACATAATGCAAATCTTTGCATGAAAGATAAAAAAAATTTGTATAGAAATATGATGACTGCTGTCATTATAGTTAACCACTTTTTAAACAAGCATGCACAAATTGCTACCAGGGCCTGTTATGATGGATGAATTTCTGCTGTCAACCACACACACAGAAATACAAAGAACTGCTGGTGGCCCATGTGGTATTAGCATCCCAGAGCAGGAGGTTTTTCTCCTCTCAACGCAGGATTGGAAAGTGTGCCAGAAAGAGAGAAAGAGGAGGGTGACAAAAAGGGGGCATGGGAAAAAATGACTCTGTGCCCAAATGCCCTGTCCTACTTCTGTCAAGCAACTCTAATGTCTGTCTTGCACAAGTCATATGCGTTTCTATATTCTGACTGTGCTGTTTCTATGTATATCAAACGGCCATCTTTGGCCCAGTGCAGATTGAGAGAATTAAGTTTATGTTAAAAACTGTTTTTTTGTTTTTCAAACCTAACAGATCAACAGAAGCTGGGGGCGGGACAAGCAAATCTTGCACTAAACTCATAGAGTGCTGCAGGATGATGGTTAAATGCCATAAAAAAGTATATTTTCATGTTTTATTCTACTACATATCACTACACCATATTCATCACAGTACAAGTAATCAGACATTACTGATAGTCAGAAAATGCAGTTTAGTCCATGCTGCAATGCACTTGTGTTTTGTAGATTTGGTTAGTGCTGGTTAACAGTGGTCAACACACACATACATGGACTGTGACTTTAACACACTGCCCTGCACTGCTGAGTTCACACTTTGGCCCTCTTCAAACCAGCAATCAATTATCAGTCTAGCCAGAGCAAGGGCAGGACACATGAGACCTGGGTGGCGGTGTGTGTCTTGGCTGGTGTCCATTGCAGCTCAGGCAACTCTAAGCGTGTGCATATGTGTGTGTCGGTCTGCTAGAGTCATGGGGTTAAAGTCAAAACCAGCACCTGCTGCTCTTAAGATAGCACATTACAGTCCTGCAACTCGAAACTTTACATGGGCACACGTGCTCCACAGACATATTTTCACAATTTAACTGACTGCAACAAGATTTTTTTGTAGGGTGCATGGTGTGTACCCTAAAAAGAATTTAGGATTTACTCAGAAATTGCTACAGTTATAAAAATCGACAAGTAATACATTAAATTAAACATAAAATTTTGAAAAAGACTTGAAAGAATAGATAGTATTTTGTTTTGTTGTATTTACAGCTTTGAAAATATTTTTTTACAATGTAGGTACCATTTCAACTATCAACCAATTAGTGATTTTTATCATTCATAATATTGGATGATATATGATATTTTATTTTTCTCTCCCTTAGCTTCTTCTGATTGTTTTTTTAGGTCAAATTATTATGTAATTAAATTAAATTTTATTAAATTATATTGATAGATTAATATTGCAATATAAGTATTATTTAGATCAACAAAAAAGGCACAAATGTGTGCAAAAGGCATCCTTCTGACACGTGTAAATAGAAAAACAATAAAAAACATTCAGATAATGTAACGCTCTTTTTATGATGGTGCCTTTAGAGCATTCATGGGAAACAGACCATTTACTGATGGCATCTCTTTAAAAACACAGTGACCACAGCGCTGATGGAAGGACCAGGTGTTAAACTGATAAACAGTGAAAACTGAAATAATGTGGTAAAAGGAGAGGGAGAAGAACAACTGAGGGGTGTGAGGGATGAGTGCAAAGGCCCTAAGAGGGCTGTAAAAAAAAAAGGGGGCCTGTAAAAAACTGGGGGTGAAGTTGGGTTCGAGCGGTCACTCTGTGTTTAGGTGGGTTCATTCAGAGGTGAGTGACCAGTCCTGAGTCGTAAACAGTCTGAAGTTTACAGCCATCATTCCGGTTGTTGTTCCCCACCCCTTATCAGGCTCAAGAAACCAAGGCTGCTATAAACTGCACGCGGAGAGGGGGCAACTGCTCGCCAAAGCCAGGTCAGGGCAAGTGAGAGGGGGCATGTGGAGTTCAACTGTCCACCCTGGATTTTTAGAATATCTTTTATGATTTGATGCACTGTTCAAAAAATTGTCAGTCACAACTGTGATCACTAGAAATACTGGCAGATATATTTTAGGATTGCTTTAACTTTGTTGATGAAAACATTCATACTCAAAATCTACACTCATGGTTTGATGACTTGGCTAACAGAAAAAGAAAAGTAGAGAAGAAGGGCAAAAAAGGAAGAGATGTAAAGAAAAAGCAAGCGTCGAGTGGTCGGGGGGTCATAGCGGATCTTGATTCCATCTGGTTTGTATCAAAACAAACATGAAGAGTGAGAGAAAGACACTAATGTTCTCCTCCTTGATAAAGGGAGGTGTCAAAGAAATAACAGCAATGAAAAAAGAAGACGTGGGAGAAGGAGGAGGAGAAAAAGAGAGGGGTAAAAAGACAGGATGTTGTGGTTGAAAAAAAAGAAAAAAATAGGAAAGGGAAAAAAGTTTGGCACTTTTCTCACTGGAGTTTGTCTTAATTAAAAATGATTGGTTTTATGTGACTGCCGAAGGGGAGAGACAATTTACTGCAAACATGTTCAGACAGACTGAAAGACAGAGAGAGAAAATATCTTGGTTTGGGTGGTTCTGTTTAACCTTATGTTACATGCGGGTTATAGACACTGAATGTACTTGTTTTATGTAGGCAAACGTAAGGCAAAGCCACAAAGTGTGGCCAAAAATCCCTTTTCAGCAGTTAGTAAGTTATCATTATATTTCAGGTTTGACAGGATTGGGGTTTTATAACTAGCACTAGTCTTAGACTAGTATGACACCAACAATCAAGTGCCACGTACACAATGACAATAAGTCATCATGAATAAGGGTGACATTATTGGATTGGTAATGGTTACTCACGTCTAATCATTTCACACCCAAGTCTAACCTTGTTAAATGATGTCTAGGACAAACTCTGAACGGGTCAACCAAACCTGCCACTGGACTGTCATTCTAAAGACACAAGTTTCCCACTAACTGTTTAGCACGCAGACAGGAAGATGACTATTTCCTAAGGGAGAACAAGCTCGCTTTCCTCATTGTGCGTATGTGTGAGTCTATTTGGGTGTGTGTGTTCCAACAGTCATGGCAGAAAGAGAAATTTTGTCAAAGAATGTGTCAGTGCAGGAAAGTCTGTCTGACACTATAATGGCACAGAATAGGAAAGCACTGACCTCGTTCTCACCCCTATCAGAAAACACATTTCAGTTATTCATTCACTCCATCCATACTCACATTCCTCAACCATAGAACGAGTCCACTTAAAAAGCGCAGTAATCTTTTATCACTTCATTTGTTTGAAGCTGCATAAAATGTTATTCACACATTAAAAATTCTACAGTTGAAATAAGGAAAATCTGCACAAAAGAGTGAGCTGAAAGGTATGAAACACTTCAATATCCACTGGCTGTATTCAAATGTACTCTATGTGATGCATATTACACTGCGTCCTGACTAGATGAGACAGTAAAAAGGCAAAAGATTTTGTACTAACAAACTGTGACTTCAACAAGCAATAGAATGTTTTGTCGGACATGTTCTGCAAATTAGTCCAGCCCACAGCAAAATCTAATTGGTCCAGTCTACTGCTCTGCATAACTATATATGTTCTGAATTGTGTTATATTTGCATTTTAGCATTTAGTGTGCACAGACAAATTACTGGAAATGCATTTGTCACTAAAATGTTAAAGAGATCAGTTTTGCTAAAAAAGGTAGCCTAGATTCAGGGATGTTATTTTAAAACCGCAGAACAAAGGCTCCGCGTTGATCTTAGGAAGATATTTTTCATACCTCTTTTGCAGACTAAACTATCATGCACACACAAACATGCACTAGTCAAAACTTTCAAGCAAAGCCAAAATTGGCAATGTTATGCCAGATGTGATCTTAATCCACTGACCGAAACATAAGGGTCCAGATGAGAGCAATTCTCCGATGCATCCGAGGAAACAAAATCTTGCCAGCTCTACTGTGCCACAGACATTCTTTATAGGAATGCCCAACACAATGCCAAGCAAGGAGCATGTACCCTATTTGCTAGGGAGTGCTAGCCACATAAATGTGTGTGAGCTTGTCTGATTTGTGTGTGTGTGTGTGTGTGTGTGTGTGTGTGTGTGTGTGTGTGTTTGTGTGCACCTCTAAAGGTGGGCATGACCGTGTTGGCATTGCTCAAGTCCTAAGCAGGGCCGCTGCATACCTGAGCACACCTGAACTCTGAGACGATAATCTGATAGCGGACGTGCACGTACAGACACGAAGCTGGAAATTCCTTTCCCTCATTCACAACCCCGAGCAGCAAAAAAACAGACAGGCCTTTCTTTCTCAGTCTCTCTCTGAAGTAGCGAGGCGTGTCCAACTGTACATCTGTGTGTCTGCGTATTTGTTTAATGTAAATCTGCCTTTCGAAAGTCTTCAGTGAGGCAGAACGAAAGCTTAGACTGTGACTAAGAAAGAAAAAAGACACCCTTACAAAATCACTAATCCACACCCACCCTGCACAAAAATAAATAAATAAAAAATGTATATTGATATTCACTGCTCTCAAATTGAATTTCACAAACATTTTCAGTCCTAAAAACCTAAATACAATTTGTAGTTTTATAATCTAAATTTAATAAACTTTAATTTTAACCTAAATATGTTCTCTAATAAAACATTTAATACATTAAAAAATGCCATGAACTATTTAAGTGATAACACAATCAAAGTTCCAAAACGATTAACTAAAATGGATGATTTGAACTGATTAATTTCAGTGATTCGAATTCCATTGTTCACTGGTTACGAATCAATTCACTGAACAATTTGAACTGATTTATGGAATCCGTTAAAACTGTCTTTTTTAATGGACTGATTCAGAACTCAGATTCAACGATTCATTTGCGCCACTACTAAAATGATCCTGGAGTCCCTAAAATCCGAGACACCATTAAAACATCTATTTCCAACTCTTTTGAACTCAACTGTTATTAGAACAGCCTATAAGAACGCGTAATAAATATGCATTAAAATATCCACAATACTGCTTGATTTTAGATTGCAAGGGAAACATATATAGCATGAATATTTGACATATAACAAAGCTATTCCATCCAGACTTCACAACCACCCTCCCAGATCCCCCTTAAATTAAAAAACCTACACTAAAACTAATTTCCTACACTAGGAGACGAGTGACTCTCTCTCTCTCTCTCTCTCTCTCTCACACACACTCACACACACAAACATACTGACACTAAAACACACAGTCATTATGAAAGTGCCTTGGGTTCTAGAGCCGGGCTCTCTTTAAAAGTTGACCTTTGCCTCAGTTCAATCTGTCGAATAAAACTCAAAGCATCAATCATCCCTCTCAGAGCTCTATCTCTTCTTTTCTCTCTCTCTTTCCCTCTGCTAATGGGTCTCATCCCTCATTCATGAAGACAGACAGGAGCGAGTTGGAACCCAGCTCATAAAAGAGACAGATAGCGTGTCATACGTAGAGCATATGCATCATAAGAGAGGGGCAGAAGAGAAGAGGAAGAAAATAAGTTTTCCTATCCTTTTATCTTGTTTCATTATCATTTCATGTTAAAATATTTTTGGGGCGTCATAAAAAAAAAGAAAAAAAGAATGTGTGTGAGACCATGCCTCTGTACATTATTCAACATTCAGTACTGCAAGATACGCTGTCCGTCTCCACACCCTAGAAATTCTTGGATAAGCTTTCGTCTTTTTTTCCGACTTACGTTTTTCTTTCGCTCCCCTTCTCTCTTGGTTTCCTTCTTTCGTTCTTGTACTCTTCAGTGTCTGGCAGAGCAAGTGTTTTTCTCCATGGAAACCGACATAACAGTCTGCCTAAGCCAAACTCCAGCTCTACAAACAGAACCAAATCAAATCTTTCATCCAGTCCTGTTATTCCGTGCACTCTCTCTCTCTCGCTCTCTCTCCCACTCTCTGTTTTTCACTCTCGTTCAGCTCAGCTCTGAAGGATGCAGTTCCGAACACAGACGTCATTCCCAAACTCCTGGGGATCGTTAATATTTGTATGATGAGGTTGCGCATGAAATGAGAGCGTGCGCAAGAAATATAAGGAATATAAAAGATGAAATCATTGACGCCACGCGAGGGTGTAAATTCAGTTCGAACAGTGCGGTTAACCTTCCTGAATGCTAACAAAATTTTAAGCATGCATTCAACCAGAAAACTGGCCTTTCTGTTTCAAACCCACATTAATGACAAAGAAAAACATCCCCAAAATGGATATTTGTCTTGGTTACATAAGCGTTTAGCCCATAGATGGAAAAGATGACGGATGTCAAGAGGTGCTAAGTTTCCAAAGGCTTTCCCAGTGAAACACATTGTTCTTTCTGGATTTGACAGATGTATTTTGAAGTTGAAGGTAAAAAAGCCTTAAGACTTTGCCTATATGCATAAGTCTGCATGCAGACAAGGTAGAGTGAATTTATCCATGCTTAACAGAATGTGTCGACTAGTGTTTGTGGCTAAATTAAATCCATAGACTACAAGGTGAAAGGTCACACACCGTTAAGACGCTTAAAAATACCAATACAGCCAATTGACTCACTGGCTTCTTCATATTAACTACGGCATGCTAAGAGATTTGCAGGCGTGTGTTTGAGATTTCTAACCTTTGTATTACTGATCCAAGTCTACAGCTACATTACAAAACATTTTGTAAATGGTATTACTTTTCCTACCACAAATCATGCTCTGTGCCATCTTGTTTTGTCTGTGGCGATACTACTATGTGTTTATAGATACAGAAGAGAGAGGAACATATTTAGTTCATTTCCTAATTCTTTTCCATTTCTTTCACTCAACAGGAATGTATGGAAATGATAGACAAGGCAGTATCATTAATGTTGCCACTCGTTCTGATTCAGAAGTGCTTCTCAAAACAACACAATCACAACCTTTCAATGACAGAAAGGCTTACTGCAATAAAAACTGGCATTCACAATCATGCATAAGGAAAGCATTTGGGCGGGTGGGGGGTTGGGGGGGATTGGAAGCTTCACATAATTTTCCACATTGACTCAAGAGTGTGTTCCTTGGCTTGGCTGCTGAGGCTTCCTCTTTTATATTTCCCCAGTCAGCCTGTGATGCAGTTTGTGCTCAGTAAGATCCTGAGTGAGAAAATAGCGGAAGAAGGCAGCTGCTTCTCAGAGAAGAAAAAGAGCGAGAGAAGGGGAAGTTACAGCCTTTGTGGGTGTGTGTGGATGAGCAGTAGGATGTACCAACATTGTTGAGTTGGCAAGACCAAGGATTTTCCACTGACATGCCTCCCCTAAAGTTCCCCCATCTCTTCCACTCTCGGACTCCCGCACTTTCTCCCTTCCTCTGCGTGGGACGGTGTTCACGGTCTCCGAGCAAGGGAGAGAGGGGTGTGTTTCCTGCTGTTCTCATCGCCTGTATCATGCCTCGCCAATGCAGGAGTGTGTTTTGCACGCCAAGAAAAGAGATGGTGGAAAGGAACAGAAGAGGTTGGGAGGTTTAAGAAAAGACCATACTAACCAGAAACTAACCATAACCAGATCCTGCAGCATTTAACATTTTCAGATTCAAACATTGTTGAATTTTCTTTCAATAAAAGTTAGTATAGCCACAATGTCAATGGCGTTTCAGAGTAGAAAACACCCCTTATTTTCTTCCTTCATCAGACACACTGATTTTGCAATTTCAAGCATTCAAATGTATGCATTATCACCTGCAGGGTTGCATTCTAATAACCTTGTTCGACAGGATGTTTTGGTCTCTGTGGTGTGTGTCTTGGTAACACAGAGTATGCACAGGCTCATCCAGTTACCACAACACCTTTGTCTTCACACAGGCATGGACTAGCATGTTTTGGCTTTGCTCAAAGTTTTTGACTCAAATCTGTTTTGTTGTTTGACATCTGAACTGCAACGAAACAGGGTTATAATTAACCGTGACTAAAACTATTTCTTTTTTTCAGTATTAATATAAACATGAAGTAAGATAAAACTTAAAACTTAAACATCTTTAGTGAAAATTTGAGATTTGGCAACCAACTGAAAAAACAAAAGTTTTAACTGAAGTACTTGAATTAATCTGAAACCAAAATAAAAATAAACGCTAAAATGTTTAAACAAAAACAAATAAAAATGGCCAAAAAATTTAATCTGAATTCTCTCTCTCTTGCTCTATATATAGAATTGTGTGTGTGTGTGTGTGTGTGTGTATATATATATATATATATATATATATATATAGATGGATAGATAGATAGATAGATAGATAGATAGATAGATAGATAGATAGATAGATAGATAGATAGATAGATAGATAGATAGATAGATAGATATGAAATCTGTTTATAAGAAAAGTATGAAATCTGTTGACAAAACAAACTAGTTGAGAAAACACATTCATATGTAATTTGAAACCTGCTTTAAGAGCGACCAATGTAGATATATATTGAGCACACAGAAAAAACTGATCAGATTTTTTCACTTCCAATATAAGCGAACAGTCAGGGCTAAAGATCGCATTTGAAACCCAACTCTGATTTATGTGCAGTGTGAACAAAGCTCTAGAGTCTAACCCAACAAAAGCAAACACATGAGCACATCGCTGCTGAAGTCAACCAGCCAAAGCTGTGCCCTACATGAACACATGCTATAGCGCAGGAGATTGCTTGTGCCCTGATGGCATTCATCTTAATCTCTCGGGGCATTGGCTGGAGCGTTCTCGTGCCAGCAGTCCTCTAAACAGCAGTTGGGCAGCTGTGAGTGTTTTAGGGGGAAGATTTGCACCAGGTTTCAACCATAAACAATGAGCTCATTCTTTTGCATCTGCTCCCAAAGACGGTATTCATTCAGCCTGAACTCGTGCTAGAGCTCTAAACAAGGCCATTCTCAATTTAATGCTTTGTTTTGATATTGTACATAACTGAACACCTTTCAATCATACGTAAGCATTGGAATAATGATTTGTGTAAAATGGCCATGTGTGTAAAATTGCCCTGCAATGTAACAACTTTTTTTTTGTGCATTCAGCCCTGTTTGTATTTTTCCATCCATTCATGTACAGTACATCACATTGAACCTTCTTCTGGGAAAACATATAGAAAAAGGGAAACATATATCAACACCCAATATGGCAGCGAAAGAAACATCAAGCCATTTTGTTTGAGCTATTTCCTGACTGAAGTAGGATAAAAGCCTGTAAAGCTTTCCTGATGGGTTCTTTACTCTTTAACAGTGGATTTTTTTTTTTACAAGTTTTCTCTCAGTAAACACCATATCAATTAACTAGGCCATCATTTTAAAGGGATGTTTTCTGACTTTGCTACTTTAATACTGGAAACAAACGAGTTACATAGCAATGAAAAATGGGCAACAGTTAAAGCCCAATTTATACTTCTGCGTCGAACCTACGCTGTAGCTACACCATAAGCTATGTGTAGTACAGCATAGCCTGATGTGCACCTCTCCAAAAATCTAACAGCGCGTCAATTCATTGCAGACCATTCCCATTTGGGCTGTCTAGACATGTTTGTACTTTTATAACTTACTCATAATTTCTAAAATATAAATGTGGGTGTCCCATTAAGGTATGGGCTTCATGCTAACTTGCTAAGAAAAAGGTCCAATCTGACTGTAATCTTATGTAAAGTTACATTCAATAAATAATGACTGACTGTTCATCTGGCTTTCATTTTAGTTAATTTGTGTCAGAGACAGCAAAGGTTGAATATGTGCTTTTCTCACTTCGTAAGTGTATGAGTGTATGTGTGTGTGTGTCCATGCCAAGGGAAGTGCAGGGGGTCACAATGTGTTGTGACTGCAGAGGAGGAGGAAAGTGCATTTGTGTGTGTGGGAGAGAGCAAATGCCAGCCATGCAGCGGGGGGTCTCTGCGCATTTTGACTGCAGTGCAAGGACAGACAGATGAGCAGGTGGTGCTCAGGTGGGGGTGTAGGGGATTGTGGGTAATGCCAGACTTATCTGCCCTTTACGCTCCACATGCCTTTATACTGCTCATGCTTCAAACAAGCAAACCCTTCACCAGTTACTGTGTTCTTGTGAGCTTACAGCACATGTATTGTGTGTTTTCGAAAAGCACATAGTCTTTTTAATATACATTCTATAGTTTGAGTTGTTTGAGCAATAATAAGCAGTTATAATGCACCGTTAATGCTTTGTGCAAATGAACAGGCTCAGCTGGTGTATGAATGGCCCCTCACATGCTATTAGATCTGTTTAGCAGTCAGCAGGGTGAGTATGACTTAATCGTTGTGTATGTGTGTACACATGCATGGCAAAACAACTCCTGACAACATAGTCATTCTCTGTGGAGTCCCTGAATAAACACTGAGTAATCAGGTCTAATTATCTCACTGGACACATGCTCAAGACAACAACTCACTACAGTCAATGTACACTTGAGAGTGATGAGAGCGCTGATCAGACAACGAGTTACATAATTGAGGTTGTTTATTAAATGAAGGATGCCATGGTGGATAATGCCAAAGATAACAAGGATCTGTAAGAAATCACAATGATGCAATATTTTTAAACGAGGCCTAAAGTCCTGACACTGTTTACAAGGGTGGATGTAAGTTTATGCATTTGTGTTTACAAAAATGTCCCCAGACATGTTGAGAATACCATCAAAGGTAAAACTTTTTCTTAGAAGTAATAATAAACAAATAATAATAATTATTAATGATAAAAATTTGTAAAAACAATAAATAAATAAAAATAAATAAAATAAAATGATATAAAATGAAAACGAAAATAAAATGAAATAATGTAATGTAATAATGAAAATTTAATAATTAAAAGATTAAACAAAATAAAAAGTTCAAAATAGTAATATATACTGTATATTGGATATTGTATAATGGGGAAATAATTTATTTTAATACAAAGCTTCATTAAATGTAATTAAGCTAGTGTGTATGGGTTTGCAAAAATATCCTGAGACATTTTTTTAATCTCATCAAATGTAAAAAAATAAAATAAAATACTAATAAGTAAATAAATAAAATATATATAATAGACAAGGTAAAGATAGGTGTAAGACAAGTTAAGAAATTCTGCATGTAATATCAGCAACACTGACTTGAAGAAAGAAGGCTACAGGCCCAGACTACAGATGTTCCATCTTCTCTTTCTCTCTCTACAGAGTTACTGCAGGCAAGCCTGTTTTGGCTCTTAAAGTGACAGGCACAGTTTTTCTGGTCTCAGTTCACTACAGTTATGATCGCCGCTAACCAAGAACACAGAGCACCATTCTTCTCTCCCTCTTTTTCTCCTTGGTTTCCCCTCATTCCTCTCTCTCTTTAAACAGAATGACTGGCCAGACAGGATACAAGGCTGCCGAGAGCCGGGCAGAAAAACTTTGGGTTTTTCAGGTGACGCTATCACAGAAGCCAAGACGGCTTGTAAAGTTCTGCTATTAAAACGGAATCACAGCAGCATGGCTTTCTTTATGAGAAAAAAAGGACAGTGTCTTCTTTTCTTAAAGGTGAAGTGTAATTTTTCCCCAACATTTACTTACTTACTTTCTTCAATACTAAATATGATCCAATATGAATATTAATAAAATTTAATTAATATCACTTAACAAAAAACAAAACAAAATGAATATAATATAAGTAAATAATATTAAAACATTTATTTATATATTTTAGTATTATTTATAGACTAGTATAGTATTTATTAATGTTATTAATTAGCTTTTATTTTTATATTTCCAGTTTTCATTTTTATTAATTTTGTTATGTGGTTTTTATTTCAGTTTGTGGTCAAGAAATAATTTATAATTTTTTAAGTTTAAGATTTTATAGTTATGGTTAAACACTAGACCAAAACAGCAATAATGGATCAACCAATTGTGTGATTTTGGGGGCGGTGACTGTTTGTCTGACCAATAGGTTGAGTGTTCATAAACCTGTCTGAAAACAGTCACTATTTTTGTAATTTTATTTAGTGTCGCTGATGATTGAATACCTATTTCAAGATAGAATAGACAGAGAAAATCTAAGGCAGAGAACGAGAGGAAAATGAACGGAGCCAGACTTATTATGAGCACTGGATTTTAACCTCTAATTCTGAAATGATCAACTTGGTTTAAAGCATTTACACGAACCAGTGCAGACTTGAATGAGATCTATGAATTGAGCATAGCTGCATACATCACTGCTGAAAGTGCAAAACTATATAAGGTGTCTGCTGAAAACTGTCACCACAGCTGAATTGGCGGTGTCTCGCTCTGCAGAAGCAGACTCTGCTCTCCGCAGCCAGACGCTAGCATGCATCTCGCTAAGCTGTGCTGAGACTGTCAGCATTAGTCCTTCCTGTCCTTCACTCTGATCTACCTGCTCAGTATGCACACTCTCACTCGCTCGCTCTTTCAGGCTTTTTTCCTGCTCACTGAGTGAAAAGTGGAGCCTCGTGCCAGCCAAGAGAGGAAGCCATTAAAGTTTAATGAGAGCTGAGAGATACAGAAACCCGCAAGGGTGTGCCTACCTCCTTCACACACACACATGCACACACACAAACTCACACACACACACACACAAACACTTCCACAAACTACCATCAGCTCTTTTTTTATTCCTTGACATACCTCACATCACCATCACAACAGAAGTCAGCTCTTCTGTACACTTGCTGAATGGTGATGAAGGAGAAAAAGTCAAGGATAGAGAGAAAGTGGCTGTGTGATGTTGTAGTAAAGTTGTGTGCCTGGCTCTTCCTGACCTACATACGATGATGATGATTCAGCCCTAAACATTAAGTCCAGCAGCTTTCAAGGGGAAACAGATTTACCAAAGGAAGAATGGCCTTATCAGGTGACCACTTAGTACTGGTCTCGCTCCCCTCTCTCTCTCTCTCTTTCCATCGTTCATGTTTTAGCCCTGCTTTTCTATGAAAATGCTCAGTGGGATGATTTCTGAAAGCAATAAAGCTGTAGTGTGATACTACAACTGAACATGCTCACTTCCCTTTCTGTTACATCTTTTTTGAACCTTAGAGTTGTGAACCTTATCAATTTGACCTTTAAAATAATGTTCAATAGCCTTTTATGAAAAGTTGTCAAAAACAGGCTTTTTCAAACTTTTTGATGCCACAGACCTCCAAATATAGTGATGTCTTTGCAAGAGACCCCCTTTATAATATATATATATATCCTTTAATTGCTATATTTAGATTATTAAATAATAGTATAGCATTTAATATTTAAATAATATAAGTTATTGCATTCATTTTAATAATATTCATAATCGTAATTAATTATTATCTATTTATTTATTGCATTTACCAATGCAATTCTTGTGTGTTTAGCACATCTTTTTACATTTCCCAATTAATTAATTGTTGGTGTAATAACAAAGTTGAAGGACTATGCATATAATATTCAGTCAAGGTGAGTAAGCACAAGTCAGTTTCTGTGGTAATTTCGCATCAAGATGCTTTTATTGCTACTTATATTACTATATTACTTTAACTCAGAACAGTCACCAAATTAATTTGTCAAAAAAAAAAACGTTTTTTGGTTTGGTTTCTCCCACAGAGACTTCAAAAACCAAACCATACAGAGGTGTATTGCCGTGTATGTTTCCGATAAGAAGTGTATTGTGTTGCTAGAGTTGAGTGGTAAACCTTCTCGGCCGCTTTAGCAATCAGTGTGGTATGTGTCTGAGTCTATTTAAAAGCCACGCTGGCCTATGCTGCAGTTTCACAATGTTTCCTAAGTTCATATGTCTGTTCATGTGTGCACGTGTATGTGCACTGCAAAAGCCGCTACCGCAAAACCATTTTACCCAGATCCTCCATTGCCTGGGTCTAACAAACACCCACATGCATCTCCATATTCACAACTTACCAGATGTATATCAGTGTATATCAGGGGGAAAAAAACAAGTGACACTTACCTAGAAATGGTAGAAAGAAGGTCCAGAAACATGAAAAAGAAAAAAAAAACTGAAAGTTAGTAAGTTCAAGAAAGCATAACCCCCTAAAATTGAAAACACATACATTTTCATTTATTCGGTCCATGTTTTATGGAGAGAAAAAAAACAGTATCTCTGAAGTTCAAGGGAAGGAAGACAGCCTAAAGCCTGACTCTGTTAAGCATGTACATTTTAGTTTGCAACAAAAAAGGAAAATAAATTCCACCCACACAAAACCACAAGGCTGTGTACCGCCACATAAACACACACAGAGCTTGTGAAAAGGAAGACCTCTGCAAGTCTTTCTGCACCTATCTGCTGATCTCGCTCGATCTTTCTTTCTGTCTCTCTCTTTGTTGCGTTCCCCGTTTTCTCTAACCTCAATACAAGTGGCGGAGAGCGATGCAGTGGAGCTCATTAGAAGTAGTTATAGCTGAAAGAATTTCAGCCCATAAAACCCGCCGTCTGTTCCCCCCTCTGCCTCAGAAAACCACCAATTACACACAGACACAAACGTTTATTTGAAGACTCGTTTCACACAAAGACAAAAAGCGGCACAGTTTGTCTTTTAGAGATTTTTTTTTAAAGACATCCCCATTTTTTATTAGGAATTTTCTGTCTCAGTATCTAATTTGGAGTTTTACAAATCCACAGAAGACCATAATTGAAACGTTCTACAAGGCTAAGCTAGTTAGCCGCATTTCTGATATGTATTAAGTGTGGTCAGATAAGAGCAAAAATAGTACTGATAGCAAAACCGCTTTACTAATCTTCAAAGTGCAAAACCAAACCTTGCCTAACTAAGCTGTTCTTTGAGTGACTGTGCACGTTTTATTTGTGCTGAAGGCAAATACTGCGTTAACACTAACGCTAAGCTAACGAGAACCTCATGGCTTGAGTGGAACTCAAGTGGAACCTTTTGCTTTACAAACAGACACACTTGCGAGCTCACATAAGAAATGTATGCGCACACACACTTGTTCAACTAATGAGGTGAAGACTTAGCAAATCTGTTTGCTTTTCTCACCCCCTCATTACGTCCTACTTCAGACACCCACAAATGATCATCATTCACCGTTATTCAACAGAAAGAGAAAAATGAGAAATGGGAAAGGGAGAGAGAGAAAAGTGGGTTAGCCCCTAAATCCTGAAAGAGTTTCTTTTGTATGACTTTCTGCAAAAAAAAAAATGTATGCAAAAAAAACATACTTTCAGAGACAGGTTTGTACCACGCGAGAAATTATTTTTAAAATCACAATGTGTAGAACACTTAAAAAGTAGTACAAGAAAACATTTATGAATATTTATTTAATATACACATATAACAGAAAATGATTCTGAATCATGCCTCCATTTCTTTTTATGAAGCAAAAATTACGGCACACTTAAAACGGACATTAAGTAGCACTATTTTTATATTTTGAGCTTTAAAGCTGTCTAAATAATTGTATTTCACTCACTGGATGGAAACTAAATCCCTAAAAATTGAATTTGTGTCATGAAATAATTCTAGTTTATAAGTTTTTATTACACATCCTCACATGACAGAGATGTTTGCTTCGATAGCCAGAAAAGAAAAGCTTTACCCTCTTTGAGGGATAAACAGCGAATATCTGCAGATGGATTAGTAGCAGACAGATCAGCTGAAATTTTAAGGTGGATGACTCTGTTAAAAGACACCATTTTTCACATGGAGATTAATCACTTAAGAAGATTGTCTTCCCCCCTTTTTTATACTGACGCTGTTAACAGGATTGCTTTGGCTAATGTTCCTTATTTAACATATCCCAGACTGACTAAAAAGTGGCAGGTTTCCATCCAAAAAGGGATCAACCCAAGAGACAAAGAGTGAGAGATGTTAGTTCTTGACTTCTTTCTCTTTTACTTTCTCTCCCCCTCTTTTTCCTGTGTTCTTCTTTCTGTTTCTCAGCAGGCTAAGTCGCTCGCCAAGAGGTCTTGTTGCTAGCAGGGGCTACACGTGCTTCTCTCTTTCTTTATGTGTAAACTTCCCAAGTTTATAGCTCCAATACCTCGTCACTGAATAAAATCAAGTCTCACTATGCCTGGTGGAACACGTTGCCCACATAAATGAGTGGTGTTAGGGGGCTCTATTGTGTTTATCTTTCTTTAACCTTTAAACCCAGTTGCTAACTGTGAACACCCGGCTAAGATAGAGCCTGTCTGTGAAAGTGAGCACATTTCCTTTCTCACTACCTTATCGGCTGGGCCGGGCCGCATCTGAAAGCCTGATCTGACTCTAGTTCTGTTCAAGCATGATGTTCAGGGGAGAAAAGTAAAAAAAAAAAAAAAAACTATTTTGAGACGATTAAGAACTGAGAATTTAAAGAGGAAGATGTGAGTGCCAACATTAGACAAAAAAATAATAATACTGTTTTTGTGAAGCATCTGTTGAACGTGTCAACCAATAAAAGTCTCACTAGAACAGAGAACATTCACCCTCCCTCTGAAGCATACAAGGCCTTTGGAGGAAGTGTTTTATTTGTGATTAACAATTTTTGCTGTAATTTTTCACACTTTTATCAGAAACAGTCTATGGCAAGGTTTCAAAAAGATAAATAAATAAGTATTCCTAAATATGATTATCCCCTATATGAGACACCTCATCTTCAAGTTCTAATTCTCTTAATTTCTATTTAGTTTTCAGTTAATTATTTTTTTACTTCTGATTTTCACTCAAATTGTCTTCGGGCTCCCCTTGTGAGCTCTGCCCCTTGCATATCTAAATTCAGATATACAGTAAATACCACAATGTTGAATTGTATTGCACACAATGGACATGTGACCTTGAGATGACGGTCATACATGTAGAAAGACCCCCCTCACCCCTATTAAGAGGACCAAAGGTTAGGTGGCCATGCCACTTTATGGTTGCCAGATGTTATGGAAGCCACATTATGCCTGTGAACTAACCTAAGCCTCTGTTAAGAGTGACCGCTTGACCCTGGTCGCATAAACCTGGCGTTCAAGATTTCAAGGCACCGGTAGATAAAAGACCAGTGGCACAACATCATGAAAGAGTGTTAATGTAAAAACTGAGGATGTTTTCGGTTGCATTTCCATTTGATTGAATTCTTGCACTTTGAGCTTAGTCTTCGGGAGAGCTGAAGTAGTCATGAACTAAAGGTGATGTAAGTTCTTCATTTCTTCATTAGAGAAGCTATCATCCAACCAGTGCAGCTGAGACAGACCTGTGCTTGTTTTGGTGAGGTCGTGAACCCACGACCGCTCCACGTAATAGCTCACACCCATTTGGGTTTACAACCCTTCACACTGTAAAGTTTAGGAGGGGCAGTCTGGAGCCCTTTTAAGAATAACAGCCAGGCACTTTAAGTGCTATCTTTAAAAGTGATCAGCAAAGACAAATCAGCTTAATGACACCAAATGTGGCCTAATGAGTGCAGGCTTGCTAACGGCCCTGAGCCCAGGTCAGTCTCAGGTCAGGTTGAAACACAGAACTTTTGACAACAGGAACTACAGAGGTAAAGTGGAAATAGTGCATGGATGATTTGAAAGAAGAATGAAGGAGAACCAGAAAATCAGAGTGTCTTCTTTAGAGGTTTTCTAGACCATCACAGGGCAAAGGTTATTTGAAGAACACAAAAAAAGTATAATTATTTTGAGATGTGCTAAAGATTACAATTTAACATCGTATTATACTTTAAGTGAATAGTAGATAATAAAATGCAAAAATCTATAATACTGGACAAATAACCAATATGATGCCAATATATATAGGGCAACCCTACTAAATGATACTAAATGCTGATATTACAAAAGCCAAGATATAAAGTTAAGTCTGCTAAGCTTCCATATGTTCAAAATATCAAAAGAAAATATGGAAAGATGTGGTAAAAATTGTGGTAAGCTTTTTGAAATCTCGTAATTCATCATGACAAAAGCAGGGCATTCAGAGAAATTGTAACCGTAAGCATTTTCACACTCCTGATAAGAAGGCCTCTCCTCCGATAAAGAGAAAAGGGGAATTTGAGATTGTTAAGAACGGGAAAGGAAAGAGGCGTCCGTTTTGTTTTACAAGGTCCTTTTTACTGCATGGTTTTATTCCCCTCTCTAGTTCAATTACACATCTGGAGAACAGGGAAGCCACCCCCTCCATCTCTGTTTCTCTCACTCTCTACTGACGTCACCTTCATTCTCTGGGCTGATTCATAACACATGAGGGTTCAGTTGATGGACCACAAAGCACACTACAGCCGACAACTTTTCTGCAGGTCTCAGTCCTTATAATTTCAGTTAAAAGGGAAAATTTAATACGGAAACCTAAAAAAATTAAATTCATGATTAGGATTTTTAGTTTTCATAATCGCAAACAGCTATTCTAACAACAGATTTTTTTTAGATATAGAAGACATATTTCATTATAGAAATGTCCCTGTAAAATACTAGGAATAAATAAGGAATATAAAAGTATTAAAATATGAATCAAATACTTTCAATTATATACTATAATTTTTTTAGTTGCTCTAAATATATTGATATTTAAATAAATAAAACAAAACATTTGAATATTTAAAAAAGCTATAAAATATACTCTTAAACTGAATCACTTATAGCCTACATAAACCTTGATATCTTTATAAAACAAAATGACATTTGACTAGAATGCCTGGAAAGAACTGCAGTTTCCAGCTCTAGTTTCTGCAGCGTGTGAAAGGGTCAGATGCACACAGGCAATAAAGGCTGCTTTGTCCCCAAGCGAGAATCACTCTCTCTACCTCAGCCATTATCACCAATTACAGTGTCTGTCCTCATTTTTGTGGGATAGCTCTTCTCTTCTCCTCTCCTTCCCTCCCTTTGCACACAGACCCATGCACAGACACCTGCCTGGGGAAAACTTCTTCATTACCGTGTCCTTATGCCTTTCATCACAAAAGAATATGAGTCAGGATTTCATGTTTAAGGTAAGTTGAGAAAAGGAGAAAGAAAGAGATACAGTGTTAGGGGTGATTTTAGGGCGTACATACTTAAGAGAACTTTAGAGGGTGAGCTGATGGTTTTGTTACGAGGAAAAACAAACTCAGCCCTGAGGTTTAGCCATTGTGAGCTAAAGATGCTCCTCCATCTTACCTTTAACTTTCAATGTGACTCCAAGTTAACACATATTTAGTTTGTACATTTACACAAACTTTTTAAAAACAAACTATATAGCTACATTATGTTTTCTTCTACAAACTGAAATAGCCTTGTGACGAGTGGGGCGGGCCGAGAGACGTGGGAACAGGAGCGAGGCCGGTGGAGTGATTGGAAATGAGCAACACCTGTTCGACCCACCGGTCTCGAGTCCCACGGAGGAGATGGAGGGATATAAAACCGGAGCAACGACAGTGAGGGACGAGAGAGGACCAGGCCTGGGATTTATTTTGTATTTGGTTTTTATTTGTGCTCGTCAGTCGTCCGTGAGGGGCTGACGCGCTGTTTTGTGTTTATTTTGATTATTAAAATGTTATTTGATTGTCCGCTGGTTGCCGCCTCCTTCTTCCCGATGATTATGAAGGTTTAATTTGCTACAGTGGTGCCGAAGCTCGGGAGAAGGAGGGACGCGCTGCTGAAGATCCCTCGCCGCTGTGGTGAATCCGCGGTGCCATCGAGTAGGCGAGGAAGTGTGCCGCCATGGACACTCGAGGCGGTGGGCTGGAGTGAGTTGCCGGGGACGGGCGAGCTCGCTGCCGGCCGCCTGTTATGTGGAGGGGCGGCTGCCGTCCGTGAGGGAGCGGAGGAGTCGGCGCCGTTCGCCAGGGGGCCGGAGCCTGCTGCCATCCGCCTGAACGGGGAGGAGCAGGGAATGGGGGACTCCTGCCGGCTTCCCAAAACCGGAGGAGCCGTCGCCGACCACCGGGCGGCGGAGGAGTGTCGTGCCGTCCTCCGAGGGCCGTCCAGTGCCACCGCGGAGGAGTTCACCCAGCTGGTGGAGGGCAAAGCGGCAGTGCGTCTGGGAACCGGAATTTTTTTACATTTTTTTTTTCTCCTCTCTCTTCTCTCTCGTCTCTGTCGCTCCTCATTCTTCCATCTCCTTTTCTCTCGCCTCGTCTATCCTACCCCCAGGTTCCCGCAGGTCCCCGTGAGGGGGGGGGGGGGTAGAGCGCAGTCTCGAGGGTATGTGACGAGTGGGGCGGGGCCGAGAGACGTGGGAACAGGAGCGAGGCAGGTGGAGTGATTGGAAATGAGCAACACCTGCTTGACCCACCGGTCTCGAGTCCCACGGAGGAGATGGAGGGATATTAAACCGGAGCAACGACAATGACGGACGAGAGAGGACCAGGCCTGGGTTTTATTTTGTATTTGGTTTTTATTTGTGCTGTTTTGTGTATATTTTGATTATTAAAATGTTATTTGATTGTCCGCTGGTTCCCGTCTCCTTTTTCCCGAGGATTATGAAGGTTTAATTTGCTACAACCCTATTACAGTTTAATCAGTTGTTTTTGTTTCAAAAGAGTTTTTAGTTATATTGTCTGCCTTTTGTGCACTTAATACAATCATTTATTAATTATTTATTGATAAAATATGCACATGTACATTAATATGTTTTAATCCATTTTAATTTTTAAAGAAGATTATTAATATTATTAAACCATTATATTACTAATAAAACTTTTTTTTTTTTCGCTGACCTTTCGGAAAATATCACCATTGAGAGATTTACATGACATATTGGACTAGATGCAGCAGACATAAACAGAAGGCTTAGTAAAAGCAAGAATAAATAAAGCATTAACTAAATGGCTATAAAATGCTTCATTTAACCAATGAAAACATGACACAGGAACCTACAATATTTATATTATATTACATGACAACTGCAAAGCAAAATTGTCTCTTAACTTTGTTCCTACCATCCATACCCAAAACTATAATGTCAGCTTTACATTGTCATAGTTCAGTGTGCATTGTTATATTACAGTCAACTCGGACGATGGGATCTTTTTCTCTCAAATCAATGATTGTGGATGTTCTAAATGGACAAGCAATCCATATTTTTTGTGGCAAAATTTTGTAGCATATTTTGTATTTGCTGTGAATTGTCTGAGGGCCCTTCTCAATCTCTTTGCCAGATCTTTAGATGCATGTAACAGCTGGCTAATACTATTAGTTTAGGATATTAAGGTGGGGGCATGAAATCATTACACGCTAGTCAGATAAGCCTGCATAATGAAACATAAAAACATCGCTGTGGTCTGCAACCCAGGCCAGAGTGTTTAACCCACCAAATGCAGACTTAGACGCCGAAACAAAATCTTGATGTAATTTGTATGAGAGAAGAGAAATAAAACAATAATGCTATAAGGAGCCTCAGGGGGCTGTGGTTGGATGTTAAGACGGACGCTCTTTCAGTGCATGAGAGATTAACGTTTCTATAGAGCAGGTAGTTAAAGTGAATAGTGTGCACTTTGCAGTTGATAAGCCTTTCATGCCAAGACGAGGTGCTGATTACCTGTTGTTGACGATAATCTGAAAATCGGCTTTATGGGGGTTTAGAGATGCGGAGAACCAGCTGCTGCCATGACCTGGAGAAAGGTCTCTCTGTCTGGAGGTGATATCACGGGTAGGCCACAACTGAGATGGATTAGACAGGAGGATTGATTAAACCTATTGATTATCTAATCCTATTCTGAATGTAATTTTAACTCTCGTCCTCTGAAAACAAACTCCCTCTATGTGATGATCATGGTGTTGTGGAGAGCCTGGCTACACCTTGATTTGCATGCTATCCGTCCTAAAATTTATGCAAATTAGGACTGGTGTTCCCAAAGCACAGTAGGTTAAAATCACTAGCCTGTACTAAAGGTGCCCAGATTGTGTGTTATTTAGAGTGGGTTTCCAAAAGCCCCACTCACACACGTTGGTCCTGGAAAATTGCTAAAATGCCTTCTGTGTGATCGCAAACACATCCTGGGATTGATTTCGGGATCGATGCCGGATTGGGAACCTAGTAACATTGCCGGGTTCAGATCCGGAATGAGTTCTGTGTGAACAAAGCCAGAACCAATGCCGTGAAGGGTGTGTCGTAGTGATGACGCATGTTATCGTGCTACTCTTTTACTGGGTGTTTTAAAGGCAGATTAACGTTTGCAATGAATGTGCAATTGATCGTTCACAAGCCTAAGTGAAACAGAAGTATGTCACATAGTAATGTCACACGTCACAGTGGTCAGCTAATTCTCAGCACATAGAGACTCTTTCACCTAGATATCACACTATATAGACTGTGTCTGTTCCCCGAACTAGAAAATACAAAAAACGTCCAAACCAAGTTAAGATTAACAATTTAATTGAGGTTCAACAAATAAAAAACAGATGCAATATGGATAAACAAATGATAAAGCTTGGCTTATTGAATATCAGATCCCTTTCTACGAAAACACTTTTTGTAAATAATATGATCACTGATCATAATATGGATGTGCTCTGTTTGACAGAAACCTGGCTAAAACCTGATGATTACATTATTTTAAATGAGTCCACCCCCCAAGATTACTGTTATAAACATGAGCCGCGTCTAAAAGGCAAAGGGGGAGGTGTTGCTTCAATTTATAACAACGTTTTCAGGATTTCTCAGAGGGCAGACTTCAAGTATAACTCGTTTGAAGTAATGGTGCTTCATATAACATTATCCAGAGAAACAAATGTTAATGATAAATCCCCTGTTATGTTTGTACTGGCTACTGTATACAGGCCACCAGGGAACCATACAGACTTTATTAAAGAGTTTATTATCATTATTTAGTTTTGTGCAAACTTCATATAGCCAAAATTGTAAATTCTACTTCTTGTTACAAGTATGGAAGAACCATCACTTCTACCACAAAAGACTGCTTTTTAAGTTATCTTCCTGATGTATCCAAATTCCTTAGCATATCCAAAACCTCAGAACAACTTGATGATGTAACAGAAACTATGGACTCTCTCTTTTCTAGCACTTTAAATACAGTTGCTCCTCTACACTTAAGGAAGGTTAAGGAAAACAGTTTGACACCATGGTATAATGAGCATACTCGCACCCTAAAGAGAGCAGCCCGAGAAAAGGAGTGCAGCTGGAGGAAAACAAAACTAGAGGTATTTCGTATTGCTTGGCGGGAAAGTAACCTATCCTACAGAAAAGCATTAAAAACTGCTAGATCCGATTACTTTTCTTCTCTTTTAGAAGAAAACAAACATAACCCCAGGTATTTATTCAATACAGTGGCTAAATTAACGAAAAATAAAGCCTCAACAAGTGTTGACATTTCCCAACACCACAGCAGTAATGACTTTATGAACTACTTTACTTCTAAAATCGATACTATTATAGATAAAATTGCAACCATTCAGCTGTCAGCTACAGTATCGCATCAGACAGTGCACTATAGCCCCCCTGAGGAACAGTTCCACTCATTCTCAACTATAGGAGAGGAAGAATTGTACAAACTTGTTAAATCGCTATATAAATAAAGGTGACTTGACTTGACATGTCTTTATGGGATCTTTACGGGATCTTTACGGGATTTGTGTGAACGCACACACAGATTCTGGAAAATCACTGGCAGTGTAAATGAACCACAATCTAACAATCCCAGGACAGATCCCGGGACACATTTTGCATGTGATTTCTGTGTGAAAGAGGCTAAAGTGTAAATGCATGCATTAGGTTGATATTACCCAAAACCCTTTTGTGCTATGGAAGAGAAGTGGTTTGTGAGCGTTCAACTTATCTTTGGTTAAAAAATGGCAAGGAATGTGAAGCGGACGCTGACACAGCAGTTTTAAATACATCTTGACTTTAGCTAGATGCTAACGCATCAAATACAAATGGGTTGGTGAGGTTAAGACTAAATTTGATGCCACTGTTGTGCATCTTGTTCTGGTTAATTAAATTAGCTTTTCTTAAACAGTTAAACAGAGCTGTTAGCTTGCTAACAGAAGCCTTATATAAGCAAAAACACAAAGACACAGAAATATTTAAGCTCTGGTAACAAAGTGATATGTAATTTCCCTTATGAAAATTATCCATGGTTTAAATACAAATAATAAAAAAAACACATGGTTATTGTAACTAAACCATGGTAACCACAAAGTAACCATAGTTTTGCTACACTAACCATAGTTTAACCATGGTATTTGTGGTAAAACTGTGGTTATACAAATGGTAATCAATCCACCAAAAACAAACAAAAAAACAGGTTACTACTCTTTTACTATAATAAAACCATGTTTAATTTTCACAAGCGTTAAACAACCCAGACTCACTGAAAGTGTGTTTCTGTGGCAACATTGTTCACCATAGTATTGACACAGAACTGTGCAATGAACTGAGTGAGAATACATCTTTATTAATCAGCAATCTGCCCTTGTGATCTTAATTTGTGTGAAAAGTGTGTTTGTGTGTTTTACTACCACTTGTGTTGATTACAGCTAGAAACTTCAATGTTTTGAATGTAGATGTGCGTTTTTGCTAAATGTTTGTTTCAAAAATGTTTTCCAGTGAGTTTAGGTTTAATTTAAAATATCTATTTGCATGATTAAATACAACAATTTTCTATTATTCCAAATCAGGGATTGAAAAGCATAAAGTGGCAGCTTTAAAAATAGTGCCAGACTTCCTTAACTACCACTCCCACGACACAAGCAGCCACACAGGCACAAACATCACCAAAGAGGCCAAAGGTGCTTTGCTAGTGGAGCGATAAGCTAAGACTAGCAGCTAGGGCCTCTTTCTGAAGCTGAAGAAAACAGTTTTGGCCCTATCTCAATGACCACAGAGGCCTCTCCTCTTCCCTCTCCCAGCCCTCCACCTCTCATGTCATCCTCTTCCCAGAAGAGATCTCTGATACGACGAGGCACACTGAACGATGCAGGCTAATGTCACACTAGTGAAGGTACTTGGAAGCTTAGAAACGAGTCATGCCTGTTCAAAACTGGCATGAGCAAAGGAACAAGGGCTATATCTTTGGGCAGAAAAAAAGAGACTAAAAGGCTAAAAGAGCAAGAGAGAGAGAGAGAAAAAAATGAGAGAGACAAGGACAATGGAGGGATTAAAAGAAAGAGGGTTGAGTAATTGGGAGTGACAAGCCTGTGGTGGTGTGTCAGGCCTTCAAACAACAGGGTTGAGTGAGTAATAGATGGAAAGAAATAAGATAGAGAAAGAGACAAAAGAAAGGGGGTTGAGCTTTACTTTTCAAATCTTCGATGTTAAGTAAAAAAGGGGGAAAAACAACTTCTGAGGTTGCCAAGAGAGGTGACCTGTGATCAAAGCCACCAGCATTGTGGATCCCTCCTGTTGGGCATGACCTACCTTTCTTTTTTGCTCCTCCTTGGATCCAGTGTAATCTTACCACAACTGCCCGTAAATATCACAGATTATATCAGTTTTTAAAAGGTCGATGATCTGCCCTCTATGGGGCCACCCTTCCTGGAGGAGGGAAAAGTAAAGCAGCCATGTGTAAAAGCATCACGCTAAACTAGGCACAGCTACTCTGCATGGCATAGTAGAGCGAGAGAGAGAGTTTGCCACACTTAGCTGAATCAGGTCATACACTAGCAAGCACACAGATGCAGACTCAAAACTCCACCTACGCAAAAACACACACATTCATTAATTAATGACACTTTCACTTACTTTAAACTCTAACTAACCTTAAAAAAAAATCTGAATATTCAAACTTCAAACCCTTGGAGAATATGTCAGATGTTATGTTTGGTTATGTGTTCTTTTTCTCAAATATGATGCCATAACTAATTAAAACAAAATACTTTTAAAAAAGAGAAAAAAATGAGTGAATCTGTCTGAGTAATATTTCACTCAAGACACACACACACACACACACACACACACACACACACACACACATGGTCAATATTGTACAAAAACATTTATTGGTTTTAAATGTAATGTAATTTCTATTGTATTTTTTTTGGTTAGGGTTGAAAAATGATCAAGAATCTATTAGAACAAAATATAAAAAAAGATCAAGTATCAACAACATGTCCATTGCAATAAATACATAAAATAAGACTAAATTATGACTTTTATTACTAGCTAGCTCAGATCAGCTGATAAAATGCTAATACCCTGCAGCATACTACACCCTGATCTTTGGTCTGGCTCCACTGCTTCACTTCTGTAATTAAAGCTGGATGCTATGAAATCTCACTCCAGCATGATGGACAGTTGAACCACGCCATCAGGATTGGCTTTCACGGAACGACTGGCTAGCCGACTTGAGTGTTTGAGACTGTTACACATATGTGGTTTACATGTCTGCATGGCTGCACGGTAGAACTGTAATGTTATCTTACAAGGTTACACATGCCTACGTAACCCCATGCTGTAATGGCTAGTGTCATTTTTAGCATTGGCTAGACAAACCTCAAAGGATCCAAATTTATATATAAATCTATCAGAACAGAAGTGAATTGACATACAAAACCATCTTATATCATTAAAGTGATCATTTAATCGGGAAAATGCTAATTTCCTGTCGAATGGATACAGTGTGAAAACAATGAGTTGGGCAACCCCCCTCAGTAATGCAATTATTCTCTACATGGGCACACTAGCAAAGCCCCAGTTACTGCTCCATGTCTGCAGGAGGCTAGGAGTGTGTGTGTTTGAGTGTCTGTTTCCAGCCCACCAGCCAGGAAGCAGTCAGTGGAACTCTTATTTAACACAGGAAGTACAGACTTGCTTAGCAACCACATTAACTCTCCTGTCACTAAGGTATTTGGAATTAAACCTATTTAGTGACAGCCAGGCATGCACAGGCAGGCACACACACACACACATACATTTTCCTGATATTTGAACTCACAGAGGAAATACCACTCCTGAGATGCTCAGCAGGAAAAAGTCTGAGCGCTTCAGTAAATTCCTCTATGTGCCATTCAGGACTGTATTTTTATTTACATATACATAAATGGCCAATAAAAGCTCAGACTGAACCCATTTTGAAGGCACTCAGCCATGAGTACATTGCTCTGTAGCTCCTACAACCATTCTATGGGGTCTTTGACTGTGATCGACTGATAGCTTGACTCTGATAAATTGTTTCTATCATGGGCCAGAGGAGACTAACGAAAGAGAGACAGGAAGTCGAGCCAGTTCCACTCAACAGAAGCTGAAGAGGCCGGCCGATATGTTATCGAAAACTAAATAAACATTTATCAGCATGCATGCTCTGCTCGGCCCAATCACTTCCCCGTCTCCGCGTCTGGGGCCACAACTCAGGTTTCAAAGTTCAGCCGCACAATTTACTCACCAAACAAATCCTGAACTCGGTTGCTATTAAATAAGAGTGCGAGTGAATGGCCGTGATCGTCCTCGGTCAATGCGCCTGTACCCGGTGGGGTTTGGTCGCTATCATTTGTCAATTTTCACACAATGACTTCACAAGGGCAATGAACTTTGGCTGAGAGGATCGCTTGTTTACACAAGCGTCAATGTGAAATAAAACACTTTTCATGCGGGCTTTTTCTTCGCCGGGGCTTTTGAAATGAAAATGGTGAAGAAAAACACAAGTTCACGCCTTTTACTGAATGAGTTTGCTTTACAATCTGCTCTTTTGATTCCTTTCAAGTTGGTTAACAGTGTCGAAATGTTCCAACAACTGGCTCCTGAGCAAATTCAACAGTTCCTGCTTGGTGAGGGCTTTTGTGGATGGTAAACTGTTGCGCTTGTTGGTGCTGCTGATGTTGTTTGGCAGCTCTTGTCTTTGGGAGAGGACAGTACAAAGGAGCTTTGATTGGAGTGTGTGTTTGTTCGAGTTGTGCTGACATCTGTGTATCTGTGTGTATGTGTGAGCCCATGAGTCTCAGAGTGGTGTTGGCCTCGCTGAGCGCTCAGCAGGTTGACTAGAACATGCTGGCTCTTTCCCTCGAAGCCGCCAGCATTCTGTTCCAAATGAGTTCAGCTCGGGGAGAAGCCTTCGCTCTGGGGCACAATCACAAGGCTTACTGTTACAGGCATAAAAGAGGGGCAAGGGGGATGGGACCTGTGAATGAGGACAGGAGAGATCCATCCAGAATGAGAATTAGGGAATGAGAGGCAAAGAGGAAGTGAGTGATGATATTTTGTAACATTTAACATCACTGCATTTGTTCTGAGGTTTTGCTTGAGAAGGCAATATGGGACTATGAGAAGCAAAATGTAAGAATGGACTCCCTTTAAATTCATGAGTGTGAATATGAATTGAACTGTCCAAAGAAATAAGTATGTCAGGAAGGAATTGACTCAACTGTAATTCAACACAGGTGATACATTCTGGGAAATATATTTCTTATATTCTTGTCCAAGCCATTAACTTATTTAAAAATCTACCCATCTATGTACCCATCTACCTACTTACCTATCTATCCATCTATCTACCCATCTACCAAACTACCTTACCATCTATAGACCTACTCATCTATCCATTTTTTACCTACTCACCAATCTATCTATTTACGTACCTACTCACTCAGTCATCAATTTACCTACTTACCTAAATTACCGACCTATCCATCTACCAACCTACCTACCCACCTCTCTACCTATCAGCCCACCTAACTACCTAACTACCCACTTACCGACTCATTTATCTACCCAGCCACGTACCAACCTACTATCCATCTATCTACCATCTGGCTACCCATCTTCCAATCTACCAACCCACCAATCTATTGGTTTTTAACACCTATAAACCTTTAAACTTGAAGGCGTTTTAAACAGTTTTCAAAGCTTTAAAACAATACTTTGTGTGAGTGCAACTCTGTAATCAAATGATAGACCACTAGAAACATCACATTGCTATAAAAACCATTGGCTTGAGCTAGAGCCAAATTAGCTTGCAATGACAACATTCAAGATCCCTGTTTCAGGTCACTGTGCAGTTCATCTAGAGCAGGTCTGACAAACTGAATAGACCTTAGGTAAACGGAGAGCCCCAGGAAGTGGAAGAACTGGCTGAGGCCCAGAGAGAGTGACTACACCCAGGCAGAGGAGTGATCTGGGCCTCCTCCTCAAGAGACAGTTTGAGCAGCAGAAAAGATATGGGTCCGATTTCATCTGATAAGCAGGCAGAGTTGGAATAAGGTCCCTGCACAGGGGACATAAAGAGTGTGTGTTCTTTTGTCATTGCTGCCAAAAACTACACACTCAAGAAAAGAACCTGCTGGCTTAGAATCTCTTCTTTACTTTCCTTCTCCCTGTTTCTTTCTATCTATTTATCTATCCAGTCAGACTTTGTATTGACAAACTCTTCTTTTCTATAAAAAAATTGCTTATATGAATTTGTTTGATTTTAATTTACTTTAATTCTACTTTCTTACATCCAGAATTGAATTATAGTTCTGCATCCTCCATTTGCTGCCTCAGTTCAATGAAAATTCAGGAATTAAATTGAAATTTTTACATTTTTTCAATTCATTTTTTAATGGTGCACTGCCTGCTTTGAAAACAAAAGTGCAATATGTGGAAAACCAGTTTCATAAGAAGGAGAATGTGGCAGCTTTGTGGCTGTTATTCAGAAAAACATCAAGCTGTAGGGCTATTATTGTGGGCAAACGAGACAGAAGTCTATCATTGGAGAGCTGTTGTGTCTTTAAGGATGGACAGAGGTTGAGCTGTTTGGTCTCTGTGTCTGAGGGGAGGTAAGAATACATGCTCACACACACACACTGTCAAAATGCTTTAATACAATGTCTAAGGAGATGGCATCAAATTCAGGAAGCCCAGTGTAACATTAGAATGTGCTTCCTGCAGCAATCAATAGATCCCAGGGCCATACTCCCCCACACATGCACAGACTTTAACAAGGGCGTGAGGAGATAAACAAATTGCCCTTGCACTTTAATCAGACTACAAGGGAAACAACAATCCTTTTGCTAAATTTATGTTAACATTGCTTGATGAACGGCTTCGCTATTTCACTCTAGTTTTGCTTTAAAAGCCACTCTGCAATCGACCGAACCACTTACACCAAGCCCAAGCCAAATTGCAGTCAAACTGAAATATTACCAGCTCTAATAGACACCTCATCTATATATCTTTGATAGCCATCATATTCATGGTCATTATAAATATAAAGTGTTTAAATATGCCCGCACATTGAATATGAATACTTTTGAAGTGTTGGCCAGGTCTGTGAGAAATCGTTCAGGAGATCCATTGAGTCGTAGATCGATGAAGCTCCTTGCGGCCGAAGAGAGGCAGTGTGAAGTTGATGCTAATTGAGACAGAAGTAAATTGATAAGGCCTGGGCTGCATAATAAGCTTGCTTGAAGCTAACACAAGCTAATGTTTCCATTTGCGTCCGCGAAGAGATATATGGAGCAATGGTTGATGATATGGAAAGGCGAATGAGCAAGACGTATGAGACCAGGAGACACCATTTACCGTATCCAGCAGTTCTGGACAGATTTGTATGGAATAAATATTTAAAAAGATCATGTGCTAACTTTTAGACTATGGTGTGGTTAAGTTATTTGTTTTCAGCTTTAGCGGATTCATCTGATTTCAAATTTCCAGTTATATATCTAGATTATTTTAATGTCATTCCAATTAGACTACGATTTATTCAATTCAAATTTGAATTCAACTCATGAATTTCGGAGCTCTGTGACAATTAAAAAAAAAAACATAATGGCTCAACATCGAAGTGAGAACAGTTAAAAGACAAGGGAAACCTACACAATGTCAGCATTTTCTTAAAACTAAAGCTCTTTGAGGTCATGTTACTACTTGTGGAAAAAGCATGTTTATTTGGGTCCTTCTATGCAAATACGTCCAAGTAATTAATTAGCAGATTAATAGTATATAGTTTTGACCTCAGCACTTAAAAGCACAACGTTTTTGTTACAGAGCTGCAGAAAACAGGGAAAACATTGACCTACTGATAGGACAAACTGTTAGAAGCCAAGGTAAAGAGATAAAACAGACTGATTTACTTTTATCTCAATATTAGACCAATTAGACTATTAGAGAGAAAGAGAGAGAGGGAGAAAAAGATAGGGGGACGATACATCAGACTAGCACTACAAAAGTCTGCGCAAATGTAAATAGTAGTAACCTGTTATTAAAAATCCCTCTACTGGTGTGATTTATGTCAGATGTTGTACTTCACTGAGACATCCTTATAGAGGGCAAACAGTATTGTCAGATATAAGAAGCCCCTTTAAAACCGGGCAGGCTAGATGGAGGGTACAATTATCTTCAATTTCCCCTTGGAAAAAAAAAGAGATTGGAGAGATTGTGTTCGGCTTTCTCTCCGATTCCATGTCTGTGTGTGCTTGTGTTTGCATGTGAGCGTGTGTGACAGTCTTTTTCAGTGCAAGATTACATGCGTGGGCAGGCGAGGAGTGGTTTCAGACAGTAAATCAATGGATTCCACTGTAGTGGTGGTATAGGACGTCTACAGGTTAGCGGCGAGTGCAGGGGGAGCCGTGCAGCTTTAACCTGAGCCTTTACCTCCTGTCTCAGGCACACACACACACAGCTCTGGTTTCAAACACATTGTTTTATTTAGCATGTCCGCTGTCAGCTCATTTGGAGGAGTGGTACCAGGTTAGAATAGTATTAACTGCGAGGGATCTATGACCTACGATCGCTAACCTGAGGCGCCACACTAGCCCGGATGCTAATGGTATTAAATGCCATTGTTTCCAACACTTTTAATTCACTTGAGTAAGCCGAGAATGCACACACATTCGCCTATACACATACACCCATAAACCTCATGGCCTTTCTGAACTACTTCTGATTGGTTAAGAGGTGTGACCAGAGCTGCATTCATCCAGTCTTTTATCAAGGATCCCTCTAGTAAAACCAAAATAAAATTACAGTTAAACTTCTTTTATATCTGTAATATGACTCAATGATGTAATATGATATTCGATGAGGCAAGAAATTACTTTATTTTGTCCATCTGGAATTTGCTAAACTAATTAAGTGATTTACTAAATAGATATTTTGATGAAATAGACATTTCATCAAATGCTTATTATTCAAGATTTTTATTTTACACATACAAACAGTTGCTCGCAAAAAGGCAGCAACGTTCATTATGAAAGTTATAAAATTTTACATCATGATGCCTCAAAAGTCTGTAAATTGAAATAACCAGCAATATTCTGTCAAATTAACCCGCCCGACCAAACAAATAAAAATAAACTGACACTCAATGTGTTGGACTGATAAAGTTGCATCCAAAAACTGACACATTTAAGTAACAAATTTGCTAAACTAAAGTCTAAAATAGCTTAAATATTAGCATGAATGTGTTTCTAATAAAATAAGCAAGATTGTGCTCCTGTCCTTTAATGCTAATTTAATTTACATCGCCTCGGATTGGTCCTGCATCCCACCAGCATCTGTCTCACAAATCAATTCAGCTAATTATGAATTTGAAAATGAGAAGTAATTTGCTAACCACAATGTGAAATGATTTGAAAACCACAACATGATTCATGAGGGCCACCGACTAGCATGCCATTATTAGCATTTGACAGCAGAGGCTCCGGCGAGAGAAAGCACGGAGGAAGGGTGCTGTTGAACAGAGACAGACATTCTTTTGTTACCTGTTCAGCAAAACCAAAATAGCCCATGGGTTTTAAGGCTGGAACTGATACACTGCATCCCTTAATCAAAGAACAAAATGACAAGCTTTTTGTGTCACGCCTAGTGCTGCCACTCCACTTCAGCCACAGGGCTTTAACTGACAGTCATCTTTATCAACAGCAAACCTTCAAAAGTGATGAAGTGATTAAATTGTTTTGTCTGGTGAAACCGCAAAGAGCTCAATTTTTCAAACAAAAGTTTAACTGGAAAATCTGTACAGATGAATAAAAAAATAAATGTTAGCATTAGCCAAAGTAATTCTCCTGACAGCACACATACATCGACAAGAATGAAGTCTTAATGAAGTCAATTTTCGAGCGAAAACTTTCCTGTGGAGATGTTATGTGAATGTTTACGCAACATTGATATGATTCAAAATATAAATACAGCTGCTCTTTTTATGTTTTTATGTAAATATGATACTTAAAACACTGTGCAATATTGTCTAAATGAATAATTTCACAGACATTTTGCCGACGTATGCGTGTCTACTGGTTCTGTACGTTGCGTTTCTCTCCCTACACTAGATGCTACATCTTAACACATTAATCAATTCTAGCCTTACGGTTTGTTCATACCAACAACATAACTATAAAGATAACTAAATTAGTATTGACATCAACACACGATAAGCACACACTGCAGTTACATCATCTGCCACTAGGGCTGCACAATTAATCAAATTTCTAATCAAGATTATGGATGCCACAATTACATAATCGTTTAAAGCAGCAGTAAATTGTTATAAGTCCACTTATGTTATTCTGCACGGTTAAGATAAGACACTTGTTCATTTTCATATAAAAATACGGCATGCAGTTGCATCAAACAATGGTATAAACATCATTCAATGTAAATTGTGATAATCATAATAAATAATCGCAATTACAATTTCAATGGATTATTAAAACATTATAGTTATCGTTATAGTTATCGATCTTAATGTGAATGTTCCTTCAGGTTGGAGAAAATAGGAAAACGAAGCATGGCTTGTGAAGACCACATCCAAGACAATAGTCTCAGGCCTGGGCTTTGTCTTCTAGTCTTAGTCCTGTTCCTGAGCTCTGGCTGATTCTTTTTAAATGTTTGCACAAAACCCCTCTTGTGACCATGAGTGTCCCTTGACATTCTGCACCTTCCCTTTATTTAACATTCACCATGACACACTCACGCATGCACAAAATGAGACAAAAAGGTCCTGATTTTCCTCCTGATGAAATGCAAACACGCAGGAGACATCAATGGTGGTGCTGTGCTGTGTTTCAGACTGCAGCGCTGTGGTTGTTCATTTAGATGGGGTGTGAGTGCAGACCTTTGTGTGGTTAGACTGACACACAAGTAACGCACACACAAGCACACACTTGCCCTCTGCCCCAGTTGTGTAGCCTATAATCTTTTATTTCTTGGCCTGTGGCCTGTAAAAGGTCAACTTTGCAACAAGATTACTGTGTGTTCTGTGGTCAGGGTTTCACCTGAGTGATGTCTTAGTGGAACCTACACGTTTGCTAACTTAGATGCTACACACCATTTAGTAAACCAAAGCATAATTCCAGACATATTTCCACCAAAGAAAATGTGGTTTGGGGTTTAAGAAATTGAAGAAAAAAAAAAGTGAAGTGAAACAAAGCAAGATGGTACAAAACTGTGCAATAGTTGCAAAACAAGGCTGCCAATGCCAGACCTCTCTGATATGTTTCTAACCAAGGAAAAAGTGGTTTTTGGCCTGAACTCAGTCTCAAAAGGCTGACGTGAAATTAAATGTGGAGGTACCAAATTGTGAAACATTCCTTGTATTACAACCAACAAAGCTACATTTGAAACACTCAATGTTTTCAAAACTTTATTTATTGGTTATCTACAAATATTGTGTGTTAATTGATTGCCGAGTTATATTTCTTATCACTTCTAATTCATGGTTATATAAAGACGCTTGAATATAAAATTGTGCCATGTTTGTGCAGGCAGATTATGTAGGCTAGTGATTTATGTCATTGTTCTGCTTGCAGGTCAATGGAAACACTGGCTACGGCAGCATCACCATTTAGATAGAAAAGGGTGAATGTGTGAAAGTTCTGATTCAATGATGAAGCATTTGGTGGGTGTCAGACAGATGGAGTTATGAGTGAGTAAATGTATTTACCTCTTTACGCACATTGATGCTGAACTGTACGGCTGATGTAATCCATACCCTGCTGCCGGTCTGGAACAGACATCAGAACAGCAGTCACGATAGCAAACCCATCATCTGTCTCTCCTTCTCTCTCCTCTGTAGATGTAGCCAAGAGCCCAGACAGCAGCGTTTCATGCTACCCTGCGATTTCATTTTCAGCAAGCATAACTAGAGGGTTTGAGTTGCATTTTTTCTAGCCGTGTTCTGTAATAGTATGTCTGTCTACTCATTTTAATGTCAAAATTACACATTATGAAGTAGGTTCCTTCTGTGAGGGGCACACTTCAAAGAACGGCAGTTATACAAGTCTGACTAACCAAACCAAATTATGGTGCATCTCAAACCAGTGCCACTGGGTCCAGACAAGTGCTTCATTTAGAATGGGGTGAGGAAGGATGTCGTATGTCTATTTATTTCTTTCAGATGCTAAGCCTACAAGGCTTTACATGCCTGTAAAAAGTCTTTAAGAAATTGCATGGTACACGTACATATGCTAAATGAAAGACAGTCAAATTAAAGAATGAATAATAATAATTGAATGTATAAAATTCTATACACACCACATATTACCATGTTACAAAATACTACCAAATAATACATGCTACAGATGTATTTTACAAAAGTACTTTACATTACAATTTACTATAACATTCAAAACGTTTGGGTCTGTAAAATGGTTATGTTTATTTTTAAGAAACTAACCAACTAACTGCATTTATTTGATCAAAAATACAGTAAAAATGGTAATATTGTATAATATTATTATACTTTTAAAATAACTGTTTTCAATATTACTTAATTTTAAAATATATTTAATGTCTTATTACATTACAAACTTTCCCTCAAGTTATTGGATGCAGAATTATAGATAGCTGCTATGGGGCAGTGTGACTCCAAAAATATCTTATTTTTTTCATAGTCATTCAGTTTGAGGAAGTGTCGCTGTCTCTCAGTGTGCGTGTGTAAGTCACGCTGCCTCTGTCAGCCATCTGTCCAATGGGAGCTAAATGGAGGCATCCGATTGGTCAGTGTGTCTGAATAGAGAGGGGTTTGATAGGAAGGGTCATGAATCGGACTGCTCTTAGACATACAAACACACACTGCCAGCTAAAGGCTGACTCACTCTTTCCCATGAAGACAATAGCGCTCAGCTGACATTGCAGAAAATCCCCATGCACACCTTTTTTGCTCTGCGATTTTAAATCACAGTGGCAGTCAAAAGAACTGTGCTGCAAATTTCAGACAGAAATTTCATATAGGATGCATTATGTGTGAAAATAAGTTGCCAATCAGAATATTCCAACTATACATCTGGAAATCCCACATAAATTGTATCCACATGCACATGATTGGATCATGGAGAGTTGACCATGATATTATTGGTTAATATCATTTGTCCCCACCCACATGGCCTTGGCTACATCAGCAGAAAACTAAAATAATTTCAGACTCATAAACAATAAAATCAAGATATTTAAAAAAAATAAACGTCAAATTTGATGTCATGTTGACTTTAAAAAAAATTGTGGTTTAAAAATCTTAATGTTAAATTACAAACGGAAGGTGATTCGTTGCGGCGATTAATTTTTCAAAGCTAAACTCGTTCAGGAAAATGTGTTTTGTTCTATTCGTGCTTAACTGTCATTAATAATGAATATCTACAGCTCCATGAATGAATGAATGCAAAAAATAAAGTGGGAATGAGAGAGGTTTTATTTATTTAAAACAGAGTGCATGACGCAGAAATAAACTGCCAGAGAGAACACTGGATCCAGATCCTTTTCTTTCCTACTTGTTTAGTTAATTCATTGACTTGGACTTGTTATTCTGGTGTGACTAGGACACAGGAGCAGCTCATAACAGTCTGCCTGACATTAAATGTTCACAATGTCTTTCAGTAAATCAACCATTTACCTTACGCACCAGCACATCCAATCTAGCATTATTGACAATCACAGTATTCGAGAAAACCCCCGAAACGCATCTATTTTCCCACCCCTCCTCCCTGTTAATGCCAGACACAGAAAAAGCTCCCTCCTCCATCCCACACTCATCTGTCTGCCAAACCCCCATCACATCTTCCTCCACCTCCCCCGACTGCCCCTATCAGGCAGGTATAAGAATGCTTTCCTAAAAGGCCAGCCAATACAAACACACAGAGAGAAAGACAGGACTGACTGATGTGTGGGGGCTGGGTGGAAGGAGTGTGAAAAGAGAGGATGCCCCGTGATGAACCTCTCTCTTTTATCTGTGTTTATCTCCATCTGACATTAATGAGATTTTAGCTACTGCATCCTGGGGGAGGGGGGGCAGCCTAGGAGGCTTATGGCATATGTGTAAGAGAGAGTGTGATATAATGTCACAACACAGCTTAAGCTATGACGAGGAGAAATTATGTAAGAGGAAACAATTATCCAATATGTACAGTCTTGTTTTTGATTGCTATATAACTGAAATCCAAACATTTCTACATTCACTAAGAAGCTCTGTAACTGTGTGGGCAGTAAAGGCGGTAAGGTTGGCTCTCTTGAGTTACAATGCTATGAATTCCAAAACCTAGTGAGCTGCCTACTAGGCAACATACTAACTACATTAGTACTTCATAACTGACTAATTTGGAATGTTAGGCTATATATAAAAGGACACACAGACGTTGTACTGAAATTTTGATATATATATATAAAAAACATATTTTTAAGTTTTCTTTAAAGCTAGATTTTACCAAAAATGAGTTAATAATGAAAGGAAGCTAAATTATTAGACTATATTAGGGTATTTATTTAAAATTATTATTATTATTATTATGCTATTTACAAAGACAGCTGCGTTCTGGAACAAAGTGAAAAAGTATAGCAGAACATATTTAATATTTAATTTGATGTGAATTAAAATGAGGCTGTTTGGGATCAAAGTACAGACTGTTCACAGTGTTAAACTACTAAGTACATGGATGTCAATGAATCAAATGAAAAAACATTGGAGCTTGCCTATATAAAACATTTCCAGTGGAAAAGAATGGGTTGTGAAATGTGAAAACATTCTGAACGAAGTGTACCTACCATCCCTTTACAGTCTCAATTTGATTTGTTTGCAACAGAGCACCTAGTGTGAATGAAGTCTATTACATAAGTACATTTGATCTCTCAGGCATATTTTGGAGTCATTGATGGAAAAACAGTGAAAGTCATACTTCCAGCTGAGGTTGCTAAATAGCATTGAACGGCAAAGATGAATAAGAGCCATTGTGATTTGAAAATCCGGCTCGAGAGGTGCAAAACTGATAAAATTTATATATATATATATATATATATATATATATATATATATAAAATGAATTGACTTAAATTTGCATTCTATTAGACCCACAAAAGCAATTAGGGTTTGAATTGTTCCAGGGAGATGTTTGCTTCTTATCTCTTAAACAAAGTCACATATTTTCTCTCTTTGGCTGGTTAATCACAGTTATGAACCATCAGTTCGGGGCTTGTCAGTGACAGACTATTTGAAAAATCTTAATTAGCACCTAAAGCAGTATCTTTAGAACACTCAGCTGCTGCTCACTCCTGAAAGAAAAATCCTGTCGAATTTAATAACCACCCAGGACTACACATGAGAGGTTGTAGGATCAGTGGGAAGAATAAGTTTTGTTATGAAAGCAACAGATTACTGTGTTTTTTCCGCCGAGTTTCATACTGAGTAAAACTGTTCGGGTTTCTCGCCTGGCACTCTTGCGCAACAATAAAAATGACCCTTGCAGATATCCAAACAAAAGCCTGTTCATATCAGTAACCGACTGAACAACACAGGGTCCGTTTCTCTGCCTCGCAGGTCTTTGACCTCACCAGTCCAAGTTCTGGAACATACTTATGAAGACTTTAACCTGTGAGGTCTCAGAACAGCCGTTTGGCTCAGTTCTCAGACGGATCCTCTGGTTTATATCGTCGGCAGCTGCAGGACTATCCATGCCTGTGGAGCTCCTCGCATTCTGAAGGGGAGGTAGAGAAATGCGCAAATGCAGCTTTTTGTGCTGCGCCCATTGATATGCATACCAGGGGCCAGCTGCTGCTGAGCTGTGTCGAGTTGAGCCATCCTCTGTGTGTATGTGTGTGTGGTTTAAGAGCGATATGCCTGGCGAATGAGACGGGACATACCTAATATCCCCTTAGGGAACTGGCTTCCTCTCCCAGAGCTCTTGCACCCTCTCAGTTCTCCATCAGATATCCCAGAATTCTTAGAGGCACTTGGAGGTGGGGGGGTGCAGTTGGAAAGATGCCACGCTCTCTCTTCGAAATAAAAATCACAAGTCAGGCGAACCGAATGAGGAGGATGGAAGAAAGAAAATGAACACGCAAGGTGTTCATCAAAAGCGTTTTCAAGGGCGTGATTTAGACTAAATTACTTAGCTATGTTTCCAAAGAACGAACAATTAACTGAGAAAACTAAATCAAAGGCTGAGTGCGGTTAAATTCTGCTTTAATGACTGCATGATTAGAGAGGTTTACTACCCACTTCCAGCACCTGGGGGGAATTAAAGATCGAAAGAGAGAAAAAAAACACTTGATTGTGGAAGAGACGATAAGTCAGCAGGGAAGGAGTTCTGATACAGAGCGGGTGTGCGTGTGTGCGTCTAAGTGTGCCGACAGACACGCAGCGAAAGCGAAAGAGAGAGTGAGAGGGCATGCTTCATTCATGCCCATTCATACTCCTATTTGCATAATCAGTCTCTCACTGCACTTTGGGAGTGGCGGCCCTGGAATGTGACTGTCGCAATTCTCCCTTCCCGTCACAGAGCTGCGGTTTTCCTGCACTGGCAGCAAGAACGCCCCGTTTGCCAAAACTCTCTGAATAACCCCTGATAAAACGCCTCCACATTTAACAGGAAACTCAGAGGGGGAAATCAAATGCATGACTAAGAGGGAAATGCTCATGATATGGGCTTTCTCGTGCTTACTGTCCTGAAAAATGAAAATGCTAACTATTCTGTCAAGCAAATCTTTCAATGTGAAAACACAATTATTATAGGGTTATACATTTGAAATTAATTTAGGACAAATAATTAAAATATCTAGAACATATTTACATTGACCAGGAATTCAAAAATAGCGGAGACGAAATGCAAAAACACATCCTGTGTGAAGTCTATTTTAGAAAGATAGAAAAGGTTGAACGTAAAATAGATTTTTGTGGTGTATATGTCAACAATAGGCTTATGTTCAATATAACAGAAATAAAACAAGCAACATATTGACTTCTAAAGCCCTTTTGTGCATTTAATGTTTTCATTTGCTGTAACTTAGTGTATAAAAGTGACCTTAATTTTGGCGTTTTCTCATCAAATATTGATTATTTGTGATTAATTTGATTTACATTTATGCATTTAGCAGACGCTTTGGATAAAAGTGACTTACAGTGCATTCAGGCTATACTTTGTTTTTTGTTTTTTTTACCAGCATTTGTGTTCTCTGGGAATTAAACAGACACCTTTTTGCGCTGCTAATGCAATGCTCTCCCACAGAGCCACAGGAATACCTTTATTCATTTATTCATCAGTGTATCATGTAAAAAAAAACTTTTTTAATCTGTTGAAGACTCAAAATGTTGAGTCTAGTTAAAGGAATTTACTCACTTTCTACACTTCTTTACAATTTCTTATGTTATTTCATCTTTATTCCACTCAATCATTCAGCTCCGCCCCTGATAATTACGTCCAGACATTTTTATCAGTATATAAGTAATCATGATGAAGCCAACTCAACACCTAAGCTTACACTTTGAACCCGTATACTACAGTTCAGCGAACTCGAGTCTTGTTTACCAAGCGGCAAAACTCTTTTGAACACTCTGAACGAGACACTATTTTTTCCCCCACAGAATATTAAAAGACCTGAGACAGCTTGACAGAACATAATGGCTAGGTACATTTTACGCTTAATTATGAGTGCGTGTCTGAGTGAGGGACACAGAACATCCTGTATTTCTGTGTCTTCCGGCTGCTGACTGAAAGCACCAGACAGACACACACTTACAAACACTTATACACACACACACACATGTCGAGGGAGGTTGAGCAACTACACAGTCTGTGACCTTCCCTCAGCAAGCAGCAGAGAAAGAGGAAGTTCCTTCACCCCACCCAGAGACAGAGAGAGTGAGAGAGAGACTGCCAGACTACTTTTCACTGATGAGGAACAATAAGATCTGTAAATAACTCAGCAAAAAATAAAACAGCTTTGTCACAATCACACAGAATATGCCTCACAGACAGCAACACAGCATATATAGGCAAAATAATCTGTCACTGTCACATCAAATGCATTTGGAATCCATAGGCCAGATTTATGCTTGTTATGCAAGGTTGAAAATGCCTATTATATATATATATATATAGAGAGAGAGAGAGAGAGAGAAATAGATATAGATAGATGTATAGATATACATAAAAAATTATCACAGTTTCCAAAAAATGTTAAGCAGCACAATCATTTTTTTTAAATGTATAATAATAAGAAATGTTTCTAATGCACCTAATCAGCATTTAGAATAATTGCTGAATGATTATGTGACATGAGTAATGGCTGTTAAATATTTAGCAATGCCATCACAGGAAAAAAAAGCATTTTACAATATATATTAAAATAGAAAACATATTTCAAAATTTGTAAAATATTTCACTATATTACTGAATTAAAAAAAAAAAAAAAAAAAATTAGCATGAAAGACATCTCATAACACAAATATAAAAAATTCTGACCCCACTGACAATTTCAGGCCTCAGTCTTATTCTACAAACATCTTAGTGGCATATTAAATTGTGTGGAAGCCATTATGCAGTTATCAATATCAAATCGCCAACTCTTCCTGGCAAAGGAGTGACCAGGCGGGCGAATGTAAAAATACACAGTATCTCCCTCTCTCTAGATGGATGTACAGATGTATACCACTTCCGTTTCCAGACGGTTTGAGAGTGTTCCCTCTTGTGTCTGGTGAGAGGCAGGAAAGCTCTTGAGAGGAATAAAAGCCTCCCTTTGGGGGGTCTGATAATGTGATAATGCAGAGAGCTCCGGGACATTTTGGTCTCACTTGAGACAGAGGGAAACAGCTCGATGTTAACGAGACAACGTCATTCACCGTAAGGGCCCATTCAGTCGACAAACCAATTATGACACACATCATCGGTGCAAAAGAGACAGAAAACTGCAAATGTGTGTAAACACACTGAAGTGCAGGACTAAGTTTACATTCTCTCAATCTATTCATACAAGGAAAGTAAGTGGGTGAGAGCTGGTGTTTGGAGGAGGTGGTGGAGGGCTGATCACAGAGAGATGGGAGGGAGGAGATGTTGGTGAATGCAACTCTTTGTTGGTTCATATTCCGTTTCCACCACAATACTCCAATCCCTGCATCATCAGCTCCATTCAGGGAAAACAGTTAATGCAAATGACCAGGCCTGCTATTCACTGAATGTTTATGTGTGTGTGTGTATTGGAGGGGGGCACACTACTAAAAAACTTTTCCTCTAATCCTCTACCTCACAAACAGGACCCTGTCTGGTGCAAGAGTTAAGCATTAGGGCCCCAAGGGTAAGAAGAGCCGCCACACATGTGAGTAACCCGAGACTGGAGACAACCCAAAGCAGATAAACATATAAAACAACCAGCCTGAGACTGCTTTATCGGATTATTCCTTCTAAAAATATTCCGAAATGAACTTTATGATGCATATTTAAGCAGTAAACTTGGTTGGAGTGCAGCTCGGAGAACTTGTTTTTCCCTCAGCAGTATTGTGATTCAACTCTGAATGGCCCGATCATTAAAAACACATCTACTGTCAAGTACCTGTGATAGCTAAATGACCCATTTTTTAATTACCATAACATGACACCATTGCCGTGGGACATGTGGAAGTCATTGCTGGGCTTGAGAGAGACAGATGGAGGAAAGAGATGATAAAAAAAACTAGACAGAGAGAGAGAGAGCAAGAGAGAGATGAGGACTAAGTGCCCTGGCCTTTAATGGCTCTAAATGATTGTTTGTTTACACACTAAGCACTGTATCTACAGTAAAGACCAATAGGACAGAGGTCATGACACTGAGGGTTAGTTAATGGTCAATTAAATGCAGCATGTGCACAAGTAGAAGTCACCTAGATATGCTATCTGTGATTTTTTTGCATGGGTCTACTCAAATTAAATATTTCATGCCATTAAATTTAGGCCACTGTGATGGCTATTCTATCTCAACGTCCGCCCACAGATTCTATAACTCACCCCTCTCCCGGATATCAGGTTGTAACATTTGGACTGGGAAACCAATATCATGATAGCTTCTGGAGTCTGAAGACTGGGTCACCCAAGAACTGACACTCTTGGACCTTTTCCAAGCACTCATCTAAAGAGGGAAGCTGATGCTACTTGGAATATGCCAGCGCAAAACCTAAGACATACAAATTTCACCCTGGTGGTGGGGCTTTAAACATCTCGTCTGCCAACTTTAAGACTGTTGCTTCAATACCAGTAGAGGTGATTCATGGACATCACCACAGTGCCCCAGAGCACTTAACCTCAAGTTGTGCCAAGGGGACTGTCTCTATAAGACGTGCACTGTATGTCTGCCAAATACCTACTTACTGTTTAGTCTGAAGTTTGTGTCATCAAAGAACTGACACCCTTGGCCTATCTCCAAGCATTCATCTGAAGACAACTATGACGAGCCGTTTTAACGATATCTATTTTTATGCTACTTATATTTGGATTACTTTAAGTTAGTGGAATATTTTCAATTTCACTAGTTCCTTACATCACTAGTTTCAGTTGCTTTTTTACTTGCAAGATGCAATTAGTCAGAATGTCTACAACACACTAGTGTAGGCTATAATAGTATGATACAACTAATTCTATGGAAACAGTCACAGATAGCAAACTATTTCTAGAAAGCCAAAATTGATATGAATACATCATGAATAGTTAGTAAATCTGAAATTGGTGCCAGTATAATGGGAAAACATAAATTGGTATCTGAAGGAAAGATGCAAAGTTGTTTGCCACTACCGAGAAGTACTATATTGCAATTATACTTAATACTTGGGACTAACATAGCCTAATTACAGAATATGTTTGTAATGAAAAGTTATTAATGAAATTGGAAAACATGGTTATTGGCTATACTAGGCAGCAACTAGTAACATAGAAACTAATTAGTTCTAAGAGATTAAACGACTTGTCATGGACATCTAACACTTACCGTACACTAAAACAAAAATTAAACAGTTTATCCTGATGCAGCGCAAAATGTATATATAAAAAAAAGAAAACTAGCTCACCCGTGATGCTTTCCGCTTGTATTTATTGGCGAAGTCAAATTTCTCCTTCATGTCATCCAGGAGCTGCTCCAGACGCGCTTTCTCCTCTTTCCCCGTGTAATCCGGGCTCAGGAGGACATACGCCCTCCAGTTGGCCGAGTCAAAGCCCCAATGGCAAGTCCTGTTCTCCAGCGATTTGTGACTGTGAACCACGAATTTCTGGGTCGGGTACATAAGTCTGCAGTCCATGCATTGGATGCAGGGAGCGTTGGGACTCGTGTAGAGCTCCGGGACCAGCAGACCCTTACACTTCCCGAAGCACTCGTGATAGATCTTGAAGCTCTTCTCGGTGAGTTCCAGCTCGATGGAGCCGTACAGCTCCTTCTTGGAGTGCGGCGGGTACGTCCCCACGTAGATGAGCGCGTTGCACAGGCGCTCCGAGTCTGTCTTGGTGATGAGTCCGCAGGAGGGCGCGGAGAACGGCAGGATGCCCATCACCTTCAGGATCTCCAGCTGGTCGGCGGTGCAGCGCGAGCAGTAGATGTGCAGGTCATCGCACACCGAGTTGATCTGCTGGAGCGAGAAATCCCGCAGCACCGTGTTAAGGATCTGCGGCAGGCACAGGCGCTTCTCGCCGCCCACTACGAAGCACGAGATCGTCTCGCCCTCCAGGACCGTCTCGCACCTCTCGGTGGAGCGGTCGGACGGGATGAAGAGCGGCCCGGGCATCACCGGAGGAGGCTGCATGGGGGGGAGGTGCAGCACAGGCTCCGGGACGTCTTTGCCGTCTTTCTTGAAGAGCAGGTCGTGTTGCCATCTGGCCGAGAAAGCGGCCGGTCCTCCGAGAGAGCTCATGGAGCTCAGGTGAAACTGTTTGAGAGTTTGTTGCAGTCCCGGGTGAGGCTGGAAACTCTGTCGCGCTACTGTTTCCATGTTTCAAGCACCGCGTTGTCGTTGAAACCGAGCGTCTGGAGAGAAATACGACTCAAAGGTCCAGGTTCCGCGTCTCTAAATCCAAGTATGTGAAAACAAGCACAAGAAGGCCGATAGGGCTTCATCAAATCCCCACTCAGACGAAGGTTTCCACCGGCGTGTCTTCTTCCCCTGCAGCGGGCTTCCTCCTGTCCATATCCACAGACAGACGCGTACAGAAAAAAAACTCAAGTGTAACACAAGCAAAAGCCCGCAAGATGCAGCAAAACCATCCCACGGTGGAGCCGAACTTGTCCCACGTCAAATTCAGGAGTCAAATACACAACCCGCCAACTTTAAATCCGTATTTTCCCTGTGAGTAGAGATCGCTGCAGCCGGACGGCGCGTCTCCTCCGCTCCTCTGCCCCTGCAGTTCAGTATGACTAAGTCAGTAAGCACAGTCTCTCTCTCTCTCTCTCTCTCTCTCTCTCTCTCTCTCTCTCTCTCTCTCTCTCTCTCTCTCTCGCTCTCTCTCTCTCTCTCTCTCTGTGTTTGTGTGTGTCTGGCTCAGTCACTGAATCCCAGCCAAGAATGTGACTGACTCCGCAGGCTGTGGCTGTTCCAAGAAACAGCCTTCACTCCCCGATGGTGTAGAGACAGTCACTGTATTTAAAATATCACTATTTATATTTACTTGTTTTTTTTAATTACTTTTTGTTTAATAATGTCTTATTTGTAAACTTCATTCATAGAAATTTATCACATTATTCTATTAATTTTAATTTATTAACTGATTTATTAAATGTACTATTGATTTAAATTGTCTTAAAATGTAAAAAAAAAAAAAAAAAAAAGACAAAAAAGGCAAGGTAATAATATTGACATTTTTCTTCATCATAAATACATTTAAAACACATCGCAGATTTTCACTGTGGCACCACTTGTATTTTACCTAAAAAAGAAAGCTGCTGCAATTAAACCTTAAATAGCTGTACATTAGTGCAATGAATATTTTAAATGAAAGTCACAGTTGGAGGAAGTAAGAACATTTTGTAGGCAGGCTGGGCAGTATGTTGAATCAGTGGGTTGATGGGTGGAGTCCGAAACAGACGCTCTAATTTAGACTGACTGCGGTCTGAGTTTGTAAGCTTTGGTTTTCCTGAGAGTTTTACACTGAAATGAGTACAGCAGAACTTGGAAAATACTGCGACTACATGACTAATAAACACAAAAATGTTGTTTCACAATATTTGTATGATATGATAAACCAACTGTAATGTTTTGTCACTAATATCAAACAACTCCAAGCACATCAAGCAATAATAATATTACTCACAACATCACCATTCTCCTCATAATTATCATGTTTTTATAGTAAATGGATGTTAATTATATAAAATAAGATTCAGTGCCACTATTACAACATTTTGGGTTTATGTCACACAGACATTCAAAAATCTTAATCCACTCCCTTTCTGTGAATAATAGCCTACTGTGACCTATATATTTACCTCTTATTTTAATGTATGTATATCTATGGATGTTATGTCTGTATATGGTAATGGGCCATATTTTATTCACATTTCCTGTCACACTACAGTGCTGTACATATTCCAATGATTTATTAATAATTCTAGATTGAGTCCAACGGCAAGCATTAGGTCAATGTAATCTGTTGCAGTAGCACCCTCTAGCTCCAAGGGGATGTTACTGCAGGTAGACCACATTGGGACAAATGTATAAACTGTATAATGTGCATAAATGATGTTTTATCTGCATTCACTTTGAACTAAATGTGTTACCTGTTCTTAATTCAGATACACTGAAAAATTTCACAATTTTCTCTCATACTCATATACTATTTTCTTGTAAAACACACTCCAATAATCTTTTATGTTAAGGCTAAATGTTTTATTTACAACTTCAAAAGATATATTTTTTATACTAGCTTTAGTTTTTCCACAAAAGTCTATATCTGATCTTACATCTTCATGATAATGTGATGAGAGAAGGGAATTTCTTTTTAACAGTGCCTCATATTCCTTCTTTGTAAAAAAAATGTTTTTTTTTTTCGGGGGGGGGGGGGGGGGGGGTGATTTGTGTCTTGGATTTAGCAAAAGCCCTGCAAGATGGACCAAAATATGATCATTTAAGTCTCGGCTGTCTCTCACATTTTTGCACACATATGGAAATATATTCAAATGGGTGGTGTGAACACGAACTGCTGACCTAAACTCTTTTTCTTTTAATGGCAAATAATACTCATCCATCATAATGGATGCACAATCAAAAAATGAATAACATCATAAACTTTTTTTCATCCCATTAAGGCTGCTCGCTTTAGACATTTCAGTATTTGAATAATATTCCTTTTTTGTTGGCTACCAACATTAGTTAGATTCAGAGCAGCACATACAAGCTTTATTTAGACAGCCGTAAATAGCAGATGAGTAGAAAACAACAACAACAACAAACTATTTATGATCTTGAGAGAGAAATCCATTTTGTTACTATAGAGACAGGTTTGTATAAGCCAGACCCCTAAAATGCAAATGCATTGGGATTGGTTGTCTTTTGTGTAGGCGTCATGACATGTCTGCAGTAATTACATTGCAGAAGAGTCAATTACCTATTTAAATTTATGCAGTGACAAATTAAATGGCAGACACATTACGAATGTTTGCTTTCATGCACTGGTAACAGTGTGGGAATCAGTGAATCAGACTTGGTAATTCATTTATTTTATTAAAAAAAAACAGCCAACACACTTATTTACTCTGAAAGAGATGGACAAAAATGGAACAAAAAGGTGTGAATAATAATATTTGATTTGGTAGGTTGCAATAAAAAGGTTATGAACTGTACTGAGAGCGGTTTAAGACAGATTTGGTGTGTGGTTGTTGTTGTTGACAGCCAGTTTTCTCAGCCCAAGCTACACACCACCACCACCCTCTTAACAAACAGGATCAAAATATATCTGGTAGGCTCAGATAAGAAGAAACCAAAGACATGTGCTGCATTACTGCAGTTTATTCAGCTTTTAAGAAGCAGAATTATATGCAGTGAAACATGCCGATGATTTGTAAACACACACATTAGTGGTGGCGGGCATACATCTCTCTTTCTCGCTTCTGTCAGTACAACCTGTGCCAGCTGTCTGACAAGTCAAAGAGCCGTCAGAGTTGTGACCTTTTTGAGAAAGGGCAGACCTGTGGCTTAATAATTGTAGTGAGAGGTAGTGCCCACATCTCTCCTTGTAGGCGACACAATTCCTCCAGTTACATGCTGGCAGCTTGGCAGGGGCAGAGGTTTGGTAACAGATACTGGCTGAGAAGATCTCTGTCAGACTCGTTTTGTGAACAGTGTCTTAAAGGTTTCTTTTTTGTCAAATGTAGATAATGCTTCCTACTAGCTCAGCATAATATGCCACTTTAGGTAAGCAAATTATGCGGCTTTGTGGTGCTTTCAAAACATTGCTGAAATTGCTAATGGCACCAATGCTGAATTTAGTGTGAGAAAAAAACGTAATGACGTCACCATCAGTGATGACGTACAAAGAACCAATGAGAATGATTCATTGAAACAAATCATTCAAAACAGCCAGTTCATGTTTTTGTCAATGATTCAGATTTCTCATTGCTATTTGGAGCCGTCTGCGTACCACAGCAACATGGCACAAACAATGGCGGAGCTATCAATAGATGACATATTGAATATAACATAGATGAAAACGAGGCTGAGAGTTATAGACTTGCAATCTTTACAATGACATCCACTGGTCATAGATCACATACTTTGGACAACACAACTTTCAAAACTGTGTTTAGACAAGTTCCTCTTGTAGGTAAACACACTTGCCAGTAAATATAATTCTTATTCTGACATCTTCTCAAGCACATTAGCCATTCATTAATCTCCTCAATCACTTTCCTATTCTCCTTTTGCCACCTCACACTTCTTCCACGGTGCATTAAGAAAGCTTGCTTTTGGAAGGAATTGGATAGCGCCCGCTATTTTTACATTTTTCATCATTCATCAAGCAACCATGGCGACGGCTCACAACATTGCCTCACACAAGTCCTAATGACATAAGCGCTCTTTCCTGGATGCCGTCTCCCCGGCTCCATCCCTGAACAGACTTACTCAAAACTCATCTGCTATTGTACTCTCTCACTGTGTGGCTATGGAACCATCAGTGTCAGCATTAGAACCTTCTGGAATTCTCATCCAGAGGAGAGAGATGGTTCCAAACCTTGCCTCAGCCTCTCCAGAGCTCAGAGCTGCGGCACCTTATATGGATCATTTATTTTGGTGATGGCCACCAGAAATCATCTCTCAGTACCCTATAGAGCAAACAATTAAAAACAAAAACAAAAAGAGGGGGCGGTAGCTCTCTCGCCTTGGGCACCAAATAACCTAGAGCCGGCCCTGCCAACAAATACATACAAAATATGTCAAAATACCCGTCTTGGAAAGTATGTTCGAAAAAACAATTGGTTATGTCTTAAGTGAAAGTAAACAGTTGAGAAAAAAATCGGATGTGTATTATATTGGATGCATTCATTGTCTCTTAAAGTGACCGCACCTTATTTAGCTGCTGTAATGTTAATCCAAGAAAATTCAATTAAGAAAATCACTCACTGCTCTTGACTGAATTGCTCCGTAGTTTTAACAAGAATGAGTGCAGAGTCAAACCAAAAATTATTCAGACACCATATATTATAAAAAAAAAAAGAAAAAAGTTTTAATAGTATGTGCAGGACACTATAATTAATTTAGGTAAGTGAGAAAAATATTAAATAAATAGCAAAATAAAGCGAACTGTGACATATTATACCCCAAAAAAACCTTAATACAGTGGACAACTAGTGAAATTGATAGAAAAAAATGGGACCAAAAATTATTCAGACACTTTGACCTCATGTTTTGCTTATGTGTTTTTTTTCTTTAATTGCTAATGCAACCTTTTCACACCACAGACTGAACAGAATTAAGCATTGCTTGGTAATTGTTCAACAAAGTATTGATAGTTGTGTAAATATTGCCATACTAACAGTTGTCTAATGTTTGGTTTGATTGTTATCCATTACATATCTTTCTATCAAAGTTATCTGATATTATCAAGATGAATTTGTTCTGACAGTTCAACTCTGATTTCTTATCATATTTTATTACCATTTTATAAACTAGAGCAAATAAACTGTGATAATGTAAGACATGTTGAAGGTGTCTGAATACATTTTGGTTTGACAGTTAATTAAATTTTTACAGTGAAGACTATGCAGTGCTATTTTACATTTAATTATTTGTTTTCTGTACCTGGACACCTACAAACATGAAACAACTTAAACATTGTGCAATTAGCACAAATAAATAAATAGAATGAACATATAAATTAAACAATTTCAAACAGGGCCCACCGGTACAACCTGCACCGGGGCCCCGCAAACCCCAGCTACGGCCCTGTTCTGGAACACCAGAGACTAGAAGACTGAGATCAGCTTTGGCACTAGAGATGTTTAGCTGGCTCTTTAGGTGAAGCCAGAACATACATGCGCACACTCTCATGAACATCTTGGCAAAACAGTTTCACTAAGCTGTGAGATGAAGTGTTGGTGGACAGTATCATGCATTCTATCACCTCCTTCAAATGTCCAAAATCAAATTAGTCATTTGATGGAGAAAGACATTTTGTTTTCCCTAAATGAAATGGATTTGAGTGTTTGCGCCTTGGGTGCTGGTGGAGCGCTGTGAGATGGATATCACAGCCACGGTTATATAACACTCACCCCTGGATGTGATGTCATCCCTGCAGATGTAGAGCAGAGGATCCAGTTCAGATGGGATATATATTTATGTGATGCTTTATGAACACTTGATTCTTCATTTTGATTGATGAACATAGCAACATTTAGCAGCTGTTATTGTTGTTGTACTGTAGTCTGAAGTATGCAAAGTATTACACAACATAACATAACACACACATAACACTGAATTCTGGGACTTGAACAATAATGAGGTAGTACAAGTGATTGCTTCTGATGGAAATTCCCTGATACTGTGACAAACCAGTCTTTAGATGTACAAACGTTATCTACAAATGAATCTGTGTTTTCAGAATTATGAGTTTTTTAAAGAATATTTCCATTATAAGTGGAATTACTTTTGATCCAAATCAGGCAAAGTTGACGTCTTGCAATGTGACATGCATAACACATGCTGTATAGTTCTTTTTAATTGAGAGACTACATGGAATATTTGTATTTTTAATTTATTCATATAATCCTATCTGAATATAATGTACACAGAAATCATTGTTTACACTCTGTATCATTGTACTCCATTCACAGTATAAACTAGTATCATGTTATTTTATAAATGTACAAATTTCAGTAAATAAAATTGAATGTTCATTGTTAATTCATGTTTATTCATAATACATTAAGGTATTTTTAATTAATTAATTATGGTAACATGAAATAACAGTGAGCAATATTTTTAAACATTTAATAGTCTTTGTCAGTGTTCATTAAATACAAATGTTCATTTTTTTAGTTCATGTTAGTAGTGCATAAGCTAATGTTAAAAAAATACATCTTTTCATTTTAAAGCTGAAACCTTAATGTGGAGTGTTAATTTATACAACCCGAATTGTTAAAAAGTTAGTATATGCGGAAATAAACATGGACCTATATTAGTTATTGCTGTAAAAATTTAATTAATACATTTTAAGTTTGTAAATTTAATTGGACTTGATTGTAAAGTGTCTTTGAAGTTTTCTTGTAGATTCATATACTTTTTAAGCAAGAATTTTTGGTAACACTTTAGAATAGGTAACACCTATTAGTTGCTTATTAGCATACATATTACTAGATTACTCCATATATTAGTGCTAATTAAGAACATATTAATGCCTTATTCTACTTGACCTTATTCTACATCCCTAATCCTACCCAATACCTAAACTTAACAACGACCTTACTAATTATTAATAAGCAGTAAATTAAGAATTTATTGAGAGAAATGTAGTAGTTAATAGTTAACAAGTGTCACCTATTCTGAAGTTACCGAATTTTTTGTCTTAAAGTCAAAGGAACTGTTATATATTCACACACCACTGCTTTACAGGCTTTTATAGGTGTCATTTTGACCTTGCTGTCATCTTTAACCAATGCCAGCTCTCCAAAAAGGCTGTTTATGAACTTTTTTTGCCTGTAGATTTGGGAGCACTTCTCAGAAAGAGGAAACACTATGTTAAAACATGGCATACTGTGAGTATACTTAAAGAGCGTAGGAAGAGAAACACTAAGAAGGACAGTTATTCATCAGAACGGGTCAAAAAGTCACCAGATTCTTGCGAGGTCTGAGAGCAGCACTCCTTCGGCGTGGTGGGCAGCACTGAACTTCGCAGAACAAGGCAGCACTTTGTTGCGAGTGCAGGGCTGGCGTGCGCCGCTGGCCGCTCTCTGCCCGCCGTGTGTACATTGGCCAGACTGCAGAGCACAGCAGAACACAGACAGCCTCGTGAGAGAGACACAATGAACACTCTTGTCCAGGATAGGACAGATAGAGAAAGAGGCAGATATAGAGAACGAGTTTCTGAGGGCGTCGATATGAGCCGAGGGCAAGACTGGTGATGAAGCGATGGAAATCTTGATGAAGGGGATCAGGGTGGGTTGGCACGCAGAGATTCGCGGAATGGTTTTGAGGTTTGCTGCTGGGAAGCATCAAGCCGCCTGGGTTGGAAAAAGGATTAGAGAGGAAAGGAAGGAGTCTTGAAGGGAAAGGGAATACAAACAAAAGAATGCAACTGGAAATGAGTGGCGTTTGGTGAGGAGGAAGGATCTGTCATTTGGAGTCGTACTGTAAACGGTCACTGGAATGTCAAATTTGAGACCTGGTGACCTCGCAGTTTATGTGTGCTTGTTAGCCGGTAGCTTTTTAAAACAAACTGTTCCTCAGTGGGTTTTTTTTGTCTGCATACATAAGTTAATTACTATAATAGAGTTATTCATTAGTAGTTTGCTTTATACGCGACTACAAAACACTACAAAAAAGCAATCAACTATTCATTAGTGAAAAAATCTGCAGTCTTAGGAAAAAAAGCGCATGAATCCTAACAGTGATGTTTTTAGGCAACACATGGGAAGAATTATTGGATACCAAGAGAAAATCTGATAGGAGAAGCATAAATTATTAAAGTGTTTCTTTTTGAATTATATCAGGGGATCAGCTACATTGTAAACAGCTTCTCTACAGTCCAAAACTTACATCAACATCCATTATTCCCAAATTGTTTTTTGAGAGACGGTGAGGGATCAATTATTATGACTCAAAAATCTGATTTTGTTTCCAAAACTGCTCATTGTGCAAGAGAGAAATGGCCTTTGCTGTAGCACCCTTGTGTTTGCATGTACAAACCACATATTACTGGAGCCAGAGATGATTTTTCTTCTGTTATTGTGTGTTGGATTATGTGTGTGTGTTTGTGCTGTTCGCTATTTATGTGTTTGGTTTTTTTTTCAGGTTTACCCAAATGGATTGCGATGGACATCTTGCACAATATTTATCAGAGATTCATAAGGATATTATTTGGTGATTAAAAGGAAATTCTGTTATATTATTTTAGGTACCTGTGTTTTCCTGTGCTTGCAAAGTATTACCTTAGCGTTTTGATTACTGCAACCAGAAAACCTGCTAAAGGAAGAGTTTACCCAAAATCAACGATTTGCTGAAAGTTTACTCACCCCCAGGCCCAAGTTTTTTTCTTCATCAGAACAGATTTGGAGAAATTTAGCATTACATCTCTTGCTCACCAATATATCCTTTACAGTGAATGTGTGCCATCAGAATGAGAGTCCAGACAGCTGATTCAAACATCACAATAAACCACATATAATTCACAAAACTCCAGTCCATCAATGTATGTCTTGTAAAGTGAAAAGCTGTGTGTTTGTAAGGAACAAAACCTTCATTACAGTGTTGAAAATTATGACTAAATATCTAACCTTTATCACGTGATGAAAACGAGACAAGGTGTGTACTTCTAACATGTTTGGTTGGTAAAATAAATGTTGTAAATTCAAATCAGAGCATCTTTCGTGTCTGGAATGGATGTATTCTTGAGTCTATAAGGTAACAATAATATAATAAAATAACTTTGTTTGAAATGGGGTTTTTTTTCATCTATTCTACTAGGTACTAGATACTATATTGACTGTGTTAAATAAAATTGCATTACTAAAAAGAGACTAAAATACAATTTTCATTGACGAAATGTCATCAGTTTTCTTCGACTAAAACTACGACTTTTAGTTGACAAACTTGACTAGACTTAAAAGAGTATGAACGTGACTAAAACCAATAAAAGCTAAAATGACAGCTTCACACAAAGACTAGACTAAAACTACAATTAAAACAGGCCACCAAAAATCAACACTAGTTTTAACTTTAAACCATCACTTCTGGCCAAAATACCAGTCCATAATCCACAATAACACTTCCTCCAGTGAAAAGAAGCAGCCGTTTTAAATTAAAAATTTGTTTTTATTACAAACACAATTTATGGATTACTCCCATTACTTGTGGATTATTATGATGTTTTTATCAGATGTTGGACTCTAATCCTGATGGCACCCAATCACTCCATTGGTGAGCAAGTGATGTAATGCTAAATTTCTCCAAACCTGTTGAGATGAAGAAACAAACTCATCTACATCTTGGATGGCCTGAAGTTAAGTACAGTTTCAGCTAATTTACATTTTTGGGTGAACTATTCATTTTCTATTCCTAAGTATTTCTTATTAAATGTAATTGATAAATATACATTGTGCAATAAAGACAACATTGGACATGCTCTCTCACAGACCAGTGTTTTTTTTTTTTCATTGACAGAAATCATGAGACAGGAAATGTGGTCATTACAATGAACATTTACTGATTTACAGTTGTTATCTAAGATGCTTAAGACTTAACTTCGTAAAACCAAAGACATGTTCACATCTCTCTCTCCCACCCTCAGTCGACAGGAACTCTACTAGAGCTTTCATTTACAATAATTTATAAAACAAACACTTCAAATATAAAAGGATTCCAATGTAGCACATTGATAAGAGAGTCATTTGCTTATGGAAAGAACCAGAGAAGAAAAAAAGCAGGAAAAAAACTTGTGACAGATTTTGTATTTGGCAAGTTGATAAATCATGGAAATTTCTTGCTTAAAATGTTGTCAGGGACAGGATCTTGTATTTTATTGCAGTCTTGGCCTCTAAGGTTGGGACACCGGATTTAGATATCTCTTATAATGATGCAGAAACAGATTTATTTCTTTTTTATGTGTATTTATGTGAGAGAGAGAACATTTTAAGGGTTAAATTATATCACATATAATTGCAATTATGCCAAACTCATTTCAGTTAAAATATAAACATGAATAAAACCCAAATAAAGGACAACAATAAATCTGACACCGTTTCATGTGGATTCTCTACATTAGGTCAAGCTGGTGGAAAATTAAGTTGTTGGTCGGATGAAGATGGTTTATTACTTTGTCACTTGTAATATACCATAGTACCTGTTTTTGTAAAAATAATCATTGGTTTACAGTAATAAAAAAAATTATGCAAATTATGAGCTAAATAATGTCATGTAGGACCATATTTATGTTAAAAACCTGAAAATTTGCACAATGGTCTTGTCAAACTATACTGGAATGCCACTTGTTGGCAGTTTGCATTCAAATAAAGTTCCCGTTACAAACAATCCAATATCATTCAAAAATAGTAGTGTTCAAACAAATTGTGTGCCTGTTTTTGCACCATCTTTTCATTAGAGAGCTGAAAACATGGTGGGGAAATCTGGCTTTTCTCTCTGCCTCGGTATCATTAGTTTGTCATGTTTGTTATCTCCCAGGCCATTCTTTGTTCTTAGCCTGTCTGCTAATCTCACTACAGTCTGACACAAAAGCAGCTAATTAATCCTGTTAACATGGCAGCAATTCTTCATACAGGTCTGATTTCATCAAAGCGTTCCCGAGTGTGTCGTCTTCACGCTGCAGTTATAATAAAAAATAAAAAACCTGGGATTAAATGCAATGGAAGATAGAAAACATATCTAGTTGCTCAATAACACAATACCTTATCACTGTGGGGGATTAATCAGTCAAGCTAGCCTGTGATTGGCTGTTTTTATTCTTTAACGGGAATTTTGAAATTCATTTTTAAGAGCTTTTTTGTGTGGCCTGGAATCTAAATGGACATAATGGTTTAGTTGTGTTTTAAAGTGTGTAGGAGTGTACGGCTATGTTTGTAATAGAATACTAACAAGCTTCTCTCACGATCTCTGGAGAATGTATTCTGTGCACAGTATGCATGGGATACCCAGATGACTTACTACATTTGCCAAGACACACACAGTGCAGAATAACATATCCCATAATGCAATACACACAACCTGACCTTTCATTTCCATCTTTTTTTTTGGCTCATTATCTTGCCTGACTGATTGATTTTAAAATACAAAATAGTCATTATCAGTTGCTTGTATGCAACATCACAAGTTAACGTGACAGTGCAGCTTATTAATGTCTGAAAAGTGTTTCTTGTGGAATATTGACTATTATTTCTCCTCCTATTAATAAAAATAGTAGATAGAATACAGTATATACTACTACTATAGTATGTTAAAACTCCATTCCGAACACAGCCTATCACTGAATGATAAAATAGGTGGGTAAAATGGGTTGAATTTGAGTATTTGATTGCGACTGCAAAGACAGTTCTACCATGTGTTTAGGTCATCTGAGATTCAGTCACAACACTGTTGCACAATTTTACCACCAAATAACACCAGCGACATGATGTACAAACCCCTTGTTTGTGTTTTCTCTCACGCTCCACAACATCTCAACAGCATTTGAGTTATTGACAGATCACATGAGTACTAAAAAAAAAAAAAAACCTCTTATCAGCATGAGGAGCAGCCATTTGAGTAATATAGTATGGCTGTAATGAACTCTACTGCAATATTAAACCCAGGCTCAATGGGAAATAAACGCGCCTGTGGCGATATTTATGCAAAATTTCATTGTTTTTTGAATGCTTAATGACACTTTAAATTAGAAATGTCCAGTAAGTGTCATTTAAGCCGTATTCTGTTTTATCGGAGACAGATGGACATGAATCTGGCAATGTTTTATTATGTTAATGATTGCTGTGCATGCTGCGGCAGTTCAAAATTGAAATTTCCAGTGATGTTAATGCTCTATCGCTTTTGAAAACAATATACCGATGTTAATCTTAATTGAAGTGTTAACAAACGCAAACATGAATGATTTTAGCTTGCTTCTACAAGTCTTTGAGGTCTTTTATCCTAACTTTGGTTTGCGGGACTCAAACCTGAGTGCTTCCAATCGCAAGTGCAGTGCTGTACCGGGTGAGCTACAGAGCAAGTTTACTATAAGGGAAAAAAATACATGTCGGTGATGTGATGCAAATATCAAAATGTATTACAAATCATGCTCTATCAAACTGTTTTGAGGTCATAACAAGGAACTGTGCAAAAATAAGCATTTATTAGTCAATAATCTGCCCCCTAATAATTTGGAGTTTTGCAAAAATATGGATAGAGGAATATTTTTTTCCCAATGAGCTAAGGTTGGTAATATTACTTCTTTTCAGATGTATTTGGGCTTTGTGATCATTCAGTGTCTAATCTTCATGTTTTGTTTTCAACATCTGTATTAGTGTGTCTATGTTTTATGTTTTATATATATATATATATATAATAACACCTGCAGCCCACTTTCTCAGTGGATGGTGCATTGAAAATCAACTCCAATCTAATGTGGAGTTCAGAGCAGTTTGGAGCATGGTGAATTTTGGATCTTTGAGGCACTTCTTCAAAAAACACATTTTATCTCCCATTTAAAACCAACATGGGTGGTTAAAAGCCTGTGGCTTGAAGCACAACTACCCACTGTGGATGAAACCATCATGATCATGAATTAAAATGTGCCACTTTGCATCATAGAAGGCATCATAAATTCTTTGTTTGGCTACCTACACTATAATACAACCTTTTTTTTTTTTAGCTTTAAAAATTATACATTCTTGTTTCGCTTGAGGACAAGCCTCATACAAGATTTAAGAAAATAAAAAAAAAACAAAAAAACAACTCAAACAAAATAAAAGTCAACATTAAGTTAGAACTGTCATATTTAGCAAGGGTTGGTGGGAAATGTAGTCTGATGGATGCAGGCACACACTGAAGGAACTAACTTCAGTCCCAGTTAACAGTGCACACGGACGCATGGGCGTAAAAATGAAAGAGGATGCTGGGAAGCAGGAAGACAATCAACAGTTGAAATTTAAGGGAATAGTTGCTCCAGTTATTTCTTCTTCCAGTATAACCCCAAAATAACTTAAGGAGGGTCCAAAACGTGAAGTCTTAGTGTTGCTTTTTGTCTTGAACACAGTTTTAAGGAGAAGATCAAATCTGTGAACACAGTCTGAGCTAAACTCAGCTGTAGTAGTCTTGTGGAGCCGCAGGCAGAGAAACATCAGCCGTATTGTTCTTCCCTCATACGGTTTCTTCAGTGGAGAGCAGCAGAGGATTAATGTACTCGAATCCCTCAAACTCAGACTGGTCTATTCTCTTTATCACATCCCTGAGGAGAGAAACCAACATTATTAATGGAAGAGCTACAATTCAACTGTACATGACATGTCCCGCAATACGGCTTAAAGCAGAAATTAAGGGAAAAGTGAAGGTAGTTTGCAGTTGCTAATAAGCATTGCTAGTGGCATCACATCGTTTACATGTATATTTAGCTGACACTTTTATTCAAGTGCGGAATATAGAAATTTAACCTAAGGAGGCAATAACACAAGAACAGCTAACACCACAAAAAGTTTCAAACATGGTCAAGGAGAGTATCTTGAATATGTGCTCAATTTGACCTATTTCCAGTACTTCATTTAGTACTTTGCAGTTTAGGGATAATTCAGACATTTGTCTACAAAAGTAAATATGCAGAATAAGTGTTTTCTTGGGAAATATATGATAACATTTGAAAATTTGGGGTCAGTCCCAGAGATATTTTAAAGTGACAGTAATGATATTTATAATGTTACAACATATTTCCGTTTCAAAATAGAATCAAGGAATCCTGAAAAAAAGGCATCACAATTTCCACAACAATATTAAGCAGCACAACTGTTTTCAACACTGATAATAAGAAATGTTTCTTGAGCACTAAATCATCATATAAGAATGATTTCTGAAAGACCATGTGACAATGAAGACTGAAGTAATGGCTAAAATGTATTAAAATAGAAAACAGTTATTTTAAACTGTAATAATATTTCACAATATTACTGTTTGATTAAATACATGCAGCATTGGTGAACAGAAACATTAAACAAATCTTACGGTCTCGCAACTTTTGAACAATAAACGTTTGAAAATATCAGGTATGTTACTTCTTCAGGGAAGTGCTGAACTTTTTTTTCTGCAGGGGAATAGATAAACTTATGAGCACATCTGTAAATGCAGCTGGCTCATCAGAAACAACAACAACCTTTCTCATCTGCATCGGGGGGCTGGATAAACACAAAGAGGGCTCTAACAACAGTAGTGGGCAGACAGAATTTCACTAGAATACAATTAAGAAATTCAGTGGCGTTTTTCTTTTTTATCATTTTTTTTTCACAACGGCAGTGATCCTTTACATGTCTAAAGAGATTCTTGCTGAAATCAGACCTCTTGCTCTTCAGAACCTCAGGAATCCATTGATCTATTTTATCAGTCTGTTGAGGATACCACACTGCTGTAATGCTCCTCCTCTTCTATGGCGTAATGCTGAACCGATTCAAAACTCGTTTATCACATACTGTCAAACACGGTCCGTGGAGGACAATTCTCCTCTGTAACATGCTCTGTAAGAACTGATATTTCACCAGATCCGGGATCAGTGCCGAATTGTGTTTGAGCTGTGTCTGTTTGAATAAAGTCCCCAGAGGGCCACTTGACTGTATGAGGGTGTGTGTGAGGTTGAAATGCCCCCAGCAAGAGTGAAACCTAAAATAACATGAATGACACCTGTATGCCGTAATATCAGGCTCAGGTTTCAAAGGGAGTGCAGGGGGGAAATGTGCGATGCCAAAGAGGAAGAAACACAGAAAGACGGACATCCTGGGCACTGACCAAAATAAACAAGCTTCTTTAATGCACAAATGTTTCTTTATAAAAGAATTTCAAGGTGGAACTTGTTTGAAAGAAAGAAAGCAAGCAAGCTTTGGTACTATTGTTTCAGTTTCAAGACTTCGAACTCCATACTCCATGACACTAGCGACACTTCCTTTCACACAACCTGTTTAAAAACATACGATTATTGTGAAAGTAATGCAAATATTTGGCTTTATGAAAGGAAATAACTTTAAATGAAAGGCATGAGTAGATAAATCACTTATTAGGGGCAAATAAAAATGCACACTAGTAAAAATTTGGGGGTTGGTAAGATTGATCAAAAACAGAGTCATTTTCTGAAATATTACTACAATTTAAAGTTACCTTTTTATTTGAATATATTTTAAAATGTAATTTATTCCTATATATATATATATATTATCAATGTTGAAAATATCAGTGCTTTTTTCAGGAGTCAGGAGAAATTTAGTTAAAAACAGTAGAATTATTTGAAACTGAAATATTTTGTCACATTAAAAATGTTTTTGAATGACTTTACTGACCTCAAACTGTTGAACAGTAGTGTACTTTGTGTAAATTTTGGTAGCTAGATAATAGTGCATTGGGAATCCAAGTTCCTTTATAAGCCGTTTGTGTCAGCATGTAAAAGGGAATCGTGTCTCTAGTCGCAATGGATTTCAGTTCATCCCTTTTCCCCTTCGCTCTGAGACACATCCCACTCTGGACGTGCTTTCCTTTAATCCAGAAGACTAAATCTCTTACAAGGAAGGATTTCACCCCCCACCCTCTTTTTTCGTCTGCCAGATCCATCAAACAAAAAAGGCTTCCATCACTTCCTCCCCCTCCTCCTCTCCTCCACCGTGTGGGACGTCAGGCTTTTCCAGAGCTTGCTCTGCTTTTGAAGTGTCTGGCTGTTGCGTTCCTTTGAAGTCTGCTTGGAAAATGTTGTATTGAACTAAAAACCCGCTGTGGCTCTATAGATTACTGTCTGTCAGTTCATCTGACTGCGGGCCACATGCGTTCTGCTAATTATGAGTGACAGGTTTACCGACAAATTGACTTCAATTAACTTGTATTCTGCAATTGATTGTATACTCAACAGTTCAATGAAGTGCATCTTGGGCTTCTCATGGAGAGTTAAAATATCAAATCACTTCAAGATACAGAATGACTTCATTCGGAACTGAATGCCTGATTCAAATTGAGGTAGTAAACAGGATGAGATTGAGAACTGCATCAAATTAGAATTTAAATCTAAGGAAGAATTAAAATGAATTGAAATTCAAATGGATCAACGGAATGGATGGATAAATTAATGTATGGATGGATGGATGGATGGATGGATGGATAAATGCAATGACAGAATGATGTATGGAGGGATGGATGGATGGATAAATGGATGGATGAATGCACTGACAGAACGATGGATGGATGGATGGTTGGATGGATGGCTAGATGGATAGTTGGAATGATAGAATTATGGATGGCTGGATGGATGGATGGATGGATGGATGGAATGACAGAACGATGGATGGATGGATGGCTAGATGGACAGATGGAATGATAGATGGCTGGATGGATAGATGGAATAATAGAATGATGGCTGGATGGATGGATAGATGCAATGACAGAACGATGGATAGATAGATAGGTAGATAGGTAGATAGATCGATAGATCGATAGATCGATAGATCGATAGATAGATAGATAGATAGATAGATAGATAGATAGATCAATTGATGGATGGATGGATGGATGGATGAAATGATAGAATGATTGATGAATATGATGGATAGATGAAATGATATAATGATCGATAGATGAAATGATAGAATGATGGATGGATGGAGGGATAGATGGAATGATAAAATAATGGATGGATATCTCCAATCGTTCTGGTGACCAACAAGGTGAGGATGCACCATCTGAGGAAACCCTGGAGCAACAAGTGGTGCACTTCATGAAGAGTAAAACCATTCCTCTGGACAGTCAACAAATTTCAGCATGTTACATTCTTCCAAGTAAGGACAAAAAAACTAAACCTAAAATTATTGTCAAGTTTGCAAGTAGAAGGCACAAGGTGGAAATCCTGAAGAAAGCTAGAAAACTTAAAGGCACCGGAGTGTATTTAAATGAGCACTTGACAAAGAAAAATGCAGAAATTGCTTGGACCAGCCATACCCTGAAAAAGGAATTTAAAATTCATTCAACCTGGACCAGGAATGGAAAAGTTTTCATCCAGACGAATGGACCTCTGGAAAAAGTCAAGGTGATTATGGTGAGAAAAATGAAGGACCTGGATCTGTACAAATGATAATAGTGAGTGCATCATTCTTTTTTTTTTTGCTTGATTATTGGATCTCTTATAAGGAACTCATGACTTTTTCATTTAAGACTGAAGCCTTTGCAAGTGTTGATTATATAGAACGTGATACATATGATTTTGAAAATAATGTGGATCCAGAGTCTAATTTATTTAATCATATTAGGAACTCTTGTCAGTATTACACTGAAGAACAATTTGATGAGGTACAAATTGAACAGGCATTTTCTTTTATTCATTTCAATTGCAGAAGTTTATCAAAACATTTTTCTGAAATCAAACATTTTTTGGAGACATTTAAAGGAAGAATTAAGTTAATTGCTTTATCTGAAACATGGATAAAGAAAGGCAAGGAGGTTGATCTGAAATTAAAGGGCTATGATTTATATGTCACCAACAGAGCCAATAGGACAGGAGGGGGAGTGGCCCTCTATACCTATAATGAATTGAAATGTAGACCAGTTAAATGCATGACAACATCCATTAATGATTTAATGGAAAGTGTAGCTGTAGAAATAGAATTAGAACAAAATAGGAATATTGTTGTTGCATGTGTATATAGAAAACCAGGATCAAAAGTGGAAACCTTCATAGATAAATTAGAAGAAATGATTCATGGTCTAAATAACAAACGAAATATTGTAATTTGTGGAGATTATAATATTGATCTTCTAAAGGTAGATACACATATACAAAACTCAGATTTTTTGGAGACATTATATAAAAATGGGTTGTATCCATTAATAACGAAGCCTAGCAGAATAACCACAACTAGTGCAACTTTAATAGATAATATCTTTACAAATGTTTTGGAGAATCACATTACTAGTGGGTTGGTAATAAATTATATAAGCGACCATCTACCTATATTTGCAATATTTGACTATAAGTTGCCTAAAAAAAAAAACAGTATACCATCACATATATAAAAGAAAAAGAAATGCTGATCATATTAATAAGTTTAGGAATGATTTAATTAAACAAGAGTGGAAAGAGGTGTACACAGATGATGTAAATAATGCTTATAATTATTTTCTTAAATGTTATCTTACTCTGTATAATAAGCATTGTCCTGAGATCCCATGCAGATCCAAACAAAGGCAAAATAGTAAACCTTGGATAACAAACGGATTAAAAAATGGCTCTAAAAAGAAAAATAGACTTTATAGGGAGTTTATCAAATCAAGAACAGAGAATGCAGAAAAATGCTATAAGAAATACAAAAATAAGTTGACTGATATATTGAGACAAGCAAAAAAGGACTATTATAATAGAATGTTGCATGAAAATAAAAATAATATTAAGGCTACATGGAATATTCTGAACAATCTAATTGGGAATAAGACTGGACGAACGGAACTACCTAAATATTTTGAAAAGGACAATAGGGTGATTGAAAATAAAGATTAAATGGTCCATGAACTAAATCAATTCTTTGTAAACGTAGGACCTAGCTTAGCAAACGAAATACCAATATCTAGTGATCAGCTAGGGGGAGTCTGGAAAAGGGAAAATAGGATTATGCAGTCAATGTATCTAGGTGAGGTGACTGAAAATGAAATATTATCTGTGGTTTATAAGCTAAAAAACAAGACCTCAACGGATAGTGATGGTATTGACATGAAAATAATAAAAAACACAATTGATTGCATTATTAAACCATTATATTATATAATGAATTATTCTTTTACAGAAGGAGGTTTTCCAGATAGTATGAAAATAGCTAAGGTAATACCTTTTTTTAAAACTGGAGATAAACATATTTTTAATAACTATAGACCATATATAAATGAGATTTGTGAGGTTTCAAAAAATTACACTATGTATTATTTGCAGACGATACAAATTTATATAGTTCAGGAAATGACTTGAAAACTTTAGCTAATAATATTGAAGATGAAATGGTTAAACTAAAATTGTGGTTTGATGTAAATAAATTATCTTTAAATCTGAATAAGACAAAGTTTATGATATTCAGCAATAAAAGAAAGGAGGAAGTCAGCTTATCTATAAACAATGTCAATATTGAGAAGGTGTCTGAAATCAGATTTTTAGGAGTCACTTTAGATGAGAAATTGACGTGGAAAAGTCATACATTGCATGTAAAAAATAAGATGGCAAAAAGCCTATTTATTTTGAATAAGGTTAAATACAGTTTACCGTATAATACAATGAAAATGTTATATTGTTCAATGATTTTGCCTTATTTAAAATTATTGTGTAGAAATATGGGGAAATGCCTTTTTTTATTTTAAAGAAAAGAGCCATTCGCATTATTTTCAAAGCAGGATATAGAGACCACACAAATCCACTCTTTATTAGGTCAGGATTATTAAAATTTAAAGACATTGTAGAATTACAAACTCTGTTAGTGATGTTCGAAGCTAGAAGCAAAGCTCTTCCACATGACTTACAAAAGTTATTTGTTTTTACTTCTGAAGAAGGAAATCACAGAAGGCCGCAAGACTTTAAACATCTACTAGCACGAAAAAACCTGAAACAAATGTGTTTGTCTTTTGCTGGAGTAAAAGCTTGGAATTCTCGAAGGAAATTATATCAAACTTGAATTATATCAAACTGAATTTGGATTTGGATTGTATGTGATCATTGTAAAACGTTTAAACAAATATCAGATATGTGGGAGTTTGGGTGATGGTGGAGGGAACGATGGTAATGACATCTACTATTTATGTTAATATATTTTGGGTGATGCTAATGTCATCTACTACTAATGTTAATAAATTTTGGGTGATGGTGGAGGGAACAATGTTAATGCCATCTACTATTTATGTCTATAAAGGGGGCAGATAAATATAAGAATATTATTCTTCTATCTGCTCCTTTCTGATCATGGAAATGTAAAGGAAAATTCAAATGAATTGTATGTGTTTTGTACAAATAATGCATTTTCATGAAAAGAATAAAAGAGAAAATGAAAAAAAAAAAATTAAATCCAATCTGTCTTTCCAAACTCGATTGAACTGCCCGTGTTATGAGCAATTCAGCTCACACTCAAGAATTGAAAGGTATCTATTTCTGCTAACTTTTGCATAACCCTACTAAGCATTGCACATTTTGAATGCACAGCCCTCAGATTTCGGCGATAACAGGATGCATTTCAGTCATGGTACCAAATCACATTGTTAATCAAAGATCCCGCCCTCTTTCGGGGCTGGATTTTTCGAGCTCCATTTAATGTAAACTGAAATCAGGAATCCCTTTTAGAAGCTTAAGGACTGCCTGTCTCTATGGATTAAATCAGAATAACAAATTCAGCCAGATATAAAAGTCATTGTGAAGACTGGAGTCCCTCTCGAGAGAAATACACCTCTACAGAACAATGCGTCTCAAAGCCTGGTGTGATTGTCCTCCATGGAAAATGCAGGAATGTCTGAAGAATCTCTTGAGAATAATGGGGTGAGACCTCAACAAGTGACTCAAATGTACTTAGACATTCCATAAGTCAACCTACATTCCTCCACCATCGAATAAATGCACATTTTTTGCATTGAGTTGACTAGCCTTTCTCTTATTTTAGCACTTGTTTTAATCACCGCAGTATTCAAAAGGACTGAGTTTATGAATGAGTGACTGAAGAAAAGACTTGAAAGCATAAAAGCCCCTCTAGAAACACACTTCATACTGATTAAAGCCAGTTTCCACATAAATCTCTGGTTTTTAATGCCTCTTGGCATCAGGTTTTAGACGTTTAAGAGCTATTCTTTGTCCTCCTTTTCAATGTGGCCCTTTTCTGTGCACCTCATACTGTAAAGCAATCAGAAACTCCAGAGGGGATGTTTCCATATGACATCACTATCTCTTGACGATAGCCTCCAGATGGGTAAACCATTTCACTTCACCTCGCTCTCACTTCTGAAGGGGAATCTTAGACATAAACTTCACCATCCTGACCAGGAGAATCAAACTGAGTGGAAACCCCATTTATTAAATTGCTAAATCTTCTGCTGGTGCAGTCATGTAACTTTGAAGTTGTATTACATAATCGCTCTCAAGATGGATTCATCATAAGTGATGACTGACTTTAAATTTTCATTTAAACATTTGGAAGATGTTACGGTCTAGGAGACCCTTTTTTATTTTTTATAATTCAGGTCTAGACACATCTGATCAAACACGAGTATTATAAGCAGTTTTTAGCAACTGGACATGGAGAAATGGAGAGATAACATTTTTCAATACTTACTCATCGTCTGGTGTTAGCTGCACGGGTTCGTTGGTGAACTGCGTGTCAAAGTTGTCTAAACCGTAGTCGTCTGTGATCTGAGGTTTGAACGGTGGCGTCACCTGCTTCTGTTCCAGCTAGAGGAGAAAAGGGAGAAAATGATTGATTACAAACAAAATCCACTTCAACATTACAATATCAAGACTCCTGATCAGAAAAGCCTATTTTGATTACCTTCTATGTTCTTTTTAAACCTTTTTTTCCCAAAACCTTGTTGGCTATATTGTCTATATTGCAGAGTTCAACAACAGTGTTAAGCTGAGAACACACTACACAACTGTCTGGATGATTATGAATGCAATTTGGATGACTAATTGTGCTCAATTGGACCAGGTCTGTTCCAGTTGGGCTCAGTCACTGTTTGCAATCGGTAGAAAAACTTGCATAGTGTGTGGTGTCTAAATAAAGATTATAATTATAGAATTCGAGAATTTGTCATTTTCACAAAGATTTTTTTTTAAACATGTTTAATATTTGCGACTGACGTCAGCGATTGCATATGTGGCTAAGCAGTGGAGATGCGCTCACCGTTAAAAATTATTCAGCATTAATTTTATAATTTTGTCAAATATTTTTTCTTGATTACACATCTTGTTGTGATTTATTTCTTGTCTTTCATGTATTTCATAAGTTAATATTGCAAGTTTAATAGTTTTAGACTATTTATTAATTGGTGTTTTTTTTCTGCAGTCAAAGAAAGTAAAACGGTCTAAATTATATCAGCGATTTCTCTCATTTTAAAGAGATTATCAATAATTATTTTATTTCGATCTGCAGTCTAATAAAAGTTAAGAAAAAAACAGAATTACCCTATAGGACTAGGCTTGTCTATAGGCTACAGGCGAATTCTAAATTTTCTTAACTTTTAACGTTTTCTTAAAATTTGTTTTGAAGAATATTTAAATCAACTTCATAACAAATAGGCTTTTCTTCATAATGAATATACAAACATAACGAATAGCTATTTTTTTAATTATATTATCATTTTTTTCTATTTTTTCATTTCTTTAAAAAAAATGACACAAAATGTAATTATTTTATATATACAGTTTAATTATTTATACTAGTTTTGTGTGTCAGAGATGGATAAGGAAATTACATTGCCTAGAATTTCTATGCAGCTCTTTTGTTGTCATTTTTTATTTCATTCTAACTGGTATATTGGGAATTGTAACAACAAAAAAAACAGCCAACCGTTTTTACTCAGAACCAATTCATTTTTAATCCCTGATTTTAGACATACATGAGATAACAAATAGCCTATATTATTGCTTGACTAATGTGTCTACTCAGACAATAATGCCAAAAAGAACAAAAAACAGACTTCATGAAAAAATATATATATTTACTGTAAGACATGCTGTTACATTTATTAGAAACACCAACATCGCAGGAAAGCTAATGTTTTCTGTTATGTTAAGCACAAACTAAGAAGAGTAAAACAAACCTTTAATGTTTCAATACTCGCACTACTGTCCTCAGTGTTGTCTTTGATGGGGCGGGAACGGCTGCAGAAGCACGGGTAGATAATATAATTGGATACTGCATTTTGTTTTGTTTTTGTTTTTCTACACAAATTGCACAAATAAATACTGCCAGCTGTATGCTTATAAATATATTAAAAAATACTGCCAGCCCTGTTTGTTTTGGTAAAAGATCTTGCACAGTTCAGCTATAATTAGATTTGTTTTTGTTTTTTTGGTTCGGCAGAATTTGTCCAGTCTTGACTCACCAGTCATTTAATGTCATGTAGTGGACTGAGTCAGTTATTAGGTCTGTGCTCCTCTCTGTCTGTCAAAGACTAGAATCTGCTCTAGCTGATGGAAACCGTCTTTAAGTGTGTTGAGTTCAGTCTAAGAATGTTTCAGCTAGTCATGTAGTGCGTCCCCAGCTTTAGGGTGCTTTTACACTTGGTTCGATTGCTTGGTCCGAACTCACGTTGGAATGATCCCCACTTCCCTGCCCCCGCTGGATTGTGTTCACGCAGTAGTCTTTGGTTCCAAACACACCACAGTACGTTCGATAAGAGTGGCAGCTTTTTTTCCTTAGCATCACTGTGAAAACACCTTTTAGGAACCTCTGTTTTAAGAGCGAATTGGAATATATAGTGTTGCCAAAATTTGCTCAAGGTACTAGAGCAAGAACCTTTTAAGTTGGTGTTCTACCCAAACTAAAACCTCAGAAGTGACTGATTTGGGCCACTCTATGGGCAGCAACACAAATAGCAGTCCATGCAGGGGATTAAAATACAGTTGATTCCAACAGATTCTACCCCAGTGAACTCTAAGCATGACCATTTACGAATGTCACTGCAACTTCCTGTGTAGCACGAAATTAATTGAGGAAGTTTCCTAGTGGAAATTTTTTAGTAGTAGTTCATAAGCAAAAATATTTTGCAAACAAAATACTGGGTAAACGAGCACATTTAAAGTTTTTATGGATACTTTTGGAATGAAATACCAGCAATACGATTTTTAGTCAACATTTGTTTTGACTCAATCTTGGAAGGAAGCATAATTTTGATAAAATCTAGGTAGGAAGTTCATATGACATAAATTCCATAAATGGACCAGATCATACGTACCAATGTTTATGAAATTTCATAAATGGTTGACTCAGAGTGACATCCACTTTCAAGTAAAAAAACAAAAAACAAAACGCAAGGCATTTTTGATTTTCACTCAAGGCCACTAATAATATTCTATTACTTACTGCATAAAAAACACTCTGAAATGAACTGAAAGAGGGCGAAGGGCCCTTGTGTGAGGGACACTTCCATTTGTGTGAGTTCTGAAGTGTTTTTAATAACAGAGAATAAGACAATAAACTAGAGAGGGACAAGGAGAGAATTAATGGAGGGCAGAAAGAAGAAAGAAAGAGATGTGGTATTTTTTGTATTATGGAGGTCTGATGTTAAGCACTTGTTAGAATGGACAGATTCTATGGATGTCAACACTGTGGGTCAGTTAAGGTTTGTTTTCATATTTGGACTCTTTTTGCCTCTCTAATATTCTCCCTGTTTTTCGAGGACATGATCCTGCTGTGTTCCACTCCACACCGATCTGCACAAACTGGAACAGATGGCCTCTCATCTCTCCTTTCACTACTCACTCTCTCTATTTAGTCGAATACATGAGTCCAGCTTAATGTCTCTTGTGTTGTTCTCTCAAAAGGCAGTAAATAGAGTTTTAAATTTATTAAAGAAAAGAGTGGTTATTGTGCAAAACTTATTGTTTTCGATAACAATAAGAAATGTTCAGTGAGCACCAAATCAGCTTAAGAGCAAAACGCCCTGCCTTTGCTTATGTGTGGATTGCAGAGAAATGGCAAAACCATAGTGGAGAGAGATATAAAAGAGAGGTAAAGATGGCATACAAGGGAAAAAAAGATGTTAATTGGTGCCCAGCTGCCGTGTGTGTGTTTATTATTCCCGAGGCCATTGACTCCAGAGAGTCAGGCGTGGTGCAGTTGGCTGCAACCTGCCTGACGGAACATGCTAACGTTCGTCTCTGTAGCAGAAAACCAATTAAACATGCACATCCATACAGATGCACAGAGGCTCTTTGTGCTGATTTGTTGGAGCAGATTATTCCCACATAGCTCCTTCACTAGTTCTCGCTTCCCGACGTTCTCTCAGTCTCTCTGTCAGGGTCCGGCATCATCCTCTCTGTGACAAAATGATCGTAAACTCACTGGTAATCCACTAGGATGTCACGGTGCTGATTGCAGTGGGATGCTATGACTCCCTTTACACCTGGCATTAATGTGTAAAATGATCACAATAAATGCACCCAGGATGCACTGTGATCTGATTGCAGACACATTTTGGAACAAAAATGCATGTGACCATATTGGATTTGTAATGTAAATGCTAATCTGTCCTGATTCTGGATCAGGTCAACAGACACAGATATTAATAGTCATACTATAACAAGGCCAATGTCTCTAAAAAGGCATAATTCACCTAAAAATTTACATTTTGTCATTTCAATTGTGTCACGTTCATGTTTTTCCAGATCTATGTTTATGTATCGTTGATTTGTATGGAGTTTCTTTTTTTTCTCTACAGAAACACAAAATAAAATATTTTAAATAAAGTTTTGACCATACAATACATTTCATTCATTCAAAAATGCATACATACATACAAACAAGTGTGGTTCTACCACATGTACATTTACTTACGTTTTCATGCACATAAAAGCGTACAACTTAGACGTATTTATAGTAGTAAAACGTACAAATACTTACATGTTAGCAGCTAAAAAAACGTAAATAATCTAACGTAAAGTGTGAATGTATATGAATTCCCATGTATTAATATTAAAATCGTGGCTTCAATGATTTAAATCTGTTGTATTTAATGGTCATATCAATACATGTTTTTATTGAAAGCAGTTTACTCATCTACTTAATAGGAAATAACATTTCTGTGCATGCTGCAAACTCATTTCGGGGGATTACATAATGTTAAAGGAGACTACACTTTGAAACCTTAAAATGAATACAATTTATGTAATTGTTTAACCATTTTTTTATATTTTGCTGTACAACCATAGATACACAAAAGCACAGCATAAAATTACAAATCACATCCATTTTATTTGTTTGCTGTACTCCATATCTTTAGAATCCAGATGTTTACAAGGAACATATCCAAATTCAGCCCTTTATCAATCGATCTTCATCTTCATTCTCAGCAACAGCGTCCGTCACTGTCAAAGCCCGCGCTCGTTATGATTCGAATTTGAAAATAGCGCCAGTGCGCCACCCTCGATAAACGTTACGACATGGTTTACGGCACTGATATCGAACGCTCATTGGTTCTCACCTAATTCATCACAGATTGTGACATGTCGTGTTTCAGTTGATAGACATTTGAAATCATTACTGCGCCAGTGCGCCTTCACGGAGAGAATACAGATACATAATTTCACGAATTAATAAATTAAATTCTGCTCTGTACCCTATAAAAACTATTACCTCCAGAGAGGACTGCGACTGGAACTCATTATCATTTGAACTACTTTTGGTACCACTTTTGATATTTTCGCAAAAAAATATTTATTTATTTTATTTATTATTTGTTTATTTATAACAGTAACGTTATGTAGTTTTAAGAAATGGTTATGGGTAGGTTTAGGGGTAGGTGTAGGATTAACGTTAGTGGCTCAAAATAACGTTTTAATGTTATATTTTTACTAAAATTGTGTTTTATTATGTTTTATTCTTTTAACATTCTGTATAAAATGGGTAGGTTTAGGTTCGGGTGGGGTATAGGGATCTTACATTTATCAAAAAAAATTAAAAAAAGGGAAAATATAAATAAATATTAAAAAAATTAATCAGATACGCATTTAAAAGCAGCTTCATGAGCAAATTTCTTTGAATAACTGACTGGTCAGAGAACACGTTTTATCTGTACGTATTTGAGGTTGTTTTTACGTAAATTTACATATGTATCGAACCTGTAATTACGTCCAGATAATACGTAAACGACACTGTAAATACGTAAAGGCACATACGTATTGGACAGTTTTAATTTACGTCTAAATATGTACGTTTTTATTGTGAGATCAGGCTGGTGAAAGACATCTTTAATAAATACCACATCCTTTTAACACCCCCCCCCCCCCCCCCCCCCCACATCAAGAATGTTTCCAGTGTAGAGCAAAAGAAAACTTAACCACAAATATCTACTGTCACAGGAATGGATAATTATTTTTAATACATTCAAACAACAGCGGTGGCAAAGCTGGCTGAAATAAAAATCCCACACGCATGCACATTGATTTTCTGATCCCCATGACAGTGTGTCATGGCTATTCTGACTGTGTTCTAGAATAAAAGAGAAAAAGCTTGTTTCTTTTTATTCACCACTTAAAGGAAAACCAGACTTGAATTACAATGATTGATTTAATTGAGCCTATTTGAATAAAATGCTTTTAAGATTAAACAATGACTCTGATTTACAACTGCGTCATTCCAAAAACATGAGAAAAAACAGATTTTTCACTGCAGTTGTGGATAAGAAAACAGGAAATCCACAAACAATGGGATTAGCTACACTGTAATTTTTGTTTACGTTGTAAATAAAACAAAATTTCTGCAATATGTTTTACAAGACTACGATTTCAGTTTCTCTACTTCAAAATTGTGAGTTTAATGTGCTACTTTTCATTTCTCAATACTGTATAAATCTATAACATATTTTCAAAAATGTTAGAAATCAATTGTTTTATATATATATATATATATATATATATATATATATATATATATATATATATATATATATATATATTTCGGTATAGTAAGGGAAAGATATGCAAACATTTAACTGCAGGTTGTTTATTACTATAAACTTTTTTTAACAATTTGTTTACACTTTTTTTTAAATACTTTTTAATAAAATATATATAAAATAAAAAAAGAATAAGAAATAAAATACTGCTGCAAAGTTCTCCACTAAATAAAATACTCTCAGTCTCAAACCAATATCATATAATAAAATATAATGAAAAATATAAATAAATAACTATGATTACAGTGCAGCATTACCAATCCTAGCTTGTAGGCCTGCTCATATTTAAAAAATATATATAACTTTTCCAAAGTGTAAAGTGCAGCATCAACAGTTTCAGTTTTTAGACCTGCTCAGATTTCGTTATTGCGTTGGACCGATCAGAATTAAGAGCAAAGGTCTTATTAAATGCCGACGGGAGCTGCGTTTGAATTACAATCGTTTTTTTCCTAGTTGTAGTGATGTTCACACTCGCGTGATGCCTTTTGAAAACATTAGGCCGGTGACACACTGGCATATTGCACCTGTCAAACATAGTCTATTTTGCCGTCAATACTGTTGACGGTGTCCTTTATCAGTAGGCTTTATATTTATGCTCAACATGAAGTATAGATATTGTTGTCGTGAAGACAAGATCCTGGTCTGTCGGCGGCCTCCCTCTATGTCACCTACAGTAGCAGCAGCGCGCCAGCGCCGCACCAGGCACGATTCTGGTATGTAAAGACTCAGAAAACGTCATTGCCATGGTTGCGCACGTACGTGTGAGGTCAGGTCATGGGTCAAGTGAAGATTTCAAAATAGGGGCAAGAGAGCTGAGAGAGCTCAACGCGCAGCAACTTCACAAAACACGTCCAAATAGAAAATGCACCAGCAAATTAACATCTTCATCAGTTTGACAGCACACGTGCTGCAAATACTCACAACACAAACAAATACAGAAACGCTCTGCAAATACTCAACACAAACAAGATTACCCCAACAAAAAGAAAATTTAAACAAGGTTTTTTATTTTTGAGTATTGATTACCATTTGTATAACCATAGTTGTACAAATACCATGGTTAAACTATGGTTAGAGTAGTAAATCCATGGTTAATTTGTTAATGATTACAGTAACAATAATAATATCCATTTAAAAAAAATAAAGCTAAGCATGTTTAGCTCTTTCGGCCACCGTAGCAGGTCCTGTTAGGGTATGGGTGTGTTTGTTTTGGTGCTAAAGAATGGGGTCAGGGCAGATGCAGGCTGAAGCACAATAATAATCTAAACATTACTTTGTACCCACCTTCTCACTACATGCTGTTCTGTTGTCAAACACACGACGATGGTGCTGCCACTGACGTTTATGTTCTCTGTGTGTGTGTGTGTGTGTGTGTGTGTGTGTGTGTGTGTGTGTGTGTGCTATGACTCCTGACCCCGGGGTCCTACGAGGAGCTGGTAGCTGCCTCAATTGTGCCTGTAGCGGTAACCATAGTGATCTTATACAGGTGCATCTCAAAAAATTTGAATGTCATGGAAAAGTTCTTTATTTTTGTAATTTAATTTAAAGCAAACTTTCTTATATTCTAGATTCATTGCACACAGACTGAAATATTTCAAGAGTTTTTTGTTTTAATTCTGATGGTGACTTCCAGCTAAGAAAAATTTAAAGTAGGAAACTTAGAAAGAAAAATTAAAATTGAAATCCAAAGTAGGTTTAATTATGCACTCAATTCTCAAATACAACCTGGGCTTCAGTGTGGCGTGGCATGAAGGCAATCAGCCAGTGGCACTGCTGAGGTGTTACTGAAGCCCAGGTTGATTTGATAGTGGTCTTCAGCTCCTCTGTGTTGTTTGTCAGATGTTACTTATCTTCCTCTTCACAATACCCCATAGATCCTCTCTGAGGTTCAGGTCAGGTGAGCTGGCTGGCCAATCAAGCACAATAGTATCATGGTCAGCAAACCACTTGGAAGTGGTTGTGTCACTGTGGGCAGGTGCTAACGTCCTGCTGGAAGAGGAAATCAGCATCTCCATAAAGCTTGTCAGCAGATGGAACATGGAAGTGCTCCCAAAACCTCCTGGTAGATGGCTGCATTGACTTTGGACTTGATAAAACACAATGGAGCAACACCAGCAGACGTCACGGCACCCAAATCATCTCTGACTTCAGAAACTTCACACTGGACTTTGAATTCTGTGCCTCTCCATTCTTCCTCCAGACTCCAGACCTTGATTTCCAAATGAAATGCTGAATTTACTTTCATCTGAAAAGAGGACTGTGGACCACTGAGCAACAGTCCAGTTCTTTTTCTCCTTACCCCAGGTGAAATGCTTCTGACATTATTCTCTTGTTCAGAGAGTGGCTTGGTTCTAGGATTGTGACAGCTGTAGCTCTTTTCCTGAAGACGTCTAAGTATGGTGACTCTTGATATGCTGACTTCAGCTTCAGTCCACTCCTTGTGAAACTCTCCCAAGTTCTTGAATCGGCTTTTCCTGATAATTTTCCCAAGGCTGTGGTCATCCCTGTTGCTTGTGCACCTTTTCCTACCACAGTTTTTCCTTTCAGTCAACTTTCTATGAATATATTTTGATACAGCACTCTGTGAACAGCCAGCCCTTTCAGCAATGACCTTCTGTGGCTTACCCTCCTTGTGGAGGATGTTGATGATCGTCTTCTGGACATCTGTCAAGTCAGTAGTCTTTCCCATAATTGTGGTTGCATGTTCTAAACTAGCCCAGGAGGTACCCTGTATTTATACTCAAAATTAATCAAGTGAATCAAGCTCAAAATAGAATATTCAAATTTTTGAGATACTGATTTTTTTTATTTTCTTAAGCTGTAAGTCGTAACCATCAGAATTAAAACAAAAAAATATTGAAATATTTCAGTTTGTGTACAATGAATCTAGAATATAAGAAAGTTTGCTTTTTTGAATTAAGTTACAAAAAACAAAGACCTTTTCTATGATATTTAATTTTTTTTAGATGCAATTATACTGTCGTCTATGACTGTACTGGTGATTTTTCTGGACAGAAAAAATTTGACTGCTGGACAGCTTGGTCCCCCCCAGTTAAAAAAATCCTATCTGCGCCCCTGGGTATAAAACATTGCTAGGGTAACTGGGGTGGTTGCTAAGCTGTTCCTAGCATGACTAGCAAGTTACTAGCATGTTAAAATTATAAGCAAGTTGCTAGAATGTTTCTAGCATGATTGCCATGCTACTATCATGGTGTTAACCGTTTGTTAACATGATTATCCAGTTACTTACATGTTGCTAGCATGATTCAAGCATGATTAGAATGTTACTAACATTTTGATAGCATGTTTTTAACATGTTTAACAAGTTGCAAACATGTTTCCAGCATGATTAGCAAATTAGTACCATGCTGTTATGATGATTCTAGCATGATTAGCATGTTACTAGCATGTTAACATTATTAGCAAGTTTTTAGCATGTTTCAAACATGATTAGCAAATTACGATCATGCTGTTAGCATGATTATATCATGATTAGCATGTTACTAGCATGGTGTTTACATGTTGTTAACATGATTCGCAAGTTACTAGCATTTTTTTAGCATGCTTCTATGCTAATCCAGCTAAAACCAGTTGATTTGATAAAAGAAAAAACCCAGCAAAGAACAGCCTGACCTGCTAAAAAAAAGTGTCAAAAACCACTTTAAAACCAGCTTGGGAGACCAGCCAAAGCAGCCAATCAGCTGAGGCTGATTTTAGCAATTTCTTTCAGGAGGGAGTTGTTATACTTTTCTATAGAAATAGACAGCTTAAATACACCATAAGATTCATCATACAAAAGTTTTGACCCCCTCAATTAAAGTCTATGGGATTTCAGGTGGTTTTGATAGTCTGGTTTACGAAAACCGTAAGCCGTATCAGTTAGAAAAGATATAGCAACCCGAGTCAGACGAGTCTGAAGGTCTGACCCAAGTTTGGTGGTTGTAGCTTTTAAGGTCTCTAGGAGATGAACTTTAAAATTTGGTCTCAGAAGAAGAAGAAGAAGTTTAAATAGGATTCAGTTAAATAGGATTTCTTTTTCAAGCCAACTTAATTAGAATAAAAATGAGAGAGAACATTGTTACCAATTTCTCACCACTTTAGGATCTACATATACCAGGTCCAAAACTAGGCGTTTGTGTCTTAATACTGGTCTCAGAGGTGGACTTCTGTGCAGCCTCCCCTGCTAAAACTGTCTTTACATGCTTCCATCACAGACAGTGAGAGTTGTGTTGCGTCTCCCCTTCAGGGCCCACACTGCAGACGGTGGGAAGAGGATCTGTCTGAGCAGAGTAAAGCTTTTACACCAGCCGTACCATTCTGTCTCTCTCCCACTCGCTCAGTTTACCCCCTGCTTTCTCATTCAGCTCGCTCTCTATCACTTTGTCTCTCACCATCTCAGTGCACCTTACTCTTCTCATTCATCTCTCTCTCCTTTTCTCACTCTCTCCCACTTTGTCTCTCACTGTCTAAAACCATTTTCCGCTCTTTTGCAATCTGCCTTGCACTGTCAAAATCAGCGTTGCTCTCCCACTCTTTCACCCCCTCTGTCTCTCACTGTCTAAATCTCAGTCCCTAAAGGAGCACTAAAGCTTCTCTAACTGCACTAATCTTAAATCTATGGCTTTTTTATGTTCTTCTTATTTCCACATTCTTACTCTCTGCTGTAACATTTTCAAAATATTCACTACACTCTCCATAAAATATTTAGGTAGTATACGGGTGATTCTTCAATGACAGGCACTTTTATGTCAGCATATATTTATTGAAACTGAAACTGAACTTATGAAGGTCACATTAAAACGGTATTGGAAACTTTCCTTTATCCTTTGAAAAGTAGCTTAAATACCTTTTTTTTTTTTTGTAAAAAATAATAATTATATATATATATATATATATATATATATATATATATATATATATAGTTTTATATAAAAATAGTTTTATATTTATAATTAATATGTAAAAATTTGTATATGATTTATTAACAATCTTTTAATCTTAAAATATGAAAATCATAAAAAATATATATTCTATATACTATAATCAATACCATTAATAGTTATACTCAAATTTTGTTAATAGTTGACAAATTTAAATAAATTATATATCTAAATTATTTAATAAACTGGACTATAACAATTAATGATTAATATACTAATATAAATATTGTGATTTGTAAATCTGTAAAAATATTATATATTTTTTACACAAATTAGGATTGTAATTACTGCTGTCAACTGTCCTTGGTTACCAAGAAGAAAACAGTGTTAGTTAAGCATTCTTGATATGATACATGACAGGATATGTAAAGAAAAATTAAGATCTAGAATATTTTGTTGCTTGTCATATCCAGGATTCAGAATATGTAGGATACACAAAATGATAGCTATTAAAATTATCCCTAGTAAGACTAATTAATTAGCTTTTTTATTAAAATATTTTGATAGTAGTAGTAATATTTTGATACTTATTTTAAAACAAATTTTTGACTCCGTTGGACCTAGTTTGGTGTCTTTTCTGAATAAATGTTTAGTTTCAGGAACTATACCTGATAGCCTCAAATAAGCTATTGTTACTCCTCTTCTTAAGAAACCTTCTCTTGATTCTAGTAATTTTAATAATTATCTAACATCTTCTGTTTATTACTAAAGCACTGGAGAAAACTGTGTTTATTCAGCTACAGTCTTTCCTTAGTGTAAATCATATTTTTGAAATTTTCCAATCTGATTTTAAGCCTCTGCATAGCACAAAGTCTGCTTTATTACAGGTCCTTAATGATACTTTGTTGACGACTGACTCTGGTGACTGTTATCCTAATTCTGTTAGACTTAACCTCAGCTTTTGATACAGTTGATCATAAAATTATTTTATCTCGACTAGAATACTTTGTGGGCATCCAGGGAACTGTTCTTAGCTGGTTCAAATCATATTTAGCAAATAGAAGTTTCACTGTCAGATTAGGTAATTTTTCTTCGTTGACTGCTAAACTTTACTGTGGAGTGCCGCAGGGTTCTATTCTCGCACCCATTATTTTTTCCTTGTATATACTTCATTTGGGCTCTATTTTCAGAAAGCATGGTTTATCATTTCACTGCTATGCAGATGATACCCAAATTTATAAACCTTTGAAACAAAATAAACGTGCTGCTCTGGAATCTCATTTGAATGACCGGATGAAGTGAAAACGTGGTATTCTCAAAATGTATTAAGAACCTAGGTGTTTTCTGGAATCAGAGTCTTAAATTTGATAAACAAATAATGCGGTTATTAGTTCCTGTTTTTTTTTTTCAGCTACGCCTTCTCTCCAAAATTAAATATTTTCTCTCTGTGAAAACTTTAGAGATTGCTCTCCATGCGCTCATTACATCGCGCTTGGACTACTGCAACTCTCTTTATCTTGGCATTTCAAAATGCTCCATCGCTCGTCTCCAATTCGCACAAAATTCCGCTGCAAAATTCCTCAAAAGACAACGTAAATTTGATCACGTTATTCCAATTTTGATAGCGTTGCATTGGTTACCTGTGCATCTTAGAATTGAGTTAAAAATTCTTCTCTATGTTTTTAAATCTATAAATAATCTATATGATCAACTTTATCCATACAATCATACATGAAATCTGAGGTCTGGTGATCAAACACTTCTCTCTGTCCCCAGATCACGGTTAAAGCATACGGGGGATAGAGTCTTTGCGGTTGCTGGCCCTAAGCTGTGGAACAGCCTTCCAGCCTATATCAGACCGCCACATTCTTTAAATGTTTTTAAATTATCTCTTAAAACCTATTTCTTTTCTTTGGCTTTTAATTTATTGTGAGTTTATGATATGAATCTGTGGGTTGCCATGTGTTCTATGTCTTTGTTTGTTCAGCACTTCGGTCAGCCATGCTTGCTGTTTTTAAATGTGCTAATGTGCTAGAAACACCCGTATATGTGTATTGCTGTGTTAAAGAAACTCCTTCGACATCTGGTAAAGCTGAAAGACAAATGTTCACTCATCACAGGCAGGTGCCAGAAACAAACGTTTACAATCAATCATCGTAATAAATATTTTTGAAATGCAATTATAGCTTATACTGAAAAGATCAAGCTGAAAGAAATATAATGCTGCAAAGAAACTCTTGTAGAAGAGCTGCAGTGAAAATATCTACTTGAAACACAGCAGGGTAGACACAGTAATAGTTTAGACGTGATTTCAGTTGAGCATCAAATCAATGTCTTCATTCATTCATGAGCAATTACCAACAAGTGTAGCTCAACCCCATTCATTAGAAGAGCTCAGGGGGTTGATTCCACATATACAACGGCTACGTGTGTGTGTGTGTGTGTGAGAGAGAGAGAAAGTTTGTGTGTCCAAACTCATCCACTGAGCTAGTAAAGTGGCGGAAAATCCCAGCAACTGAAGCATAGTGCATTAGTGACAGAACTCTAGAGCATTTAATTTTCTTTCCACAATGCTGACCTTCTGAATGCACATCAGGAAATAAACAGTGGACACAACAAACCAAAGCTAACTGCAATTACAGCTAATTAAACGTGACAGATCACAGCACAGCGCCTGGCTGAGGACTCAGTTATGTGAAGATGTACAGTAAAATTATAGAGCCTCAGAGGCAAGTATGAGATGACATCATGAAAAAAGAGCTAATTTGCGGTCTCTGCAGTTTTGAATCTGCATGCTGTTTTCAAAATCTCAATTATTATTATTATTTTTTGCATATTGTATAGTATGTCAGAAAAAAAATGTAGAAAGGTTAGAAAGGTTTCTTTCACCTTATATACAGTATATGTATGAATAGTTGAATCATTCATCAATAATCTGCATTTAGAAAATAGATATGGTTCATTTCCATTTCAGGCCAATGTTAAAGATTTTTCTAAACAGAACTCAAGATTTTGTGAAACATCTGTGATCTATAATCTAAAAATAAACTATAATCTATAATAAAGTGATAAAAGTGTTTTTGTTTTTGTTTTATCAACTTTTGTGGCATCTGAACTACTTGAACCCACTGTTGATACATATTCAAGGGTCCAAGTCTTGTTTAGGAAGGTCAAAATCCCCAAATCCCTTATTTTGTATCCTCAACAACTTCAAAGCAACATGAAACAGTGTTACCATTGTACTTCTGTAACCTGACATTTCTGAGAAACATTTAGCCAGAATTAGACTGAATCTTGAAAAGGAACCAGGTATTGGAATATTTAAAAGGCAAGCATATTTTTTTCTTTTTGGAATAACATGCACATGCATTAAGAAAATGAAGCAATTTTAATATCATGTTGATAAGAAAATAAATAAACAAATTATTTAAAAATATATATATATTATATTATATATATATATATATATACACATGAAATAAATTCTGCCTATATTAAATAATTACTAAATAAAATTTTTAAATAACATAATATTTCTATGAATGATACGGGTTTAAATTCTATGGAAATCTCCAAATATCTCTTCAGAATTCAAAAGGTGCAGATTCTGTTTGAGACTATAACTGACAGCCTGACCACGAGTCCATTTACTAAACTCATTCCCATTTTCTCTCTTTATCACTCTCTCTACGTGTCGGTCTCTCTCTACTCTGCATCCAAAGTTCTCTTAAACATACTAATACATCCGTTACACACACACACACACACACACTTTTCTGCAGCTCCTGAATATTGTATGCTCACTCACTGATTTTCATGTTTCAGCATTGTGTGCATCATTTATACCAGACCAATTAACATCCCCCCTTAAACCTTGTGCCGCTTCAACAAAGGCTGAATCTCATTTGATATTCTCTTTCATTTCTGCTGCTGGTACAGTGGATAACACCCTACTATCAATAGCCACACACTACATTCACTCTACCCAAAGTGTACTTCATAAACTTTGAAAGAGCTGCTTAGACAATCCTTGCTAAACTTGACTAAAATAGTGCTATTTTCTCCTCTTGTTCAGAGTAACTTCTTAAAAGCTGGGTTTGGGTCAATACTTTAGACCAGATAATCTTGAATCTTTTTAAAAGCCACTTTTATTTTAAAGAAAAAATGCCTTGCCATGGAAAGACTGAACATTTGAAAGAAAAAAAAGAAAGAAATTTAAAAGTATCAGATTCAGCCAAGCAACTAAATATTATTTTGCTTCCGTGAACCATTTATTAGATATTATACTTTAATCGCCAGAAAAACTGCCACAAAACATGATTATCTCCTTTGAGCCAGACCATTTGTTCAATTCACAACCGATTTTCGAATGTATTTCGAAATTTTGTATTCTTATAATTGACATGAAAACCAAAACATTCGACTGCTTTTATTTTGATAGGTGCACTACATCTGATACATAAATAATTAGAAAAATCTTTATTCTTATTTTGTAAAAAAAAAAAAAAACTATGTGATGGAAAGTTTTTATTGATATTTAAATAATATAATATTAGTTTTCAAGATTCAGGGCTGTGTTATAGACCTTCTTGGTCTCCATATATTAAAAAGTGCCATGTTTGTCAGAAAACCATTTTTGCCTACCTGGTCCCAGTCTATGCTTCTGAAGAACGTATGAGACTTAATGTCTGTGAATCCGGTCTGAACTTGGCATCCCAGCCTCTCTTTGGGGTCCTGAAGAGAACACATACTCTATTAATAACACTCCTAACAAAAGCCAGATCTGGTGTAGAGAACTTCAAAAACCTGGAACTACTTCAATTCATGTACTCTTTATTTTGAGAGAATGGAGCTTAACCCAAAACACATTCACTATTGCATGTGTTGTTGATGTTCTTTTGTGCTCTGAGACATTAGACGAGAATTCAGGGGTCTGAGAGTGACTACATGGGCAGATCCACGCTCATTTAATCCCAATGAATCAGGCTAAGAGGGCTGATAACACTGATTACAGCCTGCTGTTGAGTTTGAGGAAGACCAGAGCTTCGATAAATGCAATTTGTCTTGACGATTAAAGGAATACACTTCATTATTCAACGCTTTAATCAAGATGACACGCAAACGGGCCCTCGAAAAGAAGCATGCACACCCTCAAGATATTGGTTTCATCTGGAAGATGATGACCCTCCTTATTATAGCACATGTATTTGTTCAGTCAGAGGCAAACTGTGTGCACATTTGTGTAGAGTTAAGACCCTCATTCATAAACCAGTGTGCAATGTGCATGTATCATGACATTTTTTCCTCCCTCAGAGCATATTTGTTTCTCATCCATCTTTTTTGTGTAATGGAGCGCAACAGTGATCAAGGTTTCAGAGGTAAAAGAATAAACTACTCATTAAGTATTATGTACGTTGTAATTGAATCAGTCTGGGATTGCTTATCAAAATATACAACTACTGATTTTATTAGATGGCAATAATTTATATATATATATATATATATATATATATATATATATATATATATATATATATATAATTCATTTCTGCTTAAAAAAAAATAATGTGAAATATTTAACTAAAAATACAAAACAGAAGAAAGAAAATTAATTTCACCTGCCACTAGCCTCCAAAAACTCACTGCTGTGGAAATAACAGTAATGTTTCCATGGTAACGTTGACTAATTTGATTGTTGCATTTCATTTCAGGGTTGTGGGTAGTAATTTATCGAATTCTGCATGTAAACACTTTCTTTCTTTTTTTTTAAGAAATCAAACTGACTTACAGTATGGCTTCAACAGAAGCATGACCTTCAAGATAGTAGGACTGTTTTGAAATATTTTTCCAGAAATCTTTTAATATGCACCATAAAGTACCTTAACACCTCACACCTCCTGCATCCCCCCTCTCCCCCACACCTGCAATACAGATCAGCGAGGATGCGGTGCGCCAGGTCTTCAGGAAGCAGAAAAGGAAAAAAGCACCAGGCCCAGATTGTGTTACACCAGCCTGTCTGAAATCCTGTGCTGACCAGCTGGCCCCCATCTTCACAAAGATCTTCAACAGATCGCTGGAGCTGTGCGAAGTCCCTTCATGCTTCAAACGCTCCACCATCATCCCCATCCCAAAGAAATCCAAAATTACAGGACTAAATGACTACAGGCCTGTGGCTCTAACGTCTGTAGTCATGAAGTCATTTGAAAAACTGGTGCTGGCCCACCTGAAGGACATCACTGGACCCTTGCTGGATCCTCTTCAGTTTGCCTACAGAGCAAACAGGTCTGTAGACGATGCAGTAAACATCGGACTGCATTATGTTCTGCAACACCTAGACAGACCGGGGACCTATGTGAGGATCCTGTTTGTGGACTTCAGCTCTGCCTTCAACACGATCATCCCAAACCTCCTCCTGCCCAAACTAACTCAGCTCTCCGTGCCCACCTCCGTCTGTCAGTGGATCAACAGCTTCCTGACAGACAGGCAGCAGCTAGTGAGGCTGGGAAAATACACATCCAGCACCCGTACAATCAGCACCGGAGCTCCCCAGGGCTGTGTTCTCTCCCCACTGCTCTTCTCCCTGTACACTAATGACTGCACATCTAAGGACCCCTCTGTCAAGCTCCTGAAGTTTGCAGATGACACCACACTCATCAGCCTCATTCAGGACGGTGACGAGTCTGCTTACAGACAGGAGGTTAAAGAGCTGGCTGTCTGGTGCAGTCTCAACAACCTGGAGCTTAACACGCTCAAAACAGTGGAGATGATAGTGGACTTCAGGAGAAACCCCCCTGCACTCCCCCCACTCACCATCATGAACAGCACTGTGACTGCAGTGGAGTCATTCAGGTTCCTGGGCACCACTATCTCTCAGGACCTGAAGTGGGACATTCACATTGACTCCATTGTGAAAAAGGCCCAGCAGAGGTTGTACTTCCTTCGCCAGCTGAGGAAGTTTAACCTGCCACAGGATCTGCTGAAACAGTTCTACTCCACCATCATCGAATCCATCCTCTGCACTTCAGTAACTGTCTGGTTCAGCTCAGCTTCTAAATCGGACCTCAGAAGACTACAGAGGGTAGTCCGGACTGCTGAGCGAATTATCGGTACAACCCTCCCATCTATTCAAGAACTGTACTTATCCAGAGTGAGCAAAAGGGCTGTTAAAATCACTCTGGACCCCTCACATCCAGCACACTCCCTCTTTGAACTGTTGCCATCTGGTCGACGCTACAGAGCACTGAGCACCAGAACGACCAGACACAGGAACAGTTTCTTCCCTCAGGCAATCCATCTTATGAACAGCTGATAATAACTGTGGGACACACTACACTATTTATATTTATATACACTACACTTTTTATCCAACACACATACTTAGCGTACACGTAAATCTTTTGCACATAATATACATGTACATACATGGAACACACTATACTACTTATATTTATATTTATATAGACATACACTTATTTATCCAAACACACATACTTAGCGTACAGTTACAATTTTTCCACATAATATACATGTACATACATAAATGCTCTTTTTAATATACCTGCCATTCATTGTCAATTTGTATATTGTCAATCCTTACCCACCTATTTGTATTTTTTTGTATTTTTTATTCCTTATTGTGTTTTTTGTTCTGTCGCTGTTATGTTGCACTGCGGAGCTCTGTCACGAAAACAAATTCCTCGTATGTGTGAACATACCTGGCAATAAAGCTCATTCTGATTCTGATTCTGATTCTAACCTTGGCGTTGCTACATTAAATACTACTTGGAATACAGCAATACTAGTTCATACAATATTTTTTTTTACTTCTTAACTCTTTGTTTCCTAGGTTTTTTTTTTGCCTAGTTTTTCCCTCTTTTTCTTTTGTCCTTGTGTTTTGCAAAAACATGACAGCTGTATCGCACTCTTCGTTCACATACCACGTCCACTTTGTTCTCACCTTATTCAGAAAGCCTTTCAATACACTCGCAGCCTTAACAGACAGTGACCTGGGAATCCGTATCGGCTTCTCCAAAATTACTGAAAGAGAAAGGTAGAAGATAAAAGTGTATGAGTCATTCTTGCAGAGTTTGGCCGTCGTATTGTGCGACGGTGTTAGAGAGAGACAGGCTTTAACCCACAAGCACAAAATCCCTTGCTCGTACACCCACACACTACAGACGCCTGAATAAACCCTTTAGAATTCAATCAAAGACTCAAAAGATTCCTCCCCGCTCCGCGTTTATTTCTGTAAATTCATAAAATTCTGTTGCGGCGTTAAGTGGATTTAAGCACACCCCAAAATGTATAAAGTGTGTCTTTTTAATACGCCTCGTCCCTGCATTTTTGGATTTCTTTTACAGCTGCGTAACTCGGGGAACCGTCCAGAAGCAAAGCCTGTTATATTTAATCTCTCACAAAGATGAAGTGCTGACGAGCATTTTCTTTCCCCTTTCTGAATGCCACATCCCCCTGTTCGTTTTCTTTTTCGAATGAAAAGCTAAGGGGATTTAGGTCTTACTTGGGCTCTGCCCTGCTGCTGTGACGCGGTTTGGATGGCGGCCCGAAAGCGGCTAAAGTGTTGGCTCGACGGTGGCAGCATCTGCCCTGCTCCTGGGTGGGCGGCGGAGCGCCGGCAGGGGGAGACCCTGTAGGGCCGGGGGGAGGTTGGACCGAGATGGCGCTGCAGCATATGGACGAACTGAGGTTTGGATGGGGGGAACGGAGTTCCGGTTAAAGAGAGAGATCCAGGTTCATGTCGTGTGTGTCTGTATGAATGAGAGTGATCCAGGAGCATGCTGGCCTCTCGGCTGGAGCACCAGAGAACAGACAGAGAAGCAGATGACCACACAGTCTCTGCTCTGGAGATGGATGGGTGGTGAGGAAAGAGGGGATGAAAGAATGTCTCATAAAGGAATGAGACAAATGCCAGGAAGGGCTCACAACCTTAAATACATATATATACTCCACAAATATACAGTAGCGTTTACTGTACTTTTGATGAAATAAATGCAGCCTTGGTATACAAAAGGGACTTCTTTCCCCAAACTTTTGAATGATCGTGTATGTGTCATGTTTTGGTATAAGAAACATGTGTGAAAAGTAATAGAAGTAACTGGACCATAACCAGTCTAGATCATAAAATCATCACAACAGATCATATTAACCCACTGTACCTCAAATAAGAGCACATATCTAAGTGATAATGTCACTGCTTTAAAACCATGAATAGTCGAATAATACCATGAATAGATTTCATATAAAGGAAATGTTTCATTCATTTTAAATAATTATAATGCAGGCATGTCCTAATTATTTAAAATCATCTGTATGCTTTCATTAAATATACAGAGATAAACATTATTCTAATGAAATCATGTTCAATATATTGAATATATTTTTCAGTTCAGTCACAGAATGACATCAAACTTGCACAACTGCACAGAAAAATGGATAACAAACTGCATTCATGTTTTTAACCTTGAACCAACAAATAAGAGGTAAAACTGAAAAGTTTTCATTTTTGAAGAGTATTTAAGAAAGAAATGTAAGAGAAGGGGTGGAAAATATTAGGTTTGTTTATTGCAAGAATTCTTGACAGAATTTTGTCAAGAGATGAAAAAAGATTTAATAAAATTGTAATAAAATTGTGCCAAGAAAATAATTTCGTCAACATAAAGCTTTTGATAAGTGATATGGTATGCCATCACAAGGTAAAATGGACCAGAATAATAACCACCAACCACAATTAAACATACTATAATCTAAAAGTTGAAGTTAACACAGTAGAAAAAGATGAAGATATTAATATAAAGTAGTCAGGACCGCATCACTGTAAAAACTTTGAGTAGGTTAAAAATAAACACCGGACAAGTGGCAATAGCAAGTAAAAATTGGCTTTGGCAACTGAGTAAAACTCTTAAGTGGACAGTAACTTCATTAGGAACTCAATACATAATACATAGTTTAAGTTGAATTCACAAGAACTCACCCTGGAAGAGATATTCCTCTGTGTTCATATCAGGATTGTCAGTGATGATGTCGAAAGGAGATCGGCCTGCCATCATTTCAAACATAAGCACGCCCAGGGCCCACCAGTCTACACTGAAGCCTGAGCAAGAGAGAGAGAGAGAGAGAGAGAGAGAGAGAGCGAGCAAAAGATGTAGAAAAAATAGTGAGTCCAATCTATATCAGTGTGATCCACTCAACAGTTCTTAAAAAAACACAATAAAATACATTTTATTTTTAATTAATAGTTTTAATTTAAAGAATTTTTAAATAACTTGTCTTTACTTTAATTACTAAAAGATAATTCTATTAAACAGTGGGCTCTGTGTTACCCAGGATTGTGCAGTACTGATAGCGAGTACATGAATGGATTCATGCAGTCACACTCACCGTAATCCTCTCCCCTCAGGATCTCTGGGGCGATGTAGTTGGGCGTCCCACAGAATGTGCTGGTGGTGTCACCTGGTCTGATTCCCTCCTGAAACAATAAAAAAACTACCCTGTGTTTTTACAGTATGTTTTTACTTATTCAGAGATATTCACTTCTATCACTATTTTTATAACAGAGTTATGCGCTTAGTGATTAGCAATTAGGTTTTACCTTGCACATGCCATAGTCTGTAATTTTGATATGGCCATCCTGGTCCAATAGTACATTGTCCAGTTTTAAATCCCGGTAAATAATTCCCTTCTCATGCAGAAAATTAAGAGCGATGCAAATTTCAGCAGCATAAAATCTGCAAGAAACAGGAAAAAAGTAGTTGTGTCTAAGGCTCATTATTAAAACATACAGATGAGGAATAACTGATGAATTGTTGAACTGTAAATTTAGCACGCAAACACTACCATTCAAATGTTTAAGATTTTTTAATGCATATAAAATATAACACCAGAGGCCTCTATTTATTTGATTAAAAAAACACATATAATATTCACATTGTAATACTGTGAAACAACTTTTTAATATTGTAATATATTTCAGTTTATTCTTGTGATGTCAAAGCTGAATTGATAGCAAGCCATTACTCCAGTCTTCAGTGTCATATGAGCCTTCAGAAATCATTCTAATTTGCTGATTTGGTGCTCAAGAAATGCTTAATTTTAAAAACAGTTGTGCTGCTTTGTTTTTGTGAAAATTCCTCAGTTTGTTTGTTTTTTCAAGATTTTTTGATAAATAGAATATCTGAAAACATTTTATAACATTATTAATGTCTTTAATGTCACCATTTATCAGTTTAATAGTGTATATGCTTGCCGAATAAAAAAAAAAACTGTAGTTTATCTCAAGACACCTGAAACCATGCATCAACCAATCAGAATCAAGCATTTAACTGTATAACAGTTACTGTATAATAACCTGCCTAACCAATAGCAATGTGACACGTGTCCAGTTACAAGCAATTTGTTTCAATTTGGCATTGAGCATCAGCAAAAACAGTGGAATGGCGTGACAAACCCAATAACACCCAATAAATTAAGTTTGTCCACCAATGATATTTCACAATGGCACAGTGCAACAAACAAGGAAACCAAGCAATTGTCAATATGCTGAAAAGTCAATATACAGTATATGTGAAATCAACACTAGAACATTAGATAAACATGTATATAAATTATTTTTCCAGAATTCCCCAAGGGGGTACTGTGCTTCTAACTGTCAGCGTTTGCCTGTCAAAAGTTAGAAAAAACAAAGATGAAAAGAAAGAAGGTGTTCAAAGTAGGAAAAATGAGCTATGACATTTCCGATCAGGTTTCACGTCTGGCAGTGTTCACCTCATGTCGGTGCGCAGCAAGGGTTCATGAGACCTTTTGGAGCAACTCATGAATATTTAGGCTCATTACCCATAATTAGCATGTGCATTTGCATATGTGTGGTGTGCAGGACGCATATTGATAGGGCTTGTTGGAGTGTGCTTGACTCACCTAATTAGCCCATGTTTGATCTCAGTTTATCAGACGTGTGAAAGGGACATTACAGCAGCGCTATGATCAGTCACTGTAACAGGATTCATCATCTAACAGACCGGCCTGCCTCATCGACACAATTATATAGCCTAATAGAAACTGCATTCAAACCAAAGGCCTGGGTTTGATTTAAACATTACGATGGACAATTTCAAGTTAATAAAACTACACAGATGAGTCGTGTTTTTTGAAGACTGATATCTGCAATGCTGTTAGAGCAAATGCCATTAGCTTTAAATAAGGCTTACCCTCTCAGGCTCAAATTTTTTATTGTAAGTTTTTTTGTAAGTTTTAGTAACTTAGTAACTTTAGTAACCTAGATAATATAGATACATAGATAATATGTATCTGGAGTAATAAGGTTTTTAGTTTTTAACTGTTGCAAATCAGCAACGCCTGCCTTGAGAGGGTTAAAACTTGTGCACAGTTGCAACTCTAATTGATAGATTTTAAGAAAATATATTTGAAATTCAAGTAAACAGAATTCTATGAAGCACATGAAAACAAATGAAATAAATGGCAGTCATGGTCTAATGGTTAGAGAGTCAGACTTGTAACCTGAAGGTTGTGGGTTCAAGTCTCAGGTCCGGAAGGAATTGTCGGTGAGTGTGAGGCGGGACCTTTGAGCAAACACCGCACCCCCAACTGCTCCCCAGGCAGCGCAGCAATATGGCTGACCACTGCTCCGGGTGTGTGTTCATGGTGTGTGTGTTCACTGCTGTGTGTGTGCACTTGGATGGGTTAAATGCAGAGCACAAATTCCAAGTATGGGTTATTGTACTTGCAAACATCATTTCACTATAAACTACCTTAATTGACTATAATTTTATCCAGGAAGGATGTAGTAATTCAAAAAAGTGGCAGTGAACAATTTATGTTATATACAATTTATGTTCCCAATTGTAAGTCACTTTGGATAAAAGCGTCTGCAAAATGACTAAATGTAAATTTTCCAAAATATGTATTCATGCTGTTGAATACTTTCTCTTCATTAAAGAACCCTGACAAAACAATATTACTGTTTTTATATTTAAAAAATAATAATAATAATAAGCAACACAGCTGTTTTCAACACTGATAATAATAAAATAAATTTTTCTTGAGCAGCAAAATCAGCAAATTACAATGATTTCTAAAGACACTGAAGACTGGAGTAATGACTGTTGACACTGGAATAAAATACATTTTAAATATATTAAATATACTACTGTATTGTCTAATCAATTTTGACCAAAACAACTTCTCTTTGTTCCTTTTCTCTTTTTTTCACACATTTAATCTATCCATTTGTTTATGCAGTAATCCAACCTAGCTCACAAAAGAAATTATGTCTAATCTAAACAATCCACTATATTAAAAATAACAAACAAATAATCAAATACCTGGCATGTTCCTCCGGAAGCTTCCGCTGCCTCTGCATATGGAACATGAGATCTCCTCCATTCACATACTCGATCACTAGAAACAGCCTGAACGTAGAGCAGGAGACATTCATTAAATTCAGATGTGCCGTGTGTGAGAGATATACAGTTTACGAAAGATATTGAAAATCCTGTTCCATAACTCAAAGTGTCTCTCTTAAATTTCCAGTAGTTAACAACTAGTTGCATGTTGCAAGTTATTCATCACTGATGTTAAAGTGGTAGTTCACCAAAAAATGAAAAGCTATATTTTGTTACTTTTTTTGATGGATGGAATGGACTTTATTTTTCTGCAAAATCTGCCCAACCCCCGCATTAACTGCCATTATAAAGCTTGGAAGAGCCAGGACATTTTTAAATATAACTCCGATTGTATTCATCTGAAAGAAGAAAGTCATATACACCTAGTATGGCTTGAGTGCGAGTAATAGCATCATAGGGTAATTTTCATTTTTGGGTGAACTGTCCCTTTAAGTACTGATAACGTCTTGGGTTAAGAAAACCAGCAGAAAATAGTGATATTGTGCATATGAAGAGCTAGAGTTTCAGCAAAATCAGACTTCTATGGTTGTTTTCTTGTGTCTGAGGTTTTTTATTTTGACTGTACAACAGAAGGGTGGTTTGCAAAATCAAATCCTCTCCTCTCACCGGCTCTCTGTCTGGAAGCAAGAGTGAAGTCCCACTAAGAATGGATTGGTTGATGCTTGTTCAAACACGTGTTTTTCTGTCTGGACCCAGTCAATATCCTACAGTAAAAGAGAGAGAGAAAGAGAGAGAGAGAGAGAGAGAGAGAGAGAGATGTTTGACTTATGAATAAAGAACTGTAAAGGATCATGACAGCAAGATGTTTCACTGCTTTCTAAGAACTAGAGGAGAGGACATGATGTTCATCGCCTCTACTGGGGGACTATTGTAGGACAAAGAAAAAAACAAGCCTGTGTTTTTTGAGAAAACCCTGATCTATTGATCGTTTAACAGTGGAAAACACTTGGCACTATTGCATACTGTCACTTTGGGGAGTCAAATTTTTTTAAAATAAGAAAAGCACCTTTCTCTTCTTCACGAACAGTGCAGAAAGAAACAGGGAAAAGAGAAACAGATATGTAAATAAATCACAATAATCAAGATCAGTCAATAAATGTATAGAAAGTACGGTATCTTTCAAATAAACACCTAACACTCATTTTTTATTTGTCAGAAGCAAGCTTACACTATAATTTCACAAAACCGTCCAGACAGGATGTTACAAAACAGCTGTATTGAGAATGTCTCTGGGTGTGAAGACATGGCCCAGAGATGTGTTGATAAAGTCAAGTACTTTTTTGTTCTTTCAACACTTTAACATTAAGCAACTCTTATAATCAGATCAAAGAATTCTAGAGAACGTCTGTTACCCAACAACCCCTACATGCTGAAAAATGACAGTGAACATCTTTTTAGAGGCTAAGGGTGAAATGAGAGATTTGAGCCCAAACAAACACATTTGTTTTTCTGTCATGTCTGGAAGTTTCCTTCGGCGAATATTGTTTTTAAACCCAGCTAATGATGTTTGCTGTCGCCTGACCTTAAACTTGACACTTACAGAAACCTTTATAGATTTTTAGATATTAATTAGCATGTTTACTGAGCAGTCTCAGCACAAGGACATGAAGAGCATATATACATGAAGAGAATAGGATGATGATTTATATATACAGTATATATATATCCTACAATATATATATATATTGTAGGATATATATATACTGTATATATAAATCATCATCCTATTCTCTTCATGTATATATATATATATATATATATATATATATATATATATATATATATATATATATATATATATATATATTCTTTCTATGAAAGAAGAGAGAAGAGAGAAAATAAGAGAGAAAAGAGAGAAAGAAGAGAGAAAATTATATACATACATACTGTAGATATATATATTTTTGTATTTTGTTTTGTTTTTGTATTTTTTATTTATTCTAAAATGTTTATATATTTTTATTTTTAATGTCATTTTAGTTTTAGTTATTTTAGTGCATCAAGTTAAACTAAATAAATAATTACATTTCTTTTATATTTTATTTTGTTTAATTTAAAGTTTATTTTCCTTAAAAAAAATAAAAATAAATGGTTTTATGGTTATTTTTAGTTTTAGTTAACTATAATAAACCTGACTTTAGTAGTCAAATAACATTTTTTTTTACCATCATCAGGATTTAAAGCTAAAATTAATATGAATCTATAAAGGGATGATGTATATTTTAGGTGCTGTGACTAGTCAGCATTTTTAGTTTAAGTTTTCCAACATTTTAATTTTTAACCACTTTAACAGTCTGCAGTTTCTTCATGCCCCAATCTCTCTCTCGATGCATATGAGGTGCATAATTGCTTATTATAATCATATTTAAAATAAATAAATAAAACTTTTTTTGACCAATAGTTATGGTGTATATCATAGCACAGTATCCACAAAGGATTTCAGGATTCTTTGATAAATATAAAGTTTGAAAAAAAAACAGCATTTATTTGGATTAGAAGTCATTTGTAACATTATAAATGTCTTTAGTGTCACTCTTGATCAATCTAATGTGTCCTTGCTCAATAAAAGTATTAATTTCTTTAAAAAAAAAAATTATGACCCCCTTTTGCATGATAGTGTAAATAAATAAATACATAAATATAAACTTCTTAAAATATTACAACAATATAAAAAAAACATTTAGTTCTTTCAGGTTTTTTCCAGGTGAAATTAATTAGCAACAACCTAAATATACAAAAAAGACATATCTTTTCTCTGACAGTTTGAATGTGGGTGGTTTGTTGGTTAAAACAAAGTGAGTAATTTATCTCTTATGACGATTTTTAAAAAGGCTCCCTGAAAACAATTTGTGCACTCTGCTTTAAACTCAATTAATCTTGAGTCAATTAAATTAATCAATTTAATCACTTAAAACTTAATCAATTATCTATTATTCCAAAATGAAAATTATACATTTATTTCTACTATTATCTGTAGCTGTTTTTCTTTTTCTGATGGTTGTTGTTTTTCTTTGATCCCATGCTCGGGATAACATTAATACAAATGATTATAAGCTTCATCTGGCTCCTAAAAATGTTATTTGGGCACAAGAAAAATTAGAAAATATATAATGCACAGGTATTATAACAGTTTTCTAAACATAGACCAGTGTCTTCATCTTTAGTATGAATGAGCTTGTGAAACTCCTGAAGATGAACTGAAAGCTAGTGATGGTGGGAGGACTTGGCCATTTAAACGGAGCACAATCCCACAGCACCATCTACAGGTGACTATAGTGCACTTTTTGTATTTTCACAGATCAGTGTGAGGTGCAACACAGGCCACACAAACAAACAAATGGAAAAAAAAATTTATCTCCTTTTTGCAATTCGACAAAAAGAAAAGATTGTAGCTTTTGCCTAGACAGGATTCAGTTAAATCTATGAAGCATAATTGTGATGATACTGAAGCAGCCCCACCCTCAGGTATCATCACCATGACAACAGTCTGTTACCTCATCATCATGGACAAGCTCTTTCTTCACCACCTTCATGGCATAAATCTGTTCGTTCTTCTTGAGTCGGACCAGCAGCACCTTGGCGTAACTGCCCCTCCCAATCACCCGGATCAGGTCAAAGTCCCCCAGTCCGAGACCCTGAGAGATCTGAATCCCTTCGATACCATCCACCACTGCCTTCAGGTCCTGTGTGCACACAGTGGAAAAATATTATACAACTATTACACAATTTATATCAAACACACTCAGATGCAAAATTGTGTCCCTGACTTCCAGTACAAACTATATGGAAATGAAGAATGTGAATGAGAGCATTTGTACTCTATTATTATTGAATGAGACCCCCGTAAACGTTATGTACCTGTTATGATCTGCATCTTACCTCTGCGTCATCTTCAGCTTTCTCTACTTTCCTGTTGTGTCCTAAAAAAGGGACTGGAACTGAGAGACAGAGAAAGAGAGTTTTTTTTATTTATTATTAATAATATGTTTTAGCTACATAATAGGAGAGAGGATGGGAGAAAGTATTTTAACATTGAAAAAATTATTTCCTGTCACGTGTAACAGTAGTTGGACGTCTAATTGATTATAGTGAGCTGGTTCATTCAAGTGCTTTATTTCAATTTAACAGTAAAAAAATAAAAATAAAAACAAAAATCAGATCATGACCTAGAAATAATTATGCAATATATAGAAATAATATTCAATATAGCAATAATATTAAAAATAATTAGTAATATATATACTTTTATATATTTTATATATTTATTTGTATATTAGAAGAGGATAGCATTGAAAACCATTTAATATATTAATTAGTTTGGAGCATCACTAAGAAACATTCCCAGAAGTAATTTTACACTTAATTTATGTAGTTAAAATGTTTAAACAATATACAATCAAAAGTTTTGTTGTGTATTGTTCTGGAATGTCACCAACCACAGTTTAACCCTCTAAGTTCTTAGTTTTCCCTTACAATCGAGTGATTTATAAACACTTTGAAATTGGTTCAACTTGCTCATTAAAAATAATTTATTCAAAGAACAATACGCTTTAGCAAATCACTGTGTATAATGTGTAATGCTATCAGATCTCAGTAGGGGGCGCCACAGACGGGACTGTCTAAGAAGGATAAGCATGTCTTTCGCTCTCTTTGTCTCTCAGCTGGGACATTACTCACACCTGACATACTACAGTATCCTACCACAGTCAGCAGTGCCCTCTGTCAAACAGAGGACAAAATGACCCCAATACATATACAAAAACAGCATTTAAACACACACAGCGAGGATGGAGACCTACTTGCGTTTGTTTCCTCAGGGTCCTCAAGGGGGAGCTCCACTTCCTCTCCACTTCTATCATCGTCTACCAACGGCTCCTGCGATGGCATGACTGGATCCTGCAGAACAACACAGATTATGGATGCAGGCAGGCTATTTTTCAATGGTTTTTTTCCCTTCTCCTCTTCGGGGTTCTAAATGAAGTTTTCACTTATCCAAACTGACCTGATTTACTTTCTTAATAAAGGTCCATTGTGCAAGATCAATTTTCTAGAAATAAATATATATATATATATATATATATATATATATATATATATATATATATATATATATATATATATATATATGTATATATATATATATATATATATATATATATATATATATATATATATATATATATGTATATATATATATATATATATATATATATATATATATATATATGTATATATATATATATATATATATATATGTATATATATATATATATATATATATATATATATCTCAATGGTTAAAATTATTTAATGTTCTAATCTACAGTATTTTACACTGAATACACATCTTACAAAATGTCATATTTTAAAATATTTATGATGCTTTTCAAACTTTCTTGACCACAAACAGACGTATAATAATAATAATAATTACCTATAATAATTATTAGTTATTATTACAAATAATAATAGTATGATAAATCACATTATGAAAATATTTAATTATTATTATTATAGTTATAAATTAACATAATATATAGTTAAGAACAATAAAATGTAAATTTCTATTAACAGAATATGAATATATCAATTTAACAACAAGAATTATTAATAATAATTATTTACATTTATATAGCGCTTTTCTGGGCAATCAATCTCCTCAAGCACCACACAAAAAAACTGTATTTTATATTAGATTTTATTATTATTTATTTAAAGGATTTTTTATTTAACCATATTTTAATATTATCTCGCAATAATGGCACTTTTAATATCATAATACTAAATTTTTATTTAATGTGTATAATCTGTGACTCTCTGAAGACAATGGAGTCAGTTATATCTAAGTATTCTTAGTCAAGACCACAAACGTGTAACTACAAAATGAAGACAAACACTTGTGAGAAAGTGAGATGAAACAATGAAAGGAGGTAGTCAGGCGAATGACTGGATAATGAGTGAATAAAGCTCAACGGCTTCGGAATCTATTAGAAGAAAACCTGACGTAGGAAATCTGAGGTCTGATGTCTTCTGTCATGTAAATAAACCAGAAGTGCACTGCTGAGTTTCAGATTGAATTTCTGACATATGAACCTACTGGAGAAACAGTTTCTTGCAGAAGGTAGTGTTTTATGTGACAGTTTTCAGTCTGTGATTTCAACATTCAGTGTAAGTTTAGAATCAGGTCAGTTCAGTACTGACAAGACCGTGTTATCATCTGACAAATTCCACAAGGCCGATCTTTGAAACACTTAGAAACTCCAACAACACTCTTGAGAAGTGAGAAGAGGATAAAACAAGTACAAAAACAACAACAAAACATATTAAAACTCCAATTAGGTTTTTATTAGCAGTGGGTGTGCTTATCTGAAAGAAATGGCAAATACAAAAGAAATTATGTTTTTTTAAATATTTTATATATAATTCACTTTTCAATTTTTGCATGTTTTCCTAGCCTGGGGGTGACTGAATTAAGACTCTCAGTCACATCAGACAGAAAATGAATATTTTTTTAGAGCTGACTGAAAGACTCACCATATGCCTTTGACAGGTCAGTGGGACGAGCTTGTGACAGCGTTTATGGACCAGTAGCTTGCAGTTGATACACTTGTAGCCCTGACGCCCCAGTCCCCATATCCTCTCGCTGCAGTGGCCACAGTATGCTTTCTGAGAGACACAGACAGACATGATAACTGAAATAAGACTAGCTTTACATATGAAACATTTAGCAAGTTGAACTACTTCAATGAATGAGTAAATCAATAAACTTAAGCAAACTACGAAAGAAAAAAGGGATGTCCTACAGATATCACATGAGCAGATAGCACACATCGGCTGAGTAATGCATTCTCACACTAGTATAAAACTTCACATTAAATAATAATAATATTATATATATATATATATATATATATATATATATATATATAAAATAAATGCAGCCTTGGTGAGCATAAGAAACTTAAACATTAACATTTCAAAAACATTTGAAAAGTCTTACCAACTTTTGAATGAATAAAGCACTCAACTGTAAATGAAATATTGACTTTTTTCCATCTCATTGGCAGGATAAGTATCATGCATAATTCTGTACTATATTATATTTAAATTACATGTATTGCTAAAATTACAAGCTGTCAATGTAAAACTAACACACACTTTGCACCTATACATACTTAAGGCCTAGCTAATGCTAAATGTTGTTTAAAATCCATGCATAATCAGAAGACTCTGCTGAGAGCGCTGTAACCAGTATTAAGGTTTCAAACAAACAGACACACACCTGCTCACACACACGCCCTGTGAGTCATACACAAATGAAAATATCTTTAGCTCAGTTTGCTGTGAGGTTCTCCATCTGTTCACAGTAAAAAGTGCTACATGAATGCATGATAGAAATATAGAAAATAATACTATTCAGAACTGTGGAATCATCAACACAAAAACACAGCACAGGAGGACATGGGCAAGACCAAGGAAGATGCGAAATGATCACATTACTAACCAAGCATAAGTCTTCTGTCAAGCTGTCCACCAGGGGGCTCTCTAACAGCAGGACTTCAGTGCATCATGTAGCATAATCCAATTAAAATATGCAAACCTTTCATTAGGGACATGCACTTCCTCTGACAATTTCCCCTCTCTGCCATAGCAGATAGCTGAGCATCATCTGTTTAACAGACCTTCAACAAACCCTCAGAGAAGAACTTTCTGGATACAAGATGCTCTTCTTGTCAGTGCTAGACATTTCCTCCATGTTCCCTGACTCTATTTCACAGCTCTGTGAGCATGTCATGATCCCTGTGCTGCTGGTGAGTTTTTAGACAGCACTTTCTCCCCATCTAAGGAGATGTTTACCTGCTGCAGTGATTTCTCTGTATCTCTGAAGCCTTCAGCCCTGATGAATGACCTACATTTTCTTGCCGCTTTCCATCAGGTGCTCAATTTATGTAACTGGGGTTAATTAAACAATAAATCAGGGCTCCAAAGTAGCACACATATCATCTAAAGCCTGAAGCTGGAAAAGAAATAAACATGTTCCTTATGACTAGGGATGTAAATAGTAAAGAATTAAATTTAAATAAAATAAATTTAATAAAATTCTGGTTGTGTGTGTGTGTGTGTGTGTGTGTGTGTGTGTGTGTGTGTGTGTGTGTTCACTGCTGTTTGTGTGTGTATGTGTGTGCACTTTGGATGGGTTAAATGCAGAGCACGAATTCTGAGTATGGGTCACCATACTTATGTCACGTATGTCATGCTGTATGCTGTATGTCACGTCACTCTGTGCATTTAATTCAGATAAAAGTCATTCGATCAGGAATTGGACTAATGGTGGCACCATATGTGTTTGAGCTTATATATAATTTCTTTGGGTTGGTAAGAGTCCGAATTTATTTTGTTGAACTAGTACTAAAATCCTGTGTTTCTTTGGGAAGTGAAAATGTCTGTTTTATTTCCAACCAACAAATCTCAAAAACCTACTCAAAGATGATTAGTAGATCATTCATCAACAGGAAATGATCAAAAAACACATCATGGAGACACCTGAAGATATGCAATGATTATTCTTAGAAATGTGTTCAATCTTTCATACATAAACAGTCCTTTTCTTCATCTCTCCCACTCTCGCATCTGAATGCCAGCACAGCTTCCACCCCCTGGTCTTTTTTTTTTTTACATATTGAGCCAGCGCTGCTAAGCAAATGTAATGCCAGAAAAACAATGTGTTTCTGCACCCATTTAAAACACATCAAGTCCACACATATCAGGCTTCCATTCAAGAGAGTGGATTAAACTTTAAACTCAACCATTTGTCCCCAACAAATAGCAAACATTATGCACAGCTGAGCGAATGCGGCCTTCGGGCCAAGCGTGTGCCCCATGTATCCCAGATACAGCAGCAATAACATGGGAAAGTAAATCAAGACCCTCTATTCTCTAAAAAATTGAGTCCTACTGCCCCTGATACATCAATGCAGCAACTGAAACCTATAGTGGCCGAGAGGGCTCAACGAGCTGCAAATGAAAAACACCTACAAATTAAGAAAACATCTTCAATTTGAAAACACACGTGCTGGAAATTCTTATAACACAACCAAATACAGAAACGCGCTGCAAATGCTCACAACACACAAAAAAGGAATCAAAACTAACAAACAGAAATGCGCTGCAAATATGCAAAGACCACATCAGAAATGTTTAAGGGAAGCACATGTCTTTTTGTTTGTGTTGTGAGAATTTGCTGCGCATTTCTTTCTTTGGAGTGCATTTCTGTATTTGGTTGAATTGTAAGAATTTGTAGCGCATTTCTTTAATTTCAACGCATTTCTGTATTTGGTTGTGTTGTGAGAATTTGCAGCATGTTTCTGAATTGGGTTGTGTTGTGAGAATTTGCAGTGCGTTTCTTTCTTTTCAGCGCATTACTGTATTTGGTTGTGTTGTGAGAATTTGCAGCGCATTTCTGTATTTGGTTGTGTTGTGAGAATTTGCAGAACCTGTGTTGTCAAATTGATGAAGATGTTCCCTTAATTTGCAGGCGTTTTTTTACATGTTTTTTTGTTTTTTGCAGCGCATTGATCCCTCTCGGCCACCGTAGAAACATCTAAATAAGCCTTTGTCTGTGTTGTTGTAATTGTTGCAGGTGGAAAAAAAATATGTAAAATCAGACTCAGAAAGGTAACTTTTGCCATCTTTCATTTCTGGGCATCTGTATTGGAAACTAAGCGGCACAAACATATTTAGAATTCATCATAATGCCACAACCATAAGACCATTAACATATGATCAACATATCCAGCTTATATGGTAATGAGTGCCTTTGTGTGGGTGTTGTTACTTTTTAATCTCTTTAATATGCAAAGAGGTTAGCAAATCAAAACAGAAGTGATTTACATGTATTAGGAAGGAAAAATAGCCTGTTTAAATCGTAATGTCAGAGAAAGGGTGGAAAATAGTCTTTCAAAACAAACGATGACTGATGGTACAAAAGCCCTTGCCTACAATTATAATTGGACTTCAAAGAGAGAGACAGAAAGAAGATTGTTATTAATTTTGCCTCATAATTTCTGAAGTATCAGTGGGTGGGATAGAGTGATGTCCCAAATTCAGACAAGAGAACAACTCATTTCTAGCCTTTAACCATTTTTAATTTTACCTTCAATCAAGCTGGTTTTGAATTAAGGCTGTATCGATTAAAAATTTTACGTTCATTTATCATGATAGACAGATTCATTTAGTGAATTAATTGCAATTAAATCACAAATATCAATATTTGCTCAAGAGGCATTGTTGTGATAGATGAATAAAGCATATGAGTGAATAGACAATGTGGTCAATGTATTGTTTTCTATTAATTAATTAATTACACTAAAATGACACATTACACTGTATGCTCAACTGATGAATTACATTTTTTTGATGTGCAGGCTAATTAAGTGAATTAACTGCATTTAATCACAAATATAAACATTCGCTTAATAAATAAATTTCCAAATGAAGATAATTTAAATACATTATTGTGGCAGGTCTGTATTAATTTATTAATTATACTAAAACAACATGTTAAATTGACAGATCAATTAATAAATTAAAAACATGATGTGCAGAATAGTGAATTTAAATTTAATCACAAATATCCATATATCTATATATCTCCATATATCTCCATATCTATGTATCCAAATATAAATAAATAAATAATAAAATTCAAAACACAAAAAGTGATCATTATATTGCTTTCATATTTATTCATTAATTATACTAAACTAACACATTAAATGAACAACTCTAATCTGAATCACTTCTCATTACTTGTAAAGCTGGAGATGGACAGGCAGTGGTTGAAAATGACCAGACAAGACTTAAAAAGTTCATGCAAAACTTTTAACCCAGCAAAAGAGAATCTGTTTCCTTTTTGCAACTCACTTTTTTATGAGGAGCAGGGAAAAGCAGCAAAAGAGGATCAAACGATTAGGTCAGACACTTTCACATATACACCCACTCACCCACACACACACACACTTCCTTGCCTGCCTCTGTATTTTTCACTTCCTCTCCTCCTAATCTGTCTTTTTTGTAAAGAATAAAAGATGTCTAATTCAAAGCCATCCATCTCATTCAGCAGCTTCTAAAAGTCACACACTCCTGAGCCATAAGTGGGATATTGATGATAATTACAAGGACCTGAGGCCCTTCAGAGTGACATCATCTGTGAATCTCTAAAGAGTGGGAGTGATTGTTCGCATCAGAGTGCATCTGATCACACACACACTAATCACATTCTTAGATATATGATCTCTCAGATCTCAGACAAACAGTGTTCATTCACCTGAGTTCAACCTCGAAAGAAACGCAAAGCATGCTTGGCAGAACTAGTACAGAAAGGCTGTGGAAGGAAAAATGCTGCGAAAGACATTTTAATTGGAAAACTGTGACAGAAAACAAGCACAAGCAAGTAAAAATAGTCTTTTTGCTCACACAGGAGAACACCATGTTACTGCTTTAACAGGAATAATGTAAAAAAAAAAAAAACGGATAGAGAGAAAGCATGCCAAAAAAGGGTGTGATTTCATTCTGTTCTCTCACGATTTGGCAAACACCTCACGACACCCTTATAGCACTGCAGTGCTAGATCAGACTCATCATGAGGATTCGCCCTTGCAAATGATATGGATTTCTGGGTGCTGGATGAAATAAATTTCCATTTACGCTGTGCTCCATGATGTTAATTTAATAGGGATTTTGGCCAGGAGACTTTAAACAACTGCACACAGAATGCAACGGAGGCAACAAGTACAATCTGTCCTATGAAACAGAACATGCCTTAGACTAATGAAGAGACTGAACACTGTAGCTGTCTGTATTTTTGACAGTTAGGTCTAAAATATATTTTAAGCAAGGACGTGAATGCAGACACTTTAAAGGTCCCGTTCTTCGTGATCCCATGTTTTAAACTTTAGTTAGTGTGTAATGTTGTTGTTAGAGTATAAATAATATCTGTAAAATTCTAAAGCTCAAAGTTCAATGCCAAGCGAGATATTTTATTTAACAGAATTCACCTACAAAAAACGACCCGTTTGGACTACATCCCTCTAGTTCCTGCAGTAATGACGTCACTTAAACAGTTTTTTTTACTAACCTCCACCCACATGAATACACAAAAAAGGGGGCGTGGTCTTGTTGCGCTCTCACAGAGAAGGACGAAGAGTTGCTTTTGTGTTTGTCGCCATTTCGTCGAAACGCTGTTATTTTCATCTCTGAGTCCAATCACCTTTGTTTGGCCTTCCCAGGGACGCTGTACTTAGAGATCAATGGTTACAATTTATGTTTAACTCGGTTCACGAAAATTATAATCCACATGTAAAACTATGTGCAGCACATTTTGCTGAGGACAGCTTCCTCATTCTCGATCAGTTTAATGCCGGATTCGCACAAAGATTATTCTTGAAAGATGGAGCAGGTCCCTCTTTGTCTGGAGAAGGCATTGTTTATGGACCACAACCGGTAAGTGAATTTTGTTATTTAAGTTGGTGCGTTTAACAGTTTCTGTAACTTATTACACAAAGGGCAACGCTGTTTAGCTTTGTTAACTAGATGTTAGGGCTGTGCAATAAAATCAAATGCTATTTTCATGCGCATCTCGTCAGTAAAAACGCTCCTGTGATTATAAGTACATCACTAAGACATGCTCCTGCCCACTTGCTTCTCAAAACTAGCCCAATCGTGTTTCCAGGAGGGCCGCGTGCGCTCAGCTGCTGTCAAATCACAACACAGGAACCGCTGGCACAATCAGAACTTGTTACGTATTTCTGAAGGAGGGACTTCATAGAACAAGGAAGTCATCAGCCCGTTTTTATGACAGTGAAAACAGCGGTATACAGATAGGAATTGTGTGAAAAATACTTTTTTTTTTACACTCGAAACATGAAGACGTTATATTGCACACTGTAAACACAATCAAAGCTTCAAAAAAGCACGAAAAACGGGACCTTTAACCTGTGCAAGCTTGATTCTGTATAGTTTTGTGTTCTGAAATGTGTGAAATTGCAATTTATCATGCAACACCAGTATGCCGTGCATCTTCATTGCTGCTGCAAAAGGCATGTTGTGTCTTCTATTCATATGAAATACTGTAATGATAATGCAAAAGTTTAAAAAAGAAAAAATGAGTCTCATATGATCAAAAAGGCAATAAAAACAGTAATTTTATTATTATTATTTTTTTCATTTCTATATATTTAAAATGTATTTCTGTGATGGCAAAGATGCATTTTCTGCAGCCATTACACTAATCTTCAGTGTTGCATGATACTTCAGAAATCATTGTTATAGGGTGATTTGGTGCTCAAGAAACATTTATCATTATTATCAATGTTGAAAACAGCTGTACTACGTAATATAATAATTATAATAATAAGCGTAAACAATTTTTTACATATGATTTATATTCATTTGTACATTCATTTATATATGCTACAGCAGTATTTTAATACATGATATATATTAATTTGCACATTAATATTTAATATTTAAAAGTATAGATATATACATATAAATTGCAGAAAATTGTCATGTAAAACTAAATTTCATATATTAACAATATAATCAATAACAATAAATCATTGTGAATAAAAATAAAATTACATAAAAATGTAGATTATGACACCTTTAAATTGTTATCATTGGTGTCTGAGGATGAAGGTTATGTGTTAAATGTTCGTCATCTTTGTCAGTGGTGTTGAAAATACAGGTCAGTCGGCTAAGAGATGAATGAAACCTGTGCTCGGTTTTTATTGAACGCGTCCTCAGAACAGCCGAGATGAGTGAAGTGCCTGGAAATGATCTCAGCGCATTACCACACAGACACACACACATACACACACTATTACAACACTTACCATTAAAACAGTGATATGACTGTCTAGAGTTTGCGCATGTCAATATCCATCACTTAATGTAAGTCATATGAAACCCCCACTTGTTTTCTTGAGTGAGCATTTTCAGAGTTCAGAGTTTAGACCAAGGTCAGTCCTTCACAGCCTGAGCAAATCTTTCAGATATCCATCTTTCATTAAATATCCAGAAATGAACACCTCAGGTGAATTCCTCTGATAAACCACAAGAAAGCACTGCAGATAAATTACTATAATTACCCAGATTTACAACTAACCCAATCAAATGTCTCCATTTCTGTAAGCCCTAAATTGCAGTTTTCTGTGTTTTAGCAGCTGTTTCTTATATTACAGGTGCCTGATGTTTAATTACACTCTAAATCTCCAACGGTCTGTCTGATACATCACAGATGCCACACCTGCTACCTATCGCCACCGCAACAGATGCCAATTTCCTTATTTATGACATCATAAATTAATCTCTGTGAACTCAAATGTAAAGAAAATCTGCTCCTCTTTTCAGTTTCAGACACAACACGTGATCAAAAACAACACAGACAGGCGGAAATACTCTCAGTAAACAGCACGCCTTGTGTCGTTCTGCCACATTAAAGGAAAAATACATTTCTAGAAGTCTCAAGAGGCTTTGAAATGCATTTGTTTTGTTTGTTAGATTGATGTCATGATGATTCAATAGAGCAGAAAGGATGTCACACATATGATGGATGACAATCACATGGAAACAGTGAGTAAAGGACCTGAAAGGTACAGGTGCATTATTTTTTTGCCTTTAAATGGCTTTGTTACAGTGATCGTATATGCCCAGTCTGTCTCAGAGGGCTGAGAACACAGAGAGAAACGGATCCAGAGGTGCTGATGGGAGGGAGGGAACGAGTCAGATCCTTAAAGAAAGGACAGAGGGAGGAAAAAACATGACCTACTTCATGTGTTCCATCCCTTGTTTCTATGGAGAACGAGAGGAGAAAAGTGGAAAAGAAGCAGGAGGGCTGAATGTGTTCCCAGACAGAGAGATGTGGCCACAGAAAGTACTAACTAACTAACTAACTTATTTTAAGTGAACAAGTAGGTTTTATGCTAAATTAAAGTTTATAAAAATGCAGTATGCTACATTATTGTCAGCTCAATTTACAATGTGTGAGTGGCATCTAGTTATCTTTAGATAGATAGATAGATAGATAGATAGATAGATAGATAGATAGATAGATAGATAGATAGATAGATAGATTTATTTATAAAAAATGTCTATATCAAACAATCAAATAAGTTATCAAATATTAAAAATAATCAAAAATAACACTAAAATATTTAAAAATAAACCAAAAAATTAAATAAATAACACACAATAACTATAAAAATAATATATAATATCCTGAAATATAAATAAAATAAAATCCTAAATTGAATAATCTAATAATCCTAAAAATTATTATGTTAAATAACAGATATTAAACATTGATGCACCTCACTGGAAGGTCTGACACCACTGCATTATGGGATACAGTATTCTGTACAATGTGTATTTTAACATATGCAGTAGATCTCCCATATATTCGGTTCATACAGAAAATGTGCACATTGTGCACAGTATAATGCAGCCAGAGGGTTGTGAAATGTTAGTATGCTATTGTGTACAATATTTTTGCACATTCTGTTTGATGCCCCTAATGGTGCAGAAATTACATGCTGCATCTTTAAAAAGCCACCTTTAGCTTGGTTAAATGTGTTTTGCAATCACAAACTCAAATGGATTTCTGGGGTAAGCAGAGTTTTGCACTCTCAGCAGTCTGAGATGAGCATTAGAGCTTTTCAAGAAATCTGATCTTAACAAAGAGACTCTCTAGACATAATTTTATATGATTTTGGAGCCATGTTTCTGCTTAGCTTGATGATGTCATCCTGCATTTCTACCATGTTGGTCATAATGTGGTCATACTTTGATCACCTTGATAAAGCGAGAAGAGTAATTTATGCTCATTAACGTGTCACACACCTGCTGTGAGTGGAATCTGTCTGAGGGCACTGTGCTCAGCATATGCCTTTCTCTCTCCGTTTTCTTCTTATCCTCTATCTCTGCTGAGAAGCACGGAAACTTCTCCAAGAAAAGGGATATTTCAGCTTTTGCAAGAATAGCACTGGCAAAAAGAACAATGTACCTCTCCGTCTCTCTCAGCTATCTCTGTTCCACCCTGTCTCTCTTCTATCACTCTCACTTATGTTGTTTTGGTGTTCTTCTTTGTCGTGGCACATGTTCTGCTCAGTTAAACAATGAAGACTGCTGCAGGAAGAGGTTTGCATTAACATAATCCCTCCAGGGATGAGATCTGATTAAAGTTCAGGGCATCACTGCATAACTATCTCTCCCATGACTTTCTACAGGCTTTCTAATAGTCATAATGATGTTTTTTATTCGAGCACTAGATCGGGTTGAAGTTGAAGAACTGGGACTAAAGCCAATGGTCAAGCATACCACTGTCTCACCAAAAACAATGACAACAACAAACGCTTTTTCACAGTCAACAGCTCAACAGATAATGATTGATAGTTAAAGAGTCAGATGCTTTTTGTAACAGTCACTACTACAGCTAAATATGCTAACAGTTACTCGGAAATCTACATACTGTAACAGACATAGATATTCCCTACTACAACTAAACGTGCTAACAGTTACTACTACAGCTGCTTAAAAATAGTCTATAAAACAAAACAACCATAAATGTGCAGATATTTATCAAAATAGTCACTACAACAGCTAATGATGTAGCTAATAATAGCTGCTACTACAGCAACTTAATCACTCACTCATTTATTCATGATCAAAAAATGTAATTTAAAGAGAAGCGTTAGACTATAGAAATACATTTACCATATATTAAGTAAGTACTTTGAGTCAGTACAAGCTTTTCATGTTTTTGAAAGAAGTCTCTTTTGCTCACCAAGGCTGAATTTATTTGATCAAAAATAAAGCAAAATTGGAAAATATTACTATTTAAAACAACTTGTTTTTAACTAAATGTTCTTGTATATTTTTATACAGTATATTTTCAATGTATATCCTCCAGAAATCATTCTAGTATGCTGATTTGCTGCGCAAGAAACATTTCTTATTATTATCAATGTTGAATAAAGTTTAAAAGGAAAGCATACATTTGTCTGCTATACCAGGACACTTCCCGTAACGTTGCTATTTGCTATACACAACATACAGTAAACAAGCCATACAACTGAACAAAGTGGGTTAAGTACATGTAGTATATCCAGTCAGACGTCATCATTCAAGATGGAGAGGACTAGAGGACTTTAACTCACCCTGTTAAAGCGCTTGGCCTGGAAGAGGTGCCCGTTCACCCGGTACAGCTTCCTCCATCGTCTAGCTCCACGGCGATAGATTGATTCTAGGAGAGAGAGGAAACAGTTGTATAGGAGCAGCATGAGGACTTGAGGAATTAAAAAAATCAATCCCAACACGGAAAGAGGGAAGTGGATTCAAAGAGGAGTGATCGAATAAGGGGGGGGGGGGACAGAGGTGTGGCTGGTCCTGACCCTGAACGTAGACAGATTTTCTGGATGAAAACCTGTCTTACAGAAGAAAGCTATCAATCCCTCCCTCTCTGTTGCTCTCTTCCCCTGTCTCCATCTGACCCACCCTCTGCTTCTCAGTCTCTTGTTTCTTTTCTCTTGTCGTTCTGTTATTCCCTGCAGCATTATTTCGGTCAAATGTTGACAGTCTCATTTAAGAAGTGACAAGCATATACACTGACCTTATTTGATTCAACCAAAACAAGACTCTGATCTGCTGACTGAGGTTTTATCTTTATGTCTCACATGAAAAATTACCTTTTTGGGAGGTTTCTGAGCTGACCTGATTGACCAAAATACTGCCTGCATCTGAAAATTAGGTAGGTGTCCAAAATAGTGTGCTAGAGTTTCTCATGTTGGTCCAAACCTGAATGACTTTCTGCAGAAAACCAAATAGATATTAGGAATAATGTTTTTATCACAATGAAAGTCAAGACAATCTCCACCCTGACAGACAAAAGTCATACAGCTTTAGAACAATGTGAGAGTAAATGATGTTTTGTTGCTACAGTTCCGGATGATGAAGTCCATGAAATCAACTTTTTTGGACAGCTACATGGCTACAGATTGCACTTTTCATCTAAAATATTCTATTGTGATTGAGCTTAGTGCAATTTGGGTTTTGAAGTTTTCCCACCACAGCACTTTTTCTCTGTTTTCTAGTTGCGTAGCACCAATTCTACACCGATTGTGAGTTTCTACTGCATAAACAGTCAACTTCTGCATAGAATCACCCCATAAAGTAGCTAAATTAGCTTATTGCAAATGACAATTATTTGAAAAGAATTATCCTCAAGCCCTGGAGATTTGCTGTGTCTGCTGCCGTTTACATGTTTCTTCCCTCAACTGCAGCTCAGTTATGTAAAACCAATAAAATATTGAAATATTGTCAAAACTTTCAAGTAGCAGCCACTAATGAGCACAGGAGGAGATTCAAAGGCTTGTGTGTACAAGAGAGAGATCGAAGCAAAATGAGTAAATGAAAGTCTGCATTAAGCCTTCAGAAACTCATGTGTGGCACAAAGTAGAGCTTGAATATTTAATTCCAGTAACAATATACATGCAGCTTTGGAGTATACTCATCACATATACACACCAGCCGCACACACACACATTCAGACTGTCGCTAATATCAAACTTACACAACATGAATGATTTATTAACAGAACATGATAAAGAGCAGTTCAGCATGAGGAGAGGAGCAGAGTTTTAAACTTTAACATCAAACCCAACTGGGGGAAAACAGCCACTGTCATGGTTTTATAATCTTGTTAAAATGATATGATAAATTGAAGTATTTTTCTGAATTGATTATTTCTTACTGATCATGTCGTGGAACACATGGAAACATAGGATGATGAAAAATCAGAACCTTCTTCCTAAAGAACTATATTCTTGTCATTGCTCATTAAAACAAATGGCCTGTCTAAAATCACATCATTGGTTGAATTAAAATGAGTCTGTCGGGCTGGTTAAACAACTGGAGTTACTTTTGATAATGCCACAGTTTTGACACCTACATCAACCTATAATTAATAACTTAATTATAGATTTGTCTGCATATTAAGCTTGATAGGGTAAAGAACTGACATGCTTAGTAATAGGTGCAATAAAAAACTAAAATGTCTGATAATATCTGTATCTATATATCAATTAATATTTAGCATCTTGGCATATGCCTAAAATTCATTCAATCATAATGATCATTACCATTCAAAATTTGGGCGCTGGTAAGATTTTCTATAACTCTCAAAAAATACAGTAATATTGTGAAACAAAATAACAGTAAACCTAAATGTTTTTTTTTGTACTGCTTCATATATGTCATACAACCATCACCCATTTTTCCAGGACACTTTGCTTAACAGAATGTTCAAAAGAACAGGATTTATTTGAAATGGAATACTGAAATGTAACAATATTTTATATATTATGTCTTTAACATCACTTAATTTCAATTTCAGACCCCAAATTTTTGAATGGTAGAGTACATAGTAATAAAACCCAGTTAACTGATTGTGTAAGATATTATGACTTTTTCACCTGAAATCCATTATATGTATAGACTTAATTAGTGTAAAACAAAATGCCACATACATATATAACATGTCATATTTAAATTTACACATTTCTTTGCTGATTTTCTCCAACAAATGTTTAAAACAGCCAGTCTCTACCTTACATTCTACCTTCTGGCAGCAAACAAAATAATTCACCATGTTCGTCTCCTTCAACAAAGCAGTGACAGACCTCAGCAGAACTATACACGATCATCCCCCTCACAGAGCACAGCGCTGCTGCAGCCCAAGAACAGCTGCTCAGGAAACAGCTATGTATTCGCTATCATAATCATCCAGATGGCCACTGAAACACCTGTTCTTCGACCTGTTTATGTCTGAAGCCCAGCCAACATCTTGGCTCAGAAACTGAATGTCAGAGATGAAAACGTGTATTTGTTATAATCTACCTCACAGAAGTCTCTCGTCTCAATCCCACAACTGTCACAGTCAGAAACTGCCTCATAATGTCCTGTAAAACTAAAGCAACTGTAAAAGCAAGCTTGGCTCTGACTTGCACTGGAAAATTTGGCAACATCTTTCATGACATATTAGTGATTTTGAGTCACAATGATGCATTCAAGTGATTCACTCATGAAGGAACTGCTTTTAAATCCTTTTCCTGCTTGAGTGGAGCTGATACCAATCGCCTAGTTGAGGGTGCGGCAGGCACAAATTACATTTTTCCATCATCACCATGGCAACACACACTCGCTTCCTGTGCCACGCGTGGCAGATGCCAGCAGCTCTGGTGGACGAGACATCCTGTCGTGAGAGTTGACACTCAAACACTCTACATGCAATAAATAACTGATCATCCAGCAACATCTACAACAAAAACAAAGTGATTTGCCAAATGTTGTGCAACAAAATGCATCACTGACAACACTGTGTAGTGCAAAAACAGGCATCAAAGGAGGAACATCAAAAATAAGAACTAGAAGCTCTACTTTTAAGATGCTGCTCTAAGCTTCATTATATCAGAGCAGTCTCTTATAATTTGGTTGATTTGTAGATATTTGCATCAAAAGCGCACATTTTTTAATTCCCCATAGCTAACACTGGTAGAGCATGCCACTAACAACACCATCCATGGTCATCGTTCCAGTTTCAGGGAACACATGAATCAACAAGGTTTGCCTTGAAAGTCACTTGCAAAGTCACTTGCAAAGCATCTAGAGCCAGATACAAAAATAATTCCTCAGTAGAATGTGATGGGAAAAAAACACAAAGGATATCTGCTCTTTCTCTCTTCTCAATCTGCAAAAAAAAAAAAGCTGGATCTATGCACATCTCCCCAAATCTGAAAGTGTTTGATCGTGGTTAACTTTCACAGGCCTAAAGACAGCATCAAATCATCAAAAACAAACACTAGGCGACTCTTCTGAATAGACTGCATTGCCTATCGAAAACAGTGCAGAACCAAAACAGTTTACTGACCAAAAACTGGAAAGAAGTCCTCAAAATCAAATATTTTTATTTATATTATTATATATTATAATTAACTGCTTTCTGCAATATGCTAAATTATTTATTTGACAAAACAGACAATTTTGTAAATGCATAATTTCAGAAGTGAGTTTTTCCAGCATAACACAAACACTAAATAATGTATTATTATTAGCCAGATTAGAAAGTAACAGATTCATTTAAAGGTATATGTGTGTGTGTGCACTAACGTGTTTGTGTCATGTGATATGGACGACAACAAGAACTGATTTATTTATTTCAGAGTAATGAAACTATAAAATGATTTCCCCCTCTCTGTTTTTCTGAATTTATTTCTTTATTTTTTTGCCAGAACACCTGGCATGATGTTGATGTCACAACACACAATTACACAGCAATATCTTTGCTTTAAATGTGTGTGTGTGTGTGTGTGTGTGTGTGTGTGTGTGTGTGTGTGTGTGTGTGTGTGTGTGCGTGCATGCAGGCTCTTGTTTTTGTGACATATCAGGACACAACTCTGTATTATGACATGGGTATGACACAGGTATTACAAGGAGAAGGTGACTTTTGAGGACATAACCCATATCCCCATTTTTCAAAACGCTTATAAATCATACAGAAATGCACAAAGTTTCCTGTGAGGGTTAGGGTTAGGTGTAGGGTTGGTATAGGGCCATAGAATATACAGTTTCTACAGTATAAAAATCATTACGCCTATGGGATGTCCCCACTTTTCACAAAAACAAACATGTGTGTGTGTGTGTGTGAGAGAGAAAGAGAGAGAGAGAGAAAGAGAGAAAGAGAGAGACAGAAAGAGAGAGAGAGAGAGAGAGAGAGAGAGAGAGAGTGAAGGACTAATTAAAAAGAGAGAGCCATGGTCTTTAGAGCTATCATCGTTAAGATCTATCTCTAATCTTATTAACTTCACCCCTACAGGGAGAGACCTACAGAAATCACACTGTGCTGTCGCCATAGTTACCCTGCACTTTTTTTTTGTCATTATTCCTAACATTTGACCACAGAGAGAAAGAGTACTCCATGTCCACCACCAGCAACATCACATGACCACTTCAGCTGTACATTTACCACTTCTACCTGGCTTGAAAAACAGCCATGAAAATAATATTTCACAAATTTCTCAGTTTCTCAAGCTATTGCATGGCTTCTGATAACTTAAATATAGTGCACAAGTCGTATAGACCACTTTAAAGGTAGTGAAATTGAAAATGCATCCTTTTGAAGAAAAGCAGGCCACAAAAGTTCTTCTGGAGTTCATTTCAGGAGTTCAAAACAGCTTTCCAAAGAAAACTTTCTGGTAAGTTAGGTCAAGAATGACCAGCCTTTTAATGGCAAATGTCTTGCAAATGTCACATTATGCTATTTTATCCACAAATATTGGATTTGATATTCCAAGATTTCTAAGTCATCTTGTTTTGTTGAATTGGCTCAGCAGAAAACATTATTTGAGGATAGTTTTTGCAAAGAGGTGCATAAGTTCAGATCAGTAATCAACCCGTTGCAAAAAGAAATGCTGAATCCAATAATTGATGATAATATAGCACGATGACAGTTTTGTTTGGCTTGGCATTTGTGATTGGAAACAGGGGGGTGGGTGGGGGGGGGTTGTGGTTAGTAAGTCACCAAGTTATAGTCCAATGCAGTAACATTTATAAATTCCTCCTCCTTGGAAATGGCTTTTATTTTCTAAAGAAGAAATCAAGATCACACTGGTGAGGACAAATAATATTAACCAATAACATCATGGCCTACATATCATAATTTAATCAAACCCTGATGGGTAAAACTAAGATATATCCAAACATTATTTCCCACTAGGGCTGGGCAATATGACAATATTGTCAAATATCATTATTGTCAAATTGTCTTGCAAGTATCGATATGTCGATTATAAAAGTCAGTTACAAAAGATAATCGCCAATATCGAGAAAAAAATTACAAATAGATTTTACATAGTCCTGTAGTTATCATGCACATATTTATTCACATGATATAGAATGAATGAAATGTTTTGTAGCCCAAGCTAGTAGCTAATTAATAGGAAATGAAAAAAAATTATTCTGGAATCACTTAATTTACTTAAGATCAGGAATTGAATATGCATACTCTTTATAAAATTATTATTATTATTATATATATTTTTTTATAATTGGAGAAATACAACAGCTAATTTTAGACAGATAACAAATCTTATAGCTTGACTACAAGTTTAATAAAACAGTGCTACATGTTAAGTAAATTAACTTATCATCATGAAATGTGTCTACTCAGGCGGCAACACCAAAAATGAAAGACAAACTTTGCTATGTGACATCAACGTGCATTTATCATTTTTACAATCACCACCAGAATGTCCACCTTCACAATGAACTCTGTTCAGTTCAACAGCTGTCTTCACGAAACAAAATAAATTTTTAAATTCTGGATAAGACCAGTGTACAAATTAACAACACTAACATTACAACAAAGCTAATGTTTTATATTAAGCACAAAAAAAAGAAAAACAAACCTTTAATTAAGTTAAGCTAACTGAGTAACAGGCTACTGTCAGATAAAGAAACAAACTGATATGTGTTTACGGTGGATGCCGGCTATGTTGTCTCCAAGCAGGTGCAGGGCGGATAGAGACGAGGCTTGAATAGATGATATTATCAGATATTGCAATATTTATTAAGGCGATTATCAATAAAATATTTTTTACATATCACCTAGCCCTATTTCCCACTGAAATTCTATTTCACCTAGAAATGCAACACACTACAGAAGTTAAATGTATGAAAAACTCATCACGTGAAACATTCATCACAGTCATCAGCACTTACTGTACATAAAATATGATCTATTGCACTTCTATATAACTCTCATCATAACTGTGCCCTCATTCCCCATCCCTACTGTCCTTAATTGCCTCATCCTCTTTAACGTCTACACTTAACCGCTGAAACCGGCTACTTAGAGCACGCTCGTGAACCTACACCCGTCATTATAAATCTGCCCTTGCTCCAGTGGATGGAGGGCGATGCTGCACCTGAGGGTATAAGCAGGACTGTAATAGAGTCCAACGCTGGCATTCTCCACACTGAACTGAATTAGCACAGCTGAAATGTGATCATACGACGCTACTTAAAGGGATAGTTCACCCAAAAATCTAAATTATGTCATTAATAACTTACCCTCATGTTGTTCCAAACCCGTAAGACCTCAGTTTATATTTGGAACACAGTTTAAGATATTTTAGATTTAGTCCGAGAGCTCTCAGTTCCTCCATTGAAGCTGTGTGAACGCTATACTGTCCATGTCCAGAAAGGTAAGAAAAACATTATCAAAGTAGTCCATGTGACATCAGAGGGTGAGTAAGAATTTTTTTCACCTGCTTTATTCCGCATTGTCTTCTCTTCCGTGTCTGTTGTGAGAGAGAGTTCAAAACAAAGCAGTTTGTCATATCCGGTTCGCGAACGAATCATTCAATGTAACCCCATCTTTTTGAACCTGTTCACCAAATCAAACTGAATCATTTTAAACGGTTCGCGTCTCCAATACGCATTAATCCACAAATGACTTAAGCTGTTAACTTTTTTAATGTGGCTGACTCTCCCTCTGAGTTCAAGCAAACCAATATCCTGGAGTAATTCATGTACTCAAACAGTACACTGATTGAACTGCTGTGAAGAGAGAACTGAAGATGAACGCTGAGCCGAGCCAGATAACGAGCGAAAGACTGACTCATTCTCGAGTCAATAACCGTTTCTGTCAGACGCGTCCGATTCGAGAGCCGAGGAGCTGATGATACTGCGCATGTGTGATTCAGCGTGAAGCAGACTGACACACAGAGCGTCTGAACTGAACTGATTCTTTTAGTGATTGATTCTGAACTGATTCTGTGCTAATGTTATGAGCCCAGGTTAGTGTTATCAAAAGACCCGGTACTGCGGTACCAAGTCGGTACTAAAAAAATTTAAATGTGACGGTACCATGTTTCTTTAAGTACCGGTAGTACCGAGGTCCCGTTCAAACCCGGTTCAGCGCTATGATTTCCGCGAAGCAGAAAACGAGGACGGAATCTCAAAATCCAGTCATGAAAATGAAACTTACATTTTAATATGGACAGTCATGGAATTTGTCAAAGTTAGCATAAATTAATCAAATCAAATCTCCATATGGACCAGTATCTGTAAATGTTAAGCCGCAAAAGTTGTTTGAAATATAAAAATCTGTGTTCTGCGCGACTCTGTGTGAATTTATGAATGGCAGAGACGTGCGGGTTTGTTTACTACATAGACTGAAGCGCATGACGCTTGCATTAATTTCAGCATCTGAGCTTCAGAGTTCTCTCTCCATCAAGCGATCTGAACTTTTCAGTTTATCTCAATGGACGCACAGCGCACCTGTATTTGATGCTCTGTAAACTATTTGTGAAGGCGCACGACTCACCGTCGCTTTACTGATTGCGCTGTTTCTCACACATGCAAAGAGAGAGAGAGCTAGAGTCTTACCATGCTGAATCGACACGCTACATGTAAACTATCCTTTGTTGTCTTGTCCTGTCAAAATAATGGAGTTCATTTAGAATTATTCAGATTCATTTTCGAACAAGCAGAAGACATACCGGTTTCTCCGGTAGTGGGCGGAGCTAATGCGCAAATGGCAATTTCATTGGCTGGCGCTGATCTAGTACCATCCCTGTTTTGATTTCACCAAATCAGTTTGACCGAACACAGACAACGTGATTAATATTCATGAACCCAGCAGCTTATCAATTCATAGTGCATTGTATATACATTAGTACAGAGGTGGAAAGTAACGAATTACATTTACTCGCGTTACTGTAATTGAGTAGCTTTTTTGTGTACTAATACTTTTTAAAGTAATTTTTTAAATCTGTAATTTTACTTTTACTTAAGTATATTTTGTTTAAAGTATTGTACTTCGCTACATTTTAAAACACATTAATTACTGAGTAAAAAAAAAAAAAAAAAAAAAATCGCTCCCTGGAAACTACGTCAGTAAATAATGGGCAGGAGGGCAAACTGGCGCTAAAATCACAAGAAAGATGCAGACGGTCAAAACAGGCGTTAGTGGTGCAGACACCGCTGAAAACGAAACCCCGTCATATTCTGAAGTTGAACTCGATGGAAATGAAGTGAACCCCTGGCCATATGTATGCTCTATTATGCAGTGTAAGCTGTACTTGCTTAGGAAGACCAAACTAGCAGCTTATAAAATCTCGACAAGACATCAACCCTTCGCAAGAATGTAGAGGTAAGCTAAATAATTGCATCGTTGCATTGGTGGTTAAAATGAAGCTTTGACATTTTAGCAAGAGGTTTTGCACAAATTAGCCAAAAAGACAGTGGTGAGGAGTGTGCTATATATATCATCTGCGATAATATCATATTTTTTGTTTTAATGATGTGCGCGCTTATAGTGCGTTCTTTCACTGTGTGATTCAGTCTCCTAAAATGCATTTAGAATGATCACAAAATTGAAGATATAGGGGCAGAAAATTCACATATTTATATAATTTCATACATTAAATCAAAATCACACAAAGAATGCCGTCTTTTCCTCCAAAAATCATCATGAATATATACATACATACATATATATATAACAGTTCAATAAACAAGTTAATTAAGAGACTTGCGTTTTAGACACCATATTGCCTTTTTTAGCTCTATTTCTACAACAGAAAATAATTCCAAACACAGCCACCAAAGCACAGTTTTGCATCTCTGAGCAACGTGACAGTGTTTAGTTCCTGAATGAAGCAACCGTTTAAATGATTCGGTTCAATCGCAATGACTCACTTATTAACAGTGACTTGCTGACACATACTGGCCATTTTAATTTCACATTTAAAGTATCTTTTGATTTTTTTTTAATAATTAATTTCTTATCATTTCAAATGATTATTCAACATTTTATGTCTTGTATATCAAAAAATTATTTATGCATTTGTAACTGCAGGTTAAATGCATTCTTGTCCTGCACTAAACAGTGTAATACATCTAAATGCCACTTCCAATGAATCTTCTGCATTTCCTCTGCATTAAAAGATGAGTTTGTTGATACTGATTTGCCTGGTAACAGCCCAAATGTTTTATTATTCTAAATAACTGATTCCTTTAATTAAAAACAACTAGTTTGAGATTAATAGACCTATACCAGGGGTGTCAAACTCAGTTCCTGGAGGGCCGTAGCCCTGCAGAGTTTAGTTCTAACCCTGCTCCAGCACACATATCATGTAGTTTTCAAATAAACCTAAATGATTAGATTAGCTGGATCAGGTGTGTTTAATTAGGGTTAAATCTGAACTGTGCAGGACTGTGGCCCTCCAGGAACTGAGTTTGACACTCTTGGCCTGTCCCATTTTTGACTCCCTCCCACTGTTAAAATGTAACTAAGTAATTTTTACTCTGAGTAAATTTTAAATGAGCTACTTTTTACTTTTACTTGAGTTGATTTTTAGACTGGTACTTTTACTTGTACTTAAGTAAAATTTCATTAATGTAATGGTACTTTTACTTGAGTAGAATATTTTTGTACTCTTTCCACCTCTGCATTAGTATGATAGTAGAATTAGTAGTAGTATTATCTTTTAATAATAATTAATATGATCTATTACTATTTTTTTTACAGAAACCCTCAATAACCAAAAATATCTTAAGCATCACCACCAGTCTTAAGTTCAGTAAAAAATGACAAATATGCATTCATTAGGCCTAAAAGTTAATTTTTACATAAAGGCATTGTGCTAGAAATATTACTATTATTTAGTGAAATGTATGTGATACTGCTACTACTGTTGGAAAAATTTATAAAACTTAATTTTTTAAAGAAATAAATCACAATATTTCTTCCATGTTTTAATTTTAATAGCAAATCCCCTTTATTTACCAAAAATAAAATGTGTTTAAATTTCAATAAATTAAAAGACAAATTAAATTTGGGTGAAACTTGTTTACTGTTTTTCATAATTATATAACTTGTAGAAAAACTTGAAACACAATTGTAAATAAGTATAAAGAATGGTATTGGTTTTATTTTTAGTGCTAAAAAGTTTTTTTTTAATAAGCATATTTTTGTGTTTTGCTTTGGTACCGAAATTGGTACAGAGAACCGTGGATTTTCACTGGTATCGGTACCGAATACTGAGATTTTGGTACCGTGACAACACTAGCCCAGGTAAACCGAAGGCTTGAATCAAGGGCAATCATCGCCAATGACACCATTACGTCATTACGAGAGAAGTACTGGTGATCCAAAAACCGATGCAACCGGTTCTTGACTCGTGAGCGAGTCATTATCTGGCTCGGCTCGGTGTTCATCTTCAGTTCTCTATTCACAGCAGTTCAGTCAGTGTACTGTTTGAGTACATGAATTACTCCGGGATATTGGTTTGTTTGAACTCAGAGGGAGTGTAAGCCACATTAAAAAAGTTGACAGCTTAAGTCATTTGTGGATTAATGCGTATTGGAGACGCGAACCGTTTAAAATGATTCAGCTCGATTTGGTGAACTGGTTCAAAAAGATCCGGTTACATTGAATGATTCGTTCGCGAACCGGATATCACAAACTGCTTTGTTTTGAACTCTCTCTCACAACAGACACGGAAGAGAAGACAATGCTGAATAAAGTCGTAGTTTTTGCTATTTTTAGACCAAAATTTATTTTCGATGCTTCAACAAATTCTAACTGACCCTCTGATGTCACATGGACTACTTTGATGATGTTTTTCTTACCTTTCTGGACATGGACAGTATACCGTACACACAGCTTCAATGGAGGGACTGATAGCTCTCGGACTAAATCTAAAATATTCTTAAACTGTGTTCCAAAGATAAACGGAGGTCTTACGGGTTTGGAACAACATGAGGGTAAGTTATTAATGACATAATTTTAATATTTGGCTGAACTAACTCTTTAAGTCGAGTTCAGACTGCACAATTTTCAAAGTAGTCGGGTCACAGTTCTTTTCACACTGCATGACTATCTTGGCCAGCATTCAGTCACTGCTGTGTTCACACTGCACGATTGATCGGCGACTGAAGTTTTCACAATGCATGACTTTACAATAGGAAGAGTCGCCGACAACTCTGTCTGGCACGCAAACTACGTTTCACAATCAAACACCCGCGAGATGTGACAAGGAAACAACACGATATCGCACGTGCAAGACCGGAGTTTTCACGTGAGACTATGATAGCTCAGATGAAACGTCAAACAGACACGGGTGCTCCTGCTAAATTTATACAAATTTATCTCTATTATTTTGCTCTCTCATTGGCTGTCGGTCATAGTGATGGGAAGTTCGGATCATTCTACCGACTCAGACTTTTGAGCCTCGTTCAGCAAAATGAACAAATCTTTTTTCGAGTCATTTCGTTCATTTTAGCAAAATGTCATTTAAAATGTTACGTTACTTCCCCAGCACACCTAATACTTATGCAAACGTTGATCACACTACAAACAATACAAAACTAAAATGCTATAAGATACAGAAAAGATTAATTAATTTTTTACCTGGGTCTTCAGTCTGTGATTAGATCACCTCACCTCTTGTCTGACAAGTATTCGGGACAGCCCCATACGCTACCAATGCAGTCCGAGCAGGAAAGAGAATTGATTAGTTCATCTCATGAGTCTTTCGGGTCGAGTCGTTCCTTAATCACGTGACAGCCCCATACGCTAGTTCTGACATTTCTGTCACTGTGTTTTTGTTACTGATTCTTCAGGATCTGTGTTATTATTTTTAAATAAATAAAACCCTGTTATAAATAAAATATTGATGAATTTGTCTTTTTGACTGTCTATCAGTAAATAAACACTAGGCTATATAATAATATAATAATCCAAGCCTACAATACAAAGTATTTATAGCCTAGTTTGTTAATTTGTTATAAAATTTTGAGTTTGCTGGTATAATAATTGCTTTTCCTAGGCAAACTTGACATTTTGGTATAATATGTGTACAAGAAGATTGCTCAAAAAGGACATAATGACATAAGTTAAAAGCAAATAATATTTTGAATCCTAAACAAGTAACACTACAGTTCTATAGTCTAATCTGAAGGGTGAACTCAAAAGACATAAATCATACAACAAGGTCATTTTTGAAGATTAGAATCCACTGTAAAAAAATAAATAAATAAATAAATAAAAAAAGAACATCTCTTCTTTATCAAAGTGATTTCGCCATCATATGGACAAAATTTAAAGCAAAAACCAATAATTATAATAAAAAAATAATAATAAGTACTATGCACCCATTTGTACGGAAGGTTGTAAATTAACTAATTACTCTAGCCAATGTTGTCACCTCACGTGACAAAAGAACGAACAACCCAAAGACCCGAAAGATGAACTAATCAATTCTCTTTCTGGCTCAATACTGCATAGGTTTAGTGTATTTGGCTGTCAAGTGATTAAGGAATGACTCGACCCGAAAGACTCATGAAATGAACTAATCAATTCTCTTTCCGGCTCAGACTACATAGGTTTAGCGTATGGGGCTGTCATGTGATTAAGGAACGAGTCAAAAACCCGATAGACCCTAACTATGAACTAATCAATTCTCTTTCCGGCTCTGACTGCATAGGTTTAGCGTATGGGGCTGTCACGTGATTAAGGAACGAGTCAAAAACCCTATGAACTATTCAATTCTCTTTCCGGCTCAGACTACATAGGTTTAGCGTATGGGGCTGTCATGTGATTAAGGAACGAGTCAAAAACCCGATAGACCCTAACTATGAACTAATCAATTCTCTTTCCGGCTCTGACTGCATAGGTTTAGCGTATGGGGCTGTCACGTGATTAAGGAACGAGTCAAAAACCCTATGAACTATTCAATTCTCTTTCCGGCTCAGACTACATTGACTGACACGGGTGAATTACTACTAGCAGAGCAGAACCTATAGAATATTGCGCATGCGCTACTGAACGAATCACTCCCCAAGACGACTCGTTCTTCCCGAGTTACATTAAAGATTCATTCAAAATGAACGAATCGTTCAAGAACGACACATCACTAGTCGGTCATTGCCGTTGTAGCTTTCAGTCAGAACACTTTTCAGACAGCAAGATTTTGAATCGCCGACAGGTCCAGATATTTAGCATGCCAAATATCTCAGGGGCATCGGCGACTCGTCGGCGATTCTCTCAGATCGCATCTTTGCTCATTCACACTGCGTGATTGTCACTCACGTGAACGAGCACAGATTTGCCTGTGATTTCGGGCATTTGTCGGCAATTTCTCAACACCTGTCGGCGAGCCAAAAACTGGGCTAAAATCGTGCAGTCTGAACTCGGCTTTAGTGAAGTCAGTTGTTATCAATCACCCTGAACGCAGACACACACGCAGTGCACTTAACATATTCATTTGACCTTGTTAATCAGAGCTGGAATCATGCCAGATCATCCTTTATCTCAATCCCACAAAGTCATCTTTCATTTGTGATGTCAGAAGACAGATGACAGGCATCCTCTGACTGCTGTACAGATCGTATGTTTTCTAATTATGACTATAATGAGTAGGACAGGTGTTACAAACAGCATGACCAAAAAATCTATTTTAAAGGGGTCATCAGATTCCACAAGTTGATATGACTTAATGAAAAGGCTATAACATACTTTGTTTAAAATTTCTTAATGGAAGTGTAAAACACCCTTTACCTTGTAAAAAACAGCTCTGCAGAAATCAATCCGATTTTCTCATGTTGCTTTAAATGCTAATTATTGTAGCTCTGCTGACTCCACCCCAGAGGTGGAAAGTAACGAATTACATTTACTCGCGTTACTGTAATTGAGTAGCTTTTTTGTGTACTAATACTTTTTAAAGTATTTTTTTAAATCTGTAATTTTACTTTTACTTAAGTATATTTTGTTTAAAGTATTGTACTTCGCTACATTTTAAAACACATTAATTACTGAGTAAAAAACAAAACAAAACAAAAAAATCGCTCCCTGGAAACTACGTCAGTAAATAATGGGCAGGAGGGCAAACTGGCGCTAAAATCACAAGAAAGATGCAGACGGTCAAAACAGGCGTTAGTGGTGCAGACACCGCTGAAAACGAAACCCCGTCATATTCTGAAGTTGAACTCGAAGGAAATGAAGTGAACCCCTGGCCATATGTATGCTCTATTATGCAGTGTAAGCTGTACTTGCTTAGGAAGACCAAACTAGCAGCTTATAAAATCTCGACAAGACATCAACCCTTCGCAAGAATGTAGAGGTAAGCTAAATAATTGCATCGTTGCATTGGTGGTTAAAATGAAGCTTTGACATTTTAGCAAGAGGTTTTGCACAAATTAGCCAAAAAGACAGTGGTGAGGAGTGTGCTATATATATCATCTGCGATAATATCATATTTTTTGTTTTAATGATGTGCGCGCTTATAGTGCGTTCTTTCACTGTGTGATTCAGTCTCCTAAAATGCATTTAGAATCATAGGCGCCGATACCGTGGAGCACCCACGGAAAATACCGAGCACCCACGGAAAATGAGCACCCACGTGTGCCAGTGCCAGACTGCCAGTAGGCTACATTTATTTAAAATTAAACATTGCAGTTGGCGCTATGAAGCGTCTGCCACACTGTGATTGGTTATGTTGTTGTCAGTGACAGTGACATAACCAGTCGCATGCATGTTATCCACCAATACGCATCCTATCCACCAATCACAGCGTTTCTGAAAACGTCCCATCCCCCACTATACAGTGCCGTGCGAGTATGTAATCATTTAATGCTTTTCGTAATCACTAATCATTAATCAGACTAAAATGGACAGATTTGTTATAAAAAAAGCCAAACCTATTAATATTGATGTATCGACATTATTTTACTGGATCTAGTGGCTTTGGCTTTTTGTGAATAAACGTCCAGTATTTTTTCTCTTTCAAAGTTTTGTCGGTCATGTTCTTCCAACTCATTTCATACCCAGCAGTACGTTAATATGTAAATGTTACGGTACATTCCCTAGACTCCTTAAAGTTCGTAACAGGGTTTAAATGGGAACATTTTTCTGCTCAAGTATAGGCCTATATACGGTTTAAAAGAGGAAAAACTAATGGACACAAAAGTAGCCTACTTTTGGACAGAATACAAGTTCTTTATTAAATACATAAAATAAAAAAATATTTTTTTAGCCTATATGAATAATGGATTCGAAACCTCAAAGAAAAGCCATGCCACTATCAAAAGAAACCTCGAAACATAAATAAGGTAGACATTCCCAGAAACTCATTATTTTAGTCGCAACAATCGGTTAATGGAAACGCTGTCCTTTCGCAATAGTCTTTTAATCAATATTTACAAAACATTAATTTCCCAAGAAGCTGAACGCATTAGCGGTTACGTGTCAGTTAAACTTTTCATCTCCAATCCTGTTTGTATTTTTGAGAAGTGACGCTGTTGTGTGTGTTTGTATCGGCCGCTGTCCATTAGCCTAAGGTTCTGAAATGCAATATTTTTTTAATAGCCTAGTCTATTTTTTTATTTTTTAAATGGCTTGCGCCCTTGAGCACCCACGGAGAAAAACATAAATCGGCGCCTATGTTTAGAATGATCAAAAAATTGAAGATATAGGGGCAGAAAATTCACATATTTATATAATTTCATACATTAAATCAAAATCACACAAAGAATGCCGTCTTTTCCTCCAAAAATCATCATGAATATATACATACATACATATATATATAACAGTTCAGTAAACAAGTTAATTAAGAGACTTGCGTTTTAGACACCATATTGCCTTTTTTAGCTCTATTTCTACAACAGAAAATAATTCCAAACACAGCCACCAAAGCACAGTTTTGCGTCTCTGAGCAACGTGACAGTGTTTCGTTCCTGAATGAATCAACCGTTTAAATGATTCGGTTCAATCGCAATGACTCACTTATTAACAGTGACTTGCTGACACATACTGGCCATTTTAATATCATATTTAAAGTATCTTTTGATTTTTTTAAATAATTAATTTCTTATAATTTCAAATGAGTATTCAACATTTTATGTTTTGTATATCAAAACATTATTCATGCATTTGTAACTGCAGGTTAAATGCATTCTTGTCCTGCACTAGTGTAATACATCTAAATGCCACTTCCAATGAATCTTCTGCATTTCCTCTGCATTAAAAGATGAGTTTGTTGATACTGATTTGCCTGGTAACAGCCCAAATGTTTTATTATTCTAAATAACTGATTCCTTTAATTAAAAACAACTAGTTTGAGATTAATAGACCTATCCCAGGGGTGTCAAACTCAGTTCCTGGAGGGCCGTAGCCCTGCAGAGTTTAGTTCTAACCCTGCTCCAGCACACATATCATGTAGTTTTCAAATAAACCTAAATGATTAGATTAGCTGGATCAGGTGTGTTTAATTAGGGTTATATCTAAACTGTGCAGGACTGTGGCCCTCCAGGAACTGAGTTTGACACCCTTGGCCTGTCCCATTTTTGACTCCCTCCCACTGTTAAAATGTAACTAAGTAATTTTTACTCTGAGTAAATTTTAAATGAGCTACTTTTTACTTTTACTTGAGTTGATTTTTAGACTGGTACTTTTACTTGTACTTAAGTAAAATTTCATTAATGTAATGGTACTTTTACTTGAGTAGAATATTTTTGTACTCTTTCCACCTCTGCTCCACCCCTCTCTTCTGTGGGGTGACGAGCCGCGCTCTGAGAAACTGTTTACTTTAGCCGCGAAACTTGTTAACTAGCACATTATTAGGAACAGCGATTGTAAAGATTAATTAAAAATCCTTATACACTTCTGCTGTAAGTTAAGATGGATTACAAATGATCCGCGCTAACATAATCGCATTTGGGTAGATCAGGGGCGCATTCACTTCACATTCTTGTCTACATCATTATAGGTTAAATGTGTACAGACACTGCCAACACATTTATGTTCAAACAACATATAAAAGTGAAATTAGCATCCGTGACCCGTTTAAATAAAAGCTGTTCTGAAATTTTTATTAAATCTTAATTAAAAAAAATAAAATAAAAACATCCTGAAAAAGGTATAATGGTTTGCACACCAAAATATTAAGCAACACAACTGTTTTCAACACTGAAAACTTTTGCATACAACTATGTTTTTTTTTTTTTTTTTTTTTTGCAGAAATCTCAGAATAAAGTCTTATGCCATTGTTGTATTGGGCAATAAAACAAACTTAACAATTATTCTGTTCATCTTTAACACTAATGACAATTATGCATCAGAGAACTTTCCAAGACACTTCACTTGATGAAATATGAGACAAATGTGGCATTAATGGTAGGCTAAGTTAAAAATACTGCAGGTATCATGGCAGTGATCCAGGACTCTGACCTTAAATTGAACAATGGCTTTGGAGCCAGAAAGTCTGCACTGGATTGCATTGAACATCTGCTACTGGTGATGAAAAGAGATTAAGAACAGAAGTTATGGAATAATCAAACTTCATCTACACATCAGAACCCATCTCACGTTTATAGATAAACAACATGAAAAGAAGAAAGAATTACATTTCATTTGTGGCTAAATACATTACCTAAATCTAATTGATTGTTTTCTTAAGTTGATCTCTGCTGAATCCACAATGAGAAAATGTTTTTCTGTTGCAAAGGCTGTTCCTAATGTCACCAACTTATATACCACATGTACATATATAGAGTGTGTGTGTGTGTGTGTGTGTGTGTGTGTGTGTGTGTGTGTGTGTGTGTGTTTAGACATTTTATATTTATATATATAATATTATACACATATATTTTGTGATATAAAAAAAGACTTCCAAAAGCTTTTTTAATTAGTATATCTAATTAGTTTCTTCAGCTTAAATATGTAAAAATCCTTTAAAGAAGACCATTGTGCATGCTGCATTAGATATTAAGACTTTAAATTGCATCTTGCCTGTAAATACATTTTGTCATACTGCACTGCCAATTTTTGTCAGTGGCAACTTGTCTGAAGCAGAGTGCCAGTGCATGAACGCAAAAAAAACAACACACATACTAAAGATATATTCTCTGCAAACAAGTTTTAATATCTTACCCATTGTTGTTTCTAGAGTCAATTTATTTTGTTTCAAAGATTTTAAGATATTTCAACTGAAAAATAAAACAAATTACTGCAGATTATTTTACGATGTACCAAATTAGACTATATCGCAACATCTCCCATGTGATTAGCTCAGAGTTGCTGCATATGTAGCGCATTCCAAATAATTTCAAATCAAACAATTTTGAAGTTTCATTTCAGTTAGACAGCCAGGCAGTTTACTAAGTTTTGCAACAGAGGGAAAAAGCCTTTAAAAACAGTTTTTACAATTTTTAATTCATGTCCCTTTCCCCACTGCTAACATAAGCGCTGTGAATACCTCCTGTGACAGTCGCAGAGCACACCAGTGTTGCATCACCCCGCATTCTTCCTCCGCCTCCTCCTCCGGTCAGAGGAACCACAACGATGGAACACAGCGGCACGAGAGGTAGAGTTGCACTGTGCGAGTCTTGGATAGACACGCAGAAGCCCGCCATGGCATGCCACCTGATCCCAGAAAGCACCAGCCAGGACTGAACGTCGTCTGCGAGGATCTTTTTCTGGTGAGCATGTAATGGCAGGAGGCTCAGAGACCAGGACCAGTTAAAATAGGTTTGACTCACTTCCACGCATTGTTGGTTGGGCTGGCAGGAAGATGATAAAGGGGGCTTTCCTTTGCTGTGCTGAGGGTGTGTAGGATCAAAGCATGCAGTGGGATTTGAGCTGAATGAACGACCGGGACAGAAGTGCATGGCTGGAACGCAGCAGGAGCAGAACACTTCAGCGCTCTCTCTATAAGGCCCCTTATATTCGGCCACTGAGACCTGAACATGAACACTAAACACTGACTCCTCTGTTCTTGAGCAATTCAGAATCACTCTTCTAAGAGAGGCTTTAGTGTACAAATCATCAGTATTTTGTCTTTTTTTCCACTAAAAATATTTAAACATCCTTAAAACAAAATAAATAAATTAAAAATTAACTGTAAAATTATAAATTAATCAACTGTTAACTGTAAAATTGGAACTGAAAAGAAGAATCGATCAAATGTAAATGTGTACTTTAAATGCAATGTTAACTGCTGTGTCTATCACTGTAAATCATGCAATGTACAAGTGTCTGTCGAATGCAATAAAAGAAAATTGAAAATATAAATGTATATTAAACCAATAGTTCACTTAAAAATGAAAACGCTGGTAACCAAATAGTTTTGGTTTCTATTGACTTCCATTGTATAGAAAAAAATACAAAAGTCAATGGGAACCCTAACTGTTTGGTTACCAGCATTTTCATTTTTGGGTGAACTATCTTTTTAATATACATTTATATTTTCCATTTACTTGTATTGTATTTGACAGACACTTTTACATTTCCATGTGTGTGTGTGTGTGTGTGTGTGTGTGTGTGCGTGCGTGCGTGCGTGCGTGTGTGTGTGTGTGTGTGTGTGTGTTGAGTAGATAAAAAAGTCATGCAGGTTTAAAACTGTTTCAAAACTATTTCCCAATGTTAAAAAAAGAAAAAAGTTAAGAAAAGTTAAGTAATTAATAAACAACATGATTTTAGAATCTTTATATTTTGACTGAAAATCAAGACCAAAAGAAAAGTAATTTTTGCAGTGATAAGGGCATCATTCATTTTTATTAACAAATACAAAATGTTTGCAACCCTGGAGGCCTCTGCATAAAAATTCCATGGACAAATAAATTCAGAAGCAAATTTTAAATCACTAACAACCATGTAAAGTCAGTTTTTAACTAAATCTGGCAACAGTTACATCCACCACTTTAGAGCTTCCTGAAAAGATCAGGACCTAAGATGACCTTTGCTTGACTCGACTAAAACTATCTAATGTGGCCATATCATGAAAAACAGGGTTTTCTTGCTCTTTGGAAGACAAACACAGTTTGTCAGACTTGTATAACTAAGAGTTGTTATTAATTTCACATGCAAACCATTTATCGACTCAAGGCAGAGGTCATTTACATAATTTGAGAACAGACACATTTTGCTACAGTACCATTAAAATTAGAAAACATTGCTAAAAGTGTAGGACATGGCCCTTAAAAATTCTATTTTAGCATATAAGGGGGACAATAGCAGCTGAGAAAATGACAATGAGCATGTTATCAGCAGCCTACCGAGAGGACATGCTAATTTCAGCAGCAGACATTAAGTTATTGTGTTAATTGATAGGGTGGAGTTTTATAAACCGCTGCCAGGCAATAAACATTACTGTGAATGGGCTGCTTTGAAGCTTGTTCTTATATTAAAAGGAAGTTAATTTATCAGCCATGTTTTAATACAAAAGTTTAAACAAAATTTTAGTTGGTGTGTGGCACAAGACTTCTCATTCACCCCAAACGCACATACACACACACACCTCTAACCCCCTGTAGAGCACTGTATTGTTTTAACGCCATTTTGAAGTCTCTCACAATGTCACAACAATCGGATCACAACACATTTTCACTCATCCACTTCCTCCTTGACTGCCGCCACATTTCGCTGTGATGTAAACCCTTCTGATTTGCTCTCGCGTAGGATGGGAGTGTATCTGTACATTTCACATGGAGTCTGTGGGTTTAGCTGGACCAAAGCCAAACACACACAGACAGCTTCAATGCAGACAATCAGTGAGTCAAACCTTAAAGAACACTGTGACAACTGGCACCTACACAACATTTTTGCATAAACATAATACAGCATATCTAACTCTGTGAGCAACCAACACATTATAGAATAAATACAGAAAACAAGACAGAAAAACAAATACTAACTTCAATCTTTGGTCCATAACTCAGATAGACCAACTATGAGTGGTTAGCACTCAATAAGCACTTTAGTATATTAATGCATACTTGTCAGCTCTTGCAAACTTGTTTACTAGGGTTTTTCCTCAGGAAACCTAATTATGTTCTCTACCTTAACATTATTTTAAAATGTTAAAATCTGCTATTTTTTCTGCATATTTAGTCATTTTACATCTATGTACACTATTATTTTATCACACTTTCAATTTTCTTTTCTTTATGAACATTCACAGGTACCTTATTATTGCTTCTCCATGCTTTGCTGTGTCCTTTCTAGCTTCATCTAACACTGTTTTTTCTTTATCTCCTTTTATATGTATACAAAAACAGTCTTAAAAAGTATACAAATGTGTTTTAATTACTCAGAAAGTTATGTTTAAGTTTTGAGCCCATATATGTATATGCTATTGTACACAAATTAAATGAAATAGCAGATAACACTTAGAAGAAAACCATTTAGAAAAATTTGATAACCCAACTTGCACTCAGAGGCATATGCAAATTTTGGTCCAATCAAATCTCTCTGAGATGAGAACATCCCTCCTACCACCTGCTCCTAACTAGCAAGCAGATAGAAAATAAGCAATGAATCATAGGTGTGGCATAAACTAAATACCATTAGCAATTTTTAAAAAGGGACAATATTTCCCTCCCAAACTTCCTATTTCAACAGGAACTGACAAATAAAACTGTGCCCATCAAGCAATTTCATGGGCCTTATAGTCTCAGGCTGATATTTCAACTGAATCACACAGTGCAAATAAACTCAGCAGTCAAGAATGAATCACAGTTTCTGAGCTATTTAAGGTCACAATGTGTCTGCAAACCCTCAAGCAAGCACATACTGTATAACACAAAGACACACTCATAGTTCTATCTATCATATCACCTTTCATCTGTCAACCTTGTCTTTCTACGAAATTTCATCTTTCATCCTTTTCTTTTGCTGAAACCTCTTTGAACTTTTGTGATGCATTATGAAACGCTGTAGGAGATATGTAGACTGTTATCTTGTGTGTAAGACCAGCCAGGAGTCCAAGACATGCAGGCTAGAAAGTCTTCATAACTTCATAAATCTTATATTTCACCTTATGGGGGGATATCAAACTTAGGAGACACTTTTTGTGACTCCTGAAATTTCTAATGATAAAGAAGCCTAAAAAATTGACATCAGAGTGGCAGCCTTTGCTTCAAGCTCATCAGAGTTATCCAGGATGAAAGAGCAGAGCTTGCAGGCAACTCTTTGATTAGTCGCCTCATTTCGAGCCTTTCCTTCACTGGCCAACCAATCTCTTTCTTATTCCCTTACGTATGAACTGAAAACATATTATTCATCAATAATGAGCTTTTGGCTCCTCTGGATGTTTTTAAAACTTAAAAATATATATATTTAGAGCTTCAAAGGCTTATAATGTCAGTGAGTCTTTTTAAATGTGAGTCTTTTGAGTCATCACTGTAGATATGGCCCTGACACCAGAAATGTGCCTGTGGCCACGTGCACTGCATTAGTACTTGTATTGCACGGCATAAGTCTAGTATTACATAATGAATATAAATGTTAGGTTCACAGTAGGGAAATATACTATGGAAGTCAATGGCTACCCACAACTGGTTGGTTACCAACATTCATCAAAATATCTTCTTTTGTGTTCACAAAAATCTATTTTTGGGGGGGAAGAGGCTAATCATTACATTTGAAGAGCTTTCTTTTTCTTGTACATTGTATGAAGAACAAAACTGCAGACAGGAGTGCCTCCGTCAACCGTGTGCATTGACCATTTTTATGGGCAAGTAAACTGTGGTTAAGTGCTGTAGTCAATAGTCCAGTAGTGATGGCTTATGGTTTTCTTATTACTAACCCTGAGCTTTAACCACTAGAACACACAACCCTTAGCAATCTATGCTAAACAATATGCATGTTCAGTACACGCAAACAATCTGTCAGTGTCATTTTGCTTTGAAACAAAAATGGACAGTGCACAGTGCCGTGAGGGACTATTATTGAGCTATGTACTAAAAATAGACACCAAATCCATAAATAGACATTTTAATGCAAAGGAACTCACGCTCAAATGGTGCAAAGGAGGACACATAATACGATACAAGTCACTATATGTCAATACAGCTTTCAGATTACATTTGGTGATAAATAAAAGCAAACTCAACTGGAAACCTACAGTCTACTGAACTTAAATAGATCCTGTCAACCTGAGTGAAAGATCCAAGACCTGAAATTACAAAGACGTGATATTGCAGTCATGTAGAAACCATGTTGCTGTTAAAGGTCTGTTACATCAGTGAGAGCAGACTATGAGCTAACTGAAAACTCTCTGCAAAGAGGACAGTTAAATAAAGTGCCAAATGAGAGAGAGACATGGAAAGAGGACTGAGATGGCAAGATAAGAATGAGAAAAAACAACCTTTCATCCAATATACACAACCATTACAGAACCATTAAAGGGAGAGTGAAAAAATTGCATTTTCTGTCCCTTTACTCACCCTCATGTCATTGCAATCCTGAAAGATTTTTAGTTGAATGTCAGTACAATAAAAGTCGATAGAGACCATTAACAGTTATGGTCACCAATAACTTCATTGAAGACAAAGGAGCAGCTTGGATATTCTGCTAAATATCTCCTTTTGTGTTTCACACAGAAACGACTTAAGGTAGAAATGCAATTTTTCTGTGAACTATCCCTTTAATGAACAAAATCCATCACATAAAACAAAACAAAACTGCAATTATTTCCCTTTTCTTCAGCCATTCTGTCTTATTTCCATTTGATCTTCTCATCCTATTTTTCTCTCTCTGCCTCTGCATATGGTGTACAACGGTACCTTTCACTCGCAGATAGAACAGTAGTGTAAGCAGCATCCCTATATGGGCTGGTGATGCCTGGATCCTCTTCACTGTCCCTCTTCCATCCTTCCTGCCATGTCACTGGAGCTCAGCCCGTGTTTCTGGTCCCCACTGACTCGTTCCAACTCCTGCTCAGTAAAAGACGATCACACACCTCTCTGTCTCCCTCTGCCTGCATGCACACATCACAAAAGCACAGTGGCACTGAGCGTGCTCAGATTATCTCTACTGGCTGTTCAAATGAATCGGGGGAGTGAGCCACTTCTGTTTTCTATCTCTTCATATTTCACAAGGACCCCTGCAGGTTGATGCCCTCACTTGTAGACACTTTTTATATCACAAAGCTGCCACAAGAGGGCGGAGCTGACTCTTCAGACTGCATTGGCCTGGTTCTCTGACTCTTGAGGGGACTTGGTGCTATTATTAAACCCTGTGCAGCAAGGAGAGTCAGGAATGGAAAATCATGCAGGTGAAGTTGTATGTAGGATTCAGAGATTTACATATAGAGTTTATTCTTTTGATAGGAATTTGAAACTTTAACAGTGACTAGTAGACTATTTTATGTATTTAAAAGGGATATATAATAATAATAATAATGATGATAAAAATAGCTAAATTTGCACATTAGGATAAGAACACCTACACTTTACCTTTCAAATCTTTGGGGTCTGTCAGTTTTTGTTTTTTTTAGGTTTTTTGTTTTTAAGAAATTAATTATATTCAGAATGCAAGGATGCATTAAATCAAATCAGCATATTAGAATGATTTTTGAAGGATCATGTGACACTGGAGTAATGGCTGCTGAAAATTCAGCAGACAAAAAACAAGAACACTTATTAAAAATGTTACAGTTTATTGCTATTTACTGTATTTTTATCAAATAAATCCCTATTGTTTTTGGTGCAAGATACAAATTTTAGGGGTTAAAAAAACTAATCAAATATGATAAAATATGGCCTTACTTAATCACATACATATATTACCTTGCATACTCACATACACACAGACGCACATATGAGAGATCAGAGTTCAACATACTTTCTCCACTGATGATACCTTTGGAACCATAAATCTTGAATATTTGACAACTCTATCTTTCACCTGTTCTTTCTTTCCCCTGCAAAGCCTTGATTTCTTTCCTTGACTGGCTGATGTTGCAATACTTTGAACGTTTTGTTGTGAAAGCATTTCCCAAATACCACAACCATAAGAATATCCCTCCCATCCTCCATCTCTCTCTCCTCAGGATGGGTGGCTTTATCAGAGTCCAGCCTCACTCAGGAAACTCGTCTTATCTGAGGACTTTCACCTCCACCGCTGCTCCAAGTCAAACAGCCGACTTCAGCTTCACCACACGACATTCCTGCATCCACTTCCTGTCATTTCAAATGTTAGTTCGTTGTCAGCTCAATCAAGCAATTATTGCATTCCACAGTATCTATAAAATACGTGCCCTTTAGCATGAGTCAGACACTTAATATGACAAACAGAAATGGCAAGAGTTTGACACAGATTTAAAAATTATGCCCGGAATTTCTGCAATGAGAAAGAGCACATTATGTCCAGTGCCACCAGCTGTACATTGTGTGCTGGAGCCAATTCATTTCTGTGTTGCCATCTGACAGCAAAATTATTTGCCAGCTTAGCAGGGCTTAGGAAAAAAACTCTTCAGAACTGGACAATGTAAAACTTTAACCTAAAGGCAAACTCGATACACAGCCATTAGGCCCTAATTCAGTTCTGATTATGTGCTTCACTACATGGAATCACCCTCTCCGGTCTGTCTAGGTTGGTTTAGCAGTGTGTGCTGAGTGAACGTGCATGCATGTTTTCATGTAAATAAAGGGATTAATGGAATGTCCTGTGACTGGTGTGTAGACAGACAGAAGCTGAAGGTTTGTACAACTCTAATGGTTTCCCATTATGGCTCAGTGATGCATCACCAAAATTAAATTGCATCTGTGTGGATCAGTCATTGACCAGATGAGCTCAAACATCATCTTTTGGTTAAAACAAACTTGCATTAGAGTTATTCAAACATGTTTGAATAGCTCAGCTATTACAAATGTTTTTCTCTCATTTAAAATAAGGCCAGAGAAAAAACACAGTACAAACATGTGGCCTAATGAATAATTAATTACTTAGCACATCAGATATAATAATTGGCACTTTATTTATGCACCAATTCAAGCAAAATCCCTTCTCTAATGTTTCTTAAAGATTCAGTAAGATGTCAAAACAATATATGGCACCACAAATAAAAACATTTTAAAATGTTAAAAAAAAGTGTTTAAAAATAGAAAATCTACCTAGGTTTGCACATCTGCTGAATAAATAAAATTCGATGTGGATTATAAAAGTGTTTCAGTTACAATATATAAAATTAATATATTTTATATATAATTTAATATATATATTTAATATATTCATATTTAAAATGTATACATTATATTAGGGCTGGGCTATAAGGGCAAAAATTTTATTACAATATATTTTCCTAATCATATTATATTGATATTTATCACGAGATTTCTAAATGAATACACATTTTGAACAAATCAGATGAACCAATGATTCAATGTCCCATTCACAAAGAGAGCCATTGGCCCTGTCACAAATCACACCCTAAACCCTCACGGTCTTCCTCTGAGTCCACACTTATGTGATGTAATGGCAGTTTGACAGTCGGGTAGAAGTCTGCCACGGAGCACGCCTCAGTGTGAGCTTGAATGCAAGCTCAGTGCGAGCTCTAAAATGATGAATGGTCTATGGTCTCGTGAGGGGCATTTCAAGTCCACAAGACCGCAAGTAAACATGAAGTGTGCCTTTCGGTACAGAGCCATTTACTTAATTCCTGAATGAATCAACCATTTGAATGAATAAAATGAATAAATGAATGAAAGACTCAATGATTTACTCATTAAGACATTTACTGCCACCTACAGGCAGTTTTAGTTTCTCATTTGGAGTATAATTTCATTAAAAATAATTTTATATTTACATATTAATAAAAAAACTGAACATTTATTTAGAAAAAATAATAATTAAAGGGATAGTTCACCCAAAAATTTAAAAAATTAAATTAAAAATTAAAACAGAAAATTAAAAAAGAAAAACATCTTTCTAAAGCTACTTTCTGTAATATGTATTTAATGCATTTCTCATGTGACATAATAATATCTTTAAATTATCTTTTCTGGGTAATTTCTCAGCCAAAATTTAATGTGTGATTAATATGTGATTAATTAAATTAATTAAGCGATTGCCAGCCCTAGTCTGTTCATGATCAAACTCTACAGATTAAGCTAACTTTTAATTTAGTGCCCCATAAAATGCTTTTATTTTTTTCTAAATTCTGTGCTCTAGTGGTTAAAAAAATAAATAAATTCTAGTAATTATTTTTTTATTCCAAATTCTCTAGGTTATGTGTTTTATGATTTGTTACAAGTTTATCTTTAAAAAAGTTGTCTAATGATATGCATCTTTTAAAAAATCTTTTAAAATGTAATCACATAAAATAATAACAATTGGTTTACAAATATTTTCTCAATAAGATGCTGCCCAAAAGAGCTGTACAAATTAAAACATGGATGGAAACCTCTTTTAGCAGTGGAAATTTAATACTGTAAGATTTAGAACACATCCTATCAAGAATCCAAAATGGTCAAAACACTCCAAAAGAGTTTTAATGGTGTTACTGTCTTCCATGTTTTCTCTCTCACAGTCACACTTCCTGTCTGAGTACAACCACACACTGAATCCCGATACCACAATCATTCTGAGCAGCTTGTCAGATGTATTTATCAAACACATGTGTCTGCATAATCCAATCTTGACACTTGACAAATGCTTCATGCTGGTAAAAATGAAGCGAATTAGACAGAGCTGGCATTGAAGAAAATGTGCAGCAAAATGCCATTCACATCATTCACAAGAACGAATACATAAAAAACTCAAATTCCAAATCCAAATAATTGACTTCTAGTCAATTGATATTATTTTTGGGGTCATCTTATATGCTAGTGTACTACTAAATGTTAACCAAAATGACATTTTTTAAACTCAATACCAAATAGAAAACTGTGATTCATGCCTATTAGCTTTTTTTTTTTTAAAGTGGAACAAACCCTTCAATATGACCTGCTCAAACCAGTTTCAATAGGAAATACATTAACACAAGAAAGAGAACTGTACTCAACAGGCCATTTTTAATGAGTATTTAAGAACCAGAGACAACAGGACTTTGTTTCTTTGTTGCTTTCCAGATAATCAAGCTCTGATTCTCATTTGAGAAATGAGAAATGAGTTGGTACATTTGTATTGTTGTGCATATTTAGTCTTAGATTAATATTCATCAGGGGAAATGAGGAAAACATTACGTGTGTTCAATATGTTTGATGCAGATGAGCAGATGGTCAAACTACCCTTTTACAAATGCACACATATACAAGATGACTGAAATATTCTCCTTTTATCCTAGGCACTCCACCAAATTAAACAGTTTGAAGAGGGGGGAGGAGGTGGTCACTTTAAAAGCTTTTGCTAAGACATCCATCCTCATACAACAAGCCAATTAGCCTAACAGCCACTCAGAAGGAAAGAATTCCACACTATGCTATCTTACACAACTTACTGAAGCAATTTAGATTAATTCTAGTCAGCCGGATTCAACGTGAAAGCATAAAGAAAGAAATGACAGAGGATGTACATGTGGTAACTTGTGTTAAGGTTGAGAGAGACCTTTTCATAAAAAGGCATAAAAAAATTACATCTAAGAAACTTTCAAATAAAATATGTTATAATAATATATACAAAATAAATGTATTTCTATAATCTATATTAGCTGCATATTATATATATATAACAATTTTAATAAATATCAAATAATACATGTAAAATTGTTCTTTTTAAAATTTGAAATGTAAAAAGTTCATTTTAAGATTATTTAAAATTATACCTCATTTATAAAATGTTTAATTAAAATTATATTTACAAAATAGTATTAAAATTATACATTACAAAATTATATAATAAATGATAATTTTTATAAAATAAAAAATGGGGGGGGGGGGCTACAAAACCTTAATTAAAAACTTGTTCAACATGGTCTTGAGGTTAGATATTGGTCGGGATCTAGGCCTCAAGGGGACATTTATCCTGGTCTGGGTCTTAAAGGGCCTAGTCTTATCTAGTTTCTGGCATTGATCTAGGTCTTAGTGGGTCTGGTTCTGGTTTTAGGGGGTCTATGTTTGGTCTTAGTCTGGGTCTGTGTATCAATGACCATTCGCCTTTCATCCTTTGTATGTTACAGAGTACTTCAGAAAAAACTGTTTTCCAGTCATTCAGTATCAGAGGGTCACACAAACACATTAACAGGGAGCAGGTCAGATGTACCATCTGTGGATCAATGGTTACGTAAGTGAGCATAAGCTCAGAGGAAAAAGGAGGAATGGAATGATGCGATGATGTCACAGAACAGGGAAAAGCCTGACTGTCTCAGTTTTTAAACAACCTCTGTTATGACATCATCATATAGGAACTGGATTTTGACAGAAAAGAGCTTTTATCTGTGGCAAAGAGAGAAAGATGACACACTTTTAAAAGACTGATTTAACGAGAGGGACTGGACGTGAAGAGGAAGGGTGGTGGAACAGTTTGTGTCAGTGCTTTAAAAAAAGAGGATTAACTGTGGGGCAACACCCACCAGAGACTGGGGCAATATAAAATATGAAGGAATGCATTATGAGAGATTACGAACACACTGCACACTCACTTAACTTTTATTTAAGATTTCAACACAGCATAAAGTAGAGAAAGCTGATGTCAGCCATTCAGTAATCCTACAGAGATTATGCATCCCCTTGAAATCTTTACATATCCAACCGCGGACACTAATCTATAGGTTCACTGACATGCTGATCTTTAAAGAGCAGTATGCAATCACAAATATTATTATTGATCAAATTGTTTTATAGATTCTCAAACACGTGTTCAAGTCCAACATTTAAATGAGCAAAAAGCATATCTAGGGTGTGTGGTAACATCTACTGTGAATACTTTATTTGTAATTTGACTAGAGATACAGCGCATCGTCATGTGAATAAACAATGGCTTCTATCACGATTGTGGATTTCATCATGTGATAACACTGTGAAATCACTTCCTGTCCAGAAAGGGGCTTTTTGTTTCTCTGTGGATGTTGCTGTATCAGAAATCACTGCTTTTAGATGATAAAATCACATTTCTATGTATCAATAAAGAGATTGAATGTCTAATTGTGATTTACACAGTCAGATAAAATATTTTAAATAAACATAAAATAATTACAGTACTGCATGTCACACTAGATTCTGTAAACTGATAAAAACACCACAATTACTAACCTTTCCTGGAAGAACAGAAGGTTGTGGGGTCATTGCTCTTGCTGTACAACATTTAACTACAAAAATCCAATACTAATCCTACAACACGATACAGAATTGTCATATAAAATTCAATTTCTCATGGCTGCTTGAAACGTGACAATAAACATGGTAACTCTCTTGTGTACATATACTGGCATACATAAACCTGCTCATACATGATACTAAAGAATGAGCAGAAAGAAGCTGGGATTCAGACTCAGGCCATTTACTCCTGGATATGTTTTAGACCACATTCATTACCCCTGAAACCACATCTCAATTCTATTTGTTATATTCTCTTTAGGGCTGAAATGATTCCTCGAGTAACTCGATTACAAAAATTGTTCGAGGCAAATTCCTCTGCCTCGAAGCATCTTTTAATTTATTTGAAATCTCAGGTCAGGTTCTTTCGCAATGATTTTTTTAATGTGACACAACGTGTTTACGTCACCCACAAAGCGGAAGAAGCGCTGCGTCCGAAATCACATACTGCAAGGAGTTTTGATTTAAGGGCGCGGGCAAACGTAAAGAGAACGTAATGGCGTGTGTCCATTGCAAGATAGAGCTGGCATACCCAGGGGCATAGGAGCCATTATACGTGAGGGGGACACGCCCCCCCCCCCCCCCCCCACATTTCAAAATCTAAGTTTTGTCCCACTCACTATTTCCCAATGTCAGATTTTGTTTTGCATTGCCTGCCTATCTCTGCCGATTTCAGAGTCTCCAAATTAATCCATTCTGAAACTTTTAAATGCATATTTAATTTTTTAAAAACGAAATTATAGGCTTAAGTGCAGGTTCCGAAAGTTGGTCGTTTTGTCACTATGGTTACACACACAGACAAACGCACCATTGGCTGTGCGCTCAAAGTCTGTCAGTTGTGCAGTTACCCAAAATCTCCTGAATGAAGTTAAAAACCATCATGTCACTGGATGAAATAAAATCGACTAGCAAAGATACAGGAGGCCGCCTTATAAACGAGTGTGTGGAGGATATTGTCATTTCGCCGTAAGGTTTTGATGGAGTCATTTATTTACAAGGAGGGCAACACTCCAGTCCAAAAGGTGGCGCTAATGCACATAAAACTGTTTATTTTATGTATGCTTCAGCAGCCGGTGTTTATTTCTTGTATGTAAATGTAACCAACCGTAACTTAGTAGGAAAGAAAAACGTGGAAGTAAAAATACTGAAGTAAATACTGATCAGTGATAACATATTTTTGGTGGTTTTGTGTACATTTTGGCGTTTTTTGAACAGTTTTTGGGCTGGAATACATCAGCTGGATCTACCAAACAGATCTGGACGGTTGATTTTAATGTTACAACGTTAAACAGCAATATTATTCACAGACGCACTTTATATTTGAGGTAGGAGTAGGCTAATTCAGCCGATGAAATGGCAGATTGCTGGTTTTCAGTTTGATCATTAGTTTTATTGTATTGTATTGTTTTATTTTTAAAAACTGTCAAATTTAGCCCTTCTTAGAAGCAATTTTTTGAATTTTATGTTGTGTAAAACAGGCAAATGATAGCTAATTAGCTAATTTGAATTCAATGTGCCATTGATACGTGTCCATAAACTATGTAGAAGTAACATTAGTAACATTTTCACACAGAGATGAGTATCCTACAATACTTTAAGAGGAAGAGGACAGAGGAGAACGAGCTTGTAAGTTGTATGGATAGCTACATATACAGTATATTCTAAAATTCACATAGTAAAAGTACTTTAGATCAGTAAAATTAGGCCAACGGCATGTCATCAGAGTTTGCATTGAGACCAGTTCTGTGTCCTCAAACATGTTACTTTCCTAGACAGGAGATGAAGAGACCACAGAACAGGGAAAGTTAGGTTCAAGTGAGAAACACGTAATGGGAATATGACAGAATGCTAATATTTGTAGAATAAAAGAATACATGGGAACTGTGTCCAACTAATTTAACTAGTTGTTGTTATGATTACCGTATTTTCCGGACTATAAGTCGCACTTTTTTCATAGTTTGGCTGGACCTGCGACTTATAGTCAGGTGGTACTTATTTATCAAAATTAATTTGACATGAACCAAGAGAAATGAATCATGAGAAAACATTACCGTCTACAGCCGCGAGAGGGCGCTCTATGCAGCTCAGTGCTCCTGTAGTCTACACTGAAAACATAGAGTGCCCTCTCGCGGCTGTAGACGGTAATGTTTTCTTTTGGTTCTAAATAAATGTGACTTATTGTCCAGTGCAACTTATATGTTTTTTCCTTGTCATAACGTATTTTTGGACTGATGTGACTTATATTTAGGTGCGACTTATAGTCCGAAGAATACGGTATATATATTTAAATGTAAAAATAGTTTATCGCTGAAGCTTTATAATGAAAAGCTACATAGGGCTCATTGAAATCCTTTTTTTTAATTCCAATTTTGTCAGATTCTGTGATATTCCACATTTAACAGCTGATTCCATTTTTAATATTTCCACCTTTACTGCATTGCGTTTACTGTAGTGGTCCACCGATATTGGGTTTTTGATGGCCGATGCCGAAATCATAGAGAGCAGAGTGGCTGATGGCTGATATATATATATATATATATATATATATAAACGTATATATAAACATACACATATATTTATATATATATATATATATAAACGTATATATAAACATACACATATATAAAATATTTAATAATATTTAATATCAATATTTAATAAATTAGAAAACAAATGTTCATTAGAAATGAGCATTTAAGTGCTTATATATATATATATATATATATATATATAAATCCGGGGAATTTCCCCCGAACCCCCCCTGGCATTTACTGTCCCCCCCAGGTTCAAAATCGCTCCTACGCCCCTGGGCATACCACAACTAGGGCCCTATGATTTCCGCGATGCAGAAAACGCGGAGGGAATTGCGGAATCCAGTCATAAAAACGGAATTTACAGTTAAACACGGAATGGCACGGAATTTGCCAAATTTTGAATGAATTAATCAAAAATAGGTCATTGCACTTACATCAAATCACGATATAGACTAATATCTGTAAATATTAAGCCGGAACAGACTATTTAAATATGAATCCTGCATGTTCTGCCTGTCTGTGTTAATGAATGGAGCAGAAGCGCGACTTCCTTTATTTACACACACTGAAGCGCGCGTGACGCTCGCGGTGATTTCAGCGTCTGCTGTCTCACTAAGGACGTGAACACATGAACAACATCTCCAGAACTGCTCTGACAGTCACTTCATGAGCATTTGACCGTTTGGTTTGAGTAAAACTAGCGTCACATCACATACACAGAACTGTAAAGGTACGTCGTCAACCCGTTAAAATAAAAGTCCGGTTAAAGACTATTGTTCAGCAGAATGTACTGTACATAGCCTACCACTAAAAAAAAAAATCAAACATTATTTTTTTTTTTTAAGTTTTAATCACACAACATTTCTTCCATGTTTTATTTTTAATAGTAAATCCCCTTTGTTTACCAAAAAGTTAAGTTAATTTTCAATAATTAAAAGATAAATTAAATTGTTTTATGTTTTTAATGTTTAATGTGCATCTCAAAAAATGCTTTATTTAAAACCCCAACTGAATGCCACGGAAATGCACTTAATTCATCTAATTCGTCTACTTTCTTTTTATTGTTCACAGTACAAGTACAGACAGAGAAACAATGGGTAATAATTAAATGTTTATTTATGATGTATGCATTGCATTCTATGCATTTAAAAAATATATTCTAAAAAAGGAAACTTAGTTGTTAATTTTAAGAGGCCTGTGACGGTCACGGAGGGACCGCACGTTCAACATGGACGTTAATACGCACAAACACACACCGAGACTGTTTGGTGATACAAGAGTTTATTGTAATTATTGATCAGAGAGTGAATAAAATACCTGCAACCCTCAGGCCACACTGTCCACTGCAGAAACAAACACAGACTACCTTCCATTACAAAGACATTCACATTTATACTGGTGGCCAGCACCATTACCACATGTGGAGGGACAAACTCACAGAAAACACTTTACACATGTTCCCTTAAATATACAGAGTCTGAAATAAACATTGGCATGATGTTCTACTTAATAAATCTACTTTGATGTTATTAATTCGTTCACATTAAACAGGATATAACAGCAACAACTCGGCCACGTTGCCCCTGAAACCCCCACGCTCAATTAATACATGGTAGATTCCCACCCTAAGCGGAACCAATAATTCCAGCCATTGTTTCTTACCAGGACTCAAAAAATCATGGGACAAACGCTATACGGGAACAATACACATAGTCTACAGGTATTTCATTCACTCTCTGATCAATAATTACAATAAACTCTTGTATCACCAAACAGTCTCAGTGTGTGATTGTGCGTATGTGTGCGAATTAACGTCCATGTTGAACGTGCGGTCCCTCCGTGACTGTCACAAGACCCAGGAGTCTTATTTTATCTTGCATAGTTAATATTTCACTTTAATTAATCAAAAACACATTTTATCCGATTACTCGATTAATCGATGGAATTTTTGGTAGAATACTCGATTACTAAAATATTCGATAGCTACAGCCCTAATTCTCTTCATTATTAATTAGCTGTCTTGCTAACACATACAAGGTTGTCAAATTTGCTAGAATGATTTGTGGTTGCAGTGAAGAATTTAATGAAATATAAACAAAAGTTAATTACTATTTATCATATTTACATAGTGGTGGGGCTAAAGAAAACGTTAAGAGGGAAAGTAAACATCTATAACTACTGACCCAAGAGATTTTACTTGTTTATTTGTTGCTCTGTATAAAAGCGTCTGCTAATTGACTAAATGTAAATTTATTCTATTCAATTCATTCCTTTCTCATAGGGGGTCAAATATTGCTAGGATTGCTAATCAGTCTTTTTGTTTATGTGCACATTTCCATTGAAAGCTACTGAATATGGATCGTGAGCTCATGGCGTTGTGTAGCTCTGAGCGGTGATGAATGCACCGTCTGCTCTTCAGGGCGACCGATCCGCATTTACACACTCAGACAATGACAACATCATAACTGAGGCGCTCTGCCCTCTTACTAAACATTCTCTCTCCTCTTCTCCACTTCTCTCTCATGTTTACCCTGTTACCCTCCACTCATGCCAATTTCACTGCCCTTCTCAGAATCCTTACACTCTTCCCTCCTTCCTATCCAAAACTAAAGTGGGCTGCCATCATTCTGATAACAACATAGTGTCTTCCAGTAACACACAATATATAATGCCATGCATCATTTCAGAGAGAACCTATTCAGAATATCAGTGGGGTGGGTGGAATTCAAGAATATGGAGGCAAAAGAAAAAAACATAAATCCATGCTCTCCCGAGTAAAATTTTGGGTTCCAAGTCATATTGAGCAATAATTACCTTTTATTATCAAGAAAAATCCAATACTTTTGTAAATAAGTAAATTATGGATGGATGGCTTCCTCAGGGCTACCTTTCCACCCATTCCTGCCGTCATATTCGGAGCATCAGAGATTTCACGACAATGACAGCTGGCTCCTTCATGCATGAAGCTGCTCAGTTTGGAGACAGCCAATCAGAGCCCTAGATCCAATCACATGAACACATATATACAAACACCCTTCCTCCATTTTCTCTATCTTAACCCAGAGTATACAGAGCCTCTTATTTTTCTCTTTTAAGCCCTTCAGGGTCAACTCACCAACAGAGCTTTGTCTGAAAATCCTTACAGCCACTAAACATGAAAATCCGGTGTGTGTGTGTGTGTGCTTGCTGTAGAGCATCTCTATAAGACTTTGTGTAGTCAAGGTCAGCAGTGGTGTAAAGGGACAAGGGACTAATAGATTCACTTACAGAACCAATCCCAAGACATCCACGTCAATATGAAGGCAAAAAATTAATCAAAGGGAAATAATCAGAAGTCTAGTAGCTTCACCCTATAGGAAATCTTCTCTATAGCGGAAAGCAGATCAAAGCTAATGTTAATGTTTAGTTCATAAACACGAAGGGACACAAACAGCAGGACTGCAGGCTCTGAATTTAGTGTCATTCCTAAAGCTACTTAGCTACTTCCAGACATGCTACTTAATCATAAACGGCAAAAGAAACTAGATAGTGAGTTATTAATGTAGCCCCAATGGTGTAATGCAAAAAAAAAAAGAATTGTGATATTATTATATTATATTATATTATATTATATTATATTATATTATATTATATTATATTATATTATATTATATTATATTATTGTCACACACCTGGACTTATTTTGTGTGTTTTTTCCCCTGTGACCCAGTTTCTGTCTTCCGTGTGTGGTTTTGATTAGCTCCCAGGTGTGTCTAGTCATTTCCCCATGTGTTCCATGTCCCTGTTAATTTAGTCATGCCATCCACCTGTGTTTCCCCAATTATCCCTTCTATAAAAGCCTTGTCCTTTCAGTTCTGTTTGGTCGGGTCTACTCGTCTAAATGTCAACTTGTCTACCTGTCACCTGTCACCTGTCACCTGTCACCTGTCACCTGTCACCTGTCACCTGTCACCTGTCACCTGTCACCTGTCACCTGTCACCTGTCACCTGTTACTTGCCACTTGCCTCTTGCCTCTTGCCACCTGTTATTTACGACTTACCTTGTTTATGTTTTATTTAATAAATCCTTGTTTCGTTTATCCCTCGGCTCCGTGTTCCTTCCAGCAGCATAAGCCGTGACAGAAGACCCGACCTGAAAAAGTTTAAGAACTGCGTGTTTTCCCTCCATTTTGTTTTCCGTTTTTTCAGTCTTTTTGTTTCCGTAGTGTGTCATGGATCCCCTCTATCGCCCCGAATACCTCCTCCTCCTGCTGGAGCAGGAGGGACTGTCTCTCGAGGACCATACCAGACGGTTTCTCTGGATAGCTAATGCCACCAGCTACCCGGACCACGCGCTCTGCACCTTTTATCACGCCAGCCTGAACTCCAGGTGCAGAGCGTTGTCGCCCGAAGATGGTCCTCGGGAGGATTTCGCCGCTTTCATAGAGTGGAATCTGGTGAGAAATGGGTCACCTCTCACGGTCGGCCCAATGGAGGATCTCGCCAGGTCCACTCTGGACCCAGAGCCCAGCCTACAATCTCCCCACGGTACGAGGCATAAGCCCGAGCCCACCGATGACGGAGAGCCAGAGAGCATCCCGTCAGACCAGGTGCGAGAGCCGGCGACACTGCCCACCACGAGGGAGCAAAATATGGAGCGCCAAATGGGTCAAAATGAGGGGGGTTCCAATTCACCTATGCCAGATCCTCCTTTAAGCCCAGGACGGGCTCCTGATCCTCCGTTAAGCCCAGGAAGGGCTCCTGATTCCCCGTTAAGCCCAGGACGGGCTCCTGTTCCCCCGTTAAGCCCAGGACGGGCTCCTGATCCTCCTGTAAGCCCAGGACGGGCTCCTGATCCTCTGTTAAGCCCAGGAAGGGCTCCTGAACCCCCGTTAAGCCCAGGACGGGCTCCTGATTCCCCGTTAAGCCCAGGACGGGCTCCTGTTCCCCCGTTAAGCCCAGGACGGGCTCCTGATTCCCCGTTAAGCCCAGGACGGGCTCCTGTTCCCCCGTTAAGCCCAGGACGGGCTCCTGATCCTCCTTTAAGCCCAGGACGGGCTCCTGATCCTCCTTTAAGCCCAGGACGGGCTCCTGATCCTCCTTTAAGCCCAGGACGGGCTCCTGATCCTCCGTTAAGCCCAGGACGGGCTCCTGATCCTCCGTTAAGCCCAGGACGGGCTCCTGATCCTCCGTTAAGCCCAGGAAGGGCTCCAGCCCCAGAGCTTACTCCAATGCCTGCTCCTCCAAAATTCCCACCCTCCCACCCACTCCTGCCTCCTCCTCCGCTGTCGTCTGGCTGCCCCTCTGCTCGCCCTCAGCCTACCATCATTGTGGTGCGAGCTCAGCGGGACCGCCATCCTCCAGCGACGCCTTGGTCGGCGTCTCCCTCACCTCCGCCTCCAGCCTCTGAGGCCTGGACTCCGCCTGGCCCGTTGACCCGTCGGCTCCACCATGGCTCCTAGCTCCTTCCTCTCCGCCGTGGCCCGGCAGTCCGCAGGCTCTGCCTGGCTCCCTCGTCCCTCCGGCTCCGCCTTGGTCTGGCGTCGTCCATCCTAGGCCTCGGGACTCCACTCCTCCGGCTTCGCCTCATCCCTCCGTCCCTCCGGCTCCGTCAGGCTCCTTCATCCCCTCGGCTACACTTCAGTCCTCGGTCACTCTGGCCTCACCGTGGCCTTCCGGATCCACATCGCCGCGTCAGTCACCAGAGCCATCTGTTCCGCCTAGGACCTCCGGCTCCTCCCCGTCACCCTGGCTCTTCGGCTCTCCGTCTCCGCCTCGAGCTCCTCCTCCACTTGCTCCGTTGCCGTGGGTCGAGTCCCTGGAGTCAGTGACCATTCCTCCTCCATGGCTCCTTCCACCGTCGGCCCCACCTTGGGCCGTTATGGCTGTGGCCTGGGTCCTGCTGGGTACCTCCTGCTTCACATCCTTCCTGTCTCCTCCCTGGCTCCTCCCTCCGTCATCTCCTCCCTGGCTCCTTCCTCTGTAGTCCCTGTCTGCTGGCCCCCTCCTGGGAGGCTGTCCTCCACCGGAACCTCCTCCCAAGTTCCCACCCACGCCTCCCTTTGTTGTTTCTACGGTGCGAGGACGCACCTACCGGGAGGGGGGAGTACTGTCACACACCTGGACTTATTTTGTGTGTTTTTTCCCCTGTGACCCAGTTTCTGTCTTCCGTGTGTGGTTTTGATTAGCTCCCAGGTGTGTCTAGTCATTTCCCCATGTGTTCCATGTCCCTGTTAATTTAGTCATGCCATCCACCTGTGTTTCCCCAATTATCCCTTCTATAAAAGCCTTGTCCTTTCAGTTCTGTTTGGTCGGGTCTACTCGTCTAAATGTCAACTTGTCTACTTGTCACCTGTTACTTGCCACTTGCCTCTTGCCACCTGTTATTTACGACTTACCTTGTTTATGTTTTATTTAATAAATCCTTGTTTCGTTTATCCCTCGGCTCCGTGTTCCTTCCAGCAGCAAAAGCCGTGACAATTATATTATATTAAGTATTATTTAAAATAAGTATTTGCATTAATAATTACAATACATTACTATTATATATTTTATTTGCTCTTTCTGATTGCTAAAAATTAAAATTTTATAAATAAATAAAAAAAAAAACGTAAAAAAACAATTTTATAAATAAATTACTATTATGCACCCAAGATAGGTTTCGTGGAACTTACAGGAAAACCAAGATCTAAGCTTCAGCTCTAAGCCTGATGACCTTATCCAGACCATGTGAACACATGGCAAACACAGATGCTATACATCAACAGCATACATATGGCACACAGACAGTACATGCTGTGCTTATTAGCAATGATCCACCTACACTATATGACAGAGACACCTTTATAGAAGATCATACATCTCATTAGAAGGTGTGAGCTTCTTAACAAGTTTACTTTCTCATATAGCCTTTCTTAAGCTTAAACTAGGTTGACATGGTTTGTTCTTGGTACACATAGTCTGCTGAGCTGTCTAGTAATTAATTATTTATAAATGGTAGGCACAGTTCATGCAAAACTATAAATGTCTTACAAATACATGCAGTTAAAATTATCTAGCAGTATAGCTGAGCAAAGTTATCCACCCAATCCAATCTATTTTCATTTATAGGCTCATAAACTGATTATGATCCAATAAACTCTGTAACAAAGGTCAACAGACGACCAATATGGAATGAAATAATAATGCATTCTCCAGAAAGGAGGTCAGTAGAACATTCAGGACAGATTTGTGTTAAATAATAAATGAATACATGAACGAATAAAAGCTTTCACATTAGACTGAGCTGATGAGCTCAGGAATCTTATTGGCTGAGAGGTGTCATAGGGAGAAACATCATTGGCTGCAGTGATGCGTGTTGCCAGTGGTTGGAGGACGGAGCTGATTTTATTACACTGAACAAATCATAAGTTGACACTGGAGTGGAAACAAAGAAAGATTGCACCGTCATCCATCATCATTTCTTTGACTTTTTTTACAGTATAATCACATCTCGATTCTATTTTTATGATTTTATTTAAATAAAGATTAGTTTAGGATTATCTATCATTTTAAAGGTGGCAGGTTGTAGGACCTGCCACTAGAGGGCGCACTACCAAAACAATAACAATCGCATGGTTTGATGACGCTAAGAAGGATCGTGGAATGATGGGATTTGTTGTCTTCTACCCAACCGCTGACGGCCATCAATCAGACAGAAAGATAAATCATGGATTTAACGCGAGTTCAACGATTTGTGCGAGTAGATTACATACAAAGTCAATGCAAAGACGCGATCAGACTATGGATCAGACGCGTCCTCGCGCGGGACTAGAGACGCGATGCCCCACGTTTGGCATGTATGCCCCATAATACTAATCTTGTTGATCGTTATAATAGCATACGTTTTCTGTAAAGATACGAATCAAAACAACTCACCTGTCGAGTAAAACACAAGAGAGATCGGCATCTCTTTCTAGTTGAAGTTTGTCGCGAAGCTACTTCCGCAATTTGTCCACAACACTGTTGTCATGTGGTTTCTACGTTAGTAAAGGCGGCCACAAAGGGTAACTAACATCATTGACAGGCGACTGCACTGCCCCGTGTCACTGTTTAGAATGGGAATTTTCTCATGATTTACAAGTAGTTGAAAGCATTAGAGATATTGTTAGTAATCAGCTGGACAAAATATATAACACTAGCTTAGTGGTTTTTGGATATTTTACTGCAAATATCTTACAAATTGTACTTTTAAGTCCAGCAGACATCAACAGGAAGTGTTAACCTGTGCCTGAGGAGAATAAGCTGACAGTCCCTGGTGAATTAGTTTGGGTGTGACACTCAGTAGGTTGCGGCTGAAAATCCCTGCATCATCATAATCACTGCATAAAATAATTTGCAACAAAAATGATCACTGCACATTGTCTAGGTTTCTAGGACAAATATCTAAACATCATTGAAACAAAATCCTTTTAAACGTTTTCAAAAAGCTAACTTGACTCTTAAGAAATCTCATTCTCATCAATGCATCTTATGCCTTGTTGTTAGAATAACTCTCAATAAATTAATTTTTAAATGCACAATTCTGCTGCTTGCAAGTTGAAAACTCAAATATAAAGAGCTGGAGGGACATACATTGACATAGAGAGAGAGAGAGAGAGACTCCCCACATTTTTGATAGAGACCAATTACAAATCAATATGCACATTGTATAATGACATCATTGCTGGCAGTTCGATACTGAATGCCATTCAATCAGTCAATGAAAGATTTCAAGACTTTAATCTAACACTTCTTAAAAACGACAGAGTATATAAAAATAGCTTGCAAGAACATTCAAATGAATAACTAATACAAGATATAAACAAGCCCCATTCTAGAGAAATGAGTGTTGGGTTTAGAAGAGCTCCAGGCATTTAACAGAGCATGAGGAAAGACGCATGTTAACAAACCTCACAGCTGAGCACCACTGAGAGTGTGATGTGGGTGGAAAAGTGAAGTCACCTCTTTCTCTCCTTTTCTCTCTGGAGGGCGAAGGAGAAAAAAGTGGCAAAACACTTGTTGATTTTTAAAGCATTGTCACAAGACTGGCAGTTTGAGAAATTCAAATTCCGACACCCGATATTCAGATCCCTAACATGTACCTCTGTGTCCATCACTGCAAAATCAACAAAATGCTAGGAGCCGCCTGTCTTTGGTTTACAAATGTTTGAGGAAAGACGTGATAAGTAATTTTGGTAACATTTTCAAACTTCTATATGAGTTCAAATCCTCCCACACAATAAGCCTCCAGCTTTCCTGAAACGAACCCCAAGTTTTCCACTATCTATTTGGGGCATATTATATCATAATCGCCCACATGTACTGCATTGGAATGACAGTGCAGCTCTCAGCTTCTGCTTAGCCAACACAAGGGTGCACTGGGAGATTAGTGCCATCCTTTAATAACTGAATCAAAAAACTTACTCTGAGGGCCATTTAGACTTACAGATCGCCTAATTGATGTGCATGGGGTTTGATAAATATGACTCATTCGATCTAAGACAATACAAATGTGTTTATTAATAAAGAAGATTAATTTTATCTTTCTCTTTAATGCACACACACATTGCTGCACTGAACGCTGACTCAAGCTACTTACAAATAATCTTATATGGGTGGTTTATGAATTAAAGGGATAGCTCACCCAAAAATGAAAATTTTATGTCTATCTGTTTACCCCGAGGGCATCCAAGATGTAGGTGACTTTGTTTCTTCAGTAGAACACAAACCAAGAATTTTAGCTTAAACCGTTGCATTCTATCAGTCTTATAATTGTTTTGTCAGTGTCTTTGCACCTTGGTCCGCCAGAAACAACATTTTGTTCTTCTGTATACTGTGTAAGTGGAAGAATGACAATAAAGCAAAGTTGAAGTTGAAGTTATAATGCACAGTAAGTAGATAGGAATCATGGCTTCTTCTATTTGCTTTATGGCAGATCGCAGACTTACTAGTGCATTACCACCACCTATCTCTCAAAAGGACCATTGACACTCTATCTACAATCTCAATTAGGAATGTCAATGGTCCACTTGAGAGATATAGTAGGTGGCGGTAATGCACTTATAAGTCTGCGATCCGCCATAAAGCAAGAAGAAGAAGATGCCTCACACGCCTGCTTGAGAACGCGCACAGGAGGATGCGTTAAGGAGAGTTCAAACAGTTCGGACATTGCATGAATCAGAGGTAAAAAACTATATAAATACTGTTCAGTTTCTTACACAGACTGATCGTTCTGTGTCTTAACACATCGATGTATCATCACGAGCTGCAGGGTTTAATTTGGTTTTGTTTGTGTATGTTTTTTTATGTTTTAACCATGATTCCCATCCACTTACATTATAAGACTGGTAGACTTTAACAATTTGAGCTAAAAATCTTGGTTTGTAATCTACTGAAGAAACAAAGTCTACATCTTGGATGCCCTGGGGGTAAGCAGATAAACATCAAATTTACATTTGGTTGAACTATCCATTTAAGGAATTTACCCAGTATTTCACATAAAGGCTTTACCAAACAAGACATTTAATCTGCAAAGTGCCTCTCTTTTGTTTGTATAGGTTACATTTTTATCTCATGATGCTTTTATTAAAACAGAAGCTAACAAAATCTGAACAGAATAGCATTTCTTTATATATAAATCCATTGTAACGTTATAAATGTCTGTACTGTCACTTTTGATGATGAAAGATTTTGTTTAATTTCAATGACTCCAATGACCTACTAAACTTAAATCCACAACTGTCCAATATTTTATGCTATATGTATACACACACACACATATATATATACATATTCACATATACACACACACACACACACACACACACACACATTGGCTATATATATATATATATATATATACACATATACACACACACACACACAGAGAGAGAGAGAGGGAGAGCATGTAAATAACTGCTGCCTTTCACTCTGACAGTCACTGCTCAGGCTGTGAAATTGGAAAGGAGGGGTAAGACAGAAAAAGAAGGCAAAGTGAAGAAAGTGAGGATGTGCGAAAAGAGTGAGGGCTGTGGACCCTGAGAGTGAGAAAGAACGATACTTAATCCTCACAGTCAAAAAATCTTCCACCAATCCACATCTCAGTTTATTCTATTGAAGGGCCTTAAATCAAACCAAGTCAGGCAGTAAGGTATATCTAACTCAAACTCAAAATTTAAAAGGGAAATAATAATCATGCACTAGGTGATTTGGTTCCAAAACATTTTTTGTTATGCTGGTTGGAAGTCTCTTCACATCCCTATGGCAATCACGAAGTTAAGTCTTAGTCTAAATGTATTTATATCATCTGTGGAATTTGTCTGGAATCTGGTCTGCCTGTCATGTTAATGCATTTTGGAGGAGGTAAGGCTTTGGAGTGGGGTTTCCAGGGAAGGTGGAAGCTTATGCTAGCCTCTCCAAAATCACCTACACTACCTTTAAGAGTTACTTGAGGAAAGCTTGTACCCGCCAGCATACAATACCAACTTCAAGTCAAAACTAAAGCCTTTGTCAAAAAACTGGACTGTTGAGAACGAGATAGAGAGAGAGACTAAATGTAATTTTACTACTACATTTAAAATTTACAGTTGTTCTCTTCTGAGAAACAAACTAAAAATACTGATGAATGACATAATCTTATACAGAAACGTAAATACTTGTCAAGAAAGCACAGATACGACATGCTAATGAGAGCTCTACCTCAGAATAGGATAATTGAGCTTATTAGAGTAATTAATTGGCTAGAGCATCCTCTAACCCTGGATCAGACTGTGATTTTGTTGCTGTATAATAAAGAGTTGAGGAAAAATAACAGCATCAAACTGTGCTCATCAAACTCTTCAGCTGGTTCTGATTAGGTTTTAGACTGTGAAAGTAAAACTCAATGATTTGTAAATTGATGTGAGGGAAGCAAAGCTTGATAAACTGTTGAGTGACGAGAAAATCACACTGATTGGGAGAAAGACGCAAATAATATTTGACTGATTACTCTGCTACAAAACCACTCAGATCTAATCATTACATTTACCAGCTGGATGCATATGCTTATCAGAAAGACAACAAGACACATTTTTACCATAAAAGTGCAATTTTATTTATTCATAGAGCTTCTCTTTTCTCACTTCCAAACCCAGTGAAATGTAGGACATAATGAAGTGCAATAGCTGCATGAAACATATTCTTAATCAGTATTTAGTCTGTTTAGTCTGTTTTCCAGTAAAGATATGATTTATAAAAACATCTTTAAAATTTTACAAATGTGTTTGAGAAACTGATTATCACAGAATATATCTTGAGTATTTTTATTTATAACTTATATTTATTATTTTCAAAATTAATTGTATTTTATTTTATCATTTATTATCTTTTTATATAACTTTTGTTAAGAGTTATTAAAAAAAATTAATTGAAGATAGATAGATAGATAGATAGATAGATAGATAGATAGATAGATAGATAGATAGATAGATAGATAGATAGATAGATAGATAGATAGATAGTCAGACAGATATAGACCTATGTTTAGATTTTATATAATATATATATTTTTTTTAGATTCAAATAAAATATTATTAAGTAAACTTTTTTTGTTTTACGTAAACACTTTCAATGATGTGCACCTTTTGTGTTTACATCCAGAGATGTAGCAACCATTATAAAAGTGGAAAACATGTCCTACAAACTTTTAAAAATTCCTGTGTTTTGTTTTGTTTTTTTAAATAGAAATAAACATTATATTGTATAAGAATTTCGTTTTGCTGGCCCTGCAAAATGACAACATTAAGACCAAGCAGAAGCCATTCAATGTTTTGTCTAAACAGACAGAATTATTGATTTACTGCATGAAAATAGCTCTTAATGACTGGCAGAATGCAAAAATAAGCATATATATAAAGGATGGCAACAATTTCCAGAGAGCTGTAAAACACAAAACAAACCAGAGAAAGCAAATCATTATAGCCACAGAGAAAAAAGAAAATCTTTCCAAATTGAGCTATTTACTAAACAGAGACTATAGCTATTTATTAGCAAGTCTGACAGACTGTTTATATGTGATGAATTAATGTATAGTTATATGTTTGATACATAATTTAGGCAGCAAAACATACACAATTCATCCTTGTATATGCAAATTCTAAAGTACAGTGGTTCTGGGGGAATGTTTGAAGTCAAAATGGTCTAATAACTTCTGTATCATAATATGGCATCAAACTGGAAATACAGCACAGAGAAATAAGGTCCTTGGATTCAGTGACAGTACATAAGGCTGAGGTCTGAGCCAGTCATTGTGTGGACAAAAAAAACACTAAGCACTGGCACCCACTTAAGTCTCCATCAAACATTGTTCAGGACCACAAAAGAGGGAGAGAAGATAGAAAGCAGCAGAGGACAGGAGGATACACAAAGAGAAGTACTAATAGGATGAATACATGTCTGCATGTCTATTTTAAGATGGGAGTTTGAGCTAGGCTCAGGGCCCTGGGCACTGCTGATGCCTGATCCACATTTCAATCCTTCACTGTATGAGCAGAATCACATGACAGAGAGGGAAGAGGGGCACTGGACTCTTTGTAAACTCAGATAAAGCTGTTTTCTTATCGTGACTGCTTCTGGTGGTGATTTCATGTGTAGATCTGGGATTTCGCTTATCCGCCTTGTAATGATCTTTAAAGCAAGGTTTTTTTTTTTTCAAAATAGCAATGACATCATCATCCTAAGACATATACACCATACAAATTGAAAAAAGTAAAGCATAAACGAATGGATTGAGAAATTCTGGCACTGCGTGTTGAAACAAATATATGAGTTTAAATAAGGGTGTTTCTTCAAGTATGGGGTTGATCATGTTTTTTTTTTTTTTTTTAATTAAACTATTACAAGAAAACAACCAATAACAGCAAAATAAAATAAAGTTGTTTTTTTTAAATCATACATTTTTTCAGGGTTTTCTTCTTCTTATATAAGGGTCACATTGCATATTTTTTAAATGCCTGATGTAGATTATCAATGTTAAACTCTGAAAATATGACATAAATTTAAAATGATCAATTAACTTTTATTGTAATTATTCTTTGAAAGGAAAATAATCTAAACAAAAAGTGAGCCTAAACATAAACCAATCCAAAAAAGAAAACGTGTGATTTGAATTTCTAAAAGTTCCCATCAAACTAAAATGAACTCAACTTTATAAGAACAGCTACAAGAAATGACTAATCACTGAATTATGAACATCCGGTGTACATTTCCGGGATGGATGTTTTAGTACGGAATGTTTCTCGCTGCAGAGGACATCTAATGAAATCTAACCTGGCTGATGGAGGAGTGAAAAGGAGGAGTAGAGAACAGCAGCACAGATAACGGAAGAGAGTGACCTGTGTGGGAGAGAGAGAACAATAACAGCAAAGGAAGAGAAGAGCAAAAACCAGAAAGATCATGAGCGGAGGAGAAGAGGGGCGGTCAAACGCAGTAGAATAAGCTGAGTTGGTAAGATGGTTAGAGTAGGCTAGACAGAACGAGGAAGAGGGGATAAAAACAGCACAGAGGAGGGTGAAGTCAGAAAGTCAGTTAATGAGCAGGAAAGAATGACAAGTGTGGGAGAGAAATAATGATGAGGAGGGGTCTTCAACACTTCATTACATTCTCCATTTTACAGCAATCTATCTTCCTGAGAAGATCCACTATATTTATTACCTCATAACAGCCATTACCATGACAATAAACCTTACCCGGCAACAGCTAATATAACAAGCTAGCACCTTCTTACACCTAATTCCTAGAATAGCCACAAAACACGAACGCAACAGAGCAGAATGAAGAGAGAAACCTCCAATGCAGTGGAGAAGGTTAAACTGAGAACTGCAGACTTATCAGTGACTGGTGATACATCACATGCAATGGCAGAAAACAAAGCACACATTTGGATTTTTTGATTCATTGCTCGTTATATGAACAAGAAACCGTTCTACATCAGGAGGTCATTGTACTGTAGGCGGATTACAAGTTGCCTGCCAAACTAGCCATATACTAGCTTTAAAAAGTCTGAACACAAAATGTCTTTTATTTTGACAAGGAATCAGCATCTTGCTGGTAAAAAGATTATTCTGCGTGGAAAATAATGCATCATATGAATCATGATCAGTACATGAATCAAGCTCAGAATGCCCACGGTTTCTGATGCGGTTTTCCACACATAATTTTTTATTTATTGCTATATGTGGGTTGAGACAAAACCTTGTGAAATCGCTCACAGTCACATGAACATCTCCTCCGTCTTGCCTACACGGTCTCAAAGGAGACGGATCACGTGAGCTCTGCTGTCTTTGCTCCTATTTGTCGTTGCTGATCATTTGCAAAGAATGAAACTTTTTTGGAGTTGTAAGACACTTTCCTATAGCTGCCTGGATCCACCTACACTATTGAAATGACTTTCTCTCTTGAAGATGGTCTCCAGAGTGACTTTACAAATATGGTGAAGAACCAGATATATCTGGGAAGCATACATCATCGCTGACAAGCACCTTAGGCCAGCATGAATTCCAAGACTGGCTTCTGCTGGTTAGTGCTAGCTTGCTGCTGATCTTGCTAGGGACCAGATAGATGCTAAAACTGCTGACTGAATGAAGTTCTTCCTGGTGAAGTTTGGTTGAGCTAGCGAGAAAAGCTGAGGGTGTGGAAGGGGACTTCTGTGGATGTGTTCAAGGGGACACTAGTTCATATCTGGCTTTAGCCCCCATATGATCCCATTCCACCTTTTTTTTATTCCTGTCTACTCTATATCATTGGCTCTCAACCTTTTTGAGTCCATGGCCCCCCAAATGTCCAAAACAATGTTCAAAGGCCCCATGATTTTTCCAACTTTTCATAATTCACTGAATAATTATTAAGGATTGGATTTTTTTTTAATTGTAATGCTTGTTTTGTCTTTTTTATTTAATTATTATTTAAATAATTTTAAATAAACTCAACCTTAGCAGAGGCCCCTTGGTTGAGCACCACTGACCTACTAGTTAAAAGCCAAAAATTCAAGGCCAAGCATTGAAAAACATGAAATATCACAGCAACTAGCTAATGGGACTGAAAGTCAAATTGTAATCGTGCAATGTGAAGGAGAACTGCATCAGTATTCAAAGAACAAATCATCATGCATTTGTTACATGCATAATAATTTGCCAAATACCTTAAAGACACAGCCAGCTTCATATCTGAACTGATTGGCTTCTGCAGAACTAAACCACCATCTACAAAGGTCACTAAATTTATCAGTAATCCGTCATAGATTTGCTAGAAGTATTAACATCACATCAGGGCTCTCCCGAGCAGGCGCTGGTGTGCAGCAGTGGCCATATTTAGATTTATTGCCAATCAATACCGGAACAGGTGGATTATATGACATCCCAACACAGACACTGCAGCTAAAAACAGCAGCATCGGGAAACGTTCTACACACAAACGACTCTAAAACTACTGCTTTCAGTTACTTTATTTGATGGGCTGAAACACCAAGGACAGGTAGAAAACACCCCAAATAGCAACCAATGAGCCAAAGATCCCAAAACGGGCCCACTATGCATCTGACAGCAGGCTCAATCCAACCCCTGATGTGTCTGCAGGAACTTAGGGTAGAAAATCAACTCTTAACGTCATAAAACAAAAGTATCAGGATCTTGGCGTTGCAGCAGAGCACAATTCCCCTTTGTTATTTACCCAGAAACAACTAATGCGAGAGCCTTGAATGTGACTCCTTGTGTCTGTAGTCATGGGAAGGATCATGCAGAGCCTCATGTTTGGGTGCATCGCAACCAAGAGGTGGTGGATAACTGACAATCCACTAATTATGTCAGTCAGACTTAAATAATGCATGAGCATCTATTTAACCACCCTCTTCGGAAAACGAGGGACAGGCTGAAATCGTTCATAATGACATAACTACCACCCGTTCCGAGTCAACAGTCAAAACAGCACATTTCCTTTCGTTAGTGGCCACAAAAACAAACTCCATTTCTTGTGACATATCTGAAAAGAAAATATGCACACAATGACCAGAGATCTTAAGATGTTCCAATACCGTTCACATACCGTCAGCCTTCTTAGGATGCATCGGGTCTCCGGCACCAAGAGGTATGGGAGTGTGTGTCTTCTTTTGAGTGTGAAAGCTAAATGAAAGGATTCTAGCTGCACTTTGGAACTCTGACTAAAGCATGCCAGGTAGGCAGAACGCACACACACACACAAACCCGCACGCAACGCTGCTGCACTCGCCAAATGGGTTCAAACCCGAGTATGGCATTGAAGACTGGCCGTCAAATCACTGCAGGTGTGATGAAAATAAACAGAATGCATCAAACACATATGCATGCACAAGGGCATATGCCGCAAGCTCAATGCCAATCACATCTGCACACAAAAACACCGGCGGTCAGATGGGGAGGACAAATGGAAGAGATCTCGATGGTGCGGTGCTCACCGGTATCTTCCTGTTTTCTGCTCGTTTCAGCACATTTCCCCTGGCAGCCTCCAACGACGCACTGGCAACATCCCCACCTCCCTCGCGGTCTCCTCTGTTCACCCAATCTCTCCTTCTCCTTGTGACTTATTTAATTATTTTCCCCCCTCCCTGCAGTTCTGTCGCTCCCTGCATGCAGTCGTTACAGCTGGCTGTCCTTGTATAGGCTGCGTCCTCGATGATGAACGGATGGATGGAGGGATGTTTCTATCAGGACCGGGCAACTCTGCTGGAAGCCTTAATTGAAATGGGCGACACAGACAAAAGGAGGAAGTTCCTGTTACACAGACGGATATTTTGCTATGGTGCCTGGCTCTGCTCTGCACTCTTCGCCTCTTCTCTCTATTATTTCACTCTCTCTGCCTGTTCTCTCTCTCTCTCTCTCTCTCTCATCCTTTCGTCAGGGTGTAGCTGGGTCCCCAGAGAGCCGGTGGCAAACAGTTGAGGGGCTTTGTGGAAAACATGGCGCGGAGCGGGAGGGTGACTGGAGCGGAGCATCGGCATGGATGGTGAAAGAGCTTAGTGTGTGGTGAATGAGGAGGAGGGGAAGAGGAGAACGGGGGATGGAGTATCTGATAATGGCAGGGACTGTTTGCTTATTAGTGGTCATTTGAACAAACCCTAACTCAAAGTACTACATTTTGTCACTTACTGTGCACGGATATGAATGATACATCATCAACTCATACAGATTGTTGAGGAAAGGCCTTTCTAAGTCAGTTGCATGGTGGATAATAAATTAGGTGAAAATACTGAGTGAAAAAGAAAAAGAATCTGAGTGACATCACATCATAAAGGCTTGGAAGTGGGTTTTCGTAAGCAACCACCTAGAACACCCTAGCAACAGCACAGTGATGAGCCAAAACACTTCAGCAACCATAGCAACACCCTAGCAACCACTTGACAAACAAACACTTTCTTCAGAAAATGGAAAATTATATATATTTGGCAAACTGAAAAATATTAGTCTTCTTGAAATTAAAAAAAAGTCACATATATAAATAAATTTAAAATAAAATATTAAAAATGTACATTTTTAGGGATTAAAACCTTTTAATGTGCAGTAGGGAAAAATAGATATTCATTTTGAGATATTATAAAGATTTGATTTTTTGATTAAAGATATTTTTGACATTAAAATAGCATTAATAATATTAAAAAAAAAATTAAATTTACAATAAATGTGGGGAAAAAATGTGAATAAATGTGCAGTGATTTGTAGATTAGTCAGTAAATGTAAAGTGTAAGTTAAACTTCTCTGAAATAATCCAGTTTTTGATGTTAAACAAACAGTGAGTGTTTGCAGCCACTGACAGAATCAAAGGACTCAAGAGACAGCTGCCAAAACCCTGAGAAGACTTTGAGATCAGTGATTAAACTGACAGGGACCCCTCCCACACACCTCAGCAGAGAGAGATCGAGCTCAGTTATCTGAAAATATGTCTTCCTCACACTGTCAACAACCACCAGCACACAAGGAACGCTGCAGAGCAATATTATTGTCACTTTAATACAACAGTTCACCCAAAAATTACATGTCATCATTTATAACTTCACATTCTTTTAGTCATACACTGTTTCAATGTTTTCATGTTTTTTTGTCCATACAATTAAAGTCAATGGGGTTATTATATGGCTTCAAAAGACTTGGAATATAGTAACTGAAATGCCTAGTCACAAGCCCTAAAAAGCTTTACTTGGATTCTGTGGAAACAGTAATGATCAGTGAAGCAAATTATACCTGAATAAAAGGTTATAATTCTTTGTCCCTACAACACTGTACCAGAGCAGCTCTAGGTTACTGAGCTTTCATGCATGATGTGAATAACTAACCTTACATAGTAATAAGCCCAGAACAATTCCACACAACAGTAGGCAGCTGAACCTGAGGTCTTTACACTGTCAAATCACAAAGTCGCTTTCAATCCCTGTCCAGCGCTGCTGCATCACGCATCAGTGGTGTGTGCTGGACGTCTGAAATGGGGGGCCGAAGTCCCTTCAGGGGTTTTTGTCTAAAAAAATTCATGTTCCTTTTGATGTTCATCTGAGTAAAACACCTTACATCATCAACAAGAAACCACTACTAAAACATTTTGTATGTATAAATTAACATACTACTTATTTAAACCAAAACATCAGGTTGATGTATTTTTTTATTTTTTTATTATATCGTTTCAAAAATAACAACTATACAAATACAGTAAAATGTCATTTTTACACGTTCTTGGGGGAAAAGTCTAATTGCAACTTATTTTTTTATATATAATAATAATAATAAATGCAATTAAAAAAGGATCCAGGTTTGCTGTGCTTGTTTGTAGGGCCCTTAAAATTGTGATCTTGGGATATCAATATGACTAATAATAATTATCATTATTATTGTTGCTGTTGTTGTTAAATTAAATATTTAAAAATAATATATATATATATATATATATATATATATATATTATATATATATATATATATATATATATATATATATATATATATATATATATATATATATATATATATATGAATAAGTTAAGACAGAAATTAAAATTACATTGACCCATAAATATTGTCATTTAAAAAATGTAGTGTAAAATGTATATTATTACTAAATAACAAGTGAAAATATTACTAATTAATTAAATTAATAAAATACATTTTAAAACTGTAAAATGACAATGCAAATTTCATGGCGGACTTAATTTTTATCAATTGTAAATATGCTGACAAAAGCTGGTTTATAAGTGCTTCTCATTACAAGTTTGGGAAGATGTTTGGTGCATGTTATGTTCCCAAATGCACATTACAAACGAAGTCATGCAGCACATGCAGATATGAGTCCATGTAGAGCAGCATTTACTGCAAACCGAGTCGCACTTAAAAAAACACTGGATCATGAGCGAAAAGAATACAGCGTCATGCTTCACTCTGAAAAACACAGTGCATATATTTATTCAATTAAATCGCAGCCTATGAGACTTCATAATCACATTAAACCATATCGAGATTTTGGTTTTATTGCGATTATTGGTCACTTTAGAAAAAAGGTTCTTTAAACACAGTTTTATCTCATAATACATTGTTTTATTTATACTGTCAATTATGTTCTTCTATGAAAAGGCACTATCTCTTGCCTCCTCTGAGAGAACACCCACAAACTGCTGACAAGGAGAGAAAAAAAGGTGGACCAGAACAGAAACAAACGCAGACAGAAAAGTTAACAGCCTGCCACAAGTCATTATGTACCTACAGATCAGCAATCAAAGGGGTCAGACCAACACTTCTCATGTACAAACCACACAAGAACATATTCACAGTGTACTGAAGGCATCATTCAGACAAAGAACAGAAATGCAAGGTACTTTCATCTGTATGTAATGCAAAGCAAATCACACACACTCATAACTACACAAAGCATATTAGGAGCATTCCTCATACACACATATAAACACATGCAAGATGCACCAGGGAACCATTAATACACAGCTCTGTCTCACACACACGAATGATGCAGGCGGCATCTATCATGCCTGTGCCATAGGCAAGGATGATCATGAATTCATAAGGCTTTCAGAAAGGAGCGGCCATACTGTGCATAAGGTCCTGACTCAGCAGTTTAGCCCCGTATGGTCTTCAGGGCAGTAAAAGTGCACATTAACACAGGATTACTGTGCAGTTACCAGAGCGCTATATAGTCCCACTGTGAGTTGCCTTGTTTTTCACCATAAAATGTCACCTTAAGAACAATAAAATGGAATCTATTACCCATTTTTACAAGACCTTGAAGGAATAACTCATCTAAAAAAAAAAAAAAATTACATTATTTCTTCCTCATGTTATTTCAAACACATATAACTTATAATATAATATATATATATCACTTCGGCTTCTTGTATTGAGCGACTGTAGCAGACTGAATGACCACTTTAAGCAAGGAGCACATGAAAATGTTGAAAATGGCAAGACTTTGAAGACTTTCGACTCACTGTCCTCTCCTGGGCACGGCATACCAGGCTTTTCAGGAATGCTTGGGAACACTAGACCGAGAAAGAAAGGCAAAGAGAAATGAGTGTGACTCAGTCCAGTGGTTTCATCTACTGTATTCAGGGTCAGCAAATACACTTAATTGCAAATACTCCGTTTTCTAAAGAAAATTGACTTTTATCAAGTGCTATAGTTGTGTAGTGACCACATGATAATTTGAGTGGTTTGGTGGATTTCCGCTGTGTAGTTTAAATCTGCATTCAGTTATTTATAAATAGATGGATAAAAATACAGACAGAGTCATTCTACTACTAGAACAATTGAAAATGTAGTAAACAAGAGGAAAATAGGTTGATTTCAGATGTTTTGAGTGAATGAGTACCATGCAATAGGAGTCCAGAGCATCCGTTCCGGTTGTAGATCCGGAATGCTTCCTCCAGCTCCATCTGGGATGAGATGGTACACGGGTCACCTAAAAAACAAGACAAGGGAAACAGCAACATAAAAAAAGTTAAATATCAAGGGGAAATAGGTGGCAATATTGCATCTGTTAAAGTAAAGTTTTACTCTCTAAATTACAAATATACTTAACATTTATAGTTGACATTTCTCCCAGGAGTATTCAAACTGGGACCTGGGTAGGGTTTTTTAGTATTATTTATATTCTATTGTATTTATTTTAGTATTATTTATATACAATAGAATTTATTAGTATTTCATATATTCAGTTTTCTTTTTTTTAAAGTAAAGTTAAAATTTGTATTATTTTATATTTAATTTAATTTATAATTTCTTTTTAATAATTGTTTATTTCTCTTTTAGTCTTAGTCATTTTAAAACCTCTCTCTCTATATTTATTTTAAATGAAGAAAATAAATACATACTAAATTGAGGTTGGAGACCTCCAGGATTAGAGGAACACGTAAAATTTTTTTTTTTTTTTAATATAAATAATTTATATTTATTACATTTAAATATAAATCATAAATATAATATAAATATAAATTCTTTATATTTTCTGTAGGGAAATCATCATATTTAGGGGTCCCTGCTATCAAAACTTTTTAAAGTGTCTGATTTAGCTGACGTTCATATCCAAAGTGACTAAAATATTATTAAATCAAATGTAATCTTGTTTATGCAGGTTCCTTGTCTTACTGTGAACGATTCATTGTAACTTGCTCTTTTCTGCTGACTTCAATGCAGCCAAAGTTCAAAGGTCATATACCTTCATCGTCAATCCACTTGAGTGTAATTGGCATCTCCTTTCGGACCCCACACATCGTTCTCACCTCCTCACACACCTCTGTGTATGTCATAGTCAAATCCAAGTCAGAGATCAGCATGTCCCTACAAAAACAACAACAAAAAAGACACTTAATACAAAAAGCACCTTCATGCAGATCTGAGAACAATTAAAATTATTTTCTGTTTACTGGAATGTATTTGGTTACAGGCAAATGATACAAGATTTATGCTTTTATAGAATAAAAGACCAAGGCCTAAATTTTGACTTCTTTAAATGGACACATTCTTGACTAGTCAATTAGTGAATTCAACTAGATTACATTTGTTCTTTTTTTGATTTTAGTAGTTTTAGCAGCAGTGCCATTAACTAGTCGGAAATTTTTTGGGGAAAATATTTAGTTTTGACCATCCCTACCATCAGTGAAACAGAGCTGCTATTTTAATAATAATTTTCGGTAATTGAAATAAAATTAACATAAAATAACAAGTTAAAAGAAAACTAGAAATGTTGACTTGGCAACTACCAAAAATAAATTAATTTAGGTTGAAATACTAAAACTCAAAACTAAATAAAAGAATGGCGAAGGCATCTCTTACCATCTCTTATTCAAAATGTAAGAGCTCTGTAGCTTTAATTTGCAACACTGGCCTGAAACAGTCCCACCACAGCCAAACAAGCCACATCTGTTTGGATACACAAGAGACTTTTCTTTCAAACCTCTAGCACACAGCTGCCTAGTCTGGTCCCTGCCCCAATTTCACTCTGCATAAAGAAAAGTGTTGCCTCAGAGAGAGCCAAGTAGAAGAAAACATGATTTGGGTGGTGTGCTCACAGTCAGTTCAGTTCAGAAAGGGTATTCCAGTGTACAGAAGTTCAACCATATTACTAAGAAATTATTAAATCATCACTGACCTCAAAGTGCCTTCATGGGCATCAGGACCAGGGTGCGATTTGCCGGGTGGGGGGCAGTGTTGGGGAAAGTTACTTTTAAAAGTAATGCCTTACAATATTGCGTTACTCCCTAAAAAAGTAACTAAATACGTTACTTAGTTACTTTTTATGGAAAGTAATGTGTTACATTACTTTTGCGTTACTTTCACGTTACTTTTTAAATATGAGCAGGGCTTGATTGTTTTTAATATAAGAAGTTCTATTTATAGCAAATGTAAAAGCCCTTTCACACCAAAAAGTGTAATGAATAAACCTGAAATGAAATGAAATGTAATGAAAAGTAAATTCACGTCTGTACAGTAGAACACAGGAGAAGAAGGTTCAACACTCTTCAGCAATAAAAAAAAAAAACAATGAAGCACAATTGTTAGTTTATCTAAAGTCCTTTTTTAATTATTAGTATGGTTGAACTGGATCATTAAAGGTCAGCAGCAAAGACACTGTTAATAAAATGGCAGCCATATCACCCTGGAGCCCAAGACCGGTTTCCCACTGAAGCTAAGCAGGGCTGAGCCTGGTCAGTACCTGGATGGGAGACCTCCTGAGAAAACTAGGTTGCTGCTGGAAGGGGTGCTAGTGAGGCCAGCAGGGGGTGCTCATCCTGTGGTCTGTGTGGGTCCTAGCGCCCCAGTGTAGTGATGGGGACACTATACTGTCAACAAGCACTGTCCTTCGGATGAGACGTTAAACTGAGGTCCTGACTCTCTGTGGTCATTAAAAATCCCAGGATATCTTTCGAAAAGAGTAGAGGTGTGACCTCGGCATCCTGGCTAAATTCGCCCATTGGCCTCTGACCATCATGGCCTCCTAACAATCCCCATATCTGCTGATTGGCTTCATCACTCTGTCTCTTCTCCACCAGTAAGCTGGTGTGTGGTAGGCGTTCTGGTGCACTATGGCTGCCGTCGCATCATCCAGGTGGATGCTGCACACTGGTGGTGGATGAGGAGATACCCCCAGACTATGTAAAGCGCTTTGAGTGCCTAGAAAAGCGCTATATAAATGTAATGAATTATTATTATTATTAAAATGGGAATAGATACATTTGTGTTATTTAATATATTTAGTTATTGCAGGTTTGCGTCATATTCTGAGTTTGCATTTCACTGTTTTGATTAATTTTGATGAATACTAAATCTGTTTTGTTTTTTTGTGAGTGGGATGAATTAATGCACATTCACATTTAGTCTAGAACTACAGTAACATCATGTTCACACAGCGCACACAACGCCTCCATACTTCCGATTTCTCCCAATATGGGAACAGGAGGCTTGTCAGTCAAAAAATGGGAATACAAAGTAACTGGCGTTACTTTTTTGAAAAAGTAACTCAGATATTTTCTTGTAAATTAAAAAGTAATGCATTACTTTACTAGTTACTTGAAAAAAGTAATCTGATTACGTAACTCGCGTTACTTGTAATGCATTACCCCCAACACTGGTGGGGGGGATACGTGGGATTTCCCCCTTTCTGGTCAATGTATCCCCCTCAAAGTGATCAGTGCTAGTACACTAGTGGCGAGACAGATCACAAAGCTTATCACGGATCTGTGGTTTGATTAAAGTCAATTTTATTTTAAAATGCATTACTTTGGCTGGCTCTGATATAGCTGCCGTGTGGCCTCTCTGTATTCACCACTCTGCAGACTTGCTCAATGTCCCGCACACGGCGATATTTGATTACACCTCACGAGTAATAGCCTATCATCAACACATGCGAGACGGTTGAAGCAGGGTTCGCTGGGTAGTGGAGTTGCTAACATGGTGACTTTGTGGTTATGTAGTCTAAATGGACTGCGTTTCAGTCATTATAATATTCATTCCGTTGTCTGACTACAGAAACATTAAAATATAATAATAAAAACAGTTTTATTGAGAATTAAATTAAATGGCTAAATTAAATTACAGTAGCCTATGTGAGCATAGGGAGGCAATACAATATGACGCACTTACGTCATAAATATTCTAATTAGTGTATGACGTCATCTAGTTCATGTTCTCATGATTTATTTTTATGAATTAAAATGTTTCAAAACATCCCCCCCTCGGTTTTTTTCACAAATCGCACCCTGATCAGGACTAATGTGTTCATGTGTGGACTCTACATAATCTCATATCTTTCTCTGGGGCCTAATTGCTGCTTTCCCAAGTAATTCTAAGTATTACCTTGATCCTGGAACCACTCAGTACCATAAAGAAAAATATTGTTGTGGTGTTTCCACACCATTTTGTAATGGAATATATGTAACAATCTGCCAGTATATTGTGCATCCCTAATAAAACTACTGTCTTCTCAATAATACAGTAGGATAACTTTTATTCATAACACTAACAAACATTATTACATAAGTATAAACCAGTCTTAACCTAGTTTCTCAGTTAACAGCCTTTGTCATGGCCTGGATTTGATTGAAATAGTGTATTACAGAGAGGCGGTTAAATTTGTTTAATGTTGTTTCATGTTTAACACTCAATCAAACCATTTAACGTTGTTTGTTTCAAGCATACAAATATTTTAAAGCCTACATTTAAAATAAAAAAAAAAAGAATAAAAACCTATAGAAAATCTTCACATTTACAAAAATGTTCTATAAACCAGTGAATATACAGTACCCTCTATAAAAGTCATAAATTAACATTGATTATCAGCAGTTATAAATAATTTTTTACCTAATCATACAAAGAGCTCGTTTCAATTGCATTGTTTTTTGTTTGAAAAGCTAAAGGAAAAAAACACATTTAGAAAAAATAATATATATATATATATATATATATATATATATATATATATATATATATATATATATATATATATAAATCATACAAAGAGCTTTAAGTTGCAATGTTTCTTTTTACCCTTTTCTTAATAAAAAGCTAAAGAAAAATGTACTGTCATTTAAAACCATTAACTATTTAGAGCATTTAGACAATTTCTGTTTTACAAATCAAATCTGTCTACAGACCTCCCACAGTTCTTTTGTATATGGAAAATGTGATGCATGACAAGTCAGATATACTGTGTGAGTGTTTTCTGTGGAGATGAGCTCTGTAGCAGCTTGCCCCTCAGCGGGTGAATCTTCATCATGAGTCCATCATCTGCCACCCTGCTCTTATGGCTCCGTCCGACCCCCACCATCCTCAGCGCCCATATGAAAGTGAAAGGATCTCCTACAGCACGACTCTTGAAAGCCTGATCAACTGATAAATGTTAGGAGTCCCTTGAGCAGATGCCATTTGGATGGCGCCTCTCTCGGCACTGACGCAACTGAAGAGGCAGGGAGGGAAATTAAATTCCAAAGCGAGCCATGTGAAACATTTCTGATTGCCTTTAATAAGTGCTAACCATCCCAGAGGATGCCAACAGTTAAATAAAGTAATTTCAGAGGTGTTAATTTCTCACTCCATATTAAAGCAGAGAGGGGTGGTTCTGAAATAGACAAGACAAATTGAAAAAACAGAAGTGTGGAAATAATGTTATTTGCACTGAATAAAAGAGGAGCGGGGGTGATAAATAAAGAATTTCAGAGTTAATCATATGTCTAGATTTGTGAATGATCACAGTCATCGCACATGCATTAGGCATTTTGCTTTGTCACAGCATAAAAATCACAACTTAAACGTTTGATAAAGGTGTGAGCCTGCAGCCATCACAACTTCAACATAAACTCCTCTGAGGAAAACACTGAGATTCAGCAAACCAAATCCTGAAAAAAAAATTGCAATGGAGATTATAATCAGGGAATTTAACAAATGTCTTTATTTAACAAAGGCAGCGAAACCTTTTTACGATGCATAATAATAATTTATGCAAGAAACATTTACAAATAGTACTGCATGGTTCTATCATGGTGTCTTGGATAGGAATAATGGTTGGAAAGTTTGTTTTTGGATGAAACACTGACCTTTGTGACCCATCCCTATCCAAAATGTTACAATTAATAGTACTTCAAAAATGTCAACAGACCCCCACATTCAGCCATTTCTAAACACAGGAATGTCAAATATAATGATGAACGTAATATATGAAGTTGGAAATTAACACTATTTATTAAATTAATCAAATAGTGACATTACAGATAAATAAATGTAACAAAATGATTTCTATTTTAAATAAATGTTGTTCTTTTGAACTTTACATTCATCAAAAAATTAATATAATTAGGGATTCATGATATTATCTGACCAATATTGGAATTGGCTGATGATAATGGCTTTAAATGTAAATATCGGCATCGGCCTGATATGAAAAATTATGCCGATATGTCTTGCCGATAAGAGGAATACATTAACTCACATGTGCTCAGGGTGTGTTAGCGATTAGATTACATCAGCATTGTGGGTCATTCTTGAAGCAAAGTTTTGCCTGAATGGTGATTAGATTCGCTGTTTTGGATCGCTGCATTTAATCTGTGAAAGCATAAAGTGAGCCTTTGGTGTATGATAGAGTAAACCATAATAGGGCACAGTAGCAGCCTCCCCGGGTCCTAATGCCCTCTCAGTAAGGAGCTTTAATTCCGTAGAGGGCGCTGTTGGCCTACTTTTAATTAAAGGGGTCATACTGTATGATGCGATTTCAAGTTTTCCTTTCTCTTTGGAGTGTTACAAGCTGTTTGTGAATAGATAAGATCCCTATAGTTGCAAAGACTAAAGTCTCAAACCCAAAGAGATATTCTTTATAAAAATTTTAGACTCATCCACACCTTCCTAAAACACCTCGTTTAAACACGCCCCCACATGTCTATGTCACGATGTGGGATAACTTGCATAACGCCGCCCAAATGTTCACGCAAAGAAAGAAGGAGTAACTTTGATTCTCGCTGTTGCCGCAGACTAACCAAAATTAAAAATAATTATATATTTTATCGGCAACGTCTATTGGCCAAAATTAGTTGAAAATTACTGGCATATCAGATATTGGCAAAAATCCAATATCATGTATCCCTAAATAAAATGCGTCATGGTTCACACAAAAATATTAAGCAACACATCTTCATAATAATAAGAAATATTTCCTGAGTATCACCAAATAAGAATGATTTCTAAAGAATCATGTGACAGGAGTAACAGTTATTAATAATAATAAAAAAATTAAAAAAAATAATTTTAAATGGCAATTTAAAAAAAAACTTTTAATAATATTTGACAAGATTATCGTTTTGTAGTTTATGTTTAATCAAATAAATTGCAGCTTTGATGAGCAACAGAGACTTAAAATAATAATAAAAATAATACATTCTTGATTAATTCATTAAAAAAATTACTGTCACAAAAAGAGTACAGAATTCAAAAATGTTCTGTTTGGCAAAATTCCACGACTGAACAGAGGTTCCAGAACTGTGGCGATTCTGAAACTTTCTTTTCGAACTAAATCATCTGCTTTTTTCTGGGGGGGGGGGGGGGTAGTTTTGGGTTTTTAACAGCTGTAGCTCATATGCATAGGCTGAATCATCGTGAACACATCCTGTTCCTTTCTGATTGAGTAACCACCAGACTCAACCATAAAAGACACCTGAAACAGTACAACTAGCCCCTGAGAAAGCCCACACAAGAGATTTTAAACAACGCCCTGTCTACAGAGAATAGTGTCATTAGGTTCAGAACTGGATACACAGTATATTCAAATTCATACCGACCAGATTTGCATGAAGAGAAAGGCTTATAATGTTAAGTCTGTGTTATGATGTTACTGTGCTTTAAACTTAGCACTGAAATTTTAGAATTCAAATTCACAGAGTTCAAGGAATTTAAGGCCTATTCACACTCAATGTTTCTTCTCAGCAAATTCAGACAACATTTCTGAAGTGCATTCAGACGTCTCACTTAAATGCGTTAAAAAACAATGTCATTGGTAACATGATAACTGTGATAATATTAAAAAAGTTTCACTTGTGGTTTTATGACCAGTGAGCCTTATCTACAGTGCTCTCTGTGTGGTTGCTATATCAAATCAAATCTATAGTCCTGGACTATAGTTCAGAAGTGGAAATGGAAATAAGAAATACTTGCCAAGTTCAATTCCCACTTGGCACGGTAGGCTGCTGATGGTTCAGTAAAGTGTTTACACAGTTTCTGACATTGTTCAAAGTTAACGATTCAGTGTATTATTAAGATATTAAACTGATGGTTTGTTTATGGTTAATTATGTAAAAATACCATAAAATCTTAAGTTGTGGGGTATATTTTTAGCAAGGGCCAAAAAAACATTGTATGGGTCAAAATTATCGATTTTTCTTTTATGCTAAAGATTATTAGGATATTTAGTAAAGATCATGTTCCATGAAGATATTTAGTAAATTTCCAGTTACATCTATTTACAGTAAATATATCAAAACATAATTTTTGATTAGTTTGATTAGTTAAACATTGCTAGTAATTAATTTGGACAAATTTAAAGGCGATTTTCACAGTATTTATATTTTTTTGCACCCTCAGATTCCAGATACTCAAGTAGTTTTATCTCTGCCAAATGTTGTCCTATCCTAACAAACCATACATCAATGGAAAGCTTATTTATTCATCTTTCGGATGATGCATAAATCTTAATTTTGAAAAAATTACACTTAAGACTGGTTTTGTGGTCCAGGGTCACATATGCAAAATTATTGACAAGCAAAAAGTATTTCTGATCAGCTAAAAACAAAAAAAGTCCAAGCCTCACCCCTGACACTTTTTATCCTTTGCATAGCACAGGGCTGTCAATGAGACACCATAGGGGCATTTTATGCATGGTAAAACAGCCTCAAAGCACTTTTTATCAGCATTACAAACTTCTGTCTATTCAAAATGTGCAAAGCTACCAAATGTGACACTTCCAGTGACTAACAGTGTCAACAATGCTGGGTATCCAGTAATTCCCCCTTCTAAGATGAGCTATTTAAAACAGTCTAATCTCTCTGTTGATTGCTCAACAATGAATCGTCTTGGGCTGAAACCTAGAGGCCTATGCTCAAATAAACAATGCCTGGATTCTGTGATAAAGTGCCATTGTTGTAGCTTATAACTTGTTGCTAGGCAACTGACTGGCTCAGGTTCGCAGCCTGTCATCAAAATTTCTGTCCCGCCTGGTGTTAACTTCCTCTAAAACATTTTTAGAAGTGGGAATCACCAAGGCTTTCAAAACGCTCCAAAAAGCCTGACCCAAATTCAGTGAGCCATTTACACACTAATGTAAGAGAAATTCACACTTCCAGACACTGAGGAACTCTTTACTTCCTACAGCAGGTTTACTGGCATGCCATCAGATAATTGCGCTCTTGGATCAAAAGTCTACTGTATCTCCACCCACTGAAAAAGCAGGACATACTGTAATATGTAAAGCACATCTATGCAGTTAAAAATTTAGCATTATCTCATGCTTCTATCTACAAAATGCTTATACAATATAAATTTTCTGAAACAACCAATCTAGAGATAAGTATTAATATAACATAAAGTGAAGAAACTATGTTCCTCATTATTTGATCACCCAAATAAGTCATGAAGTTAAATACTAGATTTCAAACAAAAGAGTAAAATACAATCATACACAGCTGATTTCATTTTTCTCCATGTAAAATAGCATAAATATTACCTAAATGACCAAATTTGTTCGGTACCTTCTCCTTTAATTTATGGTGTGAAAGTTAATATTACTACCAGTTGTCACCAAGATAAGGGTTAAAGGGATAGTTCACCTAAAAATGAATGAGGGTGAGTAATTGATATTTTTGGTTCATAGAATTTTTAATAAATAATGAAAGATTTGTAATTTTTGAATTAATTCCTTAAAGGGAAAGTTTACCCAAAAATGCAAAAAAAATTATATCATAATTTACTCACCTTTATGAATATCTTTCTTCTGTTGAAGGCAAAATAAGATTTTTTTGAAGAATGTTGGTAACCAAAAAGTTACTGGTAGCCACCACAGTATTTTTTTTTCCGATGGCTGCCAGCAACTATTAAGTTACCAACATTCTTTAAAATATCTTCTTTCAGCAGAAGTAAGAAATTCATACAGGTTTGGAACAACATGAGGGTGAGTAAATCAAGACAAAATGTTCATTTTTTTGGGTGAACTTTCCCCTTATGAATACTATTACGACTTAGACAAAGAGGTTTCGAAGTGAATCTATATCATTCACATTGTTGAATAAAGGGTGGGTGTATGGCGTTATTTATCACCCGCTGTGCACTGAAGCTGTTCGTCTTTGAGTGATGATTTGATTAATAACAATGATTCATGGTGAAGTATTAAAACATTCAAGATGTCGTAGTTTGTCAGGTGTGGGAGTGCTATTGCATTAAACTGCCGAACGCCAGGCATATTCCGACCTTTGACGTCGCAGCAAAGCAGGCCAACTTTAAACATTAACCCTGTGAAAGTTTCCAACACTTACCCTCCGTAATGCGCCTTTACTTTCACATATCCCGAGCGCAACTCCATCATCGATCCGTTACTGACAGGCATGACTCCAAAAGTCTACAAATAAACAGGCTCTGTGTGTTAGAAGATATCAGATGTACAGTGACATAATTCCGAATGAACCGTGTAAGTGGCCCATCTTGTCCGTAATGCTCCTAATGTCACGTCACCGTTGAAATGATCCATATCGCGAGCGCTTCGTTCAGCTTCTTTCCGGTACTCCGGCTTTTACGGTGTCTTTGCTGTGGTTACTCATAGGGGCGGAGAGACACCGAAGTATGGCTACTTCCAGGTCTGGACTGGCCTCGGAATCCACCTGTTGTTCGCCTACGCTGCCGTGGGACACTCCATGCATTTTATGAGGCGCTGTCGCGAGGACATTTTCCAAAGTACGCTTTACAACGTCATAATAGAACAGCGCGACGGTTGCTCTACTATAATAATAGTATTATTCCATCCGCCGTGACGTCAGCGAAGAACGTGCACGAGTTGTTTGCAGGTGGATAACGGTTTGCATTGTGTGGATCCAGCAGGTCTCGCTCTCGTTTTCTCTCTCGGTAGAGACTGAATGCTTATCCAATTAAACAGAAGTACAGTCGTGGCCAAAAGTTTTGAGAATTACGTAAATGTTAGTTTTCAAAAAGTTTGCTGCTAAACTGCTTTTAGATCTTTGTTTCAGTTGTTTCTGTGATGTACTGAAATATAATTACAAGCACTTCATACGTTTCAAAGGCTTGTATCGACAATTACATGACATTTATGCAAAGAGTCAGTATTTGCAGTGTTGGCCCTTCTTTTTCAGGACCTCTGCAATTCGACTGGGCATGCTCTCAGACAACTTCTGGGCCAAATCCTGACTGATAGCAACCCATTCTTTCATAATCACTTCTTGGAGTTTGTCAGAATTAGTGGGTTTTTGTTTGTCCACCCGCCTCTTGAGGATTGACCACAAGTTCTCAATGGGATTAAGATCTGGGGAGTTTCCAGGCCATGGACCCAAAATTTCAACATTCTGGTCCCCGAGCCACTTAGTTATCCCTTTTGCCTTATGGCACGATGCTCCATCGTGCTGGAAAATGTATGTTCTTCACCAAACTGTTGTTGGATTGTTGGAAGAAGTTGCTGTTGGAGGGTGTTTTGGTACCATTCTTTATTCATGGCTGTTTTTTTGGGCAGAATTGTGAGTAAGCCCACTCCCTTGGATGAGAAGCAACCCCACACATGAATGGTGTCTGGATGCTTTACTGTTGGCATGACACAGGACTGATGGTAGCGCTCACCTTTTCTTCTCCGGACAAGCCTTTTTCCAGATGCCCCAAACAATCGGAAAGGGGCTTCATCAGAGAATATGACTTTGCCCCAGTCCTCAGCAGTCCATTCACTATACTTTCTGCAGAAGATCAATCTGTCCCTGATGTTTTTTTTTTGAGAGAAGTGGCTTCTTTGCTGCCCTTCTTGACACCAGGCCATCTTCCAGAAGTCTTCGCCTCACTGTGCGTGCAGATGCTCTCACAACTGCCTGCTGCCATTCCTGAGCAAGCTCTGCACTGGTGGCACTCCGATCCCGCAGCTGAATCCTCTTTAGGAGACGATCCTGGCGCTTGCTGGACTTTCTTGGACACCCTGAAGCCTTCTTTACAAGAATTGAACCTCTTTCCTTGAAGTTCTTGATGATCCTATAAATTGTTGATTTAGGTGCAATCTTAGTAGCCACAATATCCTTGCCTGTGAAGCCATTTTTATGCAACGCAATGATGGCTGCACGCGTTTCTTTGCAGGTCACCATGGTTAACAATGGAAGAACAATGATTTCAAGCATCACCCTCCTTTTAACATGTCAAAAGTGAAAAGTGACGTGACATTCAGCCAAGTATGGTGACCCATACTCAGAATTCGTGCTCTGCATTTAACCCACCCAAAGTGCACACACACAGAGCAGTGAACACACACACACACACTGTGAACACACACCTGGAGCAGTGGGCAGCCATTTATGCTGCGGCGCCGAGGGAGCAGTTGAGGGTTCGATGCCTTGCTCAAGGGCACCTAAGTCGTGGTATTGAGGGTGGAGAGAGCACTCTACATGCACTCCCCCCACCCACAATTCCTGCCGGCCCGGGACTCGAACTCACAACCCTTCGATTGCAAGTCCAACTCTCTAACCATTAGGCCATGACTTCCCCAAGTCTGCCATTCTAACCCAATCAGCCTGACATAATGATCTCCAGCCTTGTGCTCGTCAACATTCTCACCTGAGTTAACAAGACGATTACTGAAATGATCTCAGCAGGTCCTTTAATGACAGCAATGAAATGCAGTGGAAAGGTTTTTTTGGGATTAAGTTAATTTTCATGGCAAAGAAGGACTATGCAATTCATCTGATCACTCTTCATAACATTCTGGAGTATATGCAAATTGCTATTATAAAAACTTAAGCAGCAACTTTTCCAATTTCCAATATTTATGTAATTCTCAAAACTTTTGGCCACGACTGTAGGTCGGTGAGGGAAGAAACAGTTGTGCTCGGAATGATGCACGTGGACGGGCTGAAAACTACTCCTGAACTCCTGCACTTCTTAAGAAAGATGCAGATATAGCCAGTTGACTATAAATAGTTGAATAAACCTGTTTTGGTCATCATTAAAAGTAAATTTTTAATATTTATTATGTAATTTTATTGTTATAAAATTTTTACTTTAATATTATTAAACGAGAAATATCATTAGTGATGACCTGGTTCAATAGTGGGTTCACCCCCTCAATGTCTAAACTATGTAAATATGGGACCTAATGTAATTAAAATGAAGAAAATGATTTAGAAGTTGCATGATTTGAATAGGGAACGTGAACTCAACAAGGAACAAGCTTGTTTGAGCTGTTGACCTCGTGTTTTTCGGGTTAAAATCTCTAGTAACATATTTGCATGACTCATGACTGTTTTTAGCATTCATACTTTGAAGCTTTGTTTGACTCCCACCTTAAAGGGCTGACATTTGTGTAAATTAAATAATTGTGCGGGGTTTTATTTATTTATTTATCAATGTTTTTTTTTTTACGTTAATCTTTATGCTGTAGCTCTCTGTAACACTGTATTGTATGTAAAAGTCAATGTCTTAATATCAGGTGCACTTTACAATAAGTTTGTATTTGTTAACATTAGTTAACTGCTTTAGTTAACATGAACTTACAATGAAATATACTTCTAAAGTATTTATTCATCTTAGTTCATGGTAATTTCCAGCATTTATTAATACTTTATGTTTTACTTTATTTTAATAAATACTATAATAAAATGTATTATTCGTCAAATGTAGACGCGACGCAACCCTTCAGAGGTTTAGTGTTTTGGAGAATAAAATTAAAGGTAAAACTGTAAGTGTTGTAATTCTCAGTTGATTCGCATGATGTCGCTACAAGCTTATTCACTTAAATTCTTACCACTGTATCGTTATCAAAACAGTTCACCACCCTTCTTATGTAAACGTTAGGGTTCTAATGTTCCAGCTAATACTTATTGATTATATTTTAACTGTCAGTTTGATTCATAAAATTGTAATAATGTCTCATAGCTGGGTGATATAAAAATGTATAGTGTCATTAAATTGTATCTCTGTGTGTTATTTTTCCATGTCTAAGCCTAAAATTGTTTTAAGCCTCGAGGCAAATCAGCGTGAACACTTTTGTGCGCCGATCTTGCTCAACCTCGTATTTTTTTCCTCTCATCTGAGTAATGGGACGTCTGACTCATTACTTCGAATCGACTCATATGAACAGTTCATTTCAAAGAATCAGTTAAAAAGACGACTTGTGCGTCCGATGTATACGTCATCACGTAGTCCCAGTTACATTACAATACATGCTGTTACGTTTATTAATAAGGCTGTTTATGTAATTTAATGTGTCATTAGCCATGTTTCAGCTCATGAGATTGAGTCATTTAGAAGCGAGATAGAATCTGCATTTAACATTCATTTAAGTCTAGTCTTAATAACTTTATTGTTTGTTTTTTAAATATTATCTGTAATGTAATAATTAATTTATTAAAAACAAACTCGTGTGTGTATTGGTACAAAATTTTAACGTACAATAAAAAGTAACTTTTCACTGCAAATTAGAGTTGTTTCGTTCTGTTTCAGTTTGTTCGGAAAGTTTTTTAATGAAAAGATCCGATTCAAAAGATTGACTCATTCACGAATCGGACGTCGCCAGTCTGCATTATGACGCTGTAAGCGGGAATACCTTACGCGCGAGGAACATCCGCTCACAAAGCATTACTAACTACAGATTTATTCGATAATGCTTTGTAAATACAACGTTATTTCTCGCTCTACGAATAAATTGCTTTACTTTAGGACAACAACGCTAGCATAGTAGCCGTTCGATTCTACAGCTTTTGTATCTACATTGTTATGTGCTATTTGCATTTATCGAATATTATGAGTTATTATAGATAATGTATTTGTATAAATCAGATGGAGGTAAACAGGAACAGTTTAGGCATTCAGAAGTGCTAGTTAGCAAGTAGACTGTGTAGACTGAACTATGCATCAACTTGCTCCTGGTCCTCCTCTCACTGGAACCGTCAGCTTTTGAATTGCTGACATTTAGTTATTAAATGAGCCTAAAGCCCTGGCATTACACGGGAAATCTACAATGTCGAGGATTCTTCTGGGCCTGGTAATGCTTGGTTAGTGAAATGTAATATGTATATTTATTTTCCTATATTTCTCTTATTAAAAAAAAATATATATATATAAACGAGACCTGAACAATGTCAGAAACTGCAACCATAGTACATTTGAAACATGTATAATTACAGATAACCAAAAAGCCTAAAAACATGCAAAATGTTTCTTAATTTTGGAATGAATATGTAAATATTTTAACGTACCCTTAACTTTTGTCATTTTTAACAGGATGCACTGTTTCTGTTGAAGATGTTCATGCCTTTGGTGAGTTATTGACTTGACTATGTTGTTGTCTACAGTTGGGGTTTTCATAGTATTATATTTCAAGGAATCCCAAATGTGATGGTCCCCTTCCAAAAATACAAAGCGTATATAACACACACACACACTCACTCACACACATATATATATATATATATATATATATATATATCGAGCCTGAGACTCAAAATCACAACCCTAGGGTTAGGAGTCAAACTCTCTAACCACTAGGCCACAACTTCCCCCATATATAAAAGAAAGGGCCATAAAAAGTCATAAATTTAACAATAAGAATTTAAGGCCATAAAAAGTCATAAAAACGTCCGGATTTTCCATACAAGATCATAAAAAACATTTAGCCACGTCTTAAATTGATATGCTAGTCAATTAATTTGTTCTTCCATCAAAATGCGCTCGCAGCGGCAATGGCATTCATTTGTTTCGCGTGTTGTAGTTCTGTATGAGGAATCTTGGTGGTATCCATAGACTATAAAAACATGGACGTGTTGTCCGTGACGTCACCCGTAGACTCCTGAAGTGTGGTTCCCTTTCATAGGTCACTTCGATGCTGCGGCGACCTCACCGGCCATGGGAACACCCCTCGGTGTGACGAATGTCTGAAGCCCTATTGGCCTAATAGCGCTTGGCACCACCCTTACGCATGCGCACGCATCATATACCTGGGTGCCGCGTGCTATTTCGCTCAGATTTCATTCCTTCAGGGAAGCGAATCATCTGTGCCCTAGGAATCATCTCGCGTTCTTCAGCGGTTTTCTACGAGCAGTGTTAACTCCTCTTCGCGGACGCGATGAGTTTTCGAAGGTGTAAGGAGCCGTGTACCAGGTACATCACGAAGGGAGACTCTCATGAAAGGTGCGTAGTATGTCTGGGTTTACATCACGCACAGGCGCCGCTTAGCAGCCTTTCTTCTTGTCCCCATTGTGATGGCCTGCGGCTCAGAGTACTGCGCTCGAGGGTGGAAGTATTTTCTGATGTCGCCCCTGTGTCTAACCCCCGCCATGTCACTTCTGCGACTGCCGAGGCACCGCACGAGGCGATAGCTTGGGGTGACACGTGCGACATGGCTTTCGAGGACAGCGCAGCGCTGGAATATTCTCCACATCGCTCGCTCTCCCCTACCCTGGTGCAGAATAAAAGTTTTATTGAGCCTGTCGTCTTCTCTAATGAGAATTTTCAGTCCACACCGGAGGCATGTAGTGCCATCTTCTTCGGTTGTGGACGCTATGATGATGACGTTTTATCCACCGCGGCCTCAGGGTCTGAGGACTTTGCGGCCGACACTGGCCCTCTCCCTCCTAGCGGACAGGAGAGGCGTGTTTCCCCCTCCTACAGCGAGCTGTTGGATGTGGTTTCTCGTGTGGTGGGTAAATTGGGACTGGATTGGGAGGTTGAGAAGGCCGAGGCCCAACCTTCATCTAAGCTGGACGACCGTTTTCTAGCTAGTCGGACACCTGCACATCCCGTTGTCTTCCGCATCGGACGATTTCGGTGACACGGAGGTGTGTGATGTCATTGAAACTATGGATGTCAACCAAATTTCTTCTAGCCGGGGTTCGGCTGGGGATTTGTGCTTTCCGAGAGACTGTCACGACGGATGCGTCTTTGACCGGTTGGGGAGCTGTTTGTCAAGGGCGCCCAGCCCACGGAGTGTGGACAGCGACACAATGCAGTTGGCACATAAACAGGTTGGAATTACTGGCAGTTTTTCTGCCAGTATACTCAAGTATATATGGTATACTCAGTATATATGGTATACTCAAGGTATGAGTATACCATACCTTGATAGCATTCTTCTTCAGTTCATGAAATCTGAGCAAAATAGCGCGCGGCACCCAGGTATATGATGCGTGCGCATGCGTAAGGGTGGTGCCAAGCACTATTTGGCCAATAGGATTGGCAAGATGGTATAGGGCTTCAGACATTCGTCACACCGAGGGGTGTTCCCATAGCCGGTGACGTCACCGCAGCATCTCGTTCCCTATTCAGGGAACCATGGTTACATACGTAACCGAGATGTTTCTGAAAGTGTGCAGAGCGGGCCGTCTTGGCAGCGCGTCACCGCGCGACTCTCCCGGACAATCAAAAATGGGCAAAAAGGCGGGAGCTACTTGCTGAAGCCACGCCCACCTAGTGCGACAGCAGTGTCAGCAGCGGCAATCCACCTGTCACTCAAGTGGCCACGCCCTTAATTATGCAGAACTTTATGTCTTAATATAATTTAAATGGATGAGTTCATATAGGCAACGTTCCAGAACTACAAGGTCCATGCGGCAGCATACAGACTTGTCAGAAGGACTCAGTGTTGCCAGACGTACGATAATTATCGTATTTGTACGATAATTTTTACCTCTGTACGATGTACGATCAATAATGAAATAAATCCCGTAATGTACGATCATTTCAGAGTTTTATGAAAATTTAAATGATGGTAGTTGCAGTCATAGGGCTTCTTTACTGATACAAGAAATCGGCTCATTACAGACACTCTAAATGCGTTCATGTGCACCTGAGGGTGTGTTAAGAATGCAGGAGAGTGCCCTGCTTTAAAGCCAACGAGCACTAGTTGCGGTCCATGACAGCAAGAACCCCTTCAACATCTGGCAACACGCAGGATTCCGATGAAAGCGGCTCAGATGTGGAGTTAACTGCACCACGCAGCAACAGCTAAATTCCTTCTTCACTGGACGCGACAAAGCAAGTGTTAAAAATCATTTTAATATGTGTTAATACGCGCCGCAGACAGTCACTGAAAATAATGGGATAGTATTTTGTCTCACTGCTTCCATCCAACAATACGCCTTGTTATCTATTGTGGTAATTTGCAGGTCGTGTCAAAATGTTGTTGGTTTAGAATAGATAAATAACTCTTTTGACTCGTGTACGATCATTTTCTTCCAAATACGATAATTTTGAAATTCTGGTACGATACTTGGACATTTCCAATCTGGCAACACTGAAAGGACTTTCACAGAAACCCGCGCGAACTCCGAACATACTGTATCATACTGAGACACTGCTTAGCTTAATTGAAATCATCCTGCCTATCACAATGGGAAAATGTACCTTTAACGATCTATGGCTCGAAGACGGTGCATTTAGTAGCTGGCTCAAGCCCGTCGCTAACAATCGGTATCAAGCATCCAAACACAAGACGCGGAAAAGCTGAACTGAGTAGCTGGTTACTCGCGCGCTGTGTTCGGTGCGGAGAGAGAGCCACGTATCATGGACAGTCCCTCTTGCACATGAACAGACAAATATTAATCGCAGTTTTGAACAAACAAAAGGATGTGAAAGAGCTCAATTCAGTACACCACGTTTATGGCTCATGCAGAGAAAGGCGTCTCAAAACGCTTGTACACCGAATTTGCTTCTTTTTGCTCTTGTGCCGACAAATACATACAAAATATGTCAAAACACCCGCCTTGGAAAGTATGCTCAAAGACCTTTTTTTTTCAGTTATTTGTCAGTTATTTCTTAAGTGAAAGTAAACAGTTGAGGAAAAAGATACGTTCATCGTCTCTTAAAGTGACCGCGCCTAATTTAGCTACTGGCTGCTGTAATGTTAATCCAAGAAAATAAAAGAAAAATCACTCTCTGCTCTTGACTGCATTACTTTGTAGTTTTAACAAGAATTTATGCACAGTTAAACCAAAAATTATCCAGACTCCAGATATAATTTTTGATATACATATTTTACTAGTAGGTACAGGACACTAATACATTTATGTAAGTGAGTATACGCAAACTGTGACATATTATACCAAAAGAATCTTCATACAGTGAACTACTAGTGAAATAGATAGATATAAATGTTTTATCTATCTATCTATCTATATATCAAATTGGGAACAAAATGTATTCAGCACCTTATAAAGCACCATGCATTGCTTATGTGTTTTTTTTTTTCTGAATTGCTAATATAACCTTTTCACACCACAGTCTTGATGCCCCAGCATTGATTGGTAATTGGTAAACAAAGTATTGATAGTTGTGTAAATATTGTCATAATAACAGTTGTCTGTAGTTTTGGTTGATTGTAATCCATTACGTACAATCTATCAAAGTTATGACATTATCAAGACGAATTTGTTCTGACAGAGTTTAACTCTAAATTCTTGTCATATTTTATAACCATTTTAGAAGCAATAGCAAATAAACTGTAATAAAGTGAGAAATGTTCAAGGTGTCTGAATAAATTTTGGTTTGATTGTATATTTAATTTCTACATTGAAGACTATCCAGTGCTATTTTACATTTAATTATTCGGTTTCTGTACCTGGACACCTACAAACTTGAAAAGAACTTAAACATTGTGTAAATAGCAAAAATAAATAAAAATGAACGAACATACAAATTAAACAATTTCAAACAGGGCCCACTGGTACAACCTTCAGCGGGGCCCCGCTGACCCCAGCTACGGGCCTGCCTGTGGGTGTTGAATACTGTGACCAAACACCAATAACACTTGTTATTTTGGAAGGTAATGCCATAAAATAATTGTTACTTTACAATGTTACAATTGTTAAGTGTTCCTGTTTTCTTGATACTCATGAAAAAGAAGGCGAAGGCTTCAGTTTCTTAATCTTAAGAAATAATAGGATAACTCTTTAAATAATAAAACTTGTTACTTTCAGTGAAAGTCAACAATAAAAAAAGACTTGAAAGGAATTTTAATGACTGAAGTTATTTATCGTAATTCGTGTAGGTCATAAATTCAAATCCTAATAGTCATAAAAAGGTCTTAAAAAGTCTTAAATTTGAATGATTAAACCCTGCAGAAACCCTGATTAAATATTTGAAAAACATTTAAACATTTAAATTTACTTTTAATGTATTTGTACTTTTTTTTGTCAAAACATTCTGTGGATGGAAGTCTGAAAAGCTCTATTCTAAGCTGTTGATCAGTCTTATTGATATTTAGAATTTGGTTTTACTTTTAATCATACGATTTAATTTCATTTTTTTATGTGCTTTATTAGTTTTATATTACTATTTAGCTTTCTTTAATTATTTCAATTTGTAATTTAAGTTTCATCTCCAATAATTGTAGTATTTCTCTTAATTGTATTATTATTACTTGTTTTTTTTTTGTTTCAGCTAAGGATAACAACACTGATTTATATACCCATTATTTCCACAGACGACCCGATCACCAGACTTGTGAATGAGAAACCGGGTGAGCGGTGCTCAGGTAGAGTGGAGGTGCGTCATGGGCATCGGTGGGGCACTGTGTGCCAGCGTGGTTGGGATCTGGAGGATGCTGCAGTGGTTTGTAGAGAGCTCGACTGCGGCTTTGTGTTGGACATTCCAGGTGGTGCTCATTTCGGACGGCCCGGTGGAGAGGTGCTGTGGAGGAATGTGAAATGCACGGGTGACGAGTTTGCCCTGGATCTGTGTGAACGCTTCCTCAATGATGACGTGTGTATGCACAGTGAGGATGCTGGAGTGGAGTGCACAGGTACGAGAGCGTTTAAAAGATTTGTATTTTGTTTTGTGTAACCTGTGCTTGTTTGTAGTTGTTCATCATTTTTGTTTTCCATCCAGGAAAACTTCTAGCACCAACCTTGTCAATTCAGTCTCGCCTCTACACCTTCTCAGCCGGAGAGTCCGTTCACTTTAAATGCACTGCACCATACTGGAAGTCCTTCATTGACTTCCAACTGTACAAAAGAGGTGTGGACACTCCGCTAGTGACCCAGAGAGCTGATCCCAGGCAAATGACGGTGGATCTGATCCTGTCAGACTTGGAAATCTCTCACCAGGGCAGCTACAGCTGTCTCTACAGGACACACAATAAACTGGGAAACTCTCCCTCAGGATATTCTCCACACAGCAACTTCATTAACATCATCGTCTGTAAGTCACATCTGCTGCTAAAGTTGTAATCGAGAGCTTAAAGTCCAAGTCTAACCTTTATTACTTGTTCTCAGTGGAGATTCACACTCCCCAAATCTGGTACAACACGTCTCCTGAGGCCGGGCTAGGATGGGTCACCCGGAGCCACAGTTTTAACGTCACCTGCTCCACTCAGCCCCAGTATCCAGGAGGATCCTTTCAGCTGCGGCTCATCAGGCCCAACAGGAACGTCCGGCACTCTCTGCCAGCCCTTGCTCCCTCCGTTACTTTTACCTTCCCCAATGCCCAGTCCAATAATGAGGGCTACTACTGCTGTCTTTACAAGGTTCAGATTGGAGAACGCACATTTACCTCGAGGGAGAGTCAGCCTTTACCCATCTCTATTCGAGGTGAGTTGTGTGCTGCCAGCCTAGGTAGGCTTACCCTCTATTTTCTATTACATCTACTTTCTAAATGATTCATATTCATCAATGTATTTTTTTTCACTGATAATCCATTACACTCATATGGAAGCTTGTTTCCTTTTTTATCCTGTGGCAGATCTGTGACCTGTCACTTTTTCAGTTTTACTTAACTTTAAGAACATTTATGCACTTGACCTTATTTTGGTTTGCTGTTTTTTTTAAGTAGAAGTGGATCCGGTGATGAGCCCAGTGGTCATCAGTTTACTGGTATCCGGTTTGATATTTGTGTTGGCGACATGTGCTATTCTGATTGTTGCCAAAGTTTACTGCAACAGAGTGAGTAAACCCACTGGACTGGAGAGAGAGAGCAGGACCTGTAAGTATAGCTATGTGATTTTAAAAAATATTTAAGAACTTGTCTTTCTTTTTCTGACAAGTTATATTTTTATTACAGGTGTTGACAACACATACATTGCCTTGACAATCAAATAATGGGAGTTCAAAAAGAAGGTAATGGTAGCCGTTTTTTTTTTCTTTTCATAATCTAGCACAACACAACAAGGCGTGATACATTGTGTATCTGTCGTGCCAACAAGCACGTGAACAAAGCCCAAAGTATACTTCAGTTTTATGCTTACACGCATGACACAAATTTCGTCAGCAGTACAGTACATTATATACTGTACACACTCAGCCCGATCGTTGTGACTGCACATACAATGTACAGCTTACTCTTGCGCTTTGAATTTTTTTGGCAGACATTTCTTTGTCTACAAGATGACAATTCTAGTCCAGGCTAGTGTTTGACAGTCTGAAATGACGCAGTAGACACAGATGTTGACGAGTGCTTGTGTAAAGGCATTAAAACTCTAGTTTAAACTTTAGTTTTTATTCCTCATTACTTTAGGAGAAAAAAAGCACAGACACTGAACCAGAAAGTAACATCTGTGTGTTGATTTTTGTATGTTTTTTTCAGCAAACTAGAAACTAGTCACTTGGTCCACCTGAGGTTGGGGTTTCAGTGGCCTGTCCAGACCAAAGGGAACGTCTAAGTTTAAAGAACAACAGATTTAACCACAGAAGAACCTCCTTTTCTGACTATCTGCTGTTCCCTGTCAGTTACAGAGAAATACATTTGAATTGTCATTGGTTGGGGGAGATTTTTTTTTTCTTTTTAAGTAAATGCTGAAATCACCAGACTTGAAGAGGTAGCATTACAACACAAGCTGTTGCACTAACAGGGTTCAAAAGGGCTTTTTAGTTTTTAGAGGTACCGTGTCTGACCCGTCATATCATTGCTGGTATAGACTGTAAAACTGTGAAATGTTTTGGGGTTTTTTCTTGTTTCTTTGCATTCTGTAAGGGGCTTTATAATTTAAAATGATACATTTATTGTTTTGTTTATTATTATTATTTTTCTACTACAGTTGTGTTTAAAGATCTTATGTGTATAATGTTTGGTTAGTTAAAGGTGGGGAAAGGGAGAGACAGCCTAAGAACAACCTAACAATATAAAAGTATTATTTCATTGTGTTTTTACACGGTTTGTTCATATGTTCTGTTTGAAATGAAAGTCAAGCCAAGAAAACACGACAGTACAGTATGTACACTCCATTTTTAACATGGAAAAGCTAAATTTTTTGTTTTTAAATCTGAGTCAGGTAGAGACTGACAGATTTGCAATTAATATAGGCTTGTTTAGTTTAAAACATTTATACATGTTTTGTACCCATAAAAACAATAGTAAATGAGCAAAATGCTCAAATTGTAATAAAAAAATGTGTGTGAAAAACAACTGTCACTTCCTGTTACTTCCATGTTTTGCAATGTGGAGAATTAATGGGTGTTTGTCTGCAGTTTTTGGTACATGGAATAAAATGTTATTGTTTTAAAATTTTATTTTGCCATTGAAAACAAAAATCACAATTTTAAAATGCATATGGTGTTTTTACTGTTTCTTATTAAAAAAAAACATTTTCAGGTATACCTAAATAGTTCTTTAAAACACAAAACACCAGAAACAATTGATTCTGACATTCATATAATCTGGCTCCAGAATATTCAAACATAATTCTGAGAATGACCCAAATCCAAGAGTGACACTTCCAGACAAATGGAAATATCATTACCTACTGTAAAATGATGAAAGGGACCAAATTCAGTAACCGTAACCTTTAAAATATGCTTATATAATTCATACAAAAAGGTTTTCTAGTAGGTAGTGGAAGTTGTAATATCAAACTTTTATGAGCTCAAGAAATTACTAAAAATACAGTACTGTAAAATGTACTGCAGCATTACAATGGACAATTATTGTATCTTGATCTTAAAAATAATCTTCCAGCAGGTGCATCCTGTAGCACCCACTTCCTTTATATTCACAGAAGAGTTACAGTCTTGGGCTATTACTTTGATAAAACATCACACACAAAATAACCCAAGATTTAAGAAGTTAAAATACACTGTGATATGTTAAAAAACACATCTATTGTGCTGAATATTTGCTTGTTTTAGAAATGTAACATTCAGTTTAATCACTAAAGGAAGAGCTATGTCAGTCTTTTCACAGGCTCTGCTGACTCCATATTTATAAAAACCAAGTACAGAAGACCAGATACGATGAGAAACACTAATATCTGTAGCCGGACTGGGACCAGGCGTGTTGAACTCTTCTCAGGTGTTTTCTGGATATGAGGCTCTGGCGGCAGATTTCTTGCTTGTGACATATTACGGTAAGGAGCTTGAGTCCTATATATAGCAGGCCTTCAAAAAAAAAAAAGTAATACATTTAATAATAAAAAATATTTCCCCTAACGGTGACACACTTTCAGTATAATTGTATAAAAAAAAGCTGTCATACTCATCTGTGTAGGCCATCCCTCTATAATCAGACCACGTTCTAATAAACCAAAAAAAAAGCTTGTTAGTTTCACTGTTTTACCATAACATGATTTAAACTGCATTAATATTCAGGATGTCTTACCTGTTGCTCACATCATCATATAGTTGCTAAAGCAACACAAATTTTTAGTCAGCATATAAACAAGTCTTAAACTCGTTTTAATAAGTGTTGTTAGTACTCACAGGTCTGTGATGCTGAACATAGGTGACGTCTTCTGTAAAGCAAAGATGTAACCAATTCAGATCACTGGTGTGATTTGTGACAGATGCTCGTGTTTTGTGTTGATCGTCATGTAAGCATTACCCTCTTCACTGTAATATGTCCTGTCGGATTGAGCTTGGGTTCTTCTGTGTTTAGACATGGCTTCTCTCAGCTTCTTCTCATAAAGGGCTCTGGTGGAATCTGGTGAAATTAATATACACAGATCACATGCAAGACCATAAAAAGACATCCTGAAGAAAAAAAGACAAAGAAAAGCAACAATCCAGGGTTATTATAATTAACTAAAGCTTACTTGAAATAAAATGTTAACTAAAATAAATTATTTAAACATTTTAGGTAGTTACCAAAGCAATAATTCTCATTTTCATTTATTTTAACTTGATTCACTAAACAGCTAAAACTAAAATTAATAAAGCCTATATAGGCAACTATATAACAAAAAAACTATTGAAATGACAAAAACAACAAAAATACAAAAAACGTCAACTAAAATTTAAATGAAGATGAAAAATACAAAATAAAATATAATTCAAAGTATTAAAAAAAAAAAAACTATATTATCTCAGTGACGCTGCAGAAATCGCATTCACATTACAGTGTCTTTTAATTCACATAGAATTTAACTTACCGACCACAGGACCGTGTTTTATTCCGTAATCATCCAGCAACCATTTAATCTCGTCATTGGATTTACTGCTCAACATTGACATAATTTAGCTGAATGGCAGCGTCTCAGTTTCTGTATGAAATACTTCTTGTATATGAAACTGAAAATTAAATCTATAAACCTGTGACACACAACACAGCGTTACTTCATCATCAGGGTCAACGAAACCTTTCTGAGATACATTATCTTGACTAACTAGATTTGTGAAATTTTTATCTTATATTTGATATTGCATTTAAACATTGTCTAGCAAAATGCTTGCATAAATAGGAAAATAAATATGTATTAAATGTCCACAATAGGTATTGTGCTGTAAATACGTAAGGTCTGTGGTATTTTACATTTGTTTAGAAATTCTGCCGTAACCAAAGATCAACTATGATAATAAAAATAAAATCAAAACAACGTAATTTTCAAATCATACATCAAAATCTGACTTTTTTGTATTAAATGTCTTAACCTATGTTTCCTATCTAGAGGGTGCACTGGCACTGCAGTGATGTGAATTTGCAGTTATGAATAGATAGATACCTTGTTGCTGCGCACGTGACGAATTAATACAAAACATAAGCAGGTAAACCATACACTGTGACTGTGCTGTGCTTATAAATCTCTTTATCACGCTGATGAATTTGTGGCTTCCTACGCTGGCGCCTACATATATAACCCGTATCCGTTTGAGTTGTAAACAATGTGACGCACTTCCGCAAGGCAAACAATTCAGTGAGTTTAAATGCGAGTTATAAGTTTTTTTGTTTGTTTTCAACTCTCATTGAACGACAATGATTTATTTACTTTTTATTCACTGAATTATTTATCGTACCCTTATTTTACTTTACATATTTCAACCAGTTATACTAGGACCCTGAATGAACATTCATCTGGCTATCGTATAAGTTTGTATGCATAAATTAAGAAGAACAAGAAGACACATAATTTAAAAATCATAAAAATATAGGGTGTAAATAAGATTACAGTCATAGGTAGTTTCTCAACCGCGTACCCTTATAATATTTCCTGTGCAAAAATAATTATGATGGTGCAACAAAATATGTGGCATTTAAATGCATTAGTCAGTGACGTGTACATATCAAATTATTACAGTCCATATAACAGCAATGATACTGCTGCAAGTTACTGCAGCCCTAATAGACAAGAAATGTGTTACAACCGAGCGGCAACCTCCCGCTCTGTCTCGTGCAATTCATCGACTGGCCGCTTGAGGCTGGCTGCAAAAGGGAGTCAGTCAGTCCCATAGACTCCCCATGTTAAAATGCCCAACTTTACAGCAGGAAAAAACATGTTTACAGCCTGGTGCAAAAAAATATTTTGGTCTATATAGCTAATTTTGCCCTTCATGACAACTGTGAGGGGGGTGAATTTTTTTATAACTCATCCGTTTAAATTATATTAAGACTTAAAGTTCTGCGTAATTAAGGGCGTAGCCACTTGAGTGACAGGTGGATTGCCGCTGCTGACACTGCCGTCGTGCTAGGTGGGTGTGGCTTCAGCAACTAGCTCCCGCCTTTTTGCCCATTTTTGATTGTCCGGGAGAGTCGCGCGGTGACGCGCTGCCAAGATGGCGACGGCCCGCTCTACACACTTTTTGGGTGCTTCTCAATTCTTATTTGTGCATCCTCGTTTCCTCTCCTCGCTTCCTTTCCTCGCGTCTCAGCTCCGCCCCCTGTAGGATGCGAGGGAAGGCTGCAAGGAAAAGACGCGAGGACGGAGGGATCGAATGAAAGCTTTTTTTACACATTGGAATCCTTGATCACTCGAGCGTCACTTCGTTGCGTCATCAGCAGCGCTCAGAGGATCTGCCCTCATGTTGTTGAAATTTGTTTATTTAAGAAATTCATAATAAATAATAATAAAGAAATATACCCTGTTGAAATATGTGAGGTGTGTGGTTTATATAAACTGCAAAAGTAAAGTAGAAATCAAAATTATTGTGACCGATGTGAAGGGGGAGGAGAATTTATACGTGCGTCACGTTTTAGTCGATAAAACTCTTCCGCATAGGATGCACCTGTGTATCCTCGCTCATGACTCCTCTGGAAGCCTCCTCACTCCTCGATCCTCGACTCCTCGCGGTGCAATTAGAGAATTGAGATGTCCTTCAAGATGGCTTAGCTCGATCGGTTTCCGGGTCATAGGATAGAGGACGGAGGAGAGAGGAGACGAGGAGGGATATTGAGAAGCACCCTTAGGCTTCAAAAACACACTTCAGGAGTCTACGGGTGACGTCACGGACACTACGTCCATGTTTTTATACAGTCTATGGTTACAACTAGAATTTAATTAGGAAAGTGGAGTAACAGTGCCAGTAGATGGCAGAAGTGACCTTGAGTCAACAATTTATTAAAGAAATATCAGAAATTTACTTAAATACTTATGACATACTGATATTAGCCGTGGTAATGTTTTGTTGAAACATTATACGGCATACTTTATGTATTGAAGTATTGTGCAAAACAGAGCACATTTATTAGTAAACTTGGCCGGTTTTATATTTGAGAAGAAATGACAATCACACATTTATTGTATTCAGGCCTCCTGTCTGATCCAAGGTCTTCCGTAATCGCCGTGTTGTCTCGAGTGACTGATTACAGTAGCAGCCAGCAGAGCTGAATCAAAGGCCAGCCTCATTTACAAACGCCCTCCAATATCCCTAGACTTCCTGAGGGACCATTGTTGTAGTGCTAGGCACATTCCCCGGCGACTTGTGAATAAGCAGAACTCATAACACGATAAACTGTTTTTATACAGTCTATGATGATATCCCATTAGACCAGAGCAGCTCCCATAAGCATGAGCAAGAACAAAGAATGTCACACCATTAACATTCCACATTGGTCCCAACCTCTGGCTGTAAAGTTAAAATGAACAGCGCCGTTGCAGGCAGCAAGTCGATATTCTCTCACACAAACTTAGTAATGGGAATTGAAGGAAGAGGCGTGTGGAATTGCAAAAAAACAAAGACAGCTCTCTCTCTCTAAAGGTCATGCTGTCATGGTCTGAGTTGGCGGTTAGGTATGTGGTTAGGTATGGTTCAGCATTGTGCCTGATGTTCAGAAAGTAAAAATATGGTGGGATCCTTCAGTATAAAATGGTTTGTGAACCATTTTGTGACTGATAAGAGTTAATACAATTAGAAAGATATACTTTTAAGATCTGTATGTTCCTTATTTTTTACATAAAAACAATGGCGGCCTTGTAACTTGAATGTCTAACATCTACTTTAAGTTCTTTTATCTGTACAAAAACAGTTCATTATGCTGCTTGATATTGTAAACTGGTATTTGTTATTGAATAATTTGAATTTACTACAGTATATCATTTTAATTGTAAAACTGAACTTTAATTTTCTTCTAGTTATTTACCCTTAGCTGGGATTTGCAGGGAATCTGATCACAAAAAATTACTAACACAACTTTTGCAAGTGAACATCTTTTTTTTCCATTTCCATGCTCCTATTAAGGGCTTCATACGTCGATGATATAATTTAATATTCAGTGGAAAGAAGTGGGTCAGGTAAAGTGTGAGAATGGTGAAGCATCATACTAGGTCAGATATGAAAAATATTTGTTCTGTAATTTAATTAAAAAGTTTGTTGGTGGACATAACTTGTATATATTTGTTTCACATGGTGCGCCACAAGTGTGTGTTAGACCATAGCAGTGGACAAAAAACAGTGTAGTTTGATTCACAAATAAATTATTGAAATGGTCTGGGAACCTCTGATTTAGAGTAAAGACTAGAACTACTGAGAACTTTACAGTATTAGCATATAGCTATATTTACAGCTTAATTTAAGAGATAAACATCTTTTTACATGAACTAAAGACAAATCTAATGAGGCCCTATTATAAAAGTGTAATTTGAAAAATAAAATGCACAATTTGCAAATGGTTCTCTTTAAATGCCACTGAGAGAAGAAATTTTTAACATTACGTGCTTGACACTCTCCATGTAAATATCTTGGAAAGTTGTAGAAAGCCAATCTTGCTGTTTCAAGCCACTAGAAAGAACATCATCATAAACTTAATTCATAATGTGTTCCAGTTAAAATGTTCATTTGTCCTCAAAAGGACATTGAGTTCTGAGTCAGGTAACATCCCAAAGTTTGAACCTCAGGAGTCTGTGCTGTTCTTTGTAACAAGTGCTGGTCTCCAGTCAGGTTGATAGAAATGTATGTTGAACATACGTGCCCAGTTGGCAAAGACACACTTCTCTGTAATGAAACGATGGTGGCTGCCATGCCGGCCCTGCTCGTGGGAGAGATACATTTTGCATTCATCCAGCCCCGCAGGCTCATAGTAGTGATACGGCACTGAGGGCTCAGGGCTGGGAGACCTGAGAAGAACAATCACATGTCTAATTGAAATTGTCATAAACCAGCAAAATGAAAGCATTATGGTGAATATGGAAACGAAAGCCTCACTTGCAGAAGTCAGGAGGAATCATGCCATAGACATCAATTCTGTCACAAATCTCCATAGCGATTGCCATGGTAAACCAACCCGTGCTGAGCCATGAATTGGACCTTTTTCTGAATAACACAAGAGAGAAAGAGGACATGTAGCTGTGATGATCAAAGGTTCCCCTTCTTTACCATAGCTTTCCATCAAAGGAATAAATTACAGGTGCTGGTCATATAATTAGAATATCATCAAAAAGTTGATTTCACTAATTCCATTCAAAAAGTGAAACTTGTATATTATATCTATTCATTACACACAGACTGATATATTTCAAATGTTTATTTCTTTTAATTTTGATGTTTATAACTGACAACTAAGGAAAATCCCAAATTCAGTAACTCAGAAAATTAGAATATTGTGAAAAGGTTCAATATTGAAGACACCTGGTGCCACACTCTAATCAGCTAATTAACTCAAAACATCTGCTCAGTTTAGTTCTGTAGGCTACACAATCATGGGGAAGACTGCTGACTTGACAGTTGTCCAAAAGACGACCATTGGCACAAGGAGGGCAAGACACAAAAGGTCATTACAAAAGAGCCTGGCTGTTTTATGGGGAAGTCGTGGCCTAATGGTTAGAGAGTCGGACTCCCAATCGAAAGGTTGTGAGTTCGAGTCCCGGGCCGGCAGGAATTGTGGGTGGGGGGAGTGCATGTACAGTTCTCTCTCCACCCTCAATACCACGAATTAGGTGCCCTTGAGCAAGGCATCGAACCCCTAACTGCTCCCCGTTAATAAATGGCTGCCCACTGCTCCGGGTGTGTGCTCACAGTGTGTGTATGTGTGTTCACTGCTCTGTGTGTGTGCATTTCGGATGGGTTAAATGCAGAGCACAAATTCTGAGTATGGGTCACCATACTTGGCTGAATGTCACTTCACTTTTACAGAGCTCTGTGTCCAAGCACATTAACAGAGAGGCGAAGGGAAGGAAAAGATGTGGTAGAAAAAAAGTGTACAAGCAATAGGAGCAATATAAGCAATAACCGCAACCTGGAGAGGATTGTGAAAAAAAACCCATTCAAAAATGTGGGGGAGATTCACAAAGAGTGGACGGCAGCTGGAGTCAGTGCTTCAAGAACCACTACGTCCAGACGTATGCAAGACATGGGTTTCAGCTGTCGCATACCTTGTGTCAAGCCACTCTTGAACAACAGACAGAATCAGAAGCGTCTCGTCTGGGCTAAAGACAAAAAGGACTGGACTGCTGCTGAGTGGTCCAAAGTTATGTTTATGTTTTGAATTTACTTTATAAATCAGGGTCCCAGAGTCTGGAGGAAGAGAGGAGAGTGTAAAGTTTCCACAGTCAGTGATGGTTTGGGGTGCCATTAGGGCTGTGCAAAAAATCAAATGTGATTTTCATGCGCATCTCGTCAGTAATGGCGCTCCTGTGATTAGAAGTATATCTCCAGCACGTGCGTTCAGATCAGGGTTGTCAGGTTTTCAAAACAAATCCTGCCCAGTTGCTTCTCAAAACTAGTCCAAAACTGTATTGGGGTCGCTTAAACCCGCGGACATAAAAAACAACCGCAGACTTGGCAACACTGGTGCAGGTGGAGCGGCATTTACTACACAGAGCCATAGTCCACCGACAAGCTACACAAAATCGCTTTCAAAATCGACAAAGAATCGCCTGTGATTTTGAAATCGATTTTGTGTGGATTTTCAGTGAACTACGGCTCTGTGTAGTAAAGGCCAACCAATGTTGCCAAGTCTGCGGTTATTTTTCATGTCTGTGGGTCGAAGCGACCCCAATACCAATAATGTAATGTTTATCCCCTAAAATGCAAACTTTACCAAGGCAACCCTGCCAAAAAAACTTGTATTTTAACCCCAGGACGCCATTTTTATCGGGGAATCTCCTGGAAACGCGACTGGGCTAGTTTTGGACTAGTTTTGAGAAGCAACTGGGCAGGATTTGTTTTGAAATCCTGGCAAACCTGATCTGAACGCATGTGCTGGAGATATACTTCTAATCAGAGGAGCGCCTTTACTGACGAGATGCGCATGAAAATCACATTTGATTTTTTGCACAGCCCTAGGTGCCATGTCATCTGCTGGTGTTGGTCCATTGTGTTTTCTGTGGTCCAAGGTCAGCACAGCTGTATACTAGGAAGTTTTAGAGCACTTCATGCTTCCTGCTGCTGACCAACTTTATGGAGATGCAGATTTCATTTTCCAACAGGACTTGGCACCTGCACACAGTGCCAAAGCTTCCAGTACCTGGTTTAAGGACCATGGTATCCCTGTTCTTAATTGGCCAGCAAACTCGACTGACCTTAACCCCATAGAAAATCTATGGGGTATTGGGTAGAGGGAGATGCAATATGCTAGACCCAAGAATGCAGAAGAGCTGAAGGCCACTATCAGAGCAACCTGGGCTCTCATAACACGACTCCATGCCACGCCGCATTGCTGCAGTAATTCAGGCAAAAGGAGCCCCAACTAAGGATTGAGTGCTGTACATGCTCATACTTTTCATTTTCATACTTTTCAGTTGGCCAAGATTTCTAAAAATCATTTTTTTGTATTGGTCTTAATTAATATTCAAATTTTCTGAGATACTGAATTTAGGATTTTCCTTAGTTGTCAGTTATAATCATCAAAATTAAAAGAAATAAACATTTTCACTTTTTGAATGGAATTAGTGAAATAAATAAACTTTTTGATGATGTTCTAATTATATGACCTGCACCTGTACATTTAAAAAATAAATTACAATAGAAAACGGTTTCTTTACATTGTAATAATATTTCACAATATTACTGTTGATCAAATAAATGCATGCTGGGAGTAAGATATGTATTAAAGCTTACCTAAGACAAAAATAAAATGCAATGCATGCTGTCTCCTTGGATACATGTTAAGATTTTTACAAAAACATTTTCAGCATCTCATGTACAATGTTTTTAGTTCGAAAGGATGGCTCAGATGACTCGCAACAGGAAACGGATAGAGATAAAATCGATATAAGGAGATAAAAGATCCTCAAACAGACAGAAAAAACTCAAAAGTTTAAGAACATGTGAGCATTTTGCCCTGAGCAGTTTGTGTCTGATTGGGTACATCCCAGCTGGCAGCTGTCTCTAGCTGGAACTGATCCTCTACTAACCCTTAATCTACACTGATGCCAAACCGTATGCCCTGTGGGCCAGTGATACCAACCCTACAGCAGGCTCTGGTGCTCTGAACATTAGTAAAGCCAACTTACACTTACAAAGATAAGGCAAGCTAACACAAAGAAACATTACCATCCTTACCTATCTTTCCCTGTCTCCTTCTTAAAGAGCTCATCAAAATGCAGCATCTTTAACCCTGAGATGATGTACACCTGTAGTTTAGGCATCATCTGCTTCAACAGACGCAGGTTGTTGTAGACAAGGCCTTTACCGTCTTGTCGCATGTAGTTTCCTGGCCCCCAGAAGATAAAGAAGGTATTCTGGCTGGAGTCGAGTAGCTCGTGTCGGTTTCGTAGCACACGTTGCATGCTGGAATGTGCGACCACACGCAGACTGGTTCGCTGGCCCACGTCCCTCTGGTAGCCTCGTGTTGGGGCATCGTTCATACGGATGACGCACTCCCTGCGGTCAATCTCCACACCTCGACCACTTCCGGTCATGTGACCAGAGCTGGTCACTAAGGCACAACTTTTGCAATGCATCCTAAGGGGCTGAGGATGGAGATGATGAGATGTTTTAGACTTCATGTACATATTTATAATTCATTCAAGTTAGTTTCATATACTTCTGAATTTTTGTAAAAAAAAAAATTCTACAAATAGTATGATCTATTAACTAAAAACTAGAGATAAGTAGTGGTTAATTAAAAGTTACTATAATACTTCCCTTGCATTTTGATTTTAACTATGATCTCAACAGAGTCTAAAGGGTTCACATGAGGTTTTTATGGGGTTTTCTGTGTCTTGTGACGCTGGTGTTCTGACCGGGACACACATCACAGTATGGTGAGGGGCATAAAATTTATTTCACATGTTAGAGGTATTCAGCCAATCACAACGCACTAGATAGCTGGCCAATCAAAGCACACCTCGCTTTTCAGACCAATGAGCTTTGTAAGCAATGTCCCTCTCTATTTCTGAGAAATATGTCTGAGAAAAAACAGATTTGGGCCATTATCCTTTATGGAAATACATGCTCCCTGTAAAAAAGTTTTGGACATTTGATTGAGCATATGAAGCTGATGGAGGTTAAACTGCATTTTTGGAAAGATTGCATCATTATTCATTAGCAAGGATGCAACAATATGAAAATATTTCATTAACAAGGAACCACCATTTTTTAAATTCTGGACCAAACAGATAAACTTATAATTATTTTCATGCTGTGGCTGATAACTTAAAGTCAGTAATAAATTCTATACTTTTTTATTTATATAAATTCAAGATAAAAGTAATTAGTTAAATTTAAAAATGAAATAAAAATATCAAAAATGCTACAAGTGAATTTGGGTATCACAACATATATTTTGAGATTTGCTAATACTTTTTGCGATATTAAATTATGAAGAGTTTTTAAAGATGTAATTGAGCATTAGATGACAGCAAAGGTAATATGAGCATGGCAATTAAATATTTTAAAAAGCTCAGTAATATCCAATAACCACCAATATAAACAAATATTTAAAAAAATCTATTTTAAGGTGACTTCATTCATATACTACATTGCTAAAAGTAGGTTGACAATAGATCAAAGCCATCACACCATTCATAATTAACTTTTCGCATCGGACATGTCCTCTGAATGTTTTCAAGCTACTCTTCAGGGTGAAATGAAATTGGAAAACTATTTCCTTCCACTGATGGTTAGAAAATGGATTCGATTTTTGATGAAGACTTGTAGGCCATAATTCATTTAGCAGTCTTCCACACTGGCTGTTCATTTGCACTAATACAAGCTAATCTTCAGTTTATGACTTACAAAATTACTTCCACAGAGTATCCATTAAAATCTGGCTCTGAATCCTGGAGCTCTTATTAGCTCGGAAAGGAGTGCTCTTTTGACTAATGAGAACTGGTAGACTTAAGAGCCGTTTCTGTCAGTGAGAAGTATGATAGAGATGCCTTATGACAATGAGATTGACTCAGAAGAATACTAGAGGCTTTTTTGGGCACAGGTATTGTCAGGGTCAAATGTAAATATGACAAAGATGTCAAAAATAGACAAAGTTTTCACTGACAAGAACACAGCTCTCTTAGATGTTTTATATTTAGATGCTTTATATTTCATCATACCCATAATATAGGCATAGTTCACCCAAAAATATAAGTTCTATCATCATTTACTGACCATCGTGTCTTTGAAAACAATTGTGAATCTTTATATATTGTGGAAAACAAAAAGGGTTAGTTATAGCAGAATGTCCAAGCTGCTCTTTTCCAGACAATGAAACTAAATGGTCACCATGACTGTAGAGCAAGGATTTTCTTTACACTATGTACTTGTGTACTGTTACAATATGCACTACTGTTTCTGACATAAAAAATATTGTATGGATTCAGAAGCCTTTGACTATAGTGAATAATGCTGCTTTTTGGTGCTTCTTCTTTGGAGGGGTTAAAGCAAAAAAAATCTTTTGAATGAAAATTGTTCCTCAGCCAAACATAATTCCACAGCCATACCTGTTGTCGGGGTTAGTAAATAATGCAGAGCTTTCATTTTCAGGTGAACTAGCCCTTTAATGACAAAAATATATCATCCATGTTTACCTGATATACTTATGGTAATCAGTGTGCATTCTCTCATTATGCACACTATATACATATAAGTATATGTGCATTTTTAGAAACCCATGGAGAGTAAACAGCATTCCTGCACAGTTGTAGTGTTAAACCAAATCTTTGGTGACATTATAGAGCACAGGTGAAGGAGGGAAAGAGAAAAGAGAGAGAACCGAGAGACAGATTTACATCCTTGATAGTTCTGGTGATTACAATGCCTCAAGATGAGGCCAAAGCTTGACAACACATGCTTGCAGCTTCCAGCTTTATCTGATCAGGAGTGAAGGAAGAAATTATAGCATCACTGGAAGACTTTAAATGCCTGCACCTGATTTATCATGAAAAACTGCAGAGACAGAAGACAAACACACAAAGAAAAAAAAATGTCAGAAAGAAAGAAAAATGGCCAAGTGTCCTGAATATTATAGTGCACTGCATATCATATAATGCCAGTGCCAATATAATAATGCTTATCTGTCTGAGGATATTATTTGATGACTAAGGAGAAAAGCAACTGCATCAAAACTGTTTAATTAAAAATGTAGATCTTAATTTATAAGTTATACATGGATTGGAAAATGATCCAAATGTCTTGACTCAACCAAAGAGGAGTTGATAAGACTTATGCATGAGTGAGCATTATAGGAGACCCAAGACTGGTCAGACACAGTCTGAGAAGGGAGATTTTAAGGTAAACATTTAAACATTTACTGTGTTTTCCAGATGTCTGTGAAACATATATATATATATATATATATATATATATATATATATATATATATATATATATATATATATATATATATATATATATATATATATATATATATATATATATATATATATATATAGAACAGACTAAGGTGCTGAGCATTCAACTTTCACACACAAAAATAAAAAAGATGTAAAAGCCCTAATGAGAGGAATGTCTGGAAACTTGTTGTAAAAATACATTTTAACATTGTTAATCATTATTAATCATTTTAGTGCTTGATTGGATTTTACAGACCTAATAAAATTAAGTCACCTTATGATCAATGATGCTCCTGTAACCTTCTAAGTGGGATGTTTGCTGTTGTAAAACATCCATCTGCTGTCCATCTGACTGCATCTGATCTTCTGGTGTGTCGGTAAAACTGCTGTTGTACAGGAACAATAAGCTTGTAAGCACGCTCACAACACCAATCAATATGATCCCATGACGCTGAAACAAGAGTAACAAGAAACTTGTATTGAGGATGCTCAGATTATCCTTGATCAATGCTTCCACTGACAGATGCATCAGTAAATTAAGCCTCATTGAGGCATGAATGAGATTAAAAATGTACCACAGTATAGGACAAAAGAGTTGATACATAGCTTCACAATGAAATATGTTCAATGAACTGAATGAGCAGCTAGTGTGAATAAATAAAAAATAAAAACATGCATAAAAATTGCAAGCCTAATGTTAGGGAAAATTGCGTTAACTTCAAGAATCTTTTTTTTTTACAGTGTAGTTTTATTGCAAGTTTTTAGTAAGTTAAATTATGTTTTCCATTACCCGCAGCATCACTGTTTGTGACAAAAGGCTTTTTAAAATGAAATTAACCAAAATTATAAAATAATAAATAAAATTTGCCTACATCCCAAACAAGAATTTACAATAATATATATAATTTGTACTCAAATTAAATTGCATTGAATTATAGAATTTAATTTATATACATAGCAATTTTAACACAAAAATGTGTTCACCAAATATTAAATTTGGTAACATATCCATGACAAAAAAAATTATCCAATTTAATATATTAATCATGCAGACATATCTAGTAAATAGTCTTGATTGGAATCACGCTTACAACAGTTTCCACCAAAACGGTATCAGGCAGTACAACTTCCCATTGACAAAACTGTCATCAGAAAGAAAATAACAACAAAAAGGCAGACAGATTCTGAAAGTCTGCAGAAAATTTCCTATTCATCAATGATTACGTTTTTTGCTGTAGAAACAATAACTGGAGTAACCTGACACTGTGTCGGAAGCTACGTACCATGGTAAATGTCTGTAAAGTTACTCTATAATGTCAGAGAGAGTTAGCGTTACCGTTCGCGTCTTCATATTGTGAAGTTTAAGTCTGTCCGTTTAGTCCAGACGTGTTCTTTAGCCTCAACGACAGCAACTTTACAAATTCACTCTTCCCATCTTCAACCCAGCACATCCGCTCACACATCTTCACAGTCACACTGACGCTCCACTGGACTCTGTTAGGTCTACAGACATCCGTCCTCACGCGGGTGACGCGGCTGCGCGTTCGCGTGCGCGAGGTCTTAAAGAACGCCTACTCTCAACAACTTACATTTAATTTATTTCATTTAAAATCTTTTGAAAATATTGTAACCCGAGACGGGAGTTGCCTATATTTATAAAATGTTTAGGTAGTCAAAAACGGTAGCTATAAAGCTCTAAATGTTAGGCTAGTTACTAGGTCACTTTCATTAAAATGGGCTGGTTGAATTTTAAGTGGGTGCAGTACAACATGTGAGATTGATAGATAGTGTTGTGTGTGTGAGTCTAAAGGGAATGTGCTTAGTGCTGTCGCCTACACAAATAACTAATGTAATTTTCCTCCTTTGTATATTTACAGTGTATATAAATTTGATTTTGACAGCTGGCGAACATAAAATAACAGCTCTCCCTTGATTGTTTCCCATGTAAAACAATATCAAATTAGGATCTTCTTGTTAACTGCAAACTCGTTACAGTATATTTTTGTAAGGCTTTGATTTAAATTCATTTCATTTTGGATTTACAGTCATATAGGTACTTCCATTTTATTTCCTCAGACCTTATAAATAAAATGTATATGTCTTTTTAGAGGAACTTAGAAGAAAATAAAATAAATAAAATACTCTTCTAGAGTAATTAATGATTTGTACTGTGCTGTGATGATATTACTGTAATTCAGTTTTCAATTCCCCACGATGTAGGCTTGATATATGATATATGTTCATGATCAGCAGTATGCAGCGGATTATATTTGATAATTTTATATGTAGCCATTTGATATTTCTGTCTGAGTTCAGGCTGACACATCATGAATGATTTTTAGTATGACTCATAAATCATATGTTCAGTTCAGATATGTATTTTTTCACAAAATAAAATGGTATAAAATAATAAATTAAAGTACTATCCTGAGTATGTAATAGTCATCGCAAACCTTGACACTAAAACCTTTGGTCGGTCAGGAGCATTCAAAAAACACCACAGTCAGTTTTCATAAACTGTATTCAAAGAGACAGAAAGCCATCACAGGGATGTATATTTTTGATGCATGTGCTTTTAAACTCAGCCTCAGGAATGTATTACAGTGCATTAATCGATGAGAAATTCTGGGTTGCAATATATCAAACTCACATTCATTTCCCTTCGGTCCGCAGTGAGATGTCACTTAAGAAACCATTATAATCCATCAGTTTTTTATTATTATGGGGCACAGTGACTGACATATTAAACAATGATTGTGATTTATAAAAGTGTACCATGCCAAATGCCAAAACAGAATTATTATTTTGATAATCTAACAGTCAGTTCTCAGTCCATCACATGCACTGTCACTGTGATATTCCACATGCATCTTAATGGATCTTCATTTGATGCCATAGAGGTCACTGACACCATTATTTTCATGGTTTATGAGGGGTGACGCAGGTGACTTAGAATGACAGTCTGGTAATGTGAAGTGACTTCAGCTTAGAAATCACAGCCTATATCCCAATCCACCAGCATATGGCAGGGATGTAAAAGATACCATCTTCTCGTCTAAAAATGGCACGCAATGTGGCAGAGCTTCTCACAGGAAATCATTCATGATTTATGGATGTCTTGCTGTGTGCTTTAGTTTTGTTAAATATATATATATTCCAAAGAATTATTAATTACACGTCTGTGCACATGATGATTGAAGAAGATTAGTTATGTTACAGAATGATATTTTACAATTCACTTTCTCATTAATATCTGTGTTTAAATCAATGCGGAATTAAATTCATGAATCCAACTCAATCAAATAAGTATTTGGTCATTTTTCAGCATTATTTACTTCATCTAGGAATCATTTTACAATGACTTGTATATGGTTGTTTGTCTGTGAAAATAAAAAAAATTATCAAAAGAAGCCAATGATCTGAAGCACCCAGGATGAAACTCGCTAATTTCCTTCATTGAGCGTGTGTGAAAACTAGAAAAGAGTAAAGGCATCTGGGAATTGATTCAGTGTTTGTTGTCATGGGAGACAAATGAGAATTAGATTTTGCTTGCCCTCCTGTCTGCCTCATCAGGATATATGATTAAATCACTCCTTGAGGCTGAGTTTTATTCTGATCTGTGTGTATTGGGGGACAGGGGAGACAGGAAGATAGTTGGTGATGTGTTTGGCATTAAATTAAATCTTATTTGAATTAAATAGTACTTCTTCTCTGATGAAGTCACTAACTGCTGCTCTTCCAGTGGATGGACAGATCAATTTTCAGAAAGATTACAGTGGTGGCATTAAAACCATTACACCTATTGAATGTCCCCATAAACATGGAAACCATTGTGTGTGTAGCTCAAATATCTAATCAGCCAAACACAGGGCGGCAACTCAGTGCATTTAGGCATGTAGATATGGTCAAGATGATCTGCTGAAGTTCAAACCAAGCAACAGAATGTGGAACAAAGGTGATGTAAGTGACTTTGGACGTGGTATGCTGTTTGGCACCATACGGGTTTGTCTGAGTACTATTTCATAAATAGATGATCTATTGGGATTTTCACACAGAATCATCTCTAGAGTTTACAGAGAATAGTCCAAAAAAGAGCAAATAATAAAATAGTGATATTTTCACCCCAGTTCTTTAGGTGAAAACATCTTGTTGATGCCAGAGGTCAGAGGAGAATATCCAAACTAGTTCAAGCTGATGGAAAGGCAACAATAACACAAATGACCACTTGTTACAACAGAGGTATGAAGAAGAGCAAAACAAACTTTGAAGCAGATGGTTTACAGCACAAGAAAAGCACGCCTCCCTTATCAGCTAAGACCAGGAAACTGAGGCTCACAAAAATTGGAACACTTTGGGCCTCTTAGTGCCAGATGAGCATTTTGTAAACGCCACAGCCTTCGTAGTATTGTTACTGACTATGTCCATCCATTTATGACCACAGTATACATATCTTATGATGGTTACTTCCACAGGAAAACAAAGCTCAAATAATCTCAAACCGGATTATTGAACATAACATTGAGTTCACTGTTCTCAAATGGCCTCCACAGTCACCAGATCTCAATTCAATGGAGTATCTTTGGGATGTGGTGGAACAGGAGATAAGCATCATGGATGTGCAGCTGACAAACCTGCAGGAACTGCGTGATGCTATCATAATAAGCACAGCATAGACAGTTCATGGCCTTTGATTTCATGCATTCAAATCTGCAACCTTTCATTGACTCTGCACTGCACTACTCAACAGCTAGTCAGAAATGTTCAGGGATGTCTCCATGAATATCTGTGAACAAACTATTTTAAGATCCTGAAGTAGATGGAGCCAACCAAGACCCAACAAGTGTCTGACCTTTTACATGGGACCCTGAACAGATGTCTCCTCATAAGACAGTGTTGATTACATGGAGAAGCAGGGGACACACTTTCTGAATGTTAATATATTCAGAGCAGGTGCCTGAAGTGTCTCTAACATGGAGCAATCCTAAGATTAGACAGAATAAACAGAAAGCATGGAGCAGGTGTCTGTCCTACCTGAGGAATTGATTCAAAGTTTTGAAGCCAAGCTTGAATGTGTCTAAGTTTTCCAAACCATGTTTTACTGTGCGCCTGAAAATAGCTTCTGGGGGGAAAATTTACTTCACTTGTAATCAGGCTCTCAGATCAATCTGAATGAAAGAGACATGTGAATATTCCAGATGGCCCATTACTAAATTACTTTATACGGATTATGAAATTACAGCAGTCATTTTATCTGACTCATTTGCCCACAGGTACTGTTTTAGTCTTTATAGTAGCTCACTGTTGTTCAAAAGGGATGAATGTTTTAGGTTACGAAACTAGCCTGGAATACAATGAGTTTTAATGCAATTGAACATTTTAGAAATAAAAAACCTTCTCCAAACCAATGGGAATCACAACAAGAGGGCTGAGGGTCTCATTTTATGTACTACTTTTTTTGCATATGCAAATTATATTTATTTATTCCAGAATTGTTTTTTCAATTAACAGTGACTGGAAAGACATTTATAATATAAAAAATATATTTCAAATAAATGCTTTTTTTTTACTGTATATTCAGCAATTGATAGAATGATTTCTAAAGGATCATGTGACATTATTCAGTCATAGCAAGCAAAACACACTCACAAACACCTGTCACATTCGCTTAAGGAATAGCAACAGTAAGCTGCTCCAACGGTACAATGATAGAGCATTTTAGCATAGTTATTTTTATCTTAAAAAACAAAAACACTTGAAACATTACATAACTTGTTAAGAGACATATTATATTGCTAAGATGATATTTATAGATTTGGCTCTTCTCTGAGCAAGCTATGCCTGCAGTGGCACTGATATCCCAAGCACCTTCCGTCCATTTATTCAAGCCTGTCAACATAACACACTTGGTGTTTATTCTTAGAGTTTGCTGCTCAGAAGTTCTTGCTTTTTGATGTTTGATGCCTCATGAAAATATCACTCAGGAAGATGAGCCCCCAGCACAACATGTATACTAACTGATTAGCCACAACAAGTGGGATATCTTATTCCTTCTGTTAAAATAACTAGTGAGTCCCACCACAAGTCATTTAATATCAAAACACAAGTGAGCATGCAATGCCAGTGCAGAGGCATGAGCTTGTTGGTATTTACACATTTTACTGCAGCTCGTGCTAAGAAGCTTAAAGTTAGCCAACAATCTGAGATGCAGTGCCACCGTTACTCAAACACAATTCACTCAGCAATTTATACACCAACTCGGGCATTAGTGTATAGTAATGTATTAGCGGATTTATTTGTACTTAAAACCATTGCGCAAAGAATTTAATGAGAGACTTGATTTACTATGTGAACAATTGTGAGAAAAATCTTAAAACATCTGAGAAAATAACATCAAAAAGATACTTGAAACAGACAGGACACTACTCTTCACCTATAAAATGTTTACCCTGATGCATCATATATTATAAATTGTACCTGTCAGACTGTCTGACCCATTAAAAACACATAAAAGGTCAAAATAAAAGACAGTTTATACTAAATATCTCAATTACGGTATATTACAGATATATATATATATATATATATATATAGAGAGAGAGAGAGAGAGAGAGAGAGCATATCCATTATAGTTCCTGAATCATGTCAGGACCAAGAAGTTGCAGCTGCCCCCTAATTTTGCAAGAAATTGAATGAATCATTATTGCGTATTAGTTACTGCCAGTCTTAATAGGTTTTTGATTGCCTGGTCTAAAGTTTTCTGGAAGAATGCATTGCATTTGCATGTGTTGGATTTTACTTGTGAACTCTGCATTATTAAGCATGAGACAGAGATGCAGGGAGCCATAACGGGGGAAGGTTAGAATGATTCCAAGGGCCTGATGAGGGAGATGGGGCCCGGAACACGATTTTTACTGTGGGATACGTGCGGAAGGGGCCCGAATAAAGATGCTGTTCAGGAGGCCCAGAAACCATACTGGTGCCCCTGCAGAGATGAGACAAAGATTCTGGATTTTGATGAGAACTGTATTTTTTTTTAAATAAATCTAATAGTAATAATAATATAATAATTATAATAATAATAATAAATGAATACAAAATCTGTAATAAATGTAGGCAGTATTTTTATTTATTTAATTAATTTATTTGTTTTTATGTATATTGTATGTATTCTTTATTTAACACCTGTTTCAGATCATGAGGATTGAAGACGAAGACCACTGGCACGTTCGTCAAGTCACATTGGCATCTAGAACAACACATTGCTGCCATCAGGTGGTGAAATGCAAACATTGGCAGTAACAGTAAATTAATAACATGCATTTCCACAGCTTCTTCACCTTTTCAGTTGAATTTTGTTTTATTTGCAAGATGTGATATGTTAAAATGACGTATGACTTTCCTATATATCTTTCCTATATATTTAGTTTTTATTAATGTTTTATATTTAGTAGTATGTTACTTCGATAGCATGGTATTTTTTTTTACTGTACAAAAACGTACTTTTTGGATTAGTGGAAAGTATATTATAAATGTCATGTAACTATTTACAGTACACTAATACTGTTTTATTACATCAATTGCTTAACTTCCCCATTCCGTGATGGTGAGTTGGCTTGAGGGAGAAAAAAATGTAAGAAAGAAACTGAAATACCATTTTGCATTAAACTTCCTCGCTAACATAAAAATAGTTTACTATTGTCGTCAATCATTCTGGTCTCCACTAGGCCATACTGTATGTAAACACTCACAGTCAATTTTATGTCGAAGCACAATGGAATTTCAAAACACTGGCAAGACCGTATTTGGTTGATTTCCATGGTTCTCGTGTTCACTGAAGTGTTTTCCTGTGCCTTCCTGTGCGATTTTTTTTTATTGTTCCCACAAGTACTACGATATGTCCCGCCCCCAGAAGTTGGATTGGATTTGAGAGCTGATGGCAGTCAGCGATTGGACATTTGAGACGTCACTCATAGAATGGACCGCCCTCTTTATGCGCAGCATCTCACTGCTGATGGCGCTGTAAACACAGAGCCCAGCAAATCACAGATTCGCGTTGTATATGTGGATGAGCGCGAGAGACTATTCACGTCCACAGCTTCATGCAATCACATAAACAAAACACACACGAGGACCGCTCGTCGGAGGTGCAATGGCAAGGAAAAGTGCAATTCCCCCTTCATACTATGGTAAGCATCTTGTGAATTGCGTAAAATCAAGTTTTTGGAGTAAGACCACTGACAAAGGGAACCGACCCAGCGGTGCTGCTGGTGTCAGCCCGATTCATTATTAAGTGTTTGGCTGTTTTCTCGCGCAGTAAATATTTCATACACCTCTATGCAGAACGATAGCTCCACTGATGTGTTTTCACCCTGATTTGAGTTACTTTGTTTTTGCAAAACTGGATTAAGTGCACACTAGGCGCAGATTTGGGTTATGTGTCTGTAATTCGGAAAACATTTAATTGTTTCGTCATATAAATTAATTGTAAAGCGTCCAATATATGAGCACGTATTGATCTAATAGAAATCATATATGGTGATTATTGCGCAAGCTGTTTCATAATGAGAGGGGTTTTTTGTGTTTGCCTTGTGTAAAGTCCTCAGTTAAAGGTTAACGTTACAGTACATGACCAGCCTACGCGGACAGACCTTAGAATAACTGTTTTCTATTTTGGCGTCTTAATAGTTTAAACATAGTTTTAAAGATGCACTCGATATGTTTTGCTAATTATGGATTGCACACATAATAATGGACAGGACACAAATGAGCAGCTTTGATAAATATAATAAAATGATTCTAGTGTTACTCTCTCATGAAATAAGGGACCTAAAATCCATTAACACCGAGCACGACAACTATGTTTTTAATGCTCAGGGTGGATGGTAGGTAGATTCTGATTGGTTGACAATGTTTTATCGGATCGATTGCAATGATATTGTTAGAACAATGATTCAATATTTATTGATATAGTTATAGTTTTTGGTGTGAACAATGTTTTATACAACTCTTCTTCGTGACAGCTGCCATTTTGCCATCACATGACCACTTGTTTTGCTGCTTTAAATGCTTGAATTATTTTTCATAGAATTATAAATATTCATAAAAAATGTGTTATTATTGATATAGGCTAGTAATTGTCCTTGGTGTGAATGAGCCTTAAAAATCCGACCACAGCGGCTCTCGTTACTAAACAAACTCAATGCATGCAGTCCAACAGGTGTCAAGTATACAGAACCACTGTACAGTACAGATAATTAAAAGCCAGTTAAATGTAAACCAAATGTAAAATTAAGTAAGTCTGGAACAGAAAGTTGATAACTTTTTCAAACATTGGGAATGCAGTCAGTCTGTAGTCAGTCTACTTCACATTCCTCCGTAGTCATCAGAGACCTTTTAGATTGTTCTGGAAACCAGTCGTTCACAATCCCCTATGAGCTGGAGCAGACCCCTCTAGCCATTTAACACAACTACTCTCAATATTTTTCAGGGGCAATCTGTCTAATTATAACACAAAATCCTGCCAAAGGGATGCATCTGGTACGCCCTACGCACCCACAGCCATTCTGCATAACCATCTAAATAGAGTTGTAATTATTATCATGTGATACAGTGCATCTCAATCTCTATTTTTACAGGCTAGATGGCTCACCATGGCAGTGCTGTTGCGAGTGTCAAAGAAAGTTTTCTTTGTCAAATAAATAGTGCAGGGAGCAGCTGTTTCACTCGGGCAAGGTCAAGCTCTTTGGCCTGTGCCTCATGTGTTGTTAAGTTCCCACGAGCCACTTGTCAACCACAACTATTGTCAGCTGGAATTGGGAAATAGTCTGTGGAGAGATACCCAAATCAAGGAAAAAAACTGTTGGAAATGAAGTGGAAGCATATGGTTGTTTTGAAGTAGCTTGTGTTTTTTTGTCAGCGCATCAATCTGGCATTTGATTCCTTTCCAAATTTGAAAAAGATTCTGGTATGTTTTTGTTGTTGTTCTTGTCTGGATGCTATCTTGGCAGTGGAAGTACTTTACTGAGATGATTTACAAAGGAAGTTGTCTGTCATTGCAGTTCATTTGAAGTGTAACTGTGAGGTTTCAAATGTCTGGGAGAGTGGTGCATCTGAATGGGGGTGGAGCTTGTCCTGGCCTATGTTTGGGTCGGCTGTTATGTCTGATTTAGCATCTCAAATGCAATCCAGAACTGCTGCTGAGAGAGAAGGAATATTAAAGTAAGTGATCTAGACTCTCTAGAATATATTAAAGAGATTAGGATCTGTCTACAACACTGTGCCAATATTATATCCCTTTCTCTTAAAGGGATAGTTCATTCAAAAATTCTGTCATCGTTTACTCACCCTCATGTTGTTCCAAACCAGTATGACTTTTTTTCTTCTTGAAATACAGTTATTTAAACCTTAGAGCAGTGCTTTTTAGTATAATGAAAGCATAGAGTTACCATGTTCAAAAAGGATGAAAAACGGTAAACAAATATTTTAACTGTAAAAGACTGTAAAAATGCTACTGTACAGACTGTAGTTAATGGTAACTTTGCTTAACAGTAAGTCTCCTTTCTATATACAAGGAAAACTGTAATAGATTTAACCTTACATTTCATGTAAGGTTACAGTAAAAATGTTAAATGTAGTTTGTAGAAATAAAAAATGAACAAGTCATCTTATATATCCACATGACTTGTACATTATTTTCCAAGACTTCTGAAGTGGTACAATAGCTTTGTGTGAGAAATGCACTTAAAATTTAAAGGGGGCATAACACAGTCAATTTCAAGTTAATCTTGAGTACCTATAGAGTAGTATTGCATATTTCATATCTTAGAAGATTCATTAGTTTTATCAGATTTATGAAAGAAAGATACAGCTTTATGCTTTTTTCTGAGGCATGCCGTGGATGGAGCTAAAAAGTCACAAGCACGTTAAACTTTTGCGTAGCGATTGTCTGCAAGCCATGACGTAAATAAAACAAGAACAAAAACTATTTTAAAAATTTGTTTATAAAACATTAGTCACAAAAATGCCGGGAACAAACAAACACAGTTGCACAACTGTCCCGGAGAAACAAACAGCATCCACTGTTCCCTTAATGCCGCATGGGTTCTTTAGGAAGTTGAACAAGGTTATCTTTCCCTGACACACAAAAACACACTTCTTTGGTGGCTGTTGATTTTGTTGTCTAAAAACAAAATGACAAATCCTTCTCAAGCGATGCGGATGTAAATTTTACAAAGCCTTCCTCCAGATGTGGAAGGATCTTATTAACAGTTCCCCAACAGGACGATCTTCCCTTAGGAAAAGAAAGCAATTTATACTCCTGCTTCAGAGCTTGCTGCAGGAGGTACATTAAAGATGCCTGGAATGAGCTAATATAGAGGACAGCCAGTGCATTAGGGGACCAGATAGTCTCTCTTTATCTCTTACGAGTTTGACACAGAAGATTCTCTTTCATGTCCACTGCCTGTGGTATAAAGCAGCTCTCAGTGGCACATGTCATAGTCCACCATAGAGTTCACAATGAGCTCTCTACTGTGCGCCTGGGACTTTAACAATGACAGATTCGACTCAAATGCCACACTATGGGATGAATGGCTCATAATGGGTGTCATCTCTTTTTCCAGTGCCATTGTAAACGACTTGGAAGTTGTATAGGTTCAGCTAATGGACAGCATCACTGGCCCTGTATGAATAACTTTCACAGAGTGTCTTGTCTGGTTTTGATTCAAGCTGATTTGGAATGCATTTTCCAAAAAAACTTTGTGTGTCTTTGATTGTAGGTAAAATGTTGTTGCAGAAATCATTCATGTCAGTCTAATTGAGTCGCACTTTCAGCAGATCTTTTGCTTTATGATTTGACTTTAATTTCAGTTTGTTACACTCCATTGAATGGTTTCAGAACACTTGAAATATAGTGTTAATAAATAGACCACTTCTTGTAAGTGATTTTGTGAAATCATCAAGCTTCCTTTTTGAACCATGAAAGCTTCAGTCCCCATTCATTGTGATTGCATGGAAAGAATGACCACAGTCTTCAGAATTGTTTTTTTTTCTATAGAAGATAGAAAGTCATACAGGATAAGAACAACTTGAGAGTAATAGCAAATGGAAAATAGTTTATATCAGGATACAGGTACATGTTCCACATTACTGAACCATCGTGTTCAATTTTTTTTTCTTTCTTTCTTTTTTGTCATGTTTTATCTCAGGATGATAAATGAGCCAGACTGCTTATTGGATACAAAAATAAATAAATAAATATATACATTCAAAGTTGCATAGTGCCTGCAATGTTGCATAAAATATAATGCAACACACGTACATAAACTCATAAATAAACTAATAAAAATATAATTAATTATATAATAATCATACAGAAAACACAGTAGACTACACAAAAATGCTAGCGTTATAAAATTATATTTACATTTTACAGATTTAATATTATAAAGGTGCATATAGATCAACCCCTTGTCTGGTTCTGGATTTCTGCTTTCCAGTTCTGTTTCATCTCGTCACTGTGAACTCATTTTATAACTGATGAATTTTGCAACACAGTCACAGTTACTGAACAAAAATGAAAAAAACATTGAACTAAATTGAGCTGAATAATGACACTATTGTCTGCTTTACAGCTGAAATTGAAGTCGCTTCATAATTTGATGAATATTACAACATTAACATATTCCTGTTTATCAATGTGAAGCTGCTGTGAAATAATCTGCAATGTATAAAGCATTTTATAAATGTGAGTTGACTTTTGCTTGACAAAAATTAATTTATTTTAGATAATCAGTTTGTGTATTTTTTGTGATGGCTCTGTTAATTAATTACATTTTTGCCTTGGGAGTGAAATGAGCCAGGACTGCAATTGGTGCCACCTAAAAAAAAAAACTGCTTGATGCCAGTCACTTTTCAGACAGTATCCAGGAGTCATATTCACACTCACACTGACAATGTCTGTGCTGTCCGCCTGGTGTGCTTGAGAGATATGCAATTTGAACAGACACTGACAGGGTTTTATATATTGAGATAGGGCCTGAGCAACATAAAGGTGTCTAAATGTGTGACAGATTTTGATATACTTTTTGCATTTTGCCTTGTTAACAAATGGCCATGTACCTTCCACCTTCTCTTTTAGTACTTGTAGTGTTAAATAATGGTGCCAAAAATGCCTCTAATAAATGTAAAGTGGAATTTTTCTGAATCAAGTGACTATTATCACACAATAAGTTAGCACGATAGAAACAGATATGTGTCTATGTTGTCATTAAGTAACAGGTGTCATTTAAATGACCAGTGTGGTGATAAATTAAGACAAGCTCCTTAGACAAAGTAATGAAGCAGCCACATGAATGTAAAGAGTTTAAACTCAAAGCTTCTTATTTGAGCATATTCCAGTTCTAACAGCTTTTTTGGCTTGAGTCAGCAAAACACAAGTCTAAAGGGACAGAGAGATTCCTGCCTGTCTCTCACTCTCTTCACTTCGTCTGTCCATCGGTCCCTGACGGTTTACGTGCTGGTCTCGCTGTCTGTCACTCAGTCTTTAGTGTCTCTGTTGACTTCCAAGTACAGCGGCAGCAAGAGAATATGATTTATGTGTTTGATAGTGTCCACAGATCATAACCAGCAAATAAATAAATGTAATAAGCTGCTTTTTAGGTGTATTTTTTTGAATAAGTAATATAAAACATTTATTCTTCTCATAAGGGGTTTTGATGCGAGCGCCTGGTGGCCGGGCCTCCCCCCACGGGGTCCGGCCGGGCTCAGCCCGAAGGAGCGACGTGGGGCCGCCTTCCCGTGGGCTCACCACCTACAGGAGGGACCGTAAGGGGCCGGTGCTTAGACAATCGGGTGGCAGTCGAAGGCGGGGGCCTCGACAGCCCGATCCCTGGACACGGAAACTAGCTCTAGGGACGTGGAACGTCACCTCACTGGCGGGGAAGGAGCCCGAGATTGTGCGTGAGGTAGAGAGGTTCCGACTAGCGATAGTCGGACTCACCTCTACGCACAGCTTGGGCTCTGGTACCACACTCTTCGAGAGAGGATGGACTCTTCACCACTCTGGAGTTGCCCAAGGTGAGAGGCGGCGGGCTGGTGTGGGTTTGCTTATAGCCCCCCAGCTCAGCTGCCATGTGTTGGAGTTTACCCCGGTGAACGAGAGGGTCGCTTCCCTGCGCCTTCGGGTCGGGGATAGGTCTCTCACTGTCGTTTGTGCCTACGGGCCGAACGGCAATGCAGAGTACCCAGCCTTCTTGGAGTCTCTGGGAGGGGTGCTGGAAAGTGCTTCGACTGGGGACTCCGTCGTTTTACTGGGGGACTTCAACGCCCACGTGGGCAACGACAGTGACACCTGGAGGGGCGTGATTGGGAGGAACGGCCCCCCTGATCTGAACCCGAGCGGTGTTCAGTTATTGGACTTCTGTGCTAGTTACAGCTTGTCCATAACGAACACCATGTTCAAGCATAAGGGTGTCCATCAGTACACGTGGCACCAGGACACCCTAGGCCGTAGGTCGATGATTGACTTTGTGGTCGTTTCATCCGACCTCCGGCCGTATGTCTTGGACACTCGGGTGAAGAGAGGGGCGGAGCTGTCAACCGATCACCACCTGGTGGTGAGTTGGATCCGATGGCGGGGGAGGAAGCTGGACAGACTCGGCAGACCCAAACGTACTGTGAGGGTCTGCTGGGAACGTTTGGCCGAGTCTCCTGTCAGAGAGATCTTCAACTCCCACCTCCGGCAGAGCTTCGACCGGATCCCGAGGGAGGCTGGAGATATTGAGTCCGAGTGGACCATGTTCTCCACCTCCATTGTCGAAGCGGCCGCTCGGAGCTGTGGCCGTAAGGTTTCCGGTGCCTGTCGAGGCGGCAATCCCCGAACCCGGTGGTGGACACCGGAAGTAAGGGATGCCGTCAAGCTGAAGAAGGAGTCCTATTGGGCCTGGTTGGCTTGTGGGACTCCAGAGGCAGCTGACAGGTACCGGCAGGCCAAGCGGACTACAGCCCGGGTGGTTGTGGAGGCAAAAACCCGGGCCTGGGAGGAGTTCGGTGAGGCCATGGAGAAGGACTATCGGTCAGCCTCGAAGAGATTCTGGCAAACCGTCCGGCGCCTCAGGAGAGGGAAGCAGTGCCCTACCAACGCTGTTTACAGTAGAGGTGGGGAGCTGTTGACCTCAACTGGGGATGTCGTTGGACGGTGGAAGGAATACTTCGAGGATCTCCTCAATCCCGCTGTCACGTCTTCCATTGAGGAAGCAGAGGCTGAGGGCTCAGATGTGGACTCGTCCATAACCCAAGCTGAAGTCACCGAGGTAGTCAAGAAACTCCTCGGTGGCAAGGCACCGGGGGTGGATGAGATCCGCCTTGAGTACCTCAAGTCTCTGGATGTTGTGGGGCTGTCTTGGCTGACACGCCTCTGCAGCATCGCGTGGCAGTCGGGGACGGTGCCTCTGGGATGGCAGACCGGGGTGGTGGTCCCTCTTTTTAAGAAGGGGGACCGGAGGGTGTGTTCCAACTACAGGGGGATCACACTTCTCAGCCTCCCTGGGAAAGTCTATGCCAGGGTACTGGAGAGGAGAATCCGGCCGATAGTAGAACCTCGGATTCAGGAGGAACAGTGTGGTTTTCGTCCAGGCCGTGGAACACTGGACCAGCTCTATACCCTCTACAGGGTGCTGGAGGGTTCATGGGAGTATGCCCAACCAGTCCACATGTGCTTTGTGGATTTGGAGAAGGCATTCGACTGTGTCCCTCGCGGCGGCCTGTGGAGGGTTCTCCGGGAGTATGGGGTCCGGGGCCCTTTGCTAAGTTGCTTCGTACGCTCCCTGTACGAACGGAGCAGGAGCTTGGTTCGTATTGCCAGCTGTAAGTCAGACTTGTTCCCGGTGCGTGTTGGACTCCGGCAGGGCTGCCCTTTGTCGCCGGTTCTGTTCATGATTTTTATGGACAGAATTTCTAGGCGCAGCCAGGGGCCGGAGGGGGTCAGGTTTGGTGACAACACGATTTCGTCTCTGCTCTTTGCGGATGATGTTGTCGTGTTGGCCTCATCAGGCCAGGACCTTCAGCATGCACTGGGACGGTTTGCAGCCGAGTGTGAAGCGGCTGGGATGAGAATCAGCACCTCCAAATCCGAGGCCATGGTCCTCAGTCGGAAAAGGGTGGCTTGCCCACTTCAGGTTGGTGGAGAGTTCCTGCCTCAAGTGGAGGAGTTTAAGTATCTTGGGGTCTTGTTCACGAGTGAGGGAAGGATGGAACGGGAGATTGACAGACGGATCGGTGCAGCTTCTGCAGTAATGCGGTCGATGTACCGGTCTGTCGTGGTGAAGAAAGAGCTGAGCCGCAAGGCGAAGCTCTCGATTTACCGGTCAATCTACGTTCCTACTCTCACCTATGGTCATGAGCTTTGGGTCATGACCGAAAGGACAAGATCCCGGATACAGGCGGCCGAAATGTGCTTTCTCCGCAGGGTGGCTGGGCGATCCCTTAGAGATAGGGTGAGAAGCTCAGTCACCCGGGAGGAGCTCAGAGTAGAGCCGCTGCTCCTCCACATCGAGAGGGGTCAGCTGAGGTGGCTCGGGCATCTGTTCCGGATGCCTCCTGGACGCCTTCCCGGGAAGGTGTTCCGGGCACATCCCACTGGGAGGAGACCCCGGGGGAGACCTAGGACACGCTGGAGAGACTATGTCTCCCGGCTGGCCTGGGAACGCCTCGGTGTCCCCCCAGAAGAGCTGGAGGAAGTGTCTAGGGAGAGGGAAGTCTGGGGTTCTCTGCTTAGACTGCTGCCCCCGCGACCCGGCCCCGGATAAGCGGTAGAAGATGGATGGATGGATGGAATATAAAACATGTACTGTATACAATCTATAAATAATTATAAATGCATGTAAAGGTTTATTATATATAAAAATTGTCCAAAAAATGTGTGTGTATATGTATATATATATATATATATATATATATAAATTATATTTAGTTTAATTTGAAAAAATGTAATAAAATCAAATACAAATGCTGAAATTATACAGTGATATAATTTTACATATTTGATGACATTTGCTAAAAAAAACAACTCATCGGTTTCTTCTAGATTTCTGTTTTCATCTTTGCACAAAACAGCTGTCTATTTGGATATTTATTTATCTGTTTGTGTATTGATCGGATAGCTTTGTTAATTAATTTAAAACTGACAGTGAAAAGAAATGTTTTCGAGCCAGTTCTGTTGAGGTCATGATTGAGATGCAGCATATGTCAGGGACTTGTTTGTGACTTAATACCATGGGGTGGGAACTCCATTTTCTGGTAGGAAGAGGAAAAAGTAACCACACACATTTTCCATTCGACCAAACCCATGATGTCTGCACCTGCACACCTTCCCAGGCTGTTCCTTATGGAGAAACCATGAAAGAGGCTTGTGTTATACAGCAAGGCCTGCAGCGCACTGCTCTCGGTGTGTGAACTCTTGTGTGCATAAAAAAAAAAAACGATAAACACCTTAGTGGAAGCAGAGGATGAGAAGAAGAGGTAAAGAGAGGGAGATGAGATTTCCAGAGGCAGATCAAGGAAGGAATTACTGTACCCTGCTATATCTGAAGCCAAAAGCTGACACATTTGGCTTGAGCTTTCTTAAGAATAACAGTCACATTCTGTGCCAATTCATTCTAATGCATTCATATCAGCAATAAATAAGGGGGGAAACAGAATGAATCTCTTGTCAGAGTTAATGTTTTGGGAAATGTGATTACAAAAAGAGGATCTCACAGGATTTTGACTGGAACTCAACAGCACTTGCTGTGGAGAAATATCCAGAATAGCATGAGGGAGTAAGTTTGTTTTATTTATTTTATTTTATATTTATTTGTACTGTATTTATACTCGACTCCAAATGTTCAGTGTCAGTTTTTTTTAATGTTTTTGAAATGAGTCTTTTATGCTCACCAAGGCTGTCTTTATTTAATCACAAACTCAAAATCTTGTGAAATGCAATGTAAAATAACTGTTTGTTCCTGTAAAATGCTGTTTGTTCTTTCAAAAGAACAGTATTTAATTGAAATAAGACTTTTACAATGTTACAAAAAAACGTCTTACTATTACTTTTGATCAGTTGAATGCATCCTTGCTGAGAAAAAGTATAAATTTCTTTGTGTGTGTATGTATGAATTTACACTGTGTAAACTGAAAGTGTAAAGATTACATATGTCAATCTTAATCACTGAGAATGCTAAATCAGGCAGGATGTTTGTGATTGAAGAAGGTGTCGCCATTGAAATTAGTGTCATTGAGGAGTCTGTGCCCGTGGTGGTAATTCAGTTTACCTGGTAATGATTGACACCAGCTGTTCCTTAGCTACGGTTCAGCTGATGCAATTAAGCCATGCAAACTGACAAATCACTCTAGTTTGTTAAATGTAGGATAGATTAGAAATGAGATGGAGAAGTGGGGGTAAGTTGTTGATCTGCGGTCTGGGGCTGATCTAATGTAAGAGGTGTCTAAGGAGAAGGCCTCTTCTCGCTGCAGTCAAATTGAGTCTTTTATTTATTTATTTTTGTATTCAGCACATTTAGATAAGACCAATAAATCTGTTTTTAGTTCCTCCATGGTAGTTCTGCTTGAGCTGTCATTTCATAGAAAGTTTCATTTATTCTCTTCTTAAACCAATCAAACACTTCTCATAACTACTGAGGATGATAGCTCTTTATCTAAAATTAGCTTTATTTATCCCTTTTTAAAAGAATGGTTTCACCCAGAAAAGCCATTCAAGATGTTGATGAGTTTGTTTGGATGGCTATGGGTGAGTACGTTTGAGCAAATGTTCATTTTTGAGTGAATTAAGTGATACTTTGCTGTTTTGTAGTTTACAGGTATTTCAAATGCATGTAGTGGCCACAAAGAGTGTGTTCATGAGCAGCTTTCTGAAATGAATAGTCAGATGGGACCGAGCTGGCGATGCTGATATTGTTTCTCCCATAATACCTCTGGGGCATTTTCCAGATGTTCTGACCTGTTTGTCCACTTTCACATAGCCACAGTGTCTTATTCTTAGATCTCTATCTCTTCCTCCCTCTCATGCCTGCCTGTATTTTTTATGGCTATTTATCATCATGATACTAGAGACGGAGGAACAGAGTTAACTTCTGCTTTTTGTAGCTCATTCAAAATCTTTTGTGCAGTCCTCCTTTATTCTCTTTAGCCAAGGTCAAGGGGTTCAGAATGTTTTTGCAAATGGTTGTTGTATGAATGTGAAGGAGCTTCTGTGGTTTGGCTTCTGTGAAATGGTTCGCAGCACGACGCCCGCGGCGACGATCGTCGTGTCAGGACCACTGCCCACGTATCGACGAGGACACGAAAAGTTCAGTAGACTTTTTGCTTTAAATGAATGGTTGTTGTCATGGTGTAAAGAACAGAAACTGCTATTTGTTAATAACTGGAATCTTTTCTGGGAGCGTCCTAGGCTGTTTCGCGCTGATGGCTTGTACCCCAGCAGAGTCGGAGCGGAGCTGCTCTCTGACAACATCTCCAGGACACTTCGCTCCATGTGACTAGTAAGACAATTCTCAAATAACTATTATGATGACTTTTGTTCCACCCGCTTAAATTATAAAAGCACTTGCGCTGTACAATCTATTAAGACTGTGTCTGTTCCCCGAATAGTGAGGTCAAAATATAAATTTAATGTAGGATCTAGAAAAAATCTTATCGTGATTAAACCAGAAACATGTAAAGTAAGTGAACAAAAACAATCTTTAAAGTTTGGGCTCATAAATATTAGATCACTCACAACCAAAGCAGTTATTGTAAATGAAGTGATCACAGATAATAGTTTTGATGTACTCTGCTTGACTGAAACCTGGCTAAAACCAAATGATTATTTTGGTCTAAATGAGTCGACTCCACCAAACTACTGTTATAAGCATGAGCCCCGTCAGACTGGTCGTGGCGGAGGTGTTGCAACAATATATAGTGATATTCTCAATGTTACCCAGAAAACAGGATACAGGTTTAACTCATTCGAAATACTTCTGCTTAATGTTACACTGTCAGACATGAAAAAGAAATCTAATGTATTTCTTGCTCTGGCTACGGTGTATAGACCACCAGGGCCGTATACAAAATTCCTAAAAGAATTTGCAGATTTCCTCTCAGACCTTCTGGTTACAGTTGATAAGGCGCTAATCATGGGAGATTTTAATCTTCACGTTGATAATACAAATGATGCATTAGGATTTGCATTTACTGACCTAATAAACTCTTTTGGAGTCAAGCAAAATGTCACCAGGCCCACTCATCGTTTTAATCATACACTAGATTTAATTATATTGCATGGAATTGATCTTACTGCTATAGATATCGTACCTCAATGTGATATTACAGACCATTTCCTTGTATCGTGCATGCTGCATATCACTGATATTAACTATGTCTCAGCGTTACCGTCTGGGCAGAACTATTGTTCCAGTCACCAAAGACAGATTCGCAAATAACCTGCCTGGTCTATCTCAACTGCTATTTGTACCCAAAAATACACATGAATTAAACGAAATGACTGACAACATGGGCACTATTTTCTCTAATACATTAGAAGCTGTTCCCCCCATCAAATTGAAAAAGGTTAGAGAAAAACGTACTGTACCATGGTATAACCGTAATACTCACTCTCAGAAAAACTAACTTGGAAGTTTTTAGAATTGCATGGAAAAACAGTATGTCCAGCTATAGACAGGCTCTAAAAACTGCTAGGGCAGAGCATATCCACAAACTCATAGAAAATAACCAAAACAATCCAAGGTTTTTATTTAGCACAGTGGCTAAATTAACAAATTACCAGACGCCACCTGATTCATATATTCCACCAACGTTAAATAGTAATGACTTTATGAATTTCTTCACTGATAAAATGGATAACATTAGAAATACAATAGCGAATGTAGATTCAACAGCGTCTAATACTTCAGTTTCATTCATTGCACCCAAAGATAAACTGCAGTGCTTTACAAATATAGGACAGGAAGAGCTAAATAAACTTATCACTGTATCTAAACCAACAACATCTTTATTAGGTCCTGTACCCACTAAATTACTGAAAGAGTTGTTACCTGTAGCCGAAGAACCGCTTCTCAATATTAACTCGTCGTTCTCTTTAGGTCACGTCCCAAAACCATTCAAGCTGGTGGTTATTAAGCCTCTTATTAAGAAATCAAAACTAGATCCTAGTGAACTGGCAAATTATAGGCCTATTTCAAATCTTCCATTTATGTCTAAAATTTTAGGAAAAGCTGTGTCTGCTCAATTGAGCACCTTCCTGCACAAAAATGATCTGTATGAAGAATTTCAGTCAGGTTTCAGGCCCCACCATAGCACAGAAACTGCACTTGTTAAAATTACAAATGACCTGCTTCTTGCGTCAGATCAAGGCTGCATCTCATTTCTAGTTTTACTTGATCTTAGTGCTGCGTTCGACACCATAGATCATGACATACTCTTAGATCGATTACAAAACTATACAGGTATTCAAGGGCAGGCTCTAAGATGGTTTAGATCCCACCTGTCCGATTGCTACCATTTTGTTTACTTGAATGGGGAGTCATTCAGAGTTCATTTATCATCAGTAAAATATGGAGTGCCACAAGGATCCGTCCTAGGTCCCCTTCTATTTTCAATATACATGTTGCCCCTTGGTAATATTAGAAAATACGGAATTAGCTTCCACTGTTATGCTGATGATACTCAGCTATATATCTCAACGAGACCAGATGAAACCTCTAAATTATCTAAGCTAACAGAGTGTGTTAAAAATTTAAAAGATTGGATGACCAATAATTTTCTCCAATTAAATTCGGATAAGACAGAGATTAATTATTGGACCAAAAAAACTACACAGAATCTTGTAGATTACAATCTGCAAGTAGACGGATGTACTGTTACTTCTACAGTCAAAAATCTGGGTGTTATATTAGACAGCAACTTGTCTTTTGAAAATCATATTTCCCATGTAACAAAAACTGCATTCTTCCATTTCGGAAACATTGCCAAGCTACGAAACATGTTTTCTGTTTCTGATGCAGAAAAGCTAGTTCATGCATTCATGACCTCTAGACTGGACTATTGTAATGCACTTCTAGGTGGTTGTCCTGCTTCTTCAATAAACAAGCTACAGGTAGTCCAAAATGCAGCGGCTAGAGTCTTTACCAGGTCAAAAAAATATGATATTACCCCAATTTTACAGTCTCTGCACTGGCTACCTATTAAGTTCCGTATCAGTTACAAATTATCATTACTTGCCTATAAGGCCCTAAATGGTTTAGCTCCTGCGTACCTAACTAGCCTTCTACCATGCTACAATCCATCACGTTCCCTAAGGTCACAAAACGCTGGACTTTTGGTAGTTCCTAGGATAGCAAAGTCCACTAAAGGAGGTAGAGCTTCTTCACATTTGGCTCCCAAACTCTGGAATAGCCTTCCTGATAATGTTCGGGGTTCAGACACACTCTGTTTAAATCTAGATTAAAAACGCATCTCTTTCGCCAAGCATTTGAATAATATATCTTAAATTGTGAGTATAGTTGTATCTGATCAAATGTGCATTCTTATTCTTTAGCTTGGGTTAAACTAATTAATTTTACTTTGTTGGAACAGCAGCTATGCTTCTGATGTCTCTATTTTTTCAATGTTTTGCCAATTGGGTTTACATCCCGTGGTAACTAGGATTTACACAAGCTCCAGTCTGGATCCAGAACGCCTGAGAAGAGATGATGTTGACCCTCAGAGGACCCCAGATGGTGCTAACCCTGAATCAACAACAGAACTAACAAATATTGCTACAAGTGTGACTGCATCATCATAATTATTAATAATTAATAATGTTCATCATCTGGCTGACTACGACTTGTATAAATTTTTCTACAAATCCTATCATACGTGCACAAACTGACGGCCACCACTTATAAGCTATTACTAAATATTGTAGAAACCTAATTTTCTGTAAAGTTGCTTTGTAACGATTTGTATTGTAAAAAGCGCTATACAAATAAACTTGAATTGAATTTATTTAGTGATGAGGAATACAGTGAGTGTGAAGCCCCACCCACTTGGGTGGAGAACAGATCTTGGTTATCATGATTACTAGTTTATGTCTTGTGATGGATCAGCTGCCTCTCCCCAATTATCATCACCACCCATCACCAGGCTCCCGACAGGAGTGTCTGTGTGGGTGATGAGGCACACCTGAAGTGAGTGCAGCCTCGTCACCGCCGCTGTTAAAAGCAGAGTGCTCCTTTCCTCGAGAGACCGGAGTCTTCCCTTGTGCGTGTGGGTCCATACGGGACCTGCTATCCAGAATGGAATGCCAGGATGCTGGGCCATTAATCCCCTGAAGTGCCGCGGGCCAGGGAAAGATAAGCCACTGTGACGATTCCGAAGCTGCCGCCCCTCGGTCCCCTGACATGAGAGGGGAGTGTGTGCTGCCACTGGACTCTGGACCCTTCCTTCACGATTCCTCTGCACAATGAGGGACCAGATCCCCTCTTCATTTTGGACACTTTTTCCTTTGAACATTTTATTCACATTTTCAACATTTCATGTTTTATTTTCTGTTAAATAAAAGCTACCCTGATGCCTGACACCACACCCTCTGTCTGTCGTCTCCTCCTCCCACCAGAGTCTATAAGGAAAATGAACAGAAATATTTAATCTTTTGAATACAGAACTAGTCAATTTGGCAGTTTTTAGAAAGAAAAACTAGTTGTTCTGTCAGGACCGTGAGTCTGTCCATTTTAAATGTAAGGATTTTATCTATTAATTGTGTTTGCAAAACCTCAGCAAAACAGGAGAATTCCACTGAGATGAGAAGTGAGGGTATGTTTGGTGATTTACAAACCGCACTTTCTGAGTCTGCTTTGAGCAGATGGCTACCGTGCTGTTGTCTCATTTTGTCTGGTGTGTAAGTGGATGCTACCAGTCTGAGCTGCGAGACACCAGTTCTGTTTCCTCTGTGAGTGAGCAAGAGAGAGAAAGAGGATAAGGAATGAGTGGATATTGAGTGAGAGAGAGAGGCAGATGGAAGCGACGCAAACACCCACCAGTCTGATATCTCTTCCACCTCCTCTCGCAAACACAGCTCTGTGTAATGATTAACTGATTGGAGAACAGCAAGAAGAAACCGCCTCAGCCCTTATAGGAAGTGACACGCACAGCAACATTATATAAACACATAGTGTCTTTGTTCAGAGAACAGTGAACATGACCAGACCAAAAGGAGGATACTACAAATCAGAACTGGGTAGGAACTTACTGTAAATACTTTGGCGAGGAGAAATCTCACTTATCTAAATATCACTGTGAGATTTATGTCAAAATCATTCAATGTGTTTAGAACTGGAGCAGGTACATTGTTTGCCTGTGCTTTGTTATGGCTCAGATGCACTCCTTAGGCATTGTTTGGGCAGTTTAGACCACTTGAGTGAATGCTTTGTTTACATGAACATGGTGGTGACATTGTTGTCCATTATTTTATATTGAACTTGTTCTGAAATCAGTTAGTTTGTTTGCTCTTTGACCTGGTCATAGTAGTTTACGAGGATCTGCTCCTAGCATAGCTCCTTACAAGAATAGATTAAAATAATTTCAGGGGATTTGTCTTGAATTTTTGCAATCTGCATCTTTTCACTTTTTAAATGTGATTTTGGCACTTTGTTCTTGCATTACAGGGGAGCCACACAAATTTGACCCCACATTCAGAGGACCAGTTCGCCATAGGTAGAGTAAATCTTGCTTCATTTTGATGCTTTTTGGATTTAGTTTGAAGCCACGTATGTCACATGATATACACATTTACATATATTTTTATTATTATTGGTATTTTATTTGATTGTTTTACTTCCGTGTGTGTGTGTGTGTGTGTGTGTGAGTGTATATATAAAAAATGATATATAAAAATGATATATATATATATATATACATACACACACACACACACACACACACACACACACTTGTGTTTAACTAGATGTATAATAAATAATAGATTTTAAATACATTTATATTGGAATTTATTTAAATACATATGAATATTATTAAATAAATTATAAAATGTATAATTATTTTAATTATTATAAATTATAAGTATAATTTACATTACATTTATACATTTGTTTTCCAATGGGCAAAGAAATAGAAATATGAAAATAAGAACAGCTACTAACATTTTTATACATGACAAATGCATGCATATCTACAAGGGAACTTCCTATTGTTTTAAATTAAGCCAGTTCTAACAAAAATAGACTAAGCTTACAACCGAACATCACATCTAACCCTAAAATGCAACTTTTTTTTACAATTAATTTCTACTATATATATATATATATATATATATATATATATATATATATAGTAGATGTGTATATATATGTGTGTATATATGTGTATATATATATATATATATATATATATATATATATATATATATATATATATATATATATATATATATATATATATGTATATATATATATATATGTATATGTGTGTGTGTGTGTGTGTATTTATTTCTGACAAAATTTAGTGGTAATAAGGCCTCCCAAATACAGCTAGGTCAGAAACAAACACACATGCACACTTTCAAAGCATTGTCTTTTGATTCGTCCTAATTTGAATGTGTCTGTTATTGATAAAAATATTGACTTAATTCATGGACCTGTCGCTCCGCTGGCCTTTTTCTCACTGTGATCCAGAGCTGCTGGTGGATGAGTGGTTAGTTCAGCAGTGATAGCGGACAGCACGGCTTTCACCCCACGGGAGCAGAGAAATCAATAACTGTTGCTCACATTTCTAGAGTTGCTTTGCTTCATTAACACTCAAACTCAATAGGATTCAGCTAATTGTGAGGTAGCCTAATTCTGCTATTACTGGCCAACAAGCCCTGGGTTTCAATGTATTTTTGTTGCTCTCAATATAAAGTGGCAATCACAGTGTGCAACCCAGTGTGTTTCTAATGGGGTTTTTCTCTGCTTAGTCTGTATTTATAAGCCCCAGCTACTGCTGATTAGGGTTGACTGATGTAAAAGGCTTAAGCTTTGTTGGGTTAGCACAGCATGCAGTACTTTACTGTGCTATGTTTTCTGTGATGAGGTGTGGTACAATCCGTCTCAAAGCTGACCTAGTTGTTTATCTTAGTGGCTCAGTAATTATATGATCAATTGTAAATGGGAGGTCGGTTGTATTCATAGTTGGCCACTTTTCCACTTGTTCAGTTAACACTATATCTCCAAAAATATCACCCCTGCTGTATTGCATTAAATGTCACTGACTCCCAATATCACATCAAATCCGCACCTTTGTGTGAAAGTGGCCCAATGCAACCACCCACTCCCTGTCTGCGTTGAGCCCAATTAAAAATATAGCTCAGGGAACGCTGTCACAGATGACACTGTGAGTTTGTAGTTTACACATCAGACACGTCACTCATTTCTACAGTCATCCACATTAGCTGTCCAGTCAAAGCTGCTGTATGCTGCGAGTTTGTCAAATTTGGATTAGTGCATACAGAACTACACAAAACTGAGGTTTGCTGCCCTACTGAAAACAACTGTATGGCTATGTCTAAATTAGCATTGCATATACTCTGCACTGCAAGTATGTGTTTGAATGTGTAGTATGAGGAGTGTCAGACCTCCTTGCAGCATATTGTTACTATCTAGCTAACTCATTAGTTTAAAGTTTGCTCTTGCATAACTTTCGAGTTCTTTTTAAAAACTACTTTCGTATATTTGTGCTTGCATTCAGGTACATTTTAATAGAGTGTATTATCTGGGAATTTCTAGCTTAGTTATGTTTAGTGTATTAAAATTTACGATGCGCTACCAGTATTATTTATATACTATTATAGTATTTATTAATGTTTTGAATTAGATTTTTTTTTTGTATTTTCATTTTATATAGTTTCATTATAAATGTATTTTTAGTTTCAATAAATTTGATCTTTTGTCTTTTTATTCTTCTTCTTACTCTTCTTTTTATTTCAGTTTCGCATCGTGATCATTTTTGTACTTCAACTCTTTTATTTCAGGTAGTTGTCAAGACAATATTTCTCATTTTCATTTGTGTATTACAGGTTTTAATGGTTAAATTACCATTAAAACCTGTTAATTTAGTTAACAAAAACCACCCTGTGCAGTACTTGATTACTTGCATACTATTTAGGATGGATAATGTGTGAATGAGGATGCAGCACATCAGTTAATCTTTTGTGTTGCCCCTGCTGTGACCTCAGCCTCATTTTCTCTGTCTGCAAAGCTGCTATTTAGTTGTTTTCAACTAGTAGGTTGGCAGTCAAAAATGGGTCACAAGTCAGTTCTGATGGGGTTACAGTCAGCAGGAGAAAAACAATCACAAATACAGTATATGTGCTCTGTGTATAGATGCATGTGTTGTTTTAACACACTAGTGAATAATGTTATTTTGTTTATAGACTGAGAGATTGCAATGGTTATAAAAGATGTTTTACAACACTTGATTAAGAATGTATCATTAGTTTACTTATTCATATACTTACTGAAATGCTATTATGAATCTGAATAAAGTGTTTTCTCACATTCCCACTGCAGAGGCTGCACAGATGTGCTTTGCTGTGTGATCTTTGTCATCATCATCCTCGGTTACATCGTTCTGGGAACAGTGGGTGAGTTACACTCATTAATGTGTGCTTCAGCAGAGAGGGTTGCATAATGCGGCTCATGAATCCAGTGCTGTTAAGCCAAATAGCAGCGGTAGGGGAGCGTCAGTCATAAACAGCAGCCTAATGCAGTGTCATTGTTCAGTTACACTCTCCTCACCATATTTGGCTGTTTTTATAAGGACATTATATATGTGTGTATATATATATGTATATATATATAAAGTGGCGCCCAAAAGTTTTGTGATGCAAAATCTAATTTTAAAACAAAATTTAGTTTTTTTTTTTTTTTATGATTTCTGGAACATAATATTATACCTAAGATTGGAGAAATGGCTGCTGAAAATTCAGCTTTGCCATCACAGGAATAAATTACACCATTTAAAACGTTCCATTTTACTTTATAGTAAATTGTAATTATATAAACTGTACATATTGGATCTGTGAAGTGTAACATTCGCTGTTTCTTCCACAGTGCTTTTTCTTTGTCAAGCTGATCTCACTCCACTCTGCTCTTATCGCTTTAATCCCAACTAAGCTAAATTAATACGACTGGCTTTTCTGTTGCCCTCTGAAGTGCACTGATAGCTCATGTGACCGATTTTAGGCTTGAGGTGACATTCCGTGACCCCTGAAGCTCAAATTCACTTTTCCATGCAGACTTAAGTGGCGAAAATTAAATCACCAGGCAGAATCCTTCTCCACAGAGTTGGTGTGGGTTCCATTCACTGTGGACTCAAATCACTAATATTCACTTACATAAAGAGCCTCTTATGCTCAGAATTAAATAAAGAGGTTTCACTTTATTTTTAGTTAGTTTTTTTCATGCATCTGTTCGTGTTGGTCCTCTTTGCTTCTGTCTGGGTGTAGTTTTAGCGTTGCCATAAATACTGAGGTGCAAAATCAAAATCAAAAATTCTTACAGCAGTTATTTGAAATGCATGACGCTTAAATTGCAACTGTGGTAAGCTTATTTGAGACGGATGATTCAGATGGAATGGTTCGTTATGTTTTTTAAGCTTGGATGCATGGGGATCCCCGGAAAGTTGTCTACCCTACAGATAGCTATGGGCAGTTCTGTGGACAGCAGGGTACTCCTAATGCGTGAGTATGTGCTCGAGAGTAATTGAGGTGTTAATGCTGTTATACTTTAATAATTGTATAAGATATTTAAAGATTGGTTGAAACACCTGCTTTCTTCTCCACAGAAAAAAATGCATATTATTTTACTTCAATATTTTGCAATGTGCCAATCCTACAGTCCTCATCAACCTTCAGTGCCCTACAACTCAGGTAATACACACACTATTTGCAAACCATCTGTCATATTTTCTAAGCTGCATCGCTCTCCATTTAGCACTGGCTTGTTTCCTAACTGATGCTTCTCTTTCTCTCTTGTTCACCCCAGCTGTGTGTATCCAAGTGCCCAGACAGATTTGCCACTTACATCGACATGCAACGCCACTACAGACGCAATAAAAGCTACTGGGAATACTACAAGCAATTCTGCAAGCAGGGCTTCAACAATCCTGATAAGGTACAGTGTGGAGACTGAAGAGTATCAGCAAGAACCAAAACGGTTTAAATTCAGTGATCATATGCACACTGCAGTTTGAAAATTCTTGAAACAATTTCCCACATCTGTGAAATTGTACTTTTAAGTCATAAATGAATGTCTTATTTGTAAGCAAAATTTTTTTAAGATGGTTGTTTTCAATGCATTATCAAACTCATAAGTATAAATTATTTATAAATTGGTTTGAATTGATTTAATAATTAATTAGATAGGAATTAATATATTAATAATTAATTGAATAATCCGTATCCAGCTATCACAAACTACTTAAAAATCCATAGCAATTGATTAGTTAAAAGGAGCGTTGGAACCCTGTTGGAAGTTTTATATCAAGTGGATTATTCTAGCTGTTATGTGCGACTACATCAGCACTTTTAATGACGATGGTTCATCTTAGCAGGCTGATACATCACACATGTACGCTCCAGTAGGCACCTACATTTCTTCAATACGTAAATGTTCCAATGCAAACCGTCTGCTGAGTCAATGGATTTTCAGTCATTTTTACACATTTGCACATTTAGAAGCACACAAGGTGACTGTGTTTGAGCCAGGCCTGACATGCTGGAGAATTACTGTAGAGAGCAGTCATCTTTTTTTTTTTCTTCTTTCTCATTTGGCAGGCATTTTCTCAGGTCCTTCGGGATGAAGATTGTCCCTCAATGATTGTGCCAAGCAGACCATGTAAGTTTTTTTTTTTTGAAGAAATTTTGTGAGGACTAGGTAGTCTGATGAATGCTTTCTTTGCTTGTATTGTTCGTTACAATTGCATGTATTGGTGCCACATTTCAGTTCAAAACATTTCAGAAATATACACCATTTCAGAAGAATCTCTAAACTTGTTCCCGAACAAAGAAACCAATCATTTATGGGTATAAGTGGGCTAAATTAATTCACATTAGAACTATTTGTAATTAAAATTCAAATACGAATGAAAGATTACATGAATGTATGTAAACATGAAATGAAACCTGTATAGCAAGAGATCAGGATTCTCAGTTCAGGCCACTGTGTCTTTTTGAAGCCAGAATATCTGTTTTGATGTTAACATTGTGAATAATGAAATAAGAGAAAATGTCTCTTCCAAGGCTGAGAAGGTCACTACATCCTTTCCATATCTGCAGAGGAGGCACAGAATGATATGAAACCCTTGGATAGCTGCTGCTTAACACCTCAGAAATTCAAGCTTTGGAGATAAAAACGAGACAAAGCATGTCCTCAGCAGCTTATAAATACTTCTTAAAAAAAAAACGTTATTCTTTACTATTCCATCAGTTCTCCAGAGGTGCTTTCCTGATTTCATCACTAGAAATGGGACATTAACTGTTGCCAACCAAACAAGCTTCAAAGATGGACACGGTGAAATCAGAAGTGTCGTGGATCTGAGAGATGCAGCAAAGTAAGTTCACTTATTAGTAGGGCTTAGCACTAAGCACCCATACAAGACTACAGCTTAAAAAAAGTGTTGTACCAGCCAGTTTAGTATGTTATATTGATGCTGCACTGTCTGTTTGGCTTCAAAATTGCTCTCATTCAGTGTAACATGAATAGGGAGACTAGTTAGGGAAGCCAAAACAGCCATGGAGTTTCACACATGAATTTAGATATGACAGTGTTTCATAAATATCAACTTTAATTTCACACGCTATTCTGTGGACAAATATTATTATATAATGGCAATAATAATATAATTTACTACATAATTATACAGCATATAATTTTTAATAAGTGTTCGTTTCTCTCATATCACTCTGCAGTCTCTTTTCTTCTTCCATAATAAAATAATTTCATCTTAAATTAATATTTCATGTCTAGTTAAATATTTATTTGGTTAAGTGACTGTGTTTTGAGTGGGATAATATAAAGTCAGTTGGTTACTCGTGGAATATAAACTCCTTTGCTTTACATCAGGGTCCTGATTACCTTGTCACTGCTTATTTTGCAGCAAATAACTAGCTGACTAAACATTATCCCATCTATATGAGTCTAAAAATATATTTCGCTCTGCATAAAATCACTCAGCTCTTCCTAATTAGATGATTAATAATTAATGAATGCTCTTCTGCTGGAGCTCTCAGTTTCCGTTTTAGTTGTATGAGTCAGATTTGAAGTGACTGTACACTACCATTCAAAAGTTAGGGGTTGGTTAGATTTTATTTTATGTTTTCAAAAGGATTCTTTGATGAATAGAAAGTTCAAAGGAACAGAATTTTTTTGAAACTCTCTCTCTCTCTCTCTCTCTCTCTCTCTCTCTCTCTCTCTCTCTCTATATATATATATATATATATATATATATATATATATATATATATATATATATATATATATATATATATATCTTTACTGTTTTGTTTTAATCAATTTCATGTATCCTTGCTGAATAAAAGTATAAATTCCTTTCCAAAAAAAAGCCTGACCCCTGACTTTTGAATGGAAATGTCTTGCATCTTGATATCATTTGACCTCATAGATACAGCAGGTAAACAAAAAAAATACACTTATTTCCAACATTTCTTCTTAAATATACTGTCTTCTCATCCAGGCAAGAGAGGACTGTTTTATCTGGGTATGATATTTGGTCTTTCAAAAGGTCAGAGAGAATCTGGCCTTTTAAGCAAATAAGTCAAACTATGCATGTTTGCGCAAGTTTGCTGCTGCCAATAAAAGCACTGATCTAGACGCATTGGGTATTTTCTTATTTTGGCAGGCTAAAATTAGTTGAAATTAGTTTGGCTTTTTCCATCTAGCTGTTATTGAATGCATGAATGTATCCTGTGTGGACAGGACCTAACCAATTGTACTTTTGGAGTTTCACTCACAGAACAGGCACTTTTATGCTGTAATCTCAAGATGCTTTTTGCAACTGTTTACCTGATTGCAGAAAGCCAAGGTTTTTGTTTCAAGTGTGTCTTTTGTGACATTTTCAATGCTTCTTTTTGTAGCAAAGTTACAGCTATGCAGCAAGGAACAAAAAGATTTCTTGTCAGCTTTGAAATTTGACCTTGTCCTTCGCTCATCTACAAACTAACCTCCCTCACCACACATTCTGCACCTGCAGCCTCTCAAAGAAATCTGTAGAACAGAAAAAAACACATCTTTGGATGTTTTTTTCCCCCTTTTCAGAACTGAGGTCATTGACAAAATCCTTCTGCCTTTCAGATGTCTCTCTGCTGAAAGAAGAGCTTTTTAAGAATTTAATGCCAAACATAAGTGAGGAAGATGTGATGTAATGTCATTGTAAGGTCATTTTTGTAGCAATATTCATCTGTTTTACTTTTTTCTCTTTACAACAATTATACAAAAATATAGCTAGTATATAATTTTGTATAATTAAAAAAGTTGCTTCACTTTAGTTACTATTGAGTAGCTTATACAACCCGAATTCCGGAAAAGTTGGGACGTTTTTTAAATTTTAATAAAATGAAAACTAAAGGAATTTCAAATCACATGAGCCAATATTTTATTCACAATAGAACATAGATAACGTAGCAAATGTTTAAACTGAGAAATTTTACACTTTTATCCACTTAATTAGCTCATTTAAAATTGAATGCCTGCTACAGGTCTCAAAAAAGTTGGCACGGGGGCAACAAATGGCTAAAAAAGCAAGCGGTTTTGAAAAGATTCAGCTGGGAGAACATCTAGTGATTAATTAAGTTAATTGATATCAGGTCTGTAACATGATTAGCTATAAAAGCTTTGTCTTAGAGAAGCAGAGTCTCTCAGAAGTAAAAATGGGCAGAGGCTCTCCAATCTGTGAAAGACTGCGTAAAAAAATTGTGGAAAACTTTAAAAACAATGTTCCTCAACGTCAAATTGCAAAGGCTTTGCAAATCTCATCATCTACAGTGCATAACATCATCAAAAGATTCAGAGAAACTGGAGAAATCTCTGTGCGTAAGGGACAAGGCCGGAGACCTTTATTGGATGCCCGTGGTCTTCGGGCTCTCAGACGACACTGCATCACTCATCGGCATGATTGTGTCAATGACATTACTAAATGGGCCCAGGAATACTTTCAGAAACCACTGTCGGTAAACACAATCCGCCGTGCCATCAGCAGATGCCAACTAAAGCTCTATCATGCAAAAAGGAAGCCATATGTGAACATGGTCCAGAAGCGCCGTCGTGTCCTGTGGGCCAAGGCTCATTTAAAATGGACTATTTCAAAGTGGAATAGTGTTTTATGGTCAGACAAGTCCAAATTTGACATTCTTGTTGGAAATCACGGACGCCGTGTCCTCCGGGCTAAAGAGGAGGGAGACCTTCCAGCATGTTATCAGCGTTCAGTTCAAAAGCCAGCATCTCTGATGGTATGGGGGTGCATAAGTGCATACGGTATGGGCAGCTTGCATGTTTTGGAAGGCTCTGTGAATGCTGAAAGGTATATAAAGGTTTTAGAGCAACATATGCTTCCCTCCAAACAACGTCTATTTCAGGGAAGGCCTTGTTTATTTCAGCAGGACAATGCAAAACCACATACTGCAGCTATAACAACAGCATGGCTTCGTCGTAGAAGAGTCCGGGTGATAACCTGGCCTGCCTGCAGTCCAGATCTTTCACCTATAGAGAACATTTGGCGCATCATTAAATGAAAAATATGTCAAAGACGAACACGAACTCTTCAGCAGTTGGAAATCTATATAAAGGCAAGAATGGGACCAAATTCCAACAGCAAAACTCCAGCAACTCATAGCCTCAATGCCCAGACGTCTTCAAACTGTTTTGAAAAGAAAAGGAGATGCTACACCATGGTAAACATGCCCCGTCCCAACTATTTTGAGACCTGTAGCAGAAATCAAAATTGAAATGAGCTCATTTTGTGCATAAAATTGTAAACTTTCTCAGTTTAAACATTTGCTATGTTATCTATGTTCTATTGTGAATAAAATATTGGCTCATGTGATTTGAAAGTCTTTTAGTTTTCATTTTATTAAAATTTAAAAAACGTCCCAACTTTTCCGGAATTCGGGTTGTATCTTGACTATTCAGTTTCAAAAAAGCTTCCTCAACACTGTTGTTATCCTTTTCAAAACTACCTCACATCCATACAGATCACAGAAAATCACACAACTATATAACATATTCATGTACCTAGCTTGCAAGTAATAAAATAAAATGTTAAATACACCGTCATTGAAATGCTTGTGTAGGTGTTTTTTTTTTTTTTTTTTAAGAAAGTCTAATGCTCACCTAGGCTGCATTTAATTGATCAAAAATACAGTAAAAACAGTAAAATGTATTTATTCCTGTGATGGTAAATCTGAATTTTCAGCATCAGTACCCCAGTCTTCAGTGTCACATGATCCTTCAGAAATCATGCTAATATGCCGAATTGGTGCTCAAGAAACATTTCTGATTATCAGTATTGAAAACAGTTGTGCCACTTAATATTTTGTATTTTATTTTTTATAAAAAGTGTATAAGAACAGCATTTATTTGAAATAGTAACGTTTTATAACAAATGTCTTTACTGTCATATTTGATCAATTTAATGCATCCTTGCTGAATACAAATGTAATAAAAGGGTAGTGTATATACAATCACTTCTCTTACCTTAGATTTAAAAAAAAACACAATCTATAATAATTTTTAGTTTGACCTGATTAAAACGAGACAGTGTGGGATAGAAATAAAGTCTGGAGTCGTTTTTCCAATACATTTCTCCTGGACTAAATTTTTTTTAAACATTAAGAAAATTTCATGAAAAATTGATCTTTTAGATAGAACGACGTTACACTAACTGCACAGCATAATTTTCAGTTGTACCAGATTTAATAACTTTAAGTTCTTTAACCCTTCACATTCACTCTGATTGGAAAACATGGCTTTTTCATGAATGGAAGACCATAGAACAAATCTGATGTTTTCTAACACTTGTGTGAAACATCGACTTGACCTCTGTAGATCCGTAATAACCATCTGTAGTGTGCTACTTAGATGAATGAAGAATAGACTCACTGTATGTGGCACGTTTAAGAGAGAGCGAGAGAGATAAACCTCCCCATAAATTGCTCTGTACAGTCAGTAAAGTTGATCAGCAGTATAATTTTTTGACTCTCTTACAGTGGCATCACCAGTCTTTTGGATGCAAAGGAAGTGGGCGTTAAGATCTTTGAGGATTACGCCAGCTCATGGTTTTGGATCCTAATGTATGTATAACGTAATTTTTGACCTTGAAGAAATGCAGCATATTGATATGGTGTGGCTGATCTGTTGTTTATGGGTGTTTTCAGTGGTCTGGTGATTAGTATGCTGGTCAGTCTGATCTTCATTTTGCTGCTGAGGTTCACCGCAGGCGTTCTCTTCTGGATGGTCATCTTCGGGGTCATCGCAGCTGTGGGCTATGGTTGGTAATGACATCTCTGTTCACAGTGACTCGTTTCAGTGCATGTCTCTTTAAATGATAATGCGCTCTGCTCACCCCACCCCTCTCTCCTGTGGAAGAGTGAAGGCGATTTGCAAATAATCACAAAAATGTAAAGTGTGAGACTTACTACTTACTACTAGGTGCAGCTGGATCACAAAGAGTGGGTACTGATCCATCCTTGAGCTGTAATTTTTTTTTTTGCAAAACCTACTTTGAATTGTCAGAAAGCAGCAGAATCTGGTTCTCTCATGAACTCTCAGGCAGTATATATTCACTTAAATTAAACCCTTATCTCATAAATGGCTTTAACACTAAATGTTGTGTCAGCTAAGTGAGTTTGTGAATGTCCCTGCACTATGGGTTCATCCACCATGTCCTGACTGTCACTTACAGGAATATGGCATTGTTACTGGGAGTACAGTTCACTCCAGGGGAAGCCAGACTCTGACATCACCATCTCAGACATTGGATTCCAGACTGACTTCCGGGTTTATTTGCAGCTGAGACAGACCTGGTTTATATTCAGTGAGATTTCTTTGGTTATTCCGGAATATGAGTGTTTGTAGTGAAGTTTAAATCGAACAATACATCTCAAACAAAGTAATGCACCTGCACTGTCAAACTGATGAAGGATATGAAAAGTTTGGTTTGATGGAAGTTACTGACAGCTTGATATTTTACCACAGTGATCTCCTTGGCTGTCATTGAAGCTATCGTCATCTTAGTGCTGATATTCCTGCGGAACAGAGTTCGTATTGCCATCGCTCTGCTAAAAGAGGGCAGCAAGTAAGTTTCTTTCTCTGTTTTTCTTCTGTTTAATGATGGTGCTTGAAAAGTTATTCTATTCTAACTATTCTAAATGTTATCTCTCTCTCTTCCCTACAGGGCAATTGGCTGCATCATGACAACACTGTTCTATCCCATCATCACCTTCCTGCTTCTGGCTCTCTGTATTGCATACTGGGCTGTTACAGCCGTGTATCCAAATTTCAATTTAATTTGAATGCTGAATGAAGTTGAATTATTTTAAATTTATGGAAGTTTGTTTCTGCCGCAGGTAGGTAATTGTAACTTTTTATCTCACAATTCAGACTTTGATTAGCATGCAATTCTGACTTTATATCTCAAAGACTTTTTTTCTTGCAGATCTGTAATTTACGAGATACAAACTCAGAATTGTGAGATCTTTAAACAGAATTTTGAGCAATTCTGAGAAATTGTGAATTGTGACATACAAACTCACATTTGCAAGAAAAAAAAATCTGAGTTGTGAGATAAAAGTAGCAATTTTTATTCTGAGGTAGAAAAAAAACTGAATTGAGAGATGTAAACTCTGACTTGTGAAAATGTAAAAAGTCTGAATGACTTAAGTCAGAATTAATCATTATTTTTTTCATTCTGTGGTTAGAAACAAGCTTCCACAAAAGAGGAGGAGTCTTTATTTTAGCAGTTACATTTGGTAGCACAGAAATTACACACTTTAGCTTTACTTTACTAGTTTGTATTGTATTTTCCCTAACCACAACTACTTTCAGGTTCCTGGCATCATCTGGTGATGCAGTATATAAAGTAATGTCAACGCTACCCAACTGCAAGTATACCAACCTCACCTGTGACCCAGAGGTAAGAACTTACCCTACTGTAAACTGTGATCATCTGAGATACAGGAACCTGTTTACACAGTGTACAGGTTTTCATTCTACCAAATTTGAATATTAAGTCCATTTATATTGATTCTGAGTTTAGTAATTGTGTTATGTTGGTGTCTCTTTCATGTGTTTCAGACCTTCAGTCAGTCCAATGTCACTAAACTGTGTCCGGGCTCCCAGTGCACCTTTGCTTTTTACGGCGGGGAGAGTTTGTACCACAGTTATATCTTTGTTCTTCAGCTCTGCAATTTGCTGGTCTTCCTCTGGCTGGTGAATTTCACCATCGCTCTGGGTCAGTGCACCCTCGCTGGGGCTTTTGCCTCGTACTACTGGGCCTTGAGGAAGCCGGCAGACATCCCAGCTTACCCGCTGGGTTCATCATTTGGCAGGGCTTTAAGGTATGTTGCCATTTCTGATCTTAGAAGCTTGTAGATGATTGATTACGTCTGTGAGTGGAGAGCTGCAGGACTGAAATTAAATGTTCACTGTAATCACTTTACAATGTTATGTTTCATGTGTAGGTATCACACAGGCTCTCTTGCATTTGGAGCTTTGATTCTGTCCGTTGTACAGTTTATCCGGATTATTCTTGAGTATCTCGACCACAAACTGAAAGGTATAAATCACATTTGCCTTTTCCAAAGTTTTAGTCATTTTCCTTATCAGTGATGGTCACAGTGACCCAAACTTTTGAATGGTAGTGTACAAATAGTGTAGAAAACGCTTTTTCATCTGGCTTTGTTGCAGGTGCTCACAATGCATTTACACGCTTCCTGCTGTGCTGCCTAAAATGCTGTTTCTGGTGCCTAGAGCACTTCATCAAGTTTATGAACAGGAATGCTTACATTATGGTGAGTCACTCCACTTTTTCAAGGTATAAGCATTTCATAACTTAATACTATGTACATAACTGTTATATAACCACACGCATTTTCAATGTGGATACTAAATTGTTTCATTTGTTTAAATATGAAAACCAATGTCGGACTTGAGTTGTCAAGACAGGGACTGACAGAAAAGAGGAGTGCATTGACATTTATTATTGGTTTTGATTCTCGTCCTCAGATTTCAATATATGGGAAGAATTTCTGTGCCTCAGCGCGAGACGCTTTCTTCCTGTTAATGAGGAACGTTATGAGGTAAGAGTCTGCACAGCTGCGACATTTATAATGTCATTGTCAAGGTGTGAACTGCAAGGACTCTGTCTCTCACACACACACAACTGTTCAAGAATTTGTTCCAGTTATTGTGACATTGTTTATTGTGTGTTTTATTAGGTTTATCACCGTCAAATTTCATTAAATGTTGCCTCCATGGCATAAAAGAAACATTTTGTTGTCTTGATGTTTTTCTTTTGTGTTCTACTTCTGAAGCATAACCACACCTTTGACAGGCACAACTCATATTTGGACAAATAATAAAAACGTCTAGTTTATGTAACAGATGCTATATATAGTCATATTCAGTCTTGGAGCTATTTAGTATTCTCTGTGTATTTTTCTTTCTTTAGAGTTGCTGTTCTGGACAAGGTGACTGACTTCCTGCTGTTCTTGGGGAAACTGCTGATCTCAGGGAGTGTGGGTGAGTCGACCGTTTCATCTGTGACATACAGACAGGGCAACATTAAGACTAATAGAGTCTGGGGTGCTTTAACCACACACACAAGACACCACATAGACCTGCCTACATGCACACAAATTCTAAACACAAAAATGATTGATGTCACATTGTTTGCCATCCTGGCTCTTTTTGTTTGCTGATGTTGTGAATATGTCTCTGCAGGTGTCCTTGCCTTCTTTTTCTTCACCCGCCAAATACCAGTAATCCAGGAAGAGGTGCCGTCATTAAATTATTATTGGGTCCCTCTACTGGTGAGTGCAAGCATTACAGCTTCCTCATGTTCTAGAAATTATGCTTGTTTGTTTATCGATTTGTATTTATCAAGGTATGTTGGAACGCTCATTTATTCTAATTTAATTTCTCTTTTAATCTCTTTTCCATTCACAGACTGTGATATTTGGATCCTATATGATTGCACATGGGTTCTTTAACGTCTATGCCATGTGTGTAGATACATTGTTTCTCTGCTTCTGTAAGTACTCCTTATTAAATCTGCATTATTCACATATGTGTGTTTGGTAATAAATACTGAACATAATGATGTTTTCAACTGTTCTTGATGAATACCGTACACACCCACTGGTCTTTACCTTTCCTCTTCTTTTCTGCGCATGACTTTGATCACTTGTGTTCTCTAATTAAAATACTGTTGTGATCTTTATATATTTATTCTTTTCGCCTCTTCTTTTCAAACTGCATGGCTGATGACTAACTCTGCTTTCTTATTTCTTTGTTCCCTTTTCCTGGCAACACTCTGTCTTTCCTCCTTCTCTTCCATTCTTCTGTCATCCGGTTTGACGGGACACCCTTCAGGTGAAGATCTTGAAAGGAACGATGGCAGTCCTTCCAAACCATATTACATGCCTCCAGGCCTACACAGGATACTTGACAAAACTGGTCATGCAGGAAAAAAGTGTGCTGTGTCCTGAAGCCGTCACCTCAGTGGGATGTGAAGAACAGCACTACTGTAGCTCACTGCATCCCTCCGGCAGCACAGCAAGGCCTTCTGGGAATCAGATAGCATTTATAGAAGCAATCTTCTCTCTGCACTGTCTGCTAATACTGACTGACTCCTGCTCTATTTTTTTCACTATGCTTTTTTCCTTTTTGCTGATAATTCTGTTCATCATTGCCTTACCGATTTTTGTCTTCTGGAGTAAAGTCATTGAATTAAGGTCTGATAATACTCTGGTAACCACTGATGAAAGCAAGTTATTTTAGATATTTACTCTTTTTATCTTGGAATATCCTCCTACTCTTTCTATACAAGCCTTTGTTTTCATGTCATTTTTGGTTTATAGGTTCATGAAGTACATTGATGTGCATGTGGATGGATTGACTGATTTCTTAGTCCACATGATTTTGATATTAACTTTGTCATAGTCTAATGGCAAATGCTATTGTAATGGGGGAATCTTAATAGATAGTGTATATTCTCTTATAATCATGTTTTGATGGAATCTATGAATTTCAGGTGTTCGTATGGCAGTATTTAGTAGCTGTGCCTGGTTTAAAAGGAAGAGTGCTGCTCTCATTTGTTTTTTTTTGTTTTTTTGCAATCAATCTGAAAAGTTTTTCAAGATCAGTTTCTAAAAGGAACATAAAAGCCATTTTTGTAATTTTGTAGACGGGTTTGATGCTGCGTCTACTCTGTGAAGTTCAGTAAAAGTTGTCTTTTAATGGGGGAACATTTTGTAAAAATAATTTTTTTTTCCACTAGAATAAAGTTTAACTAAATATTATGAATGGTTTGATTCTTTCCTGATTTTTCTTTTTAAATGCTAACAAATTTAATCAATATTGTTTGTCACATTCTCAGCTTAAAATTATTTATATGCCATTCAAAATGTAAGATTTTATGTAAAAAAACTAAAAAAAAAAACTAAAAAGAGTAATATTATGAAATATTACAATTTAAAATATTTGTTTTCTATTTTAATAGTTTTTAAAATGTATTCTTGTGATGACAGCTGAATTTTCACATAATCCTTCAGAATTCATGATTTGGTGCTAAAGAAAACTTTATTATTATTAATGTAAAAAAAAAATAAACAGTTTATAAACAGTGATTCACTACCATTAAAAATTTTGTGGAAATGAAAGATTTAAAGAAATTAATAAGTTTATTGTATGAATATTTATATAGTGCACACACATTAAATTGATCAAAGGTGAAAGTAAAGATATAACATTTTACAAAAGATTTCTATTTCAAACTTTCTGTTCATCTAAATATCAACAAAATTTCCAGAAAAATATTAAGCAGCAATACTCATAGATGCAAAAATCACATGAACGATTGGTTGGCATTAATGTTACTTGTTAGGTTTACTTCCTTCGTGCTTACAGCAGAATATCTTTCAAAAAAGAATTGTAAAGAATTATGAACTTTGCTCACATGACTATTATTTTTTAAGCATCCCTAAAGTCCGTACTAATATGGGACAACTTGCATTTAGTTATGCTGCTCCATTTAATTGGAATCAACTACAAGATAAGTTATGCTTAAAAGAGTTGGTATCACTAAATGATTTGAAATGTATTTTAAAGGATCTATTTGTAGAGTCACCTGATTGTAAATGTTTTGAGTGATTTGTGTGTATAAACAAATGTATTTTGTTTTATATGTAACTAATTGTGCTGCCTATCTTGGCCAGGACCCTTTTGTAAATGAGATTTAAAATCTCAAGAGTTCTTAATTTCTTGGTTAAATAAAGGTAAATTAAAATTGTGCTCCTGTTCTCAGTGCTTGATCTGGAGAAGAATGACGGCTCAGTGTCCCGTCCGTATTACATGGCCAGCAGCCTGCGTGACATCCTAAACAAGAGGAACCGCAAGAGACCAGATGAGAAAAAGAAAGGTAGAAAACAGAAGAAGTAGCAACCAAACAAACGGCACTGACATGTAAAACCCAGATTCTTGTTATTCTGTTTCCTGATCATTAACATCTGTGAGACTTCCAAACGGACTGATTTAAGCAATAGTCAGTCATGTATGTGAGAGTATAGAGATATAAGAATCTTTGTACTGTTCTGCAGCTTTCTGTTTATTATGCAGGTAAATATAATTGACAGTAAGCAACTAAATTAATTGAGGTTAATTCCTGTTTATGGATGTGTGGAAATGTCTTACTTTTGTATGGCTTTTTATAGATTTTAGTCTTTTTTTAACTGATTCTAACTTCTTTTATATGACCATTGCATTCTGTTAGCACCCATTTGGGGTGAAACTGCCACTTCTCTCATATTGAGAAAATGACCGGTAACATTTATTCATTTTTTACTAAATTAATTTTTCTCAACTTTTCTAAGTTGCTGTTTGTAATTGCACTTCAGCTTGACGGCTCTTTTAACTTCAACTGCATGTTGATATGAACCCTTTTCTGTTGTGCAGAGCTTATAACTCATATTCATACTCATATTCATCCATCCAACTGCATTTCTCATCAGGCCAATTGCTCTCTAGCACTCCTTCAGAGTTTGATTTCCTTGTGTCCATTCACACTTCATTTTTGCCAAGGATGGACTTGAATTTATCTTAATAACACCTTGATATGAATATGTGTACAGAGTAGTGGTAGTTATTTTATCTGAACTAATTTCTATTCGTATTTTGATGGTTATGTCATTGGCATCAATTTGAAATATTAGTTTGTTGTTTTAATTATTTTTATAAAAATGTGCCTTTTATTATTTACTTTTTCTTTTATTACGTATTAAGAGTGTATTTCCATTTTTGTGTTGTTTTATGTTAAGAACACTTGAATGTGAACCGTGATACAGTGAGTGCATGTGCTGGATTGTTATTCAGCATTCATAATTCATCTAAATTGTATTTGGAGTTTAACACCGGTCTAAACATCGGCATGTAACAGTGTGGTAAACATTTGTATTATTATATTGTGCTATTTTGCAAAGCTTAATAACACTATGATGTAATCTAAGTGCATGCAAGGATAAATTCGGAAATAAAGTATTTCATATAGATGCGTGACAAGAAGTAATTTATTTTTAGTTAAACCACGTGGGATGGGAACAAAACACATAATAAATAGAAACATAAATGAATACATTAAGGTATCTTAAATGAAGTTACGACCACTGGTACAACATGTACAACTGAATTATAAATTGTTTAGCTGCTGCTGATTGGTAGATGTGTTGATTTGTGGGACAAATGGCTCTATCAGAACTGGCTCTATGTTTTCCTTACTACAAAAGGTAGGGTTTGTTGTGGAGCATCATTGATAAATTAGTCTTTTATGGCTGATATAGTGTGATATACAGAATATGGAGCACATAATAAAAAGAAAAATAATAATAAAAAAAGATTTTATTCAGAGGCCCAAACTAAGTAAAAAATATGCAGTTAATGAAGTTATGTATATGATATGTATATGGCCCAAAATTAAGACATACTGATAACTTGTTATTAAAATCGGTGAAATCTTTTTAAAGGACTTCTTACATAAAACACATATAAATATCAGTCACTCTATATCTCACAATAAAATGTCTTGGTAAAATGATATTTAATCAGTTTTATGATCCAAGCTCTAGTTTCAATTATGGGGGCCAAACATATAATGCAGTGCAATTCAACTATGATTGAGAGATGTATGAAGAAACATCCCTCAAAAGACTGATGTATCATTTTTGATGCATTTTAAAATATTTTTTCTAAAACCGTATATATGGATAATCAAATAAACCCAAGTTGCTTCAGTGCAATAAGTGTTCATTTTGACATTATTAACAATACTGTTTTTCTTATATTTACTTAAAAAAAATTTTTTTATAATTTAAGAAGTAATGTTACCTCAACCTTAAGTTGGACATTTGTGACACGAACCACAAAACCAGTCATAAGGGTCAATTTCTTGAAATTGAGATGTATACATGATCTGAAAGCTGAACAAACAAGCTTTCATTTGATGTATGGTTTGTAAGGATAGGATAATATTTGGCTGAGATGCAACTATTTGAAAATCTGGAATCTGAGAGTGCAAAAAAAAAAATCCAAATACTGAGAAAATCACTTTTAAAGTTGTCCAAATGAAGTTCTTAGCAATGCATATCACTAATCAATTTTTTTTAAAATATATATTTACAGTAGGATATTTACAAAATATCTTCATGGAACATGATCTTTACTTAATATCCTAATGATTTTTGGCATAAAAGGAAAATAGATAATTTTGACCCATACAATGTTTTTTTTGGCTATTGCTAAAAATATACCCCAGAGACTTAAACTGGTTTTTGGGTCCAGAGTCACATTTTTAGAATTATTCCAATAGCACTTTTACTTGTACGTGGTCAATTGTGTGCAACAGTTTTTAAAGCAATGTTTAGATAATGTTGATAATTTAGAGGCCTTGGTAATCTTTTTATCAAATATGGCAAACTAGGCTTTAAAGGGCTGAAGTACATCCCTGTAGCATGCAGAACTCACAACTCACCTTTTTCAGCAGCACCTTTGAGTTTGTCCTGCATGTTTTCAATTTTTGCCCGACCAAAGCAAGCTCCTCGTCTGTGGTAAGCTGTTTATTACAAGAGAAGCACAAGAAACATGCCAGGTGGTAAACATTTTTCCCTTTGCCCTGCGCACCCAGTCTGTGGAGTGAACTGTTTCACCGCAGCACGAGCACCATGTCCGATACCTCCTGTCAAACAGCCATTATGGATTAGGTTAAATACATATTGATACATTATGCATATACTTAATGTACATCTTTCAGAAGTACCTGAAGTAATCTAGTTTGCAGAACACCTCTCGCTCTCTAACATAGCAGGTTGTGTGTCCTCTCAGAATGGTTTGGCGCACACTGCATGAAAGGCATCGCAAATGCCAGCACAAGTCACTGACCTGCATTTAACAAGAAATTACATTACAAACTAAGCATATAGCATTTTAAATTGTCAGTGCAGTGCAGTTCGTCCAAGTAAATATTATTATTGTTTTTAATTATTTTTTTTTATTTTACTTTGACCATGTTTAGCATGAGAATCCATCTCTTTAACAGTGTGAACAACTCTGAATACATGAAAGACCATTGTAGCCCCCCTTTAATTACGCACGCCAGTCAAAACCTACTCAGTTTATAGGACATAGGACAAACCTTTGTTTGAATGTTCTTTGTTAATGCTTTAACATTTAACATTGGGGAAGTCGTGGCCTAATGGTTAGAGAGTCGGACTCCCAATCGAAAGGTTGTGAGTTTGAGTCCCGGGCCGGCAGGAATTGTGGGTGGGGGGAGTGCATGTACAGTTCTCTCTCCACCCTCAATCCCACGACTTAGGTGCCCTTGAGCAAGGCATCGAACCCCCAACTGCTCCCCGGGCGCTGCAGCATAAATGGCTGCCCACTGCTCCGGGTGTGTGTTCACAGTGTGTGTGTGTGTGTTCACAGAAAAGTATTAGTAGTAAGCATCTTTTTTATTATTATCATCAATATTGATTTAATTAATTTCGTAGGACTAGCTAAGGATTATCTGTTTGTTAGCTTAATACTAGGTTTAGTTACTTTTATAAAGGCCCTAATATCTTAATACTTATAGTATGTACTATGTAAGCATTTAAACTGATGATAACAATTAATAAAAACACTTAATAAAAAACAATTATCTTAACTTTACTAATACCGTCAGTTTGACATTATCCATAATTGGCATCTGTTTTCACTTTGTTTTCCATGAGAGGCACCTGTTATGGTATTTTGTTTGTATGACAATTTTTTTTACATATTTGTTTAACTAGTATTATTTGTTAGTATTGTTGAACTAATATTATGAACAAAGTGTGCCAGTGGAAATACTCGTTGTTCGTGCCGATGAGGCCTTCTTTAGACTGTATGTTTGAGTCAAGTGTGTCATGGTCACTTTAGGACTGCTGTGATCTCTGTCTGGCCAATCAGAGAGCTTTGTAAAAATGCCCTAATCAGGGGAATGATGGTCTCCACAATCACAGCACAAATGTTCAGTCTTACACTCATTGCACTTGCTGCCACCCACAGCACAACCAAACACCACAACAATCCCACTGATGCATCACTCACACACGTTTCTCTAAGTGAGGACTTCGCGTAGACTTCCATTGATTTTCTATCAGGTTAATTATATTTTCTATCAGCTGACCCAACCCTAGTCTCGACGTATAGCCAGACCTTCAGACATACACGTCTTTCGGCAATCCTGTAGAATTTAACCAACGACTTCGACACTCCTGAAGTGTTTCCACTTTTGTGTCCCATATGCATCAGATGTTTAGCCAACGGTCAATGGGTGTGACATCTGAGGCTGAAACGAACCCAACCCCTACCCCTAAACTTATCACAAAAATGTGCAGAACACTAGATTGTTTTGGCAAATTTATAAGCCTTTTTAACTAGTGAGGAAGAGACAAATGGCCTCATGGGTTGTCAAAGTATTTCACAAGTGATGACATTTGGTCCTCACAAGTATAGTCAAAATAAGGACACACACAAACAAACATACCAAATAATATTTTCTATCTCCTAACCCAACCCTAACCCCTTACAGAAAACTTGTTTGCATTGTTAAACTTTCAGATAAACATCAATTGGTATTTTTAATAATTTTTCCCCCTTGTGGACCTCAATCTAGTCTCCACAATGTCAAAAAAATTCAGCTTTTACCATTCTTGTTGGGACATACTGTCATGTCGAATATCCCCTAATGTGGGATAAATGAGTACACGCACAGACACGTTGGGTTTCCAGATTTTATTGGGACATCCGCGGGTAATGGTTTTTATACTGTACAAACTATTTATAAGGTTGTATCTATATAACCCTCCCCCTAAATCTATACTCACACAAAACTTTCTGCATTTTAGGTTTTCAAAAAACAAAAACATTCTGTATGATTTAAGCTTGTTTCCTCTTGGGGATCAAAAAATGTCCCCACAAGGAAAAAGTTTTTAACCTCAAATTTTTGTCACGCGACCAGATAAAAATAATTTTAGATGCCAGGAAGTCAAGTCACCTTTATTTATATAGCGCTTTTAACAATATAATTGTGACAAAACAACTGAACAGCATTAAATATTATAATAGTGCGTCATTAATGCAAACAGACAGTTCATCATCCAGCTCAGTTCAGTTTAAATAGTATTTGTGTAATCAAGTCGAACATAAGAAAAAACATGCAAATAGAAAGAACACATGAATAAAAGGAACACATGAAAAAGCTCAAAGCTTAATTTACTTAATCTTTACTCAAGATACTGTACTTTATTTTTAAGTTCCTTCAAAAAAATAAATAAAAATAAATAAATAAATAAAATTACATTCTTATGTTACCAAGAATTAAATCACAAATTTAAATCATTACTGCAGTGAAATATTCTGATGATTCCTTCATCACCACACAATCCCCAGTGAAAACACTAGAGGGCGTTAATGTACAGCTTTATGGCTTAGTACCTAACCTACAATAATCTTAACGAAATAAACCGAATTCATGTTTGGGCCTTATAAATCTTCACAACCATAACATTTGGCAAAAGTTATATGTTAGACAATACATTACATAATTTTTTTAATTTTTCAACTTTTCCATTTAAATAAATCCTGTATTTTTTATTTCCATCACGGATATGTAAAAAAATTGACTTTAAGACTTACTAATATGAGCTATAATGTAGCTTTTAAATAAAGCACAAAGAATGCGGATTCTTTAAGGGTATAGTCACGTGATTCACCATGGCAACACTGGCTGTCATCAGTTCCGCGCGAGCAAAGGTGCTGAGTGTTCAGAGCCGGGCAGACAGATGCACTCATAGTTTTAATGTCCTCTGGATTAAAGAAAGCTCTCCTATTATTGCTTGATTGCTGGATTCATATCAAAGATCACTGCACAGCGACAAAATGAGTCATCTGAACCAAGGGTGAGTAACTGAGCTAGACCAAGTTGCAGTGTTGACTGAAATTAACTGTAAAATGCTCTCTAACTACTGTCCTGTGTTAGACTGCTAGCTGCATTATGCATAATTTTATTTATAACAACATTCATAGTAATTATATATTTTTCAGCTTTATTTATATGACATGAAACTATATGACCAAAAGCTCTTGTTACTGTGGAGATGAAACAACAGAAGAAATTAACCACTCCTTAATGGACAGGCTATACTGTTCAGGCATGACTTAAGGGAATGTTGTTTATTTGTTGACCATGCCTCACATCACTAGCTGTCATATTAAATATATGTCTGAATTGATAATTAAGACAAAAATGAATTATATTTACGTGTAATTAGAATTAATCCATATGTTTAGACTGTTTTAAACAGACGTTCTGTTTTATTTTTAAGCAATTTAAGAGAGATACATGAATTCAAAGGGGGGCCGTGGGTTAAGTGTGCTATCCATTCACACTCAATTCTAATAGAAACCAGACACCGGTAATGGTATCTACTTGGCCTGAGGATTGGTGTACAGGTTGTGTTGTCTTCTTTGCAAATGCTGAGGGAAATCAAATCTGTATCGGAAAAAGCCAGGCAGACAAACAGTCGAGCATTTCCAAGACTACACTTGACACAGATGTAGAGTGCTCACCTCAAGCTGAAATCCTTGGCACTGGTGGCCTTGAGGATCACTGAATCATTCCATCAGCCTGTTCGGCCCATCTTTACATTACAAGTCCATCATGCCTGGGATGAGATATATGAATGTTTTAATGTGCCTGACAGCAGGCCAGTTTCTACTGGGATTACAGATACTGACAGATTTTTCAAATAGTGTAACATATTGACATTATCAATGTTTAGGAATACAGTGTTGGTAATATTTGTGTCCATGTAGTCTTATTTCAGCTTACAATAGCTTAGCTGACAAACACCTGACTGGATACTTCAACAATGCAAGAATACGAAGACATCTTAAGAAAGTTGGGCTGGTATGTGCACATTTTAGATTGTCGGTCTAGAAAATGATCTTATGATTATTCATTATCCTAGAGTTTAGATCATTCTAAAAAGTTTCAATATTTACAAACTGACATACGTTGATCTCAATGAATGTTATATCAAAAGTTATAGAATGTTATTCGAATTCTCATAAATTTCACTTTAGATAACTTGTTTAAAGATAAAAATAAAGACACTTTATGTCATACAAGATCAGATGCATCAGTCATTAAATGCAGGTGCGTGTGCTTCAGATCACTCGGAGCGGCCGGATTGTTCCAGATAAGGAGTACAAGCACAAGCTGATCCAGCGAGCGCATCAGAGACATGTGAGGGAGTGTCTAGCTCAGGCCATTTTTCACAAGGTCTTAGAAATGGAGGTGAGAGCATTATACAGTCCATGGGTGCTTTAGTAAAAACTCTATTATCCTAGACTCTAGTGTCAAAAAGTAAGGCACTGTTATGAGATATTCTGCTCACATAATCAGATCTTTACAGCATAAAAGGCAGTATGTATAACTTTAAATAATCACAATTAGTTTAAATCCGTAATCTAACCTCAAATATATATATATATATATATATATATATATATATACATACACACACACACACACACACACACACACACACACATATGAGTCATCGCTAAAATGCAAGTGATTTCTTCACTTGCTCGCTCACTGGATACCTACCTCTTTCTGGCGAATTCTCTTGTCAGAAATAACAAAGTGCAAATGTTTGTATGAACCTGTAATATACTAAATTCATGGTGTAAAAAGTTCATTTATTTCAGTAATTCAACTCAAATTGTGAAACTTGTGTATTAAATAAATTCATTGCACATAGTCTGAAGTAGTTTAAGTCTTTGGTCCTGCTAATTGTGATGATTTTGGCCAATTCACTATCTCAACAAATTAGAATATGGTGCCATACCAGTCAGCTAATCAACTCAAAACACGTGCAAAGGTTTCCTGAGACTTCAAAATGGTCTCTCAGTTTGGTTCACTAGGCTACACAATCATGGGGAAGACTGCTGATCTGACAGTTGTCCATAAGACAATCATTGACACCCTTCACAAGGAGGGTAAGCCACAAACATTCATTGCCAAAGAAGCTGGCTGTTCACAGAGTGCTATATCCAAGCATGTTAACAGAAAGTTGAGTGGAAGGAAAAAGTGTGAAAGAAAAAGATGCACAACCAATCGAGAGAACCGCACCCTTATGAGGATTGTCAAGCAAAATCGATTCAAGAATTTGAGTGAACTTCACAAGGAATGGACTGAGGCTGTGTTGGTGTGCTTGACTGGCCAGCAATCTCACCAGACCTGAACCCCATAGATTCTCTTTATTGTCAAGAGGAAAATGAGAAACAAGAGACCAAAAAATGCAGATGAGCTGAAGGCCACAGTCAAAGAAACCTGGGCTTCCAAACCACCTCAGCAGTGCCACAAACTGATCACCTCCATGTGACACTGAATTGAGGCAGTAATTAAAGCAAAAGGAGACCCTACCAAGTATTGAGTACAGGTACAGTAAATTAACATACTTTCCGGGAGGCCATCAATTCACTAAAAATGTTTTTTATTGGTCTTATGAAGCAATTTGTTGAGATCGTGAATTGGTGGGTTTTTGTTAAATGTTAGCCAAAATCATCACAATTAAAAGAACCAAATACATAAACTACTTCAGTCTGTGTGCATTGAATATATTTAATACACAAGTTTCAGAATTTTAGTTGAATTTCTGAAATTAACTTTTCCATGACATTCTAATTTATTGAGATGCACCTGTATTACAGATGCTCTGTCAGATTGAACCGCGGTCCCAGCGTGATGTTTTTTAAGTGAACCGTCCCACCCCTAATATATATAATCTATAATTTGTATGTATTTATTTTACTATTATAATTTTTAATTTTTAGTCTGTTAGTATTTATTTATCCTAATATATATTAAACTAAATTAAAGCAAACTTAAGAAAAAAAAAATCAAGATATTTTACCTTTCCACTGTTTATTCAGCGCCTTCATCACACTGAGATCAAGAGAAAACTTGAGGAATTTGCACGGAGGGAACGAATCCACAAAATGAAGGTTTGTCATTTTTACAGAACTCCTTTCAGACTCAAACTGGCCTAGTTGACATGATAATAAATGCAATTTTTTTTATTCAACGTTTTGCTTTTTATGTTAGGCTGAGCGGACTAAGAGATATGAAAACGAACCAATGCTAATGCTGTCACCTCGGCCACCCACAAGGCCAAAGGTCTCACATGCACGGCATTCTGGGCCGGAGGGAGAGCATTCTGAGTCAACAGAATCTGTGAGTGTATTATGGGTAAAATCACTTTATAATCTAACCATTTCCTTTCAGTTTACATACTGTACATTACGATTACCGTAGTAGGTACCTCCTCCGTAATAAATGTGCTTCAATGCTGTATTATAAATTACTGTTTTCCTAGTGATGTGCTGTCCATTCATTTTCTGCAAAAAAAGTCATGAATTTTATCTGCTTGTGTTTATTCTAGATAGTTACAGAGCTAGTTTTAATGGTTGCTAAATTGCAGATTCAGATCATTGTTTGCTCATCAGGCTCTGACATGTTTAGCAGAAGGTGATATGAAGTGTTATGGTTGTTCCAATCATGGATGTTTGCCTGTTGACGGTGCCTGGAGAGTTACTGCTGCAGTAAATTGATGACACATGAGATGTATTGTTTGCTTTGGTTTCTTTATATCTTTTTTAAAATCTCCTTAAAAATGTAAGTAGTTTTGACTTTTTTTAAAGATTGTATAATTAATGTATATTGTATAATTAATGCACTTGGAATTTCTCAATTTAATTATTAGTAATTTATTTCAACAATACTTCTATTTACTGGAGATTTATATTTATTACACAACAAATAACAATACAATGAAAGATAGTGTATATATAACTCCTTTCCGATAATGCACAAATGTTACATCAGTAGGACATGTCTTAAGCATGTATATTCAGCAGATTTAAAATTTGGTAAGTGAGTTATTGTCTTACTGCTGTAGCCGAGTTCCTCCAGGCCAAACACGGCTCTAGGGAAGATGCAGAGGCCTGTTCGACTCAAGCCCCTGAACAGCAATAGTGCCACGGCCTCTCTGAAGAGAACCTCCCCTCGACACAGACTCCGGGACTGGGACTCCTCCAATGACACCGATCAGCCCGTCAGTTATACAGTGAGACCATCCTAAAGTCCTAATACTTACACCTAATACAAACACCTCGTCACGGGTCACTGACCATGCACAAATCACACTCAAATATCTAATATTACTAATATTTTTACTTAAATATTACTAGTAATATTTTTGTGTGTTCTTGTAGAAAAGTAAAAAAATATATATATTTATATATATATATATATATATATATAAATATAAAATCTATCTATCTATCTATATATATATATATATATCTATATATATATATATATATATATATATATAAATAAATAAAAAAAAATATATATATATATATCAAGCTAAACTAAATTTAAACGAGAAGCTAAAGTGGCAACTAGCTGGAATAAATTTTTTTTTTAAATGTAACATTTTATTTCAGTTTCAGTTTTACATTTTAATGAACTATAATAGCCTTACAGCAATAACAATTGTATCTATCCGGGTTGTTTTAAAGCTGGACAGAGACGCCAAGAAACATTTGACCACGACAGACTTCTCTAGCACTGTCTCGCCCTACCGTCTTCCTGTCATCAACAACTACGTGACCCCCGTGCCGCCCCTCACAAAGAAGAATGAAAGAGGGGCGAGAGCGAACAGCACACTCAGGGGTCGAAAGTTAAGACCCACTACCGCACCAACAGCTGCTACAGAGGTCAGTATATGTTGAAGTTATTTACTGAGTAATCAGGGATGTGAAGGTTGACGAAGCCATTAAAATAAATCTTCACTCACATATATTCTGCTATTCCTGTGTCTGTAGCCATCTTCTCTCCAGAGGACATCAGCCCAGAGTAAAATGTTAGTAAGCATGGTGTACTTTGGGAAGAGTGTTCACCTGTCCCATGATCTGATGGACCTCAGAGATGAAGTGAAGGTCTTTCAGCAGCACTGTGGCGGAGAGAACCTGTGTGTCTACAAAGGGAAGCTGAGAGAGGGAGGTCAGTGTAGGTCTCTGTACACCTGTGCTTTGTGATTCATATCTTAAGAACACCATGAATTGAGATACACTATTGATCTGTGGGCTTTTTGATAATAAGTGGCTCTTATCTGGAAGTGCTGCATATATTATATTATGTGATTCTCCTTGTTGATTATAAGACACGTTCATCAAAAGCAACTGAAAATGAACTTTCTTTGCTTACCCTTACTTGCAGAAGTGTTCCAGTTTGTGTCAAGACGTCACCAAGGATTTCCCTTCAGTCTTACTTTCTTCCTGAATGGCCTGCAAGTGGATCGGCTCAGCTCCTGCTGTGAGTTTAAACACAGGAAAGGCTCTCGGCTGGGGGGCAGACACGGACACTTCGGATTTTGCGGTGTGGAGGGAGCCTCTCCATGCTACAAGTAATGAAAATCTATTTCAATATATATTCAGTACATTTCGATGATATTTTTGTGCACATTGTAAAAATCATGAACAAAATCTTTGCAGTTTTGTAGAGAAAGAAACATAGCTACAAATATCCCAGCTATACAAATAATTTTACTTTAACTCTCTTAAATAATTGTGTCATATCGGATAATGTTTAGTGATAGAAAACACATTTATATTGGCAAGGATGATATTTACATTTACTTTTAATCATTTAGCAGATGCTTTTATATTTATATATATATATATATATATATATATATATAGATATATATATAGATATAGATATATATGTATATATATATGGCTTTATTATGGTTTATTATATATATTTATGGTTTATTATATATAGTAAGCATCACGACTGTTTTTAACATATATATATATATATATATATGGCTTTATTATGGTTTATTATATATATTTATGGTTTATTATATATAGTAAGCATCACGACTGTTTTTAACACATGTATATATATATGGCTTTATTATGGTTTATTATATATATTTATGGTTTATTATATATAGTAAGCATCACGACTGTTTTTAACATATATATATATATATATATGGCTTTATTATGGTTTATTATATATATTTATGGTTTATTATATATAGTAAGCATCACGACTGTTTTTAAAATATATATATATATATATATATATATATGGCTTTATTATGGTTTATTATATATATTTATGGTTTATTATATATAGTAAGCATCACGACTGTTTTTAACATATATATATATATATATATATATATATATATATATGGCTTTATTATGGTTTATTATATATATTTATGGTTTATTATATATAGTAAGCATCACGTCTGTTTATAACATATATATATATATATATATGGCTTTATTATGGTTTATTATATATATTTATGGTTTATTATATATAGTAAGCATCACGACTGTTTTTAATATATATATATATATATATATATATATGGCTTTATTATGGTTTATTATATATATTTATGGTTTATTATATATAGTAAGCATCACGACTGTTTTTAACATATATATATATATATATATATATATATATATATATATGGCTTTATTATGGTTTATTATATATATTTATGGTTTATTATATATATTAAGCAGCATGACTGTTTTTAACATTGGTAATAATGCCAAAAAAGCATATCAGAATGATTTCTGAATGATCATGAATCATTGAAGACTAGAATAACGGCTGCTGTGAATTCATATTTATCACAGGAATAAAATTAGTTTTAAAATGAATTAAAATAGAAAACATTTTTTTAAATTGTAACAATATTTCACATTATTACTGTTTTTCACTATATTTTTGACCAAATGCAGCCTTGTTGAGGATAACTTTTTACAAATCTTACCGATCACATGGTAGTATTATATAAACCACCACACTGCCTATTTATCATTATTGGCTTTGGCCATTGAAAAAAACCCACACTGGTCCACCACTAATCAAAATGCATTATGGTTTTGTATGATGTAAATCTTCAGGTGTATTATTGCCATGGGCTTGGACAAAAAACCCACCCCTCCTCAAAAAAGAGTGAAAGAGGAGCTGCCAACCTTTAAATCCCCTATTGCTAAGGAGACCACAGATGTAGATGAGGACATAGAGAAACAGTCTAATGCAGAGCTTGACACACCTCAGGAAATGGACACAGAACCTAATCGAGAAACAACAGGACAGAAAAAGACCAAAGATGGTACAAACAGTTTTCTGATTTCAAGGAACAACCTCTAGATGTTCTTCTGCAGGGCTATTTGAATGTAGCACAACAAAAAATGAACTTGTGATTACATGCAAGATAAACAAAATCTGTTTCTGTTATGTCTCAGCTGTTGTACGTAACTTTAGAAATTGTGTGTTCCTGTTGTTTGACTCCTAGAGCATGACACTAGCAACACCAAGGTCATGGGTTTGAATCCCATAGCACACATACTGATAAGATGTGTATGTTAAATACACAGAAGTCATTTTAGTCATTTCTATTGCATCTTTAAATTAATTGCTTTGACCTTGATCATGCTCTCATATAGACTATGAGGAAGACTTTGAGGCAGATGATGAAGGACCAGTTGAAAATGGTGATGAAGCAGAGGAAAATCTAGCTTCTGCTGCCAATGGGGAAGAAAAAGAAACTGAGACCAGGGATGAAAATTACAAAAATGAAGAGAAAAGCAACTCTGACAGCGATGACACCAGTATGTCCAGTAAGTTTTACTTTTTCACACTTTTCAGCAACATGTCAAGATTGTTAAACACCTAAAACCTACAGATTAATCGTCGTCTTCTTTCAGAGGTCAAAAGGTCATCATCTGTCTCATCTGGTCGAACATCCAGTTTGTCCAGCATTGACAATGACAACAGTGAAAGAGAAATTGTGGAGGACACCAAAGAAATCTCCACTGCTGATGTTCCAGTGGAGAGCTTACATGCAGAGGAAGTTCTCACCACAGCTGAGACCAAACCGGAGGAGACAGAGGCCACAGAGTCCAGCGATGTTACATTACCTCGAGCTGCAGTGGAAGATTCTGGCACACAGGATAGTCCAGGGGATGGCATGGAGAAGAGCGACCTGGAAATGTCAGAAGACTCAGACAAGAAAGAGGGAACTGAAGATGAGCAATCTGGGGAGCATGCCAAACCTGAAGATAAGCCACAAGAAAATCAACCTGAGAGAGGTGAGTGTCTGCATGAAAACTAGTGCTGTGTGCCTGTCATGATCGAACCTTATGTGTTTATTCATGTTGGCTTTTACAACATCAGAACTGGAGGGTCTTTATTTTTTTTGCTATTTGATTTTCTACTTTCAGCTTTGATTGCTGCACGATAAACAGAGTGTTTAGTTACTTCACACAGCATTTATAATTTAAAGCTTTAGTGTCTTTTGTTGGATGTTAAAATACTTTCTCCTGTCCCAGCTTAATAAGCAGAGACATCTGTTTTGGCACAAAAATGACATGTTTCAGCTTTAATAATAAGCATCTTTTATTACCCTGTTACTACCTGAATTACTTTACTTACCTGTACCTGAGGAGAGCATGATGACATGTTTTTTTGCAAGTACAAGACTTCACTAATTACTCAAGTTCTGATTGTGTTAAAAGCAAGAACATATGTTACGCACTTCTCTGTGTAATTTTCAAGGCCACTGAGAGCGCAGTTTATTTAACTCTAGGTGGTCTTGCAAACATCATTGTATTGATTGGTTTGTGCTATCAAATGTGTTTTTAATTGCATGTTATTTGTTTCCGTAAGCATACTGCTCAGTATAAACCCAACTGTCTTGACTCTTACAATCCAATCAAGGTTTAGACTCATTTTTGAAATATGACAAGTGCATTGCAAAACAATCTATAAAGTGTATTATACATTACATGTTGGATTTGCTAATCTAATTGTGGGGAATAGAGAGCAGTGTTTTCTATTTGTGATTTTGTGTTATGTTTCTGGTTTCAGTGCATGATTCATAAAGTGCATCTAGCCATTTTTGATTTGTTTTCTGTTACACATAATTAAACACACTGTTTGGCTCAATTGGTTGTTGTGTAAAATTCATGTGTATTCTCATCAGATATGGTTATGGATCCTTTTTTGGCAACTGTACAGTGTGAAAACATTAAAGTGATTGTTGGCTGCATGCTGTGTTCCCAGTCAAAGTGTTTGCTGTGCTTGTGGTAATAAACTTTTGAGCAACTGTTTTATTTACACTATTATTTTATGCTTTTTAGATTCAATCAATTCTAAATGTTTTTAATATTAAATGAATTCCACTAATTATGTGACTGTTATTCATTTAGTTAATTCACTTTCAAGATAACATTAACATTTTGTTATGGATGTCATATGTCTCATTCCCTGTGACTATAAACAGCCAAGTCAATGCAGGAGAAGTTGGCTGAGGCCATTTTGAAGCAATCTCAATGTAGTTCAGAGCCAGAGTTTAGTGATACAAGCACAGAGGAAGATGAAGGGGCTTCAGTGAAGACCCTAAAGGATGGCCAAGGTAAAAAAACGTTGTTGTCTTGTTGTCAATTATTTTTTTAAATAGCACTAGTAATGTGTATTTTATAGTGTATTTTTTACACAATAGATTAGTTTCTGCAGTGCTCAAACAAAAATGTTTGTAGAAATGTATAAATCTGAAATGGTTTAATTATAAATGCTCACTTTTACAGTAGCCAAAATGGCTGAAATCACTTTACCTCAACCATCAAAAACACAAGATGATATTCCGGATGAAAGTGGAGCCAACTCACAGGAGGCTGCATATGAGGAAAGGGTGCATGTTGAGATGGGTCAGCTTACAGAAGAGACAAATACACAGGAACCTTATTTCTACACAGAAGAAGAAGTACAAGAAATAGATGAAACTAAGGAAGGAGCGGAAAGTTTAGACATGGAAGAAAAGCAGACTGAGGAACATAGTGAGAGTACAAATGAGGTTGAACAACCAGATAAAAGAGAGGAAGTGATAACTGAAATGGAGGAGACACAGGAGAAAGTTATGGATGATGACAATCCAATTGCAGAGGTACAAGATTCATTAGTAAAAGAACCAGAGATGCATGCTGAAATGCTGGACACTGAGGTTCCAGAGATGGAGGGAGAGGGTTCGGCATCTAAGACAGAGAATGGTACAGAAACAGGTGCAGGTGACACTGAGAGGCAGCGAGACACTGATGACACAGATCAGAACATTGAGAGGAGGAGCGATGGACAGACAGACAGAGATGAAAGAGAAGACCTAGCAGATGAGGCTGGGGATGATAGGTCAGCTGGGGAAATGGTACAGGAGACAGATGGCAAGGTGGATGTTGGGGGTTCTGTTGGTAAGGTGGAAGAGGGAGAAAAATCTAGTGAAGATAAGGTAGAGGAGGAAGCAACAGAAAAGCTAGAGGTTGAGGATAGAATTGAATCTCTGGGAACAGAAGAGGCAATGAAACCTGGGGAAGAAGAAACCCAAGATAGTGAGGAAAAAAATAAGGTTGGCCATGATTTAAATGAAGAAGATAGAGAAAATGAGGACAGTACAGAAAAAGGTAAAGGTAGTGTGAATGATGAACATAATGATGGTGAAGCTGAAGAACTGTCTAGTGAGGCTGGGACTAGACAAAATGATTCAGAGGGTGGTCAAGATGTGAGGACACAGGGTAATGAAATAGAGGATGATGGACTGAATGGTGAAAAGAATGAAACAGAAGATGGAGAACAGGTTAGAAATAAACTTACTGTTGAGGCAGAGGAAGAAGGGCAAGAGAAACCAAACAGTGAGGAGAATATTGGAGGAGAAACCAAAAAAGTGAAAGACGAAACAATGGAAGATGGGGTTCAGAAAGAGGAAGAAGAAGCAAAAGTGGAGGACAAGAAGATAGATGAGATGGCAGAGGGAACAGATAAAAATTGTGTTGAGAATGAGTTAGAAACAGGTGAAAAGTCAGAGAAAGAGGTGACAGATATGAACAAAATTAGTGAGAATACATTAGATACAGGTAATGGGAAAGAAGAGGAAGTTTCTGAAGAAAATACAGCCCAAGAACTAGAATTCAACTTTGAGGTACAAAATGAAGAATCTGTTTCACAGGAAGAACAAAATGAAATTGGTTCAAAGGGGGCACCCAATGATGACATAGAGGCCAGTACCAAGGAAGAAGTAGATGAACCTACTGATGTGAATAATGACCTGCTGGATGGTAACATAGATACTGAAAAAGGAGAAAGACAAGATGTCAGTCTTGAGGAGGTTGAGAAGGTAGAAGAATATCTCCAAGAGGAATTGCAAGAGAAATCAGAGAGTGAGACAACTGGCGATAGGATTCAAGATGTTTTAGATGATAATGAAATGCCAGAAACTGATAAAAATATGAAAGAAATAGAAAAAGATGTTGACCAAGAGCAAGAGACTGAAAACAAGTCAGATACTGAACTTGTTCCCTCAGAAAGAGAGTCTCAATTGGGCAATGAACATGAGGACCAGACCAGTGACAATCAAAAAGCAGACAAACAGGATGACAAAGAAAAGGATGATAAAGAATCGGAAACATCTGCAACAACATTGATAGAAAATGTAACCTCTCAGATAACCCAGGAGATGGTCAATAAGGATACACAAAATGACATCGTCTCGGCAGATGCCACAGCACAAGAACCAAGTGAGTCAGAACTTAAGGGTACTGACACTGAACTGAGAAGTAGAGATGCTCCTGAAGTAATGGATGCTGATCCAGTGGAACCTCAGGAAAAGAAAGGGAATTCTGTAAATAATGATGGTGGTTCATCTGTTTCCCATTCACTGGAATCACAGCCTGTAGAGAAAGTAAAAAAAGGGGTAAAAGGTCCAGTTCTGAGCATTGATTCAGAGGATCTTGCCATTCATTCAACAGCTTTAACTAAAGCGGTTGGGGTGGATCTAGTAAGTAATTGGATTAACATACACCAGGAATCAAGGTATTTTCAGACATTCATCGAGCCGCTTGATGAAGAGGGTCTCATCTTGGAAGAAACTGAGGAGAGGCTAAATGGTGAAGTTTTAAATGCTACAGATACACCAACAAGTACTAATATTGAGGGCCTTGATGAAACTCTCAAGAGTAGAGACGAAACTGCAACTCCTGTAAGGAAAATTCTCAATGAGAATGAGTCTGTAGTTGAAAGCTTGAAAACAGAGACTAAAGTTGAGGCCATAGAAGCAGATGCTCACAGTAATTACTCTAAAGACAGTGTACATACCTCAACTAAAGATGATATAGTCCAGGAGGCTGGATATACTAGAGGTTCCTTGGTCACTACTTGGTCAAGACTGAGTAATGATGAACACCCAAATCAAAAAGACACTTCTGGACAGGAAACTTCAATGCCAGATGATGTCATAAACCTTGAGACATCAGCAACATCTGAAGACAATCAAGAGCAAACACCATCTGAATCTGAACCGCAGGATGTATCTACAGATGTCGACCTGAATGCAAAAGAGTCAGAAAGAAGTAATAAACAAGATATGACTGATGAAACCAAACATTTATTACAAACAGAGGAAGCAAGTAACAAAGAGACCCTGGAAAGTTCAGAATATATCGAGCCTCAGAGTCCGACACTCACAGTAATTACAGACCTCACAATCATCAATCAATCAGAAAACAGGATCCAAGACGACACTGCAAGTGTAGACTTCCATTCTGGACAGTCAGATGGAAGCAAGAACGTGGACGGAAACAGGAAAACAAAAGTAATTGATGGTCTTTTAACACAGACTCTCACCAGCAGAGACACTTTAAGCACTTTCTCATTGGACGACTCAAGGCTTTTTGGGCCCACAGGATATCCCATTTTAACGACTGCTCACACGGAGAACAGTTATTAGTACAATGGTAAATCTTTCAGCTAACCCAGGGGTGTCCAATCCTTCTCCTGTCCTGCCGAGTTTAGGTCCTACCCCAATTAAACATATCTGAACCAGTTAATCAAGGTCTTCAGGATTACTAGAACTTCCAGACAGGTGTGTTTGGGCAAGTTTGAACTAAAATCTGTAAGACATCGGCCTTCCAGGAGCAGGATTGGACACCCCTGCCTTAACTCATATTAATGGCTTTAAAATAATGGCACTTGCTTTTCCTCATCAGAGATCCATAGTGAGTCCTGTGTGCTTGGTAGGGAAGCTATCAACAGCCCACTGAAAATAGACACCGTAGGAGACACGTGGCACAAATAATTTAATTATTCATGATATAGAGCCCTCCATTTGGTCAGGCTGCACTATAGCAGTAGAAACTAAAGGCTGGAATACACAGACTTTTAAAATGTGAACAGATTTTAAAACACTGGGCATCACTTACCGAGTTTGTGATAGTCACTGAGGAAAAACTGAGGATCGTACACTCCCTGACTTTAAAGTTGTTCTGATCACAAAAAAATTTACACAGAAACTTGCAAACTGTTGCTAGGATACGCATGACAAATGAAAACAATATGCGTTCTAAAATCAGCTCAAAATATCAAACATGCTTAATATCCTCCAACTGGATGGAATTATAGACTGAAGCAAAAAAAATCGGAGTCTGTGAACATCATGCACTACACGATTTTCTATGGAATCTGACTACTCAAATCTGCTGACTGGCTCTGACTTTTGGCTACTAGCATCAACTTCTCCAGACTGTAAACAATAATGGGGTGCATTACAGACTTAAGAGAATTTACCTAAAACCTCAATGATTGCACTTTCCTTTGTGTTCCTAATTAGTTTTCAGAACACTTTAATATGCAGATGGAGTGTGATATGAATGACATGAACAACCCTCTCTGATTTTTAGCACTAGTTTAATGGTGTTCTTAGACCTTACACTGGATTAGTTCACATACATTGCCGAACCCTTTCTTTTTCCTTGTCATAATCATGCAGATCATGGGAGTTAAATCAAACCTGAAGTGTTTTGATTCCTCAAGCAAAGCCAAATTGCTCTAAGAGTGCCTGTTTTGTCAGGTGACATCAGTCATGATCCTGTCAAGTTCCTTTTTCACTCGCTGGCTTATTTGTCTAAAAAAAGAAATTAGAATAAAATATTGAAATAGACTATTTGTCCTGATCTACCAGATATTTACTTGAAAACACCAAAAACAATATAAAAAACCTTCTACAACAATAAAAAGTAGTATGCATAATGAATGTAACACTATTCATTCTTACACACACACACACACACAAAAACAACAACAACAACAACAACACATAATGGCTGAAAAACACATCCAAATAGAGTTTTATGTGTCTTTACACTAAATGGATCTACTTATGGTGCGTTCACCTTAATAATCGTAATTTTTTTTATTATTATTATTATTGTTATAATTATCGTAGTTGACTATCCTGATATTGTACTCGGAGCTGTTCACGCCCTCTGACTCAGAATTATTTGTTTCAATGACAACATTCTTGTTTCCCAAATGACTTATTGTGAGGTTGGAAGAAGCCAGAGCTCTTTAAACATTATAACTTTGACAACAATGTGAACAGTGTTTGAAATTCGAAAGCTCATAATTATGGTAATTTGGATATGTCACGTATGCAAGTGTGTTTGTGTGCGAAGTTCTTCAAAGAGTTTCTGCTTCTAGTTGCTGTCCTCAAAACTTCCATTGCTGCTGCATGAATGGAAACGCATGGTGCTCATGGGATCTGACACATACCCTGCGGGAACAGCAAGGAAAACAGTAACTGACACGCACTTTAATACAACCACCCACTTGTTGCACCATATGCTTACACGCACACAGTGCTCTCATGTTTGGGAAAATGTCATGTTAACTTCAAACCAAATTTGGATTATGGATTATATCAACATGATTGTTGCCATATTTTATGTCAATTAAACTGAAAAACAATGTTGCCCCCCCGTTAAGCTGTTACATAAACGGATGAATCACACGTTTGCTAATAATTTCCAGTTGGACACAAACCATTTCTGTCAATGGGTGGGAACTGCATGTTCCTCCTCAGCTCATCCAGGGACAAGCCCTGTGAAGACCTCCGACCAGAGCTGTCAAAATAAAAGAGAGGATTGAATCAACAATGCAATTAGTATTGGTTTACACTAAAGACCACAGAACAAGAACGATTCTTCTGCAATATGAAATTTTAATGATGTTAAATAGGATACACTTCTGTTGCTTTGTTGTTGTCATATCAGCTCAATGAGGCCTTGCTGGATTTGTCCTGCTCAGATGATCCTCTATTGAATTTGTTTTCTATTTAGTTATTCACAGTGTCACTTTAGCCTGATTTATTGCTCATACCACCAAACTGCGTACAATGCTAGTTTAGGTTACAGAAAACATCATATTGCAATGATTATAACTATCTAAGACTCCAAAGTACGAGTCCCTTAATTTTTTACTTTTATGTTGACAGTTACCAGGTTCCTCCACACACACGCATTCATCATCACCCATAAAGAACTAAGAGGTGACCACCAGCAAAGGTTCTCAGTGTGAATGTCATGCAAGTTTCATTGCAGTCTCTCTTTTGTTTTCATGCCTCGGTTTCCAAGCAACAGCACTTCAGACTGTACAGAAGTGTTGTGTTTGGACTGCATGGCACTAACCAAACAAAAGAGCAAGGGGACCTGACTCCTCCATTAAAACATGAGTATGACGTATTAGCTTCTTTTTAAATTCATATTTGTTTTCAAACTAATGTAGTTTGGAAATAAGTTGGTTGGGGGCTCTTCCTAGCAAATACAACTCATAGTCACCAACAAAATTATAGTCTCATTCTTGGATGTTGCGTGATAGATTTATGTTTGTGTGTACTTTTGGGTCCAAAATGCATAGGCACGGGCATTGAGGGCGTATTCCAGCTCAAAGCGCGAGCGAAGGGCAGCTACGTGACTTCGTCCAGGGCTGCCACGTGCTACCAAGCAGTCCGTGGAGGACGAGGGTGAAAGAGAACCACTGCTGTTACTGGAGGCTGGCGACATAAGCTGGACACACATAAAAATATGAAGTAATGGACCAATAGAATAAAATGTATAGTAGATATATAATTTATGTGCATATAACCTACCTCCACGTTACACAGGCATTCCTCTAGTTTGGCAACCACTTCCGAAAACTCAGGTCTTTCCTGTCAGAGAGAGTCAAAAACAGGGTATTTTCATCAGAGAGGTTTGGTTAAAGTAGAGGAAATAATCACTGGCTCCAATCAGCCGCTACTCTGAAGAGGACTCTCTGATCACTGCCCAAGCATCATTTAGAGTGAAGGACTTCAAAAGACCAGAACACAGTACTTCATCAGAGAAGAGACAAAAAAAAAAAAAACACAAAGTTTGATTACAAAGACCATATATACACCTTTGAAATGATAAATCTATATATTTAGCAAGCATATATTTCATTCATTAAAAGTGAAATGCTACAATGAAATGCTGTTCTTTTGTGTTTTCTAAAAAGAATCCTAATAAATGTACATAAACGTTTCCATAAAGATATTAAGCAGCACAACTGTTTTCAACGATAAGAAATTTTTTCTTGAGCATCAAATCAGCATATCAGAATGATTTCTGAAGGATCATTCGACATTGAAGACTGGCATATAATGGCTGCTAAAATTACAGGAATAAACTACATTATCTAAAAAATATGTAATGTATTTAAATATAAAGCAGTTATTTGAAACTGAAAATTATCACTGAATACAGTGTTTCACTATGTTATTCATCTCTTTTACTAAATGAATGCACTCTAGAAGCTGTTAGCATACTGGCTCTTTTAATGTGTTTCTCAGCAAAAGCTTTGTGTTCTAGAGAATAGTGTCAAGCTGCACTTGGTACCAGGGCACATTCCTAACAAGCACGCTTGACACAGTTTCAGCCCCGCACCTGAGGGACCAGCGCTGAGAACATTACAAAGGCGCTGTACATGAGAAAACACCTGGCATAGGTTTGTTGTAGAGAGACACGGTAGGCTATCAACTGGATGCTCATCAACAAAAATACAAATTGTCCTGAGCTACAGAGATAAGGCATTCTGGGTAATCTGGCTGATTATCAGTGGCACAGAGAAGTAGTTCCAAAAAGAATGCTTTCTCTCCCCTCTTTACCTAGAAAGCAATAAACTAAATGTTACGGTATATTAACTAAATGTTATAAACAGTGAAAAAGTAACTAATTTATTTTCAGTCCTTTTTTAAAAACAATTTTACATGAATTTAAAGTAAATGTGCATATCTCTAGATAAACTTACTGTATGTGACTTATTTTCGGAGCATGTTTTTGGCTAGATGTGGGTCACTCACCTCTGGACAAACATTCCAGCCTCTCATCAGCAGCGCTGAGATGGGTTTGGGAATCGAGTATCCAACAGGAGGGCGGACATGATGATATGCCATATCTGCAGCAGCTGCAGCTGTAAAGAGTTCACAGAGCTGAGATTGAGACCTTGTTCATTCAAATGTATATATTATTATTATATGAATACACTTATGCACAATAATTTCATTTATTTTTAATATTTATATTAATCTGTTTTAATATTTTTTAATGGAACAGTTCACCCAGAAAACTAAAATTTACTCACCCTCAGGCTATCCAATATGTAAATTAGTTTATTTCTTCATCAGAACAGATTTGGAGAAATTTTGCATTACATCAACACTGCTGACCAGTGGATCCTCTGCAGTGAATGGGTGCCGTCAGAATAAGAGTCCAAACAGCTGATAAAAGCGTCACAATAATCCACCTGACTAAAGTCCATTAAAATCTTATGAAGTGAAAACCTGAATGTTCGTAATAAACAAATCCATCATTAAGGTGATTTAACTAAACCGTCCCTTCTGGTCAAAATACGAGTCTATAATCTAGTCACGCTTCAGTGAACACCAGTTGAAGCAAAGGTTTCGAGTTAAAAAACGTCTCAATGCTAAATTTGTTTATTGTGAACGTCCAGCTTTTAGATACACAAAAAGTGAATTAATGGACTAGAGCGGTGTGGATTATTGTGATGTTTTTGTCAGCTGTCTGTACTCTTATTCTGACGGCACCCATTCACTGCAGAGGATCCACTGGTGAGCAAGTGATGTAATGCTTTCTCCAACTCTGTTTGAATCTCAAAACAAACTCATCTATATCTTGGATGGCCTGAGGGTGAATAAATGTTATTTTAGGTGAACTATTGCTTTAAAAATTTTTAATTATTTTATAATGAATATTTTGTTAATCAACTCGAAAATAAAGATGAAAAACTCATAAAATGTCCCAAATACGGAGAAAATTAAACCTTATAACCCAGTCTAAAAGGCAGTGAGGGTATTGCAGTACAGTGCCTGGTTTGAGATGTGCGAATGGAATCTCCCCCGTGAGTAGCTCCCACAGGCAGAGAGCATAGCTGAACATGTCTGCTTTCACCGTATAGCGTGTACACTGGGTAAACACCTCAGGGGCCATCCAACGCAGGTTCTGCACAGCATTATGAGAGAAAAATGACAAACACAAAACAATGTGTGACTTACAAAACGCCTACTAACCCCAAAGGACAGGCACACATACTCCCCCAAAGACACAAATTGATGTATTAAACATGATGTACAAGAAAGCCAAAACCACAGTGTAAGCAGTATTAAAACTGCCAGCATGTGCTGAGGATTATTAATGCAAAAGACAGAATTAATCAAGAACACAGAGTGCATTTACCCCAGGTTGTTTAGTCATATTATCCTCATCCACAGACAACAGGAAGCGAGATTCTGCAGAATAATACAGAAGCATTTTCATTACATAAATTGTGGCGATCAAAAGTGACTTTTACGAACTGAATAGTTTTTTTCATAACAAATTGTATTATCAGCACAATTGGGTGAAAAGTCTATCTGAAACATGAATTTCATGTCTTAATATGTTGTTTGTCCCACTTTTGCTTTTAATGATCACAGCACTGAAGCTGTTGATTGACATCAGCAAGGTTCGCAATGATCCAAAGAGCATCTTGAAGCATAAAGCTTTCAGCTTTTTTCCCCAGATATAACTGTTTTTTCTCTAACAAAATAAAGCAGGAAAGAGTGAGGTAAGAATTGGATTCAGGTGCCTAGTGTGTCTGTTGCACATTTTACCTCCAAAATCAGCCACCACAGCGTGTCCATCTTCATAGAGTAGAATATTATGACTGAAAAGATATCATTCGTTGAAATAGAGCTGAGAATACTGCATTTCATCAGTGCTGCCAGTCTTGACAGTCTAAAAATATACTGATTATCATGTAATAGGATGGTTTAAACAAATGGACAGAGAAACACCATGATTATTGAACGAAGCGTGTTATGATGATGGTGACTAACCTGTTGAGGTCTCTGTGAATGATTGGTTGGGTCAGATTGTGCAGATACTCCATGCCCTTGGCCACATCAATGGCAATGATGAGCTTGGACTGCAGATCGATGATTCTGGATGTAAAAACATTAAGTGAACGCCTCCTCCTCACCACTGATCAATGCACAAACCCATCATCAAACAGATCAATGAGATGATGATCACCTGAAACTGCATACAGAACACTAAGTGGAAATCAAACACTTAATGGTATTGATCCAGGTCTTATAAACAGATCCTAGATTGCTTCAGATTTCTTCCTCTTATAGTTACATTCTAGCCAGGACATCTCTTAACATTTTTAAAAATGACCCTATTCATGACCTTAACGTTGAGTTCCACCAATTAGAAAAGTTGCTGTTACTATGGAAATGGGAATTGACCACCCACTTTAATAAAACATTACATTGATTACAAGTTATGTAATCAAATCTCCTCCCACACTCTCAATCCACACGGTAGGACTGCATTATATACACATAATGATTTTTATAAATGATAATTTATGGGGTTGGTAAGATTTCTTTATGTTTTTGAAAGAAGTAACTTATGTTCACCAAGGCTGCAACTGATGTGATCAAAAATAGTAATGTAGTGAAATATAACAATTAAAAATGTATATATTTAAATATATATATTTTAAAATGCAGTTTATTTCTGTGATGGTAAATCTTCAGTGACACATGATCATTCAGAAATCATTCTAATATGCTCATTTGGTTCTTATCATCAATGTTGAAAACAGTTGTGCTGCTTAATATTTTTGTGAAAACCTAATTTTTTTTAAGACTGCTTGATGAATTCATTAAAAAAAACAGCATTTTTCGGAAATAGAAATCTTTCGTAACATTATAAATGAAAAATTATTCAAATTTCTCTTGAACAGCAGTGTATCCATACATACACATAGAATTATAAAATCACCTCTTCTGCTCGTGCAACAGTGAGAAGAGTGATCCTCCAGACACATATTGGGTTACTATGGCAAACTGACTGGGGTCGTTCAAACAAGCCCCCACGAACTGGATCACACAAGGGTGGTTGAGACGACACAGGATGGACACCTCCCGACAGAACATATCTGTATCTGACTTTGAGCAGTACGTGTTTGCACGGTACCTGTGGAAAAGTACAAAGGTCATGGCAGTTTGCTTTGTATACATGATGTGGACAATCAGGGAAAACAAGAAAAAAAGCTCTTACCGTTTAATAGCAACTATTTTATTGCGGCACCTTCCTTTGTAGACCTTTCCAAAGGAGCCTATGGTTGCAGTGCTTTAGTGGATTTAATGGGGACTCGGGGCGAGCTAATATTCATCATTAAACTGACATACCTGATCCAATAATCTCATTAAACTCCAGTTCAGAAAGTTGAAGATGGAAGTTTGATGGAAGACTTGCTCTCAGGAGAAGGACATCTGCCTTCTCTAAGGAGAAAAGAGGGTAAATAGGAGTATGTTTGATGCCTTCACATCAATCATTGCATGAAACTCTAATCATGTTTCATTCAGCTTATGTTTTTGACATTTGCCCATGAGTCACAAAAGATGGTTTATGAACTTTACCCATTCAAACTTAATGGCTTAAACTATAGAAATTATGCAGTGGGAGGATGTTTGATGACAGTTTCTGACTCACTGCCTCTCAGAAGTTTTTGGTGACTGTGGATAGCAGTATTTCAGGACATAAAAAGAGTATCATAGCAACAGTGATTCATGGAGTCAGCTAACTGTGTGTATGTGTGTGTGTTTTACCTTTAGTCATACTTTTGATCTTTCCCAGGGGAGAAGGAACAGAAACATAAGATCCATCTGGAATACACAAAACAACAAAATAAACTTTACCAAGAATTCACAATAGCAACCGATTTGTCCAACCAGCTCATACACAGTACAAATCTGTGAGGCTACATGTGGAGAGTGTGTCAGAGTGTGTCATACCCCCTCCTGGTTGAGAGTATTCATTGCAGGGTGAATCATCCTGAGGTCGCTTGTAGTGTTTTAGCAGAGTAACAATGGCATCATGGCCTAAAATTAACATCCACACATGATCATAACACGTATATAGTAAAATGTATATTTGTCAGTCTAATATTTTCAGTCATGTTTAACTTTTATATTCCTTTTTTCTGTCATTTTAGACATTAACTGACATATATATATATATATATATATATATATATATATATATATATATATATATATATATATGTGTGTGTGTGTGTGTGTGTGTGTGTGTGTGTGTGTGTGTGTTAAATAGATGAGAGAGATAACCTTTATAGATCTATAGATATATACTGTAAGATAACCTTTCTCATAGGCCCACATTAAGCATGTCTGTTCATCCTTTTCCCCGCTGGAGCGGCTGGGGTCACAAGCCACCAGATTCATATCTGCTCCGTTGTCCAAAAGAAACTGAACCAGTCGGATGTGTCCATGGAAACAGGCACTATGCAGACCTGTTGTTTCAAAAATCAACCAGACTATCATCATAAATCATATAACGTCTGTCTTAGAACATTGAAATGTCAAGTTACAGATGATTTGAGCAGAAATTTCATTTTTGATGTAAACCAGATTACTGCTGTCATCATACCTGTGTGTCCATCTCGCCCCTGCTGGTTGATGCTCACAGCATTCTGACTGAGCAGATACTTGACCATTTCCAGGTTCTTGCCGTAGGTGCAGGCACTACAGGATACAATTAAAGCTTAATTTAGTGCATAACAATAGGATCAAATCTTAACCCCAATCTGTCATTGGAGGAATACAGATTTCTATTTATGTCCATACATTAATATAAATGTAACAAACGGAAGTGGTGAGGAGGTACGTTACCTGTGAAAAGCTGTCTCACTGAAGATGTTCTCCTTGGACAGACTCTCTGCGCCAGACAACTGAATAATCTCTTGCACCACTTCAGACTTTCCATTGTAGCAAGCTCTGAGGGATAATATGAGACTCAAATCACAATCACTATTACCACTCTCCAGATTCCAGATCATTTAGTTCCACATTAGTGATTTGCTGAGTTTAACTGCCACCTTGTGTTGAGTGTGATTAACTTCTCAGGTGAACTCACAGGTGGAGAGGTGTGTCACCGTAGATGTTGACAGAGTGCGGCTGTATGGCAAAGGTGCCTTGCAGAAGGAAACGGACAACCTCTTGGTGTCCAAATCGAGAGCAGAAATGAAGGGGAACATGGTCCTCATTGTCTTGTGCATTGACTGAACAGGAGAGATTTAGGAGAGCTTTAAAAGAATAGTTCACCCAAAAATGTAAACTTGCTGAAAATGTACTTACCCTCAGGCCATCAAAGATGTAGATAAGAACAGATTTAGTTTTTTTTTAAAGAAATGTATAAATACTCTCAATAGAGAACTTATATTTAAACTAGAAGCAATGGTTTAAAGTTAAAAACATCAATATTATGGATTTGTTTATTACAAACATGCAGTTTTTCACAAGAAATTAACTGACTGGCTGGAGTTGTGTGGATTACTGTGATGTTTTTAGCAGCTGTTTGGACTCATTCTGATCGCACCCATTCACTGCAGAGGATCCATTGGTGAGCATGTGATGTAATGCCAAATTTGTCCAAATCTGTTCAGATTAAAAAAACACACTACATCTTGGATGGCCTGAGGATGCATATATCCACAGCAAATTTTCATTTTTGGATGAACTATTCCTATAAAGTAATATAATCAACGTTCACAATCAAGTAAATCTCAACTAAATGATTCAGTAAAACTCTCACCGTCAGTTTTGCTGCCGTCACCCATCAGCAGTTTGACAATGCCCAGATAGCCTTTAGCTGCAGCCAGGTGAAGTGGTCTGTCCCCCACCTCTCCACTTGCATTGACATCAGCCTCAAACTTCATCAGGAGCTTGCAAACCTGTTCCACAAAAAAAAAAGAAGAAGCTGTTATGAAGTCCTGGATATATATGATATGAAGTGAAGACTGACCTGCTCATGGCCAAAGTAAGCTGCAATGTGTAGAGGGGTGAAGAACACTGCATCTTGAATGTTAACATATGCCCCGTGTTGCAAGAGAATATCAACAACCTTGAAGAAAAGTAGGGGAATCCTATTGAATATGTCTTTCAAATGTGCTCATATGAAGTCCATCACAATTTCTGAATGACCTGGTTGAAACAGTTTATCTCAGGTCCAACACACACCTCAAGATGGGCGGCCACAGTAGCTGTATGTAGTGCCGTGAGGGCTCCGTACCCCACCTGCTGGATATCTGCTCCACCATGCAGCAGCGCAGTGACCAGTTCAGCATTACCCTACATCACAGAAACAAAATGAGCCACTTATCACATACATTTTGTTGTTTAAACATTTTTATCTTGATTAATTTATAGACCACAGTATTTTGGATTATTAACCCTTGACTGACCTTGAATGCAGCCAGGTGCAGTGCAGTGAATCCATTCCGGGTAAGTCTGGATGGACGCAGACCTCTCAGCATGAGGGTCCTGATGTGAGCTTTATTCCCTGGTAGCAAAAAAAAAAAGGAAATCAGCTTGAATTAAATTAAAGTACCATAACAACTGATGGTAATGAATCAAGCAAATCAACAGTGTGAAATTTGCTCCTACAAAGTAAGGTAAATATATTTACAAATTGATATGATAATTCAACATAAGTACATAGGAATAGGTCATTACCATATCACTGCATTATAGTCAATAACATTTAACATTAGCTCTACCTCCACATATGCAGCAGAGATGCAGCAGGGACAGTCCACCCTCTGTACGATAATTCAGATTCACTTTATTGAATGCTTCGTCTGAGCTGCAGAAGACAACATAAAACAGATTTCCACATTCACTCTTTCCTGCAGTGTTATTAACACAGAAGTCTCCACCTTAAGCCACATTTGTAAACACCAATAACAGTACACTGCAAAAGAGGCTAACAAAACGCTTAGTTTCAATCGGTCTCACCTGAAGACATGCTTGAGTTCCTTGAACTCCTCCTCTTTAATTTTCAAGTCTTCCTCCAGTCTCTCAATTATAACAGCATATGACTCACTTACTTTCTTTTTCCACTCATCTAAAGCAAACCGACATTGAATCAACACGACAATGTGGACACAAACAATCCAATTTCACATAGAGAAAAATCATTACTCACTGTGAATAAATACTGTATATATGTCAACAAGGATTGAAAGACTGAAAATACTCAAGTCTTAATCTATTTATATCAACATCAACTGAAACAATGAACCGAATGAATCAAACAGCCAAATGAAGAAGCTTAATGTTTACCTGTACATGTTTGAGTGGGTCTTGATTTATAATTCCCCATCAGACTGGTTGGTGTAAACTTTTGTACACGGTTAGCTAGAGGGAAAGTCTCATGCAGTGGTAACACAATGCTTTGGCACAATAGGGAACCGTCCGATAAGGGATCACAGCCACTGCTAAAAATACATCAGCCTCAGTGTGGAACATGTGACAACAATGACAGCTGACCTCTCTGAGGATCTGTACCTATTATAGGGTAAAGCTACAGTTGATTTCTCTCTTCAGACAACAGCTGCATCAAGACTAAACTGTATGTCTCTATCTTTTTAGCCCTGAGAATGTCTTCATACGGTTTCTTCCTAAATTTCAACATTTCCCCTAGGTTCTTGTTCTGCAGAGTTTCCTGTAAAGAGGTTAGTGTGGGATTTTTAGTAGTGTGAAATTGGTTCCACTATCCAGTGCCTTCAGTCCAACACAATCCTCCAGATTAACCTCAAACAAGCTCAATGCCTTAACATGAGCAGGACTGGATACACTTTTCTTTAGATAATCTTGAACACCAAAAACTACAGTAACAAAACCTGTTTTTCCATCCAGGTTTACAGCCAAAGAGTCTATGGAGGTGTCACTTGGCAATGACAGATCCGTAGAGAGAACCAACAGAGAGAGAGGAGTGAAACCTGACTTATCAAACACCAGATTCTCTATGGCAGGAACACTGTAGAGCTCAATATCATCAGCACAGGTAACCAGCATTCCTGGCTTCATGTGTGAGAGGAAATCCACATAGATTGCAAGTATGACCACCAGCATTTGATATATAAGGTTTCCCAGGGGCAAAGTTATTTCAAAGAATGATTTCTGAAGGATGGTGTGACACTGAAGACTGGAGTAATGATGAAAACTGATCTTTGACAACACAGGAATAAATTACATATACATTACATTCTAAAATACATCCAAACAAAAAAAGGATTATTTTGAAATCAAATAAATGCAGTCTTGGTAAGCATAAGAGATTTCTTAAAAAAAAACATGTAAAAATCTTACCGACCCCAAACTTTAGAATGGCACATTAAGGCTAATTAACAATCAACCAAATGCACGAAAGAGGTTTGATGAATTAAATAGATTAAAATAGTACCTGCATTAATAAGGATGACTTTGAATCCTGACAGTGACTTTGCATATTTACCATGTAGACACTGTAGTGAATATAAAGTGGATCCACCATTACCTGTATGGTCAGATGAAGAAACAGTTCTTAAAAACGTACAGGAAATAGTTTTTAAAACATATTTTTTACATATATATCTCACCAATCTTGCATCCTGTAGGATCTGCAAGCATGTGATAACTGATGCCAAGAGGCAGTTCCTCTCCAGTTTTTCAGTGATCTGAATTCCATAAGCAGACTTCTGGTCCTCATCCACTGAGTAATGATCACAAGATCCCAGAATTTATCAGACTGAACTTCTCTACATGTGGATGGAAAATTAATAACCGTTTCTCTTGTAATAATTAGAAACCCTCATGAGCAACAAACAATGTCAGTGAATATTCTCAGCAACAAAAAAGTGCCACAATATTCCCATGCTATATGAGAAAATCACTCAGCAGCAATCTCATATCATCACTTTACAAAAGTCAATACAAGTCAAACAGCTGTATCTTTAAAGATTTAAACATTACCTCTAATTTGTTTGAATTTTTCATATTTCTCCTTTATGCAGATGGATGTTTACATTCTCTGCCACTATGAGAACCAGCAGGTCCTGTATCTGTCTATATCACTACAAGAAAATCGGACTTTTATTCAACGACAAATATGAATCAGCAAATGACATCATGTGCGGAACTATGTGCGACAATGATCAGTTATTTGCTTTTACCATTAGATTATAGGATCGAAGATCTGACGGAATGTACTCACTTGGTGAAGTTAGATCTGAAAGGAAATCAGATAATTGCTTCCCTGATTATTTAAGGAGAACAAATCACTAACAATCATCTCTCTGCTCAGATTGTTCAGCTCCCTGATGCTTCATGTTGGTGTCATCTGAAAGAACTGAAAATTCTATACACGACAACAACACGTCAACCTGGAACACTATTAAAGGTCTGTCTGGCTGTTTAAACCTGACTGCTTTAACTCTCTATGACACCCCGCTCAGTTTAAAGAAGAGCTACAGACACTGTATGGTTAACAAACACATGGTCACTGAAGACTTTGGACAACTTTGTTATCTCTGATGAGAAAATCATACAAAACTTGTCTCTTCCCTTTCGATTCAAATCCTTAAATTAACACTTTTGTGTACCATCTACAAAGTTGGTTAGTGTTCATTACTTATCCTGATCTTCTTTGTTTGTTGTGTTTACTATCATGTCTAAGTGCAAAAAAAAAAAAAACCTTATTTGATGTTAATCTTCAGCATTCATTGAAGACTGAGATGAAAGTGACGTATAAAATAATCTCTAAAATAAACAGGATTCAGGCCTTTTATTCCCCTACACTTATTATACAGTACTGGATTCGAGACCATTTAAGTAGAAGAAATCTTCTGTAAATATGCTGCATTTTTTAATATCTTGATATTTGCTATGCAACGTCTTTATATTCTTATTTTGTTCACAATAAAGTACAAAATAATTATGAATATATTATTTGGGATTTTTGTTCAGTGGATTGAGAAACTGGTTTTCAGAGGAATTTTACATTGTCAGGCTTTGCAGTACTGTGATGATCGCGACTCAGTGAAACACAGGGAGAGAGAGATCCAAGTGCAGTTATGTTTTTATTAGGGTAATCCAAAACGTAATCCAAAACAAGCCAGGGTCAAAACCAGAAAACAGTCCAAACAAACAAACAAACAAAGAAGGAACAGGAACTCGGGAGACGAGAAGACTGGGTATGACATGAAACGGAAGGTAAGGACTCCATGAAGACAAACAGGAAAAGACGGGTAAATATAGGGGGGCTAATGACTAATAAGTAAAGACACCTGGTGCAATTAACAGGAGTGCAATTACTGTGATGAAGGGACAAGGCTAGTGGGAATTGTAGTGCCTACGGTGAAGTGCCTAAGGGGAAGTGAGCCCACTAGTGGACACCCAGGGAAACAGAGACTAGACAGCGTGACAAGTACAAAGAAACAGATAGAATCTGGGAAACCATTCATTTCCATGCCTTTGAGGACAGAAAATGACCAGGTACAATCCCAGTCTCAGAATACCATGAAAGAGGACACAGATGACCACCCAGAACAAGTGTGTACTATATTTGACTGATGTGAAAGTGAAGTGATGTGTGCACACACAGCAGTGAACACACACAATACTTAACTATTACTACACAATATTTAGTTAATGTTTTGATCAACATTATTATGTCAACGAAACTCATCTAAAAAGTTTAGTTAAATTAATACGATTCTTTTATTTTTTTACTTGCAACAATGCATTTGTGGTTACAGGTGCAATGAATGGTGTATCTTAATGTAAACTCTTTTTATTAGTTATGCATTTGTCACTTCTACACGGGTTTTACAGGATGCTGCAAATGTTAAATCAGTTGACAATCAACAAGACCTGAAAGCACCACGCAACACCCCTCACTGGAGTCTGAAATCTGAAGCCCATTTTCAAATTTAGTAGGTACAAAAGAAGTTTTAGCTATAGTAAATCTCTAAGAGAGTGATTTGATTCACTGAATGCTTCTGTTTTGCGTGTCTAGATATCATTGTGACTGTTGGTCCCTGTAATGAAGAAACTGAAGAAGGAACCTTTCATGTTTTAGGACTAAAAGCTTTGGTCCACCAGAGTGAGCCACTGAGTGACATGTTGTGGTCTTGTAAAGTGAGGCCCTCAGCCATTTTCACACTCTTAGTCACCTGTTATTACTTCAGGGCAATGTCTGATTGGTTGTTGCCATGACAAAATCAGCCTCACCTCCTTAAAATTGAAAGAGCTCACCAAGCATTTGAGAAAGCCAGAGACATTGCAGAGAAGGTAACTGAGCGTCACATTGACCGTGAAGTAGCCAATGGTCATCGAGACATCTTTAGACAGGCTCGCAGAACAGAAGTGCATCTGCAGCAGGAACAGGAAAGGGTGGATAAGGAAAAAACTCTCTTTCTACAAAGAGCCAAGCTGGAGCAGGACATCCATCATGCGCGTCACAAACATGCCAAGTTTTTGGAAGAGAAGAGGATGAGGATCCAGGAGCAAGAGATGGTTTGCAGTTTCAGCCAATAGCACGACACTCTAGCGAGGGCAGTGCTCAGATACAACACATGGAAACATGTAACCAGCAATAAATGCATGATTGTTTTTGATTTAACTCTCAGTTTAATATGACATTTACATATTGGTTAGTTAGAGAATCCTTCGTGTACAGTAGCTTTAAAAGCAGATTTACTGCATTGTTGTACAGAATAGTATAATATAATGAATTACTTACTAGAAGATGTATGCAAAAATTATATTTTCAAAGTCCAAAATACTCCCCTAATACACATCCACCCCAGTCTGTCATGCACAAGTATTAAGGAACTAGTATTAAGCCACCAACTTCACATAACAAAATAATTCCACATTAACTGGGTCATTATTACACTCTTTAAATAAGCACTTAAGAAAGATTAACTGAATGGCGTGTTTTAACAGGAGAATTGATTCAAATCATTGCAGTGCAATATATATATATATATATATATATATATATATATATATATATATATATATATATATATATTTATATATACACACCTTCTCATTCAAAGAGTTTTCTTTATTTTATGAAAATTGTAGATTCACACTGAAGGCATCAAAACTATGAATTAACACATGTGGAATTATATATGGAATTGTATACATAACAAAAATTTCTTTGATTACTGCTTTGCACACTCTTGACATTCTCTTGATGAGCTTCAAGAGGTAGTCACCTGAAATGGTCTTCCAACAGGAGTTGCCCGAGAGATGCTTAGCACTTGTTGGCCCTTTTGCCTTCTGTCTGCGGTCCAGCTCACCCCTAAACCATCTCGATTGGGTTCAGGTCCGGTGACTGTGGAGGCCAGGTCATCTGGCGCAGCACCCCATCACTCTCCTTCTTGGTCAAATAGCCCTTGATGCCTTCAGTGTGACTCTACAATTTTCATAGTCATGAAAATAAAGAAAACTCTTTGAATGAGAAGGTGTGTCCAAACTTTTGATCTGTACTGTATATATATATATATATATATATATATATACAGTACAGATCAAAAGTTTTAGTTTATCAAAACAGTCTTAGTATAACAGGAGGATTTTTTAAATGCCAAGGCAAATTTAGCTTGACAATAAATAGAGATTAACTACACTAAATTTCTGCATGTAACAGTATTTATTTCAAAAAGTCCTGTTCTGCGAATCAGCAGTTAAGAAAGAAATTCAATGCATTGTTCTGGCCTGACATGAAAATGTAGACTTTAACATTCGTCACTAACTAATCTAACACTAATAAACACTAACTAATCTATGCAAACATGATTGCGTATGTCCCAGGAAGGACCACATATCGACCTTGCCACCTGTTTGAAGTTTATTCATTTTATTTTGTACTTTGAGTCATTGAGAACGACAACAGTGCAATATGCTAGCTTCTGGAAGTGGCATCTGAATTATTATCTTTTTAAAATTATAACATTAATATTCATCAAGGCTACATAAAACAGGTCTCTATATATTTATATATTACATATGGAGTTTAAAAAAATAAATAAAAAAACTGCCCTGATAACAATACAAATGCCCTTTTTCTAAATTCAAAAAAGTATAAAACTGTCACTGGGGCAATATACCTTCAAAATTGACTAATATGTACACTTTACGTACTAATATGTACCGGTCATTTTGAAGTACTGGTATTTACATTTAAGGTACTAATATGTACCATTTAGAGGTAAATATGGTAGAAAGCTGTACCTTTTAGCTTTTGTATCTTCTGCTACCAGTGACAGGTTTGTGCCTTTATTTTCTGAGATGGAAGAGTTTTACATATCTAAAATTCACGATCTTTTACACTAAACTCAAATGTGAATATCTGTGTCAACCCTATATATCTTGACCCTAAAAAATTTTTTTAGAAACAAAATAAATTTCTGAAAAACATAGAATGGTGTATTCAGCTTTCTCATAGGATGGAGGTGGGCAGGGAAGCCAGGCTGTCTTCATTCTCCTTCAGGAAAGTGCTACATGAGGCGAAGGTGCAGTAGAAACTGGAGGAAAGCCCAGCGATGTCAGTGGAGATATAGGGCAGCACGCCAGGAGTGGCCTGGTTGTAGTAAGAAATCTGAGAGAAATGCATACATAAGCATGTAAGCCAACACACTTAACCTTCAGTACTTTAACACCTACATGACAGCACAAGGAACCACTCGAAGCAGTTTCTAAACATGAGTTATAAACTAATTTACCACACATTATTTCAGTTAAAGAGATTGCAATGTTTAAAACAATTCTTGAACTTTGACTCATTTGCTCATTCAGTATAAATGTCCATTTGGCTCTCTGTGTATTTATTACCTTAGTGAAAGGGTTTTCCTCCTCCCAGATACTGAACCCAGCACACAGCACCTCTCCTCTGTTGTAGTCTTCAATGGGAGGGTACGCAGGCAGGGTCACAGAACGCAGGGCATTCAAATAAGGGTCTCTAGAAGTGACAAAGATGTAATAACTTGTTATTTTGCCCTTTGGAAAGACACAATATAGAGATTCTGTAGGATTTTAAGGTTTACCCAGAATCACAAGGGCGCCTCCTGGAGACCAGGAGGATGAAGTCCTGGACTTTGCCTCGTTTAGTCACAGAGGGGGTGACAACATGGTAGATGGTGTTGTCTTCATCTGAGTCAGTTATCACTTCACACGCTCTGCATTAAGGCATATTTATTACGGTCAAGTATAATATCAATGTGCTCTACGTTAAATCAAGTTATTTGAAACATGGCTGATAACTTTGATCTGCCAGCCATTGAAGCAAACTCAATTCAATTCAATTTATTCAGTTCAATTTTATTTGTATAACACTTTTTACGATACAAATCGTTGCAAAGCAACTTTACAGAAAATTTATGTTTCTATAATATTTAGAAGTAGCATATCAGTGGTGACTCAGTTTATGTACAAACAACCTGTAAGATATAAATTAAAAAGACACTTGTAAAAGTATCATTTCATTTAAATTTACATTTATAGATTTTAATGAAATTACTTTAATTAAAAAAAAGGTCTGTAAATATTAATAGGACTTTTAAAATGCTTCTGAAAAAAGTCTCATATGTTCACCAAGGTTGCATTTATTTGATAAATTCAGTAAATACAGTTTTCTTTTTAATTGTGATTGTGATGGCAAAACTGAATTTTCAGCAGCCATGCTCAAGAAACATATGACACTTTTCCAGTTATTATCAATGTTGAAAACAGTTTTATAAACTTTTTCATATTTTTGTGGAAATCCTAAAAAAAATGATTGTTAAACATCTGTCAAATTCAAGAATTACTTTTTCATTATTTAAAAGGCATTTGACATACTGGTAGTGGTGGTCCCATGCCTTCCTTTGTCTTTGTCAGACAGTAACAGAAACACCTGCTCAGCTGCCACGGCCACATGAGTCTCCACCTTAAAGCACAACATCTGGTTCTCCTCAAGTGTGTATAAACTCACCTGGGCACAATGTTTCAGCTCATAAATTTCTCTCAAGCTTCTGCATTTCTGACTCAAGTCACCCATGTAATCTCAAAAGGACAAAATGGAAACTTTAAAATTAAGTTAGCCAAGCTTGTCCACCTTATTTTTCTCTGAGGTTAAGACCCAGTTGTTACGGGCAGCCAACATCTTCAGTGCCGAAACATTATTGTAACTGAGGTACATCTGCCAAGACATGGAATATTCACATGATCCAACAAGGCATGTTGCTGAGCAAATTCATGAGATTTATAGCTACTAGAACAGGTTAATATACCTGGTTACTTGGGTCCCAGGGAACCGAGAGAGGAACTTCACTTTGTTTGTAGGATATTATGTACTTCCTGTACATTTACATTTATTCATTTAGCTGACGCTTTTATCCAAAGCGACTTACAATTGCTATATATGTCAGAGGTTGCATGCCTCTGGAGCAACTAGGGGTTAAGTGTCTTGCTCAGGGACACATTGGTGTCTCACAGTGGATTCGAACCCGGGTCTCTCACACCAAAGGCATGTGTCAATTATTGTGTGATCTAGTGTCCCATGCTGCTCTGCTATGCAGGAATTTTTATAGTTGTAAAGTTAACTTGTATATGACATGCTGCCAGAGCTTATAATTAGGCATATGATATAAGAACATGACATAACCTGTTTTCTTTCTGGCTATGGCTTCCTGAAAGCGTCTTTTTCCATCCTAAAGAAGATAGATTTTTTATTTAAATAATAAGATACAGTTTTAAAAGCTCAAGAACTTCAGTCCCAGCATTCATTTTGTTTCACCCTCTTGAACTCTTCTAACCATCTCCATCAACAAGTTAAACTATTCCACCATGTGAGGGATTGCAGGAATTTTACGGCTCAGGCCGTATCCTTGGCAACGTGCATGGCTTCCTGTCATTGTTCAAGACCTCAAAGGTCATGAAGGCGCTGTTGATGTGTCGCAGGGGCTCTCCACCCTGATAGGCCTTTGATAGATGTTTTTTGCAAAGCTGAATTTTCAGCTATTACTCCAGTCTTTAGTGTCATATGATCCTTCAGAAATCATTCTTATATGCTGAATTGGTGCTAAAGAATAATTTTTGTGGAGAATATGATATTATGATTTTTTGACCCCAAATTTTGAATGGTAACTCTATATACAGCCATAGCTGTCCCAGTGGTCCTCAAATTTTTCATGATATACTGTAGATGTACCTTTTCTTAAAAAAGCATTGTTTACGATTGCCTTCAACACAAGCCTGTCTCCAATGTGGGATGGTCCGCGAAAGTGGAACATGTCTATGCTCCGCAGAGTTGGGTGAGCATTACACAAACGACTAAAAGAAAAAGCATATAGAGTATAATGCACCCAAACTTCAATGATTTTCTTGCATATTTATTTAAATATCTTTTTTATCATAAGATTTGACTGTAATAGAATAGTGACTGCACACCTGGCAGAGATGGTGGCTACGTTCTCCAAACAGGCCATGATTTGTCCACCAAATGTGCTGACCTGGTGATTGGCATGAGGCGGGAGCACCAGCTCAACACTTTCTACCCGAGTCCGCTCCGCAGGCGCTGCATCCTGGTAATCCAGACTCTGTCTCACTGACAAACTTATAGAGCACCACTCATCAGAGCTACTGCATATTTTCTAGTCTATTTATTCTACTATTCACTTCAAACCACGTGAGCCTTTGTCAACGGTGATGGTTTGCTGCACACATATATGTATACACTTAAATGAGTGTTGATGGCATGTTTATAAAGAGACACCAAACAAACCGAAAGACACCTTTAATCAGAACTCAGCTTCTGATTCATGACTCATTTCATGTGACAAGTGTTCCTGAGACCTCTCTTCAAAGTCTTGCAAGTAAACAAGCACACCTGGAGAAAGTGAGTGAGCAGTGTCTCGGCTCACCTATCTGAGAGGAACAGCTGCTGAGAAGATCGTTAATTATCTCTGCATGGATCAGTCTCATCCTTTTGCGTTCGGCTGCGAGGCTGTACCCCATCTGCTCCGCCTGCGTGCGTGGAATCACCTGCTTCAGCTGTATCTGTGCAAACCCAAACAAACACTGTGCTGATGAATGTTTGATCTATTTCACAGAAAACTTGTGCCTAAAATTTTTAGTTTGAAGTGATATTTCTTTCCTTTCCTGCTTTGGTTCGTCGGGCCACAAAGGTGGCCAAAGCTTGACAGACCTTCCACTGTCTGTTGCTGAAGAGATCTTCACAGCTCACCAAAATCCCAACCTGAGACAAAAAGTTACATCATTACTCATATTTCATTTAGAAGAAGTTTTATCCAAAGCAGCTTACAAATGAGAAACATTGCAAGCAATTTATCATAAGGGACACCAATATTTGCAATACACGATGCCAAGTTTCCAGTATACCTTTATGCAAAGAAAATATGTTTCCTTGAATATTAACAGTCAATAAATTATTTAATGTATATTGAAAATATACAAAATAATACATTATGTTTAATGTATTCAAATATATTGAATAATTGCTGCTGTCCATATATTGAAAAATATGTAAAAAAAAATTACTTTAATATTGCAATGTATATAATTTGAAAGTCAATAATAAACATGAAAAATATAAATACTAGTTTTCCATATATGTAAATGTATTATTGAATAGATTGCATTATATTTTCTATTATATTCCAGTATATTTTTGTTTCGTAGGGGTAAAGTAGATTAGCTCACAAGCTAGAGCAGACATGAAATTGTGGTTGTGGATTAATCAGTTACCAAAATTCTGCAAGTTAATAATATCAATACATGCTTTATGTCACATTATAAAATAATTTGTGCTCACTAATTTGTAATGCATTTCACTAAATAGTAGTAGATTGTAGTTAGTTCCCACAAACCTCCATGCTGGATGTGAAGGCTCTGTTGACTTTGGCTGTAATGTTAACAACCTGTCCGACCCTGAAGAAACAACACCACATTTTTATAATGAACAAAAACTTTTTGTTTCAATTTGAAATAACTAGTTCCTGTAAATTTTGTTACCCTATGGTGGTTTCAAATTGAATGTCATCCACTGAGGCTGTGATGCAGGAGCAGCCAGCATGTCTTTCAGCTGGAAACAAGTCAGCAAATATTGATAAGTAATAAATGTTTACACCCATAGTATTTAAGCAAGTACATCTGAAAAGCAAACACGTAAGTATGTAATCATGAAGGAAGAAAAATGTTCCCCGCTACAGTACGAAGTGAAAAACAAACGGGCCTGCGCAGCTTGTTTTGAGCAACATTGAGGGAAGCATGTAAAGCTGTTACCAACCACCATCTGTGCTCTTCACAGAGCTACAAAAGTTTAGCCACATTCTCTGGTGAAATGCTTTTGCCTTTCATCAGTTAAATACGATTAACAATCATTCCAACTATTAAACTTTCTCACTAGCCCGTTACTCTGTTTATTCACAGTAAGAGGATGGAAATCACAGCCCAAACTGCACAGACTGCTCCATCTGTGATGTCTAATGACACTTAGTACAAGCATATGGTATGGAGGTGTTTCCATGAATATTGAAGGTGACAGCAATGATTCAGAGTGAAAGTAAATCAACTTGAAAGATTATTCTATAGTGTAAGCTTAACTTGAAATATTTTTACTGGATCATTGGCATGGATAATTTGAGAATAAATAAATAAATAAATAAATAAATGTTTGTTTCATTCAAAACAGACCAGACAGGCAGGCGGTGGAGTCAGTCCACTTTAGGAGCTGCCCAGCACTGAGTTCTCCACAAGTAGTTTGCATGGCAGGGAAGGACTATCTGGCTCATCTTTACTTCAGTTGGGTTCCTGTACATCTCTTCATTCTCCAGAATAAAGATGCAGGGCTCTTCCAGCAGCACATGATCCCGGCTCATTCACCATGACTAGGGCTCTGTTGGAGCAACATACCTACATTTTAAAATGTTTATTTGTGTGCATATTTGGTGATGATTAGGATTGGAGTCTTGAAATATATCAGAAGGTGGTAATCAAAAAGTCAGGAAATGTAGCTTTTAGGTCACAACCTCTTGTATAAAGTGGCCTTGTATACGAATGTGCATGATTATCAGGACATGTAACTGCTTTCATCTTCAAGGGACTCATGGTGAGGTAATGGCACATGAAGTCATGATAATATTGCTTTTTAAGCCTTGCATGTTATCATATGTGATTGCAAGTGAATGTAATAAAGTGACAAAACATGGCCTGTCCATTTTGCTTGTTTTCAAAAGGGATTAATCCACCAATTCAGATAAAAAAAACATTAACTTTTCAAAAATAAGTCTACTTGAAAGTGCAATGCTTGCAACAGATTTATAGTCTAAGAAAATTCATTTTGGAATAATTGTGCTGCACAGCCTATGAGAAGAGATATAAATCATGTAAATCAAACCAAATCATGAGAGATCATTTAAAACATCAAGAATAATTACTGGATGGATCACCCAAGCTGTGTGTTTTGCAATTTTTATTTTCTAGGTGCCAGATTATATACAGGACAATGGCTTTTTTTGTCTGTAAAAACGACGTGCCATTGCGATCAAAACGTTTAATTCATTTCAGTTTGTAAATGAAATAAGCCTGTGCTCAGTCACAGTTCGCCTATTAACTTACACGTAACTACAAAACGTAATAAATTTACAGCTCACATTCCATTAGTTTCCAGGTTGAATTTACAAGCATAAAAAACTTAACCGGTCATAAGAAATAATCAGTGTGTTGTTGAACTCCTGTCAATTTCCACTTCAAAACCCTGTCATGTGTCAGACCTGACGTGAGGAGTTGAAGTAATGTAACTTGTTGTTGACTGACATCATTCTACTCAAATAGTTTTCATTGTAATGAGTTGCAGTGCAGATAAGTTATAAGACTAGGCCTACGTTACGTAAGACTAAGTTATTGGTTATGCATCTTAATATATATTTTCTAATAAAGGAAAGAAGACAGTAGGCTACAACGATATTTTACAAGAACATAACGTTTATGAATGTTTCCTGATTTTTATGTAACCAATGATGAGGTGTTTCTAAAGTTTGAAAAGCAGGTTATTCTGTGACATTCCAAGAGTCAAATGCGTCAGAACTGAAATACTGCTTGGGCAGGCAAAAAAGTAATGAGCAAACTTACATGAATAGATGTGCGAAGAAAGAAACAACGTCTGCGTGATGTATCTTTGCAATATATAGGAAAATAAATAAACAAATAGACAATTCATATTACCAGTCAAACAAAAGTGTCCACACTGTGTTCGACTGTTTCCAATGAAGTTCCAGTGCCGCCCAGAAAGTTGTTTAAGGTAGGCTGATTCCATTACACAAGGTCAACTCTGCGCTAATGGAATTAGTGTGGAATAAGCTAACAGTATTTCTCTATTACAGGAAAAAAAAGAAGAAGAAACAAAAAATAATCTGCTAGTAGGGTTTTAGTTCATTTAAGAATTTGCTTAAGAAACCCTTAACAACCCAAAGCCAAAACATGTTTTTTACCCTATGTTATTACTCTCAAAGCATTTCTAAATCTAAATTTATTGCATTTCTAAATTTATTGCAAAGAGTTGCATACTCTCGCTGATGAAAAGTGCATTATATATAAATAACTTTAGAGGTAAATATAAACGCAAATAAATAAGAAACTATGTCTAATAGTCTGTTTTACGTTAAAATTATTATTATTATTATTATTATTATTTGTAATTAATAAAGACTATTTCAATCATTTCCAAACCATAATAATATATAAGAGAATGATTCAGCTTAATTATCTTATTGTATTGCGATTTATTAAGTTTTAGTATTATAGCACGGAACCCATTAAGGCAACACGGTAAACAAATACAGGGCTAATTAATGTGGAGCGCTTAATGCAACCCATCTTTAAAGAATCACAGGAAATTGGAGGAAGGAACTATTTGGTCACCGGGCATACGTCACTACAATGCACACGCAAGAGAAATGGCGCCCTGTCATTGGTCAATTGCCATTGTCAATCAAACAAAACAACCCACCCACCCCCCCTCCTCACGCCCCAGTGGTCAAGGTTGGTTGAGAAGGCGTCAGTGTGTTTAGTTTGTGTGCAGTCGAACCTGGAGCAGTGACAGATGAATTGTCGAAAATAGAGGAAAAGCGAACGCGGGCAACTCTCCCGTGCACAAAATAAAAACATGTTTCCTAAAGGCAAAAGCTCCGTCGTGCCATCGGATGGTCAAGCTCGGGAAAAGTAAGGTCTTTTGAACATCGCCCGTCGTGCGTGTGTTATTGTGTTGGAGGTAGCCTATTGTTAGGGCAGTATAGGCACGGCTGCATATGGAGCGTATGCTGCTGCTATAGGCTTCATTAGAGCGCTGAATCGAAAGTCCCCGTCTGTGCGCCATTCTGGGGTCCCTCTACGGCACAGAGCTTTCGCCTCTGGATATTATGATGTGATCAAGAATAAAAACCATGCCTTTTTTAATCACCTACATTTTAATGTAGCCATTTGAAATAGTTTCTGTATGCGGGACGGGCGCTTCAGTGTTCCTTGTTTCATTTAGCCTCAGACGCCAGTCTTGGATGGGAGTGGGTGCCGTCTTTTGTTTAGTTTTTATGCATTTTGCATGTTCTTGAGATGCAGCCTTGCTCAATGCGGGATTTATAAATAATAAAAATTCATGAAATAATTAATTATGTAAATTATTGATAATTATAATAATTTTGTGTTTAATATAATGAGAGTTTTCTTTGGATAATGCATTTATTTTAACTATAGATACTGTTTAAGTATAAATCAGAGAGGAGTGTGACAATATTGATTTCTTGAATTTGTCCTCAAAAATCATATTATGCCTTTTATGTAATTAGTTGTTGCTTTATTAACTTAATATTGTATTCTCTCTGTCTTATTGCAGGTTAGCTTTGTATGTGTATGAGTATTTGTTACACATTGGTGCTCAGAAGTCAGCGCAGACTTTTCTGTCAGAAGTAAGAATACTTTCGAATTTCTTTGAAAGTGGCAAACATTAAAACTGAAAAGGTATTTCCTATGCACTTATAGACTGTATTTTAAAAAAGATTTGATAATTTTCTGGTCCGTTTTAGATCCGATGGGAAAAGAACATCACATTGGGAGACCCTCCAGGGTTCCTACATTCCTGGTGGTGGTGAGTATTTTGAGTTTATTTAGTCTTTTTATAATATTAAAAGGAATAGTTGATGAATAAATGAAAATTCTGTCAATATTTTCTCCGCTTCATGTCACTGCAAACCCGTATGACTGTGTACTCTTTTACATGCAAAAGTCGTAGTGGTTTGAAATGATGTGAGGATGAGTAAATGATGCTATCATTTTTGCATGAACCATTACTTTAGGCTTCATTGGGCTTATTTGACCACTTTTTTTCTTTACCCCAGTGTCTTTTGGGACCTCTACTGTGCAGCTCCTGAGAGGAGAGACACGTGCGAACATTCAAGCGAGGCCAAGGCTTTCCACGACTATGTGAGTACAGAAAAGCTCAGACTGTTTCCATAATCTATGTCGAATGCATTCATGTGCCTGAGAATCCTGCAGACTCTAGAAGAGTCTCTGTGTTTTATAATAAGGAAATGTGTACAGTGTCGTGTGTGAAGGATGTAGTAATCACCCCTACAATAGCAATGATGTCAGCAGGGTTTTCCATGGAATCTTCACTGCTTCTAGTCAAAGATGGTATGCGTCTCTGACGATCAGCTTTGTCATGTACGTGATGTTTGGCTGATTGGAAATCAAGGTCTACGTGACCAAAGATTGAAGTCGGGACAGCTCTTATTATTGGTCTTTGCATGGCACTTTTTAAAACGGAATTGCAAATGTAAGCATCTCTAAACCTTATTTCTATGAGTTTTCCTAACAACTTAAATGGGAATGAATGTGCGACTCTTAGGCCAGAATCTCCAGTTTTAGCCTCCTACCAATAATATATGGCTGTTGTATATTGTATATGTTGTATATGCCGCAAGATTTATGAAGGGGCCACAGGTCGGAGGTCATATGCAGCGAGTCTAAAAATCAAACCCTTGCTCCTCTGTCTAGACATCCTAATCTGAAAGGATGCTGCTGTACAGGGAGAGATGAAACATCCTTCATTCGAATATTAGCTGCATGTTCAGCGTAGCTGGATCTTCAGGAGTGTTATAGGGCATTATGTTTTGACGTCACTGTGCGATCGCCGCAGTCTCCTGCCTTTTGTGCCCAGCTGTGGTCGGGACCGTGGCGTCAGGTCTGTGCTCTTTTATTCTCCAGAGGGTGGGGGAGGAGGCTGCGCCCTCTTTAAACAGTGGCCATGTTGTCTTCATGCTGTGTCAGGGGAAACGCTCCCCTCGGGCTGCAGTGGGGATGGAGAGTGATTGATGGCTGTCATGGAGCCTGTCGGTAGGCAGATTGAAAGGGAGGGAAGAGACAGATGGAACGAGGAGCATGGAAGCGAACTTGGAGCATGAGGGATGAATGAGCTGTGCAGAACAGGACTGTTTAGTTATTTCATTTTAGTGATATAATGTTGTTAGATTGCTGATGGAGGGCTGTCATGAGGGTAACACAACCAGAACGTTTTCCCTGCAGGCTTAACTCATCCTAAAATGATTTTCCTTGGGTATATGAACTATTTGAGCTAATCCTAAGGCGACATAAAATGACATTCCCACCCATTTCACTTCTGATAAAATATGATTTTCGGAGTGAAACAAGACATTCAGCAAAAATTGATTTTAAACATTTAGAGTTGATTGGATCATGAAAAGTAGGCGTTCTGTTTCAGAATGTCCTTTCATTTTGTTGGATTGCCTACCTTTGAAACAGGAAATGGCAGCCTTGGTGACATCAGCCAAAACGGATAAGTCATTTTGGAAATGGAGCAAGTGATCGAATTTGACTTCAAACGTTAGTTTTCTTTGGAATTACATGCACTACAATTATATACTATTATAGTATTTATTAATGTTTTGAATTGGGTTTTACTTTAATATTTTCAATATTAAAGTTTTAAAGTTATACTAAAGTTTTAGTATTTTTGTTTTGTGTGTTTGATTTTTTTATTAGTTTTTTTTTATTTATATTTCTTTTTAAACACTTGCATATGAAACTTATATTTATACATTTATATTTTTTTATATATATATATATATATATATATATATATATATATATATATATATATATATATATATATATATATATTTTTTTTTTTTTTTTTAAGTATAACATCACTGAATGTGAATATGTCAAGAAAATATGTATTATTAAGAATGTGATTTTTGTGTTGATTTTAAAAATAAAAAGTCGTCTTGGCCCTTGGAACTTGAATAGTCTGAATGAAAAGCGTAGCTGTTCCATTATTGTGGATCAGTCTCAGTCTGACTCTTCCCATTGGCCGGTTCTGATCTGTGTTGCTCCATCAGGGTCAGCTGCTCTTCTTTCTTTCTACCTCTTTCCTGTGGTATTTCACAGTGCTCTCTGAAAAGCCTTGCTCTGTTAGCTCAGGCTGAAGTGTGACAGGCAGCAGACCACACTGTGCTTTTTTTCCACTGCCATTATATGCATGATCAAATCCCTGTTGTACTCTGAAACCTATTTTTTTTTCCTCTTGGTTTTGTAGACCTTAAAATTGGATTTTACACCAGTCAGTTGTGGCTATGCTGTTGGCTTTATTGCTTGCTGTTAGAGCACAGATTTATGAGTGCTAGAATGCATTAAGCTGCATTTTGTACTTACAGAATAAATCAAAAAAAAAAAAAAATCAGTGCTTAAGAAATACAAGTGTTTTTCCCCCATCTAATGTGTGTTGTTGTTTTTTTTAACGATCTGTGCCCACAGAGTGCCGCAGCAGCCCCCAGTCCTGTTCTTGGGAACATGCCACCAGGAGATGGCATGCCTGGTGGACCCATGCCCCCTGGATTCTTCCAGGTTAGATCATCACCCTCTTTCTAAACCTCAGCTCTTGTGAGATATTTTTAAGATGTCACTGATCCAAACACTGGATAGACTACCAATCACATTGAATACATGTTTCTCATGATTTTAAAAAGCTGTTTATCTTTTTAAAGTATGTGTTCTACATATTTATGATTATTGTTTTTGTTATTATAACAATTATTATTAAATGTATGTGTATATGTTTTTTAAATATTGTTTGTGTTTTTGCGTATAAGTTTGTGTAAATTAAGTTTATGTATGCTATATCCCTATATATTTTTTTAAATATACAAAAAATATAGCATTACTCTTTAGAGATAATTACATACTTTATATATCATTTTATTTATAGATTTTCTTTTATTTACATCTATTTCAACTTATTGAAATAAATTTATTATACTTGTAATATATTTATATTTTAATAATAATGATTTGATATAAAATTATATTTGAATTTCAGTTGTTTTTTGAAAGTATTATGCAATTATTATTATTATTATTAGTTAGTTTAGTATGTTTGTATATATAGTTTTACATTTTAATATTTTAAACGTATAGAAATAAATATTTATTACAACATGATTATATTGGGAAAAGATACTTTATACTGTCAGACAGTACAGTTGCATTCTCACGCAGCAGAAATATGCAGCCTTTTGTCTGAGAAATAATAAAGACACTTATTTCTAAGTGATTTTGTAAAAAAAAATAAAAATAATAATAATATCATGAAACCATTATCATAAATTATATTGCATCGTGAGTTGAGTGAATCTTTACATTCCTAGTTTTTTTATTTTTATTTTAACCTTAATTAAAAACAGGAAATGATGGGACCGCTTTGACTACTCAGTGTCTGCTCCAGTGTTGGCTTTCTCTATGTAAATTCTGTTGCTCCTTTTGAATTCTTCATAAATGTTAAATAGTGCTCTTGCTGATCCTTTTTGTTCACCTGTTGATTCATTTGTTTGATTAATTTGCCAATAATGCTTTGCTCTTTCAGTGTGAGTTTAGTTGTTCAGCACCAGTCACTTCTGATTCTCAGTGTGTTCTGTGCTGGTGTTCTCTTTCCAGCTCTTTTAATAGCCTAATGACTCTCTCTTTTTTCTTTTTCTTGTCTCTCCATTGCTCTCTTTATCACTTGCTACCTTTCCCTCGCTGCTGCTCTCCGCTCGTGTGGTCTCTTCACTTTCTTAGGGCCCTCCCGGCTCCCAGGCCTCCCCTCACGCTCCTCCTCCCCCTAACAGCATGATGGGACCCCACGGTCAGGTAGTGGCTCCTGTCTATTCACGGACTATTTCATTTGACTGATTCTGCCCTCTGTGTTTTGTTTTTCTCATGCTGTCTTTCTGTTAGCCCGCTCTGCTTAGCTGTGGTTCCCCCGTGTTCTTGCAGGCATCTATGCAACTTCATTAGATTCAGACATAATGTGAGTGTTACAGATTTCTGACAGGTTGATTTGTGTTGCAGCCTTTCATGTCACCTCGCTTTGGTGGGGGACCACGACCCCCCATCAGAATGGGAAATCAGGTGAGTTCATCACCTTGGTCTTAATGTCAGCCTTCGTAGCTTTAATTAAAATGTCCAATGAAATAATAAAATAAAATAAAAAAATGTGAATCTAAATGTTTTGACACTTTTCCAGCCCCCAGGTGGCGTTCCAGCCGCCCAGCCAATGCTACCAAACATGGATCCCAGACTACAGGGTGAGCCTGAGTTATTAGTGTACAGTCGTGGCCAAAAGTTTTGAGAATTACATAAATATTGGAAATTGGAAAAGTTGCTGCTTAAGTTTTTATAATAGCAATTTGCATATACTCCAGAATGTTATGAAGATTGTTCAGATGAATTGCATAGTCCTTCTTTGCCATGAAAATTAACTTTAACCAAAAAAACCTTTCCACTGCATTTCATTGCTGTCATTAAAGGACCTGCTGAGATCATTTCAGTAATCGTCTTGTTAACTCAGGTGAGAATGTTGACGAGCACAAGGCTGGAGATAATTATGTCAGGCTGATTGGGTTAGAATGGCAGACTTGACATGTTAAAAGGAGGGTGATGCTTGAAATCATTGTTCTTCCATTGTTAACCATGGTGACCTGCAAAGAAACGTGTGCAGCCATCATTGCGTTGCATAAAAATGGCTTCACAGGCAAGGATATTGTGGTTACTAAGATTGCACCTAAATCAACCATTTATAGGATCATCAAGAACTTCAAGGAAAGAGGTTTAATTCTTGTAAAGAAGGCTTCAGGGCGTCCAAGAAAGTCCAGCAAGCGCCAGGATCGTCTCCTAAAGAGGATTCAGTTGCGGGATCGGAGTGCCACCAGTGCAGAGCTTGCTCAGGAATGGCAGCAAGCAGGTGTGAGCGCATCTGCACGCACAGTGAGGCGAAGACTTCTGGAAGATGGCCTGGTGTCAAGAAGGGCAGCAAAGAAGCCACTTCTCTCCAAAAAAAACATCAGGGACAGATTGATCTTCTGCAGAAAGTATAGTGAATGGACTGCTGAGGACTGGGGCAAAGTCATATTCTCAGATGAAGCCCCTTTCCGATTGTTTGGGGCATCTGGAAAAAGGCTTGTCCGGAGAAGAAAAGGTGAGCGCTACTATCAGTCCTGTGTCATGCCAACAGTAAAGCATCCTGACACCATTCATGTGTGGGGTTGCTTCTCATCCAAGGGAGTGGGCTCGCTCACAATTCTGCCCAAAAACACAGCCATGAATAACGAATGGTACCAAAACACCCTCCAACAGCAACTTCTTCCAACAATCCAACAACAGTTTGGTGAAGAACAATGCATTTTCCAGCACGATGGAGCACCGTGCCATAAGGCAAAAGTGATAACTAAGTGGCTCGGGGACCAGAATGTTGAAATTTTGGGTCCATGGCCTGGAAACTCCCCAGATCTTAATCCCATTGAGAACTTGTGGGCAATCCTCAAGAGGCGGGTGGACAAACAAAAACCCACTAATTCTGACAAACTCCAAGAAGTGATTATGAAAGAATGGGTTGCTATCAGTCAGGATTTGGCCCAGAAGTTGTCTGAGAGCATGCCCAGTCGAATTGCAGAGGTCCTGAAAAAGAAGGGTCAACACTGCAAATACTGACTCTTAGCATAAATGTCATGTAATTGTCGATAAAAGCCTTTGAAACGTATGAAGTGCTTGTAATTATATTTCAGTACATCACAGAAACAACTGAAACAAAGATCTAAAAGCAGTTTAGCAGCAAACTTTTTGAAAACTAATATTTATGTTATTCTCAAAACTTTTGGCCACGACTGTACATATATATATAAAGATTTAAAAAAAATAGAAAGCTGCAGACTGCCTAAACTGATTTGACTTCTCCTTTCCCCATTTCAAGGACCGATGCAGCGGATGAATGTTCCTAGAGGAATGGGTCCCATGGGCCCCGGCCCCCAGGGTTTTGGAGGAGGGATGAGACCACCACACAACTCAATGGGTCCTGGCATGCCTGGAGTGAACATGTAAGACCTTTTGTGGCAATATAGATTACCATTCAAATGTTTTGGGTCAGTAATATTTCAATAAAATTCATATTTTTAATCAGCAAGGACACTGTAAATTGATCAGTAAATCAATTGTCAAAAATTGTGTCAGTAAAGACATTTATAATGTTACAGAAGTTTTTTTTTTCAATAAATGCTGTTCTTTTGAACTTTTTATTCAGTTAAGAATCCTACAAAATGTATCAAAATAATAAACAGCATGACTGTTTTGTTGTATTGATGATGATGATGATAATAAATGTTTCTTGAGCACCAAATTAGCAAATGATCATGAGACACTGAAGACTGGAGTAATGATGCTTTAAAGTACCTTTTCTGTTGTAATATTTTAAATTGTAATAATATTTTATAATATTACTGTTTTTACTGTATTATTGTCCAATAAATGCAGCCTTTGTTAGCATTAGAGACTTCTTTCAATAAAGAATTAAAAAATCTTACCAACTCCAAATGTTTGAACTGTAGTTAATGATGTAAATGACTGATTACATGGAAACTAAATTATCTTACACATTATTTTGTTTTATAGGGGCCCTGGAAATGGCAGACCGCCATGGCCAAATCCAAATGCCAACAATGTGAGTCAAAATTGTTCTAACTAATTTTAAGTATTTTATAACAATAATTACATTCATTACTATAATGAAATGCTACATGCCCAAACATATTTCCGTTTGTTTTGGTTTAGATGCCATATTCATCACCATCTCCTGGTGCTTATGGGGTAAAAAATAATGCTCCTAATCTACTGTACAGTTTATTACTATAATAATTCATAAAGACTTTGGAGTATGACTTTAAAGCTGTAATCCATTGGTTTCTCCAGGGTCCACAAGGAGGGGGGCCTCCAGGAACACCTGGAATTGTTCCTAGTCCAGCAGGTCTGTTTGCCACACAGTCACTTTGGAAAACACTCTGTTATTCAGCTGAGAGTCTTTCATAACCTTCTCTATTGGATTTACTTTAACTCTGATTTCCATAGATGTCAGAATTACCCCACGCTTTGCCTAAAGCAGAATATTAATTGTTAAACTGATCATGCAGAGATTTCCATCCCATTAATGAAACATCTCTCACCCTCAGACTCCAACAACTCCAGTGAAAACCTGTACACCATGATCAACTCAGGAGGTGGAGGCCGCAACAGTGTAAGAGACAGGCCTGCTGACTCATGTCTCAGAGGCACACCATTCAGAAATTGCTTAGTGTATTACATTAGTGCAGCAGAAGTGGCCTTGGCTGTGTTCATACCCTTTTTCATCATTACTGTCTGATGTCAGAACATGGCTGTTTTTTTTTGTTTGTTTTTTTGTTTTTTAATTCTGCTGATTTTGTCCAGTTTCCCATAGGCCCAGGCTCTGAGGGCCCCTTAGGGGCCATGGCAGGAATGGACCCCATGCATATGAACGGAGGTAATGCTACTGTATTTATATTTGAAATTTGACAAAATAAAAACTTGTATTTATTTGAAAAAAAATTTTTTAATCTTCTGCCTTTATAGGTTCAGGAGACCTGGATGGACTTCCAAAAGTGATTATAATCTTTCTAATAGTATTTCAAGACCACCACCATTATATTTGGTTGTGGTCAAAATTAGATGTATTTCAAGAATATTTAATACAGTGCTGCAGGAATGGGTCCAAAAACATGGAAATGAGTAAGCATTTTTGCACTTCCGGTTCCATCATCCTGAAGTCAGTGGGTTTTTGGTTAAATGCCTGAAATGAGATCTGTGGATAACACAAACACAGGATATTTTCATGTGTGATTCAATAAACACATCAGCAATACCACACTTATTATTATTTTTTTCTTTTTTAAAGTAGTTGCTTATGAGTGGCTGAATGCTACTGCAGAGGTAGTCAGGGACTTTTTTTATTTATTTAGATTTAAGAGCTTATGGTGTTTACGTTGAAGTCATGCTGTGGTGTAGTTAGTTTACAGCCTTTCTTTAGCTTTTTACTAGTGCCAATTGTATTTAGGCTTCAAAGTTGTTCATATGTAAAGGTTATCATGATAAAGGTTAAAAAGAACCAGAGAGAGAATCATAAATATAAACACAGAGCTTATTTTCTGTAATAATCCAAAAGCTATTGGAATTTTTTTTTTGGGTGGGTGGGGGGGACTAGGGTGACGCTAACATACAGGTTGGCAATAAATCAATACACCATCTCTGCAGCACTCTTATCCACTACTTATTTCACATCCTATATGAAAACTTGCCAACTAAGTTTCAAATCTCATCAGAATTCTCCTAACAACATGAGTGGAATGAGCAATCCACCCGGGACTCCTAGAGATGAAGATGTAGGAGGCAGCTACCTTCACTCCTTCCAGAATGAGAATGTAAGATTCATCAACTTTTACATCCATTTATGTTATATATTACAACAGGGTTTCCCAAACTGGGGTTTGTGAGCTAACAATTAAATCATGAAAGGTAAACTTTATTTTTTTACATTTTTTTTAATTTATTAATTCAAAATAAAAATAAAAAATGGCTACTAAAATGTATCCACTTAAAATCTCAGTTTTCAAAGAGATATGTTTTGAAACTGCTAGCTATGTAGCTTAACAATGTGCCATTACCATGCACGGCTCACTTTTTATCCTACAGTAAAAATGGTGTGCTGGCACCAAGGGCGTAGATTTGGTTTGAACATTGGGGGGGTTGAACGTTGTATGCTGCCCGTTATTTTTTTTTTTTCAAAAGATCTATCTATCTATCTGTCTGGCAACATGCTTTAACTGATTACAAATTCAACATATACAAATATGAAAGAGACAACATTTAGACATTTATTTTAAGATTTTTACATTACACCTTAAAGGCAGGGTAGGTAAAAAAATGTATAAAAAACTTTTTTTCCAAATTTGTTTAAACTTTATTTATATATCAATACATAATTAAAATGTAAGTACTCTGAAAAAGAAAGTATAAAAATCGAGTGACTGTAGACCTCTCACGACTGTTTTAAAGACAGCTCATTATTTCCATTCACTCCACCCCCTCCCTTCTGGGCTCCTTCCAAAGCCTCTACTATGGCTCGCTAAGTAATGTTATGTTAGCTATATTACGCAGCTACGTGTGCTAATGACACATGCTTCATGAAAAAAATATGTATGATCAAAATACAAAAAGAAAGATTTACCTGTCCAGCAGAAATAAAGCCATCAAGGAGTCACTTTTCAGCCCCTTGAGTTCCCTCAGTTCTCGCCATCGCTGGAAAGCCACGCCGATTTTAACTCGCGTTTTATTTCTTTGTTTATCCAAAGACTTTTTGTTCATTGCCTTTTCTTGTACTGTTACTGTCTTCCTTTTTTTGCCTGGTTTGCCTTCACTAACTGCATAGGCTGGTACTCTGAATTTTGCTTGCTGTTTCTCTGCCATTGTTTTGGTATTCCTAGGATCCGTGCCTGTTGAATCAAACGTGCTGTTTCCTCAAATCAAACGTGCACGCGCAAGTGGGCAGGTCATGTGTGGCAAAAGGGTGGTTGCCATGGTTGCGAGAGAGTGACAGTCGCCTAAGCCAATCCTATGTTTCGTCCCGAAATGGAAATAATGAGCTGTGTTTAATACAGATTAAACGGTCTAGAGTCACTCGATTTTTATACTCTTTTTATCAGAGTACTTACATTTTAATTATGCATTGATATATATATAGAAAGTTTAAACAAATTTGGAAGAAAGTTGTTTATACATGTATTACCTACCCTGCCTTTAATGCATTTTAATTTTTTTTAAAAGGGAAACACATCTTTAAAACATTAAAGGCATTAATGTATAGCCTAATTTTACAAAGCTGCTGTTTTTCGATACTGTTTCCTATTTTATTTTATTGATTAATCAATGGCATCTTCTTTACCTGATCACCTGCTCCTCCTCTCCCTCTGCTGACTTTTCTACCCTGCAGCTATATTTACATCGAATCTGTTATAAAAACATGTTAAGAGATTATAAACTTCATAACGTTATGAAATTTGTGTATAATCATCATTCATAAAATTCTAACATAGAGATTATCAAAAGAAAGAAATTAAGTATTGAAACCACCAGTAGGCGGCAGTGTTTCACTGTTTTAATGAGTTAGCCACTTCTATCGTTCATTCATCCAATTCGTTCAAAAGTCAGATTAATTTAGTAAGAAAATAAACACCGATGGGAATACTTTTGTCGTTGATAATTATAGACACTATTGAAAAATATATTAGCAAAACAGGCAGCTGCTTTGGTAACTTATAGTTAGTTATAGCTAAATACATTGCAATGGAGTGGTGTGAACTAACTATTACACAATATTCTCATACCTCATTCTCAGTACATGCTTTATTTATTTATTTTTTTTGCATCCCTCTCTGACCAGCAGTTAAATATAGTCCGCTGTGCAGCGCTTCTCTTCATTTTTGGCGCTAACATTAACCGTGTGCTCTCCCATTCAAACTCCTTCCAAACTCCTCCCATTCCACTCGCTTATTTTGGTGAAAGTGCGACTCATTGGTTGGGCGTTACCAATCGGTTCAATGGAGGGGGAGTATTTCTTGTCTGATTCATTATGACATACTCCTATTTGATTAGGAGCAAAATTATTTTTACAAAATAAATGAATTCTATTTTTTCATATTATATTTTTCATTTGATCTACTGTGATTTTCATGTTGAAATATTGGGGGGGTTGTAACTGATGGATTTGAATATTGGGGGGGTTACCTCACCCCATCCCCCCCATAAACTACGCCCCTGGCTGGCACAATGCAACACAACCACTAAATTGGAGTAAAGTGTTTTTGTGTTTTTCCTGTCCGTTGTATTTACTTGTTTCTTTCTGTCTTTACAGCAGTATTCTCCTTCCATGACCATGAGCGTCTGATGCCAGTCTGTTTACTCCATTCTGGAAACTCACAGTTGGTCATAGATGACATAGACAGAGTACATGTACAGGAAATGGAATTGGGTGGGACTGTCCTGCGTCCTCACAAGTGGTCTCATGCAATATCTAATTGGTTTTTGTTGTTACTTTTTTTTTTTTAATGGCTAGCAAACCTTTTCTCCTCTCTCAGATCGGAAGATCTACGTGTGACTCAGTGCTCCTGGATTTTTAGTTTTCTTGCTCCCCTCAGAGGCCATCTCTCATCAAGAAGAAAAGTATGATTACTGCTGACATAATTGCTGGATGTGTGTACATTTTGTGCCGAAGAGGAATAATCGCAGTTCGCTCTCTCTCGAAATCCGACATCCATGTCAAACTTCAGCATGGTTTACACGTACAAAACTTCCTCCGACTTTTTGACACTGAACTCTCATACGTGGCCTTGAATTCTGTGAATATTTTATTGCCTTTCAATGACCTGTTTTTATTTTTCTCCAGTGAAATGCGTCAAGCGGTGAGAGAATTGTGTCTTTTCTGAACGGGGAAAGACTCGCAGTTGTATTTTACTGGTACACTGTCATTTTTGTCTTCAAGCATTATAAGCAGCTGCTTTTAAGGAATAACTGCATTGACGGGTTCCGTCATGAAGATGACTTTGTTTGTTTCTGCACTGATTTCATGTTCTCTTATTTTTCTGAAATTTAACTGCTGTCTCAATCTTTGGTGAAAGACTGAATGATACGCTGATCCTCTCAGATGCTGACCATGACAAACATACTACCTATGAGACCTCAGAGCTCCTCAGGCGAGTGACTGGATTACACGTCTGGATGGGTCTCCCTGCAAAAAGTTCAGCCATTGTTGGGTTTCATTGACATGATGAATTTGTGATGGTTAAAGATTCCCATATCATGTTTTTCTTATATAATTCCCTCCCACGTGCCTCTTGTTTTAGCTCTGAAATGGTTTAATGTTGGTTCAAAGGTATCATCCTGTAAGGATTTTGCTTTTCTAAGCCAGACTCTAGTGTGTTTGGATTTGTTGTATTTGGTTTCATTTGAGCGACATCAGACAAAGTCATTCTACAGTTCGAATGGTAACTTATTGTATTTATACAGACTTTTGGTCATTGTTTTACATTTTAGTAGCTGTTTTGCACTGCTCTTGTTAGCTTGTGCATCAACTGTGGGCTGAATAGGCTTTTTTTCTATAATGACTACTAAATTATTTGGCTCCTTTGAGGATTTTCATCTTGTTTTTCAGTCATTCATACCAATTCAAACAGGAAAGCAGCGTTTCAGCCTACCTTTGGTTTCCAGTGAATTGCTTTTTAAGAAGAAAGGGAAAGCTCAATGTGAAATGATTTTAACTTTGGAAAAACTATGTAAAGCTGTTGATGTTCCCCAACTCCTTTTAGGGTAGCATCTCTCCAGAGGGCCAAGATCCAGCCATTTGAATTCCATGTAAATCATTCTCTTTGAATCAGTAAACCAGTTTCGATGTAAGATAAAGTTGTTCCCAAATTTTCCCAAGCCTCCGTCTGTTTTTACTCATGGTACAATGCATGTAATGTTTTTACTCTTTTTTTTTTTTTTTTTTTTTTTCAATTTCTTGCACAGACCGATCGTTTTGTGTTTTTACACATCAATGTATCATCACGAGCCGCAGAGTTTAAATTGGTTTTGTCTGTGCATGTTTTTTTTACTCTCATAGATTCTGTTACCATTTGCCATGCATTGTACGACAGAGACTGCAACGACTGAAGCTAAAAATCATAATTTGTGTTCTACTGAAGAAACAAAGTCACCTACATCTTGGATGCCCTCGGGGTAAGCAGATAAACATCAAATTTTCATTTTTGGGTGAACTATCCCTTTAAGAGTCTTTTTTTTTGTGGTATTAGGGACGGTTCCCACAGAAAATGTTTTCCATTGTTTTTCAAAGTAAATGCACTAGACTAGTTGTTTTCAACTGTTTTGACTCTAAGGCCCTCTAATGACCCCAAAAATATTTGAAGCCCCCACCCCATCTAGGATAATGAGTTTCTTCTGGTTTGTCTGCTGTTTTTTTTTCTGCTATTTTATTTACAGAAAGATTAACTATAGTATAACTACAACTAATTCTGTCCACTTTTGGTAAGGTAATTTCCTGGACACTTGGTAAGTTTTAACAGTTGACTACATTCTGCTACTCTTTTGGCTGCTTGATCTTGTGACCGAACTGTCTGTGAACTCTCATCATAATTATGATGGAAATCAAAGGTCATGATAACAAATTTATGTAAATCAATCATTCACATCATATAACTGTGACACTGAAGGTGCTGGTCATATAATTAGAATGTGCTTGGACACAGAGCTTTGTGAACAGCCAGCCGCTTTTACAATGACCTTTTGTGTCTTGCCCTCCTTGTGCAGGGTGTCAGTGGTCGTCTTTTGGACAACTGTCAAGTCAGCAGTCTTCCCCATGATTGTGTAGCCTACAGAACTAAACTGAGAGACCATTTAAAGGCTCTGCAGGTGTTTTGAGTTAATTAGCTGATTAGAGTGTGACACCAGGTGTCTTCAATATTGAACCTTTTCACAATATTCTAATTTTCTGATATACTGAATGTGGGATTTTCCTTAGTTGTCAGTTATAATCATCAAAATTTAAAAGAATTAAACATTTGAAATATATCAGTCTGTGTTTAATTAATGAATATAATATACAAGTTTCACTTTTTGAATGGAATTAGTGAAATAAATCAACTTTTTGATGATATTCTAATTATATGACCAGCACCTGTAAGGCATTTTAAAGCCTATTAAAGGCTTCACATTCATATTTAGCTGCTTAAGTAATCCAGTTGTACCCTTTATCCTTAAGAAAAATGTTTAAAAGAGCTAGCAGCTCTTTCAAATGAATGAAAGCAGAGTCTGGTGTCAGACTTGGTCTTTGAATCAATCTATAGAGTCTGCAGCTCTGTGAGGAACCCACTGCCAAATACAACATGAGACATGAGTCCAAAGTACAAATGCAGTCGTAAGGTTAAGGTTCTTGAGGCTAAAGAACAGAAACTGATAGTTGTTTATCATTCATGAATATCTTAGAATTTAATTGCTGAAGTCTGAATTTAAGTAAATTAAAGGTAAAACAGGTAGAAGTCCAAGAACCAGCACATCTTTTGCTTTTACATTTGATTTGATCTCCCATCTTCTCATTTGACCTCTCCATCTGTTATAGTTTTAACAAATTCTTTCTTGAATAATGTGCAAGGGTTATGAAAAAAACATGCATATGTAAGTGTATTCCATAGTAGATGACATCAGATTATGTACTTGCGTCTAGATTAGCATTGTCCAAATGAGGACCAGGTTTATTGTTACTAAAACTCACAAAACAATTACATTGTTATAATTCCTTTGTTATACAAACTGTGCAGCTTAAAAGAGGTTTTTGGAAGTATCTGTCAGGTCAAGCATGGTTGAAAGAGCAGTTTAAGATATGCTTTTCACTGAAGGACAAGCACACACCATTAATATGATGTAAAGCTGCCATGATTTATATAATGACACACACTGACTAAGATATGATAAATATGGTTGTTTATTTGAAGAGTTGTTAAACTCTGTATATTTAGGGAAATCTGTGCTCTTAAATTTTAGAACAAATGACTGAATTATCAGTTTACAGTTCACATAGTTTTACCCTAGTAAGTAGTTGTCTTTGAATACAATGCTGATACTGTATGATAATTATGCATTTACATTGAAGTAAAAAAAATGGTTTATTAAAGAAAATGTACATATATGTTCCTTTAAAAATTGTATGCTAAAGATACTGTCACCTACTTACATTTTACATCCCCTTGTGTTTAAAACATCGAGGTACAGAGACCAGCTGGTTTCATCTGTATCTGTCACAAGCAAACACAAGGACTCATAAAATTTGTTCAGGCTATAGAATTTCATAAAAGTGCAAATATATAAATGCAACCATGAATAGAACACTTATATATTTTTTTCTGTTTATTCAATTTTCTCCAGAACTTTTCGAACCTCTTCAGGGTTGTACCCCCAAGGTCCGATGCCACCCTGTTAGGAAGAATAAAAATGTGTGTAAAAATCCTTCCATACTGTTGACTTCCTGATGAATATATTTAGAATATACAAGAAACTGTCAATCAAAACTCCAACAAAAGTAAAAGAACAGACCCAAGTGACTATAAAACTATTTGCCTCATGCTGTTCAACTCGTTCCAAACCTTTCACCTCTATAAACACGTGAAATTGCTTACTGCAAGAGGAAGAGGGTGTGTAAAAGCCTCTGGCCAAGGTTAAAATGCTCCAAAGCTTTACTTAGCAACTCTCTACTGCTCTCACGAGAGCAGTTATGAAACTTTGGAAGTATTTCCTGAACTGTGTTCACTGTGCAGTTTGTCTACATTGCAAAATGCTCACCTGATAGAAAACTTTCCCACTCTGAATGACATAGAGGCGCTCAGGCAGGGCTCCGTATTTGCTGGCAGTGATGTTGGTCATGTCATCCACTACCACAGGGCAGAGGGGATCTTTTTTGACCAGGGTCTGGGCTGCAGCCAGTCTCTCCTCCAAAGTTTTGTGGACTCTGATGTCGACGTTGTTTGCAAAGGCCCAAGCATCTAAAACAAAACAGAATAATTTCGCTAGTTGCATAATACATGAATGATCACTTTACTACATGTAAAGTACTGTACAGTTCAGTGCATCTGGGCATAGATAACATCAACCCATATTGAAAGCACAGTTGCCCTTAATTTCTAATTAACTGAAATATAATTGTCATTACCAGTCGCATGCGCCTCTGCAAGGTAAACCACGAGGAAATCTGCCACATCACTGAAGTCCTTGACAAGTTGTTTGAACTCATCAAGCTTGTAGAGAAATGGGGGTCATGTGCAGCTTCCGAAACTCAGAACCAGTGGACGGTTCCCTGTGAAGAAGACCACATCAATAACCGTGTTGGATGTAAAGTATTATTAAGTAATTAATTATAAATTACAATTTAAGTAAGAGATTACTCTTAATTGTTCTGTAATCTAGTTACAGTTACTTTTAATGTAATATAAAGACAAGACATTGTCTAGAATAATGTCTACAGTTTTATACTATTTATGTGAAAGAATTGAAAGAGCAGGTTCATGTCTATCAGTGAATTGTTTAACTGGTTAAAGTTGATATTGGATTTAAAACGTAATTAGTAATGCAATACTTTTAGAGAGCGTAATCAGTACAGTAATCTTTTTTTAGAGTAAGTTACCCAACACTGATCAGAAATAATATCTAACAGTATAAACAAACACAAAAATAAATATTATTGGAAAAGACAATTAGGACCCCTATTCACTCTAATTATTACAATTATTATTAATATTATATCTTATTATTATTATTATATAACCTTGAGACTGGTACAATTGGTTAAATTGTTCCAGTAACAACAACAAAACCACAACGACTACTTATTTATAGACCGAATTTACTGTACCTTTAAGAAAACGATGAATGCTCGACTTCTGTCCGTCCAGGGTGAATACAGCTGTGTCTGGAGCCGCGTGGCCCTCGAACGCTCCCAGGCCCAGCGAGCACCAGTTCACGGAGAGCACTGTTTTAATGAACGCCAGAGAAAAGAAACTCGGACCCCAGTCTTCGTATTTGAAATTGGGATTTTGGGTCATCGTAAACTTCTCTCCCATTTTAAGATGGATTTTCTTCATCAGTCCCGGGGAAACGAATGACAGGAGTTTCAACAGAGTCATCTGCGCGAGCGCAAATAATATCATGGCAACAGCTGATAGATAAACAAAAAGTTTTCTCAGTGCATATCCCACTGCGGTCCCCATCGCGAGAAGAATTTATTAGTTAGTTCACTCGTGGTGGTGCCATAGACAGTAAAAGAAATGGACACAGTGACCCCATTGGAACTCAATTGAGACAAGTGAAGCCCATTTTTAGCGATTTTTAGCACTTCCGTTTCTGACGCGCAGACTCAAACTAAGCTTGATGACGTCAGCAACCTGTCTGACAGATGTAAATCTTCTAGTAGCTGTGCATGCAAACTGCCATCGTTAATCTTTATTATACTCTGCATAATAAAGTTTGGGATTATTTTCATCTGTTTTATACAGTATGTTTCCAAAATAAAACTGCTGTTTTACAATTTTGAGCATGTGGTAGTTTTTTGAAGTTGATTGTAAAGCCATTGCTGCCAGTCATTTGATTTTTAGCCTTGCATGTACAGTGCCAACTAGGATCTAATTGAACATACAATTGTGTCTTTATACACGGTGCAAGGTACGACTGTGAAACAACGTCGTGTTATCAACGTTGATTAACTTTTCAAAATCAACACCTCGCTCAGCTTTCATCCAAGGTCTGCAGAACGACCCTAATTCACCCATAATGAAGTGAAGTGACATTCAGCCAAGTATGGTGACCCATACTCAGAATTTGTGCTCTGCATTTAACCCATCCGAAATGCGCACACACACAGAGCAGTGAACACACACACACACACACTGTGAGCACACACCCGGAGCAGTGGGCAGCCATTTATGCTGCGGCACCCGGGGAGCAGTTGGGGGTTCGATGCCTTGCTCAAGGGCACCTAAGTCGTGGTATTGAAGGTGGAGAGAACTGTACATGCACTCCCCCCACCCACAATTCCTGCCGGCCCGGGACTCGAACTCACAACCTTTCGATTGGGAGTCCGACTCTCTAACCATTAGGCCACGACTTCCCCAAAGTTTTTGAAGGTAAGACTGTGAAACAGTGTCGTGATTTCAACGGTGAATCCACGTCGGGATTTCAACGGTGAATCAATGTCGTGTTTTCAACGTTGATCCAACAACGTTGATTCAACCATGGTACCTGACGTTGTTTCAACGTTGAATCAAAGTTGAAATGCCGGTTGGGTTGTTATGTAGGCTATGACATTTTGTAGATGGCTTCCGACCAGGATGAAAGGGATCACATTCATCTTCAAGCATAGATCTGTAAATAAATAAAAGAAAGTTAACCGCGATTGACATTGAGATTTTTCTTACACTGCCTGTATAATTTCCTGATAATTTCTCCATTCCCGTCAATATACCGGCCGTTACCCATACTTCATTATTTAATGAAGTAGATAAATTATTAAAGTTCATTGATAAAAGCTTAAAAACGTTGTTGAAATATTTTGTCCCGTTGCTTTTATGGACTCTATATCTATGGGCTTCTCTCTTGACGTCTCCCCATTGCCTGCGAGCTTCTCCTCCTGTCTGTACGGTAATTTCTCTACTGTGCAACAGAGAGTCCAGTGAATATGACACAATCGTTAGCCTATTTTTACAAAAACTGTTTCTACGGGGCCATAATGTAACATAGAAGGTAATGGAGCCCTTTATACATTTTCGTGTATCTTTAGAAATAAATAATGGACAAATGGAGTCTTTAAATGCCTCAGATGTAAAGTTATTCGCTGTCAAAGTGACGCCAAAATGAATGGGAGTCAATGGGATGCTAACGCAAGTGAAGTTCTGCTACAAAATGGTAGCACGCAGCCGACTTCAACTTCCGGTCGACTTCCTTGCCGCCTGGGTGTTGCGAACAGTTTTCTTCTTCTTCTTCTAGGATTTTATGGCGGTTGGCAAACCAACTTAAAATGTGCATTCCCGCCACCTACTGAAATGGAGTGTGAAGCGCATATTGGAAAGGAAGTTTAAGCTAGATCTACTCTTTCTTAAATCCTATTAAATAATCCTGTTTTCTTTAAAAATATAAATAACTCATGATAAATTATTGACTGTTTGGTACCTTCTCCTAGGAGAACCTGAAGTGTCAGCTCATTGATTTCTATATTTCTTAAAGCGTTTCTTAGCTGGGACCGCTCTCTTTCATAAGCTTCACATTCTATAATCACATGTTCTACAGTTTCAGCTAACCTACATTTATCACAATTTCCATTCTCATGTTTACCAATTCTTTGTAAGCATTGATTTAATAAACAATGTCCAATACGCATCCTTGTGACTTAAATGTCCTCTTTCCTGTTTCCGAATCTTCTTCTCTCTGAACCAACTTTTTCTTGAATGCAGTAAAAATGTCTAGCTTTTGTTCCTTCATTCCATTCCTTCTGCCAAATTTCCTGTATTTGTTTCGCTATTATCACTTTAATTTCTGTTTTACTTAATGCCACTTCAACGTCAATTTGTGAATGATTTAATGCCTGTTTTGCCAGATTGCCAGCCTCCTCATTTCCTTTCACACCCATATGCGATGGAATCCATACAAGATTTACCAGAATTCCATACTGTCTTGTTCTGTAGAGACTCTGCATTACTTCGTTTATGATGTCTTTCCTTGCTGATGATGTTCCACTTTCCAAGCTATATAGAGCTGATAGAGAATCTGTACAAATCACTCCCCTTGTTGGTTGTATTTCTTCTATCCACTGAAGTGCTACACATATTGCTATTATTTCTGCAGTGAATACCGAAATATGATCTGAAGTTCTTTTTGACATTCTAGTGTTAAAAAGTGGAATATATACCGCTACTGCTGTTTTCCCAAATTCTGGGTCTTTTGAACCATCTATATATATTTGCACTGCACTATAATATGTTTGATCTATGTATTGCTGTATACCTAGATTTTCTAATCCATTTGTATTGTTATGCTTTTCTTTAAGCAATTGGATATCAATCAAAGGCATTGGGAAAAGCCAAGGAGGATTTGCTGACCTAGCCATAGTAGGGGCAACATTGTAATCACTTAATTATTCTCCGGGCTTCCTCACTGGCCTTCCATCCAAAAATTGATAACCTTTTATGTCCATTTTCCCAACAGTCCTCCAACACCATTTTAACTGGGTGACTGTTCGAGTGTCCCTTTATATGCTTATGAAATACCTCATTTTTAACTTGAGCCTACGAATTACTTGAGGCAATAAACCCATCTCTACTTGCACTGCTGATATTGGGGAGGATCTAAACGCTCCACAACAAATTCGCATAGCTTATTGAATTGCCTCTAGTTTTACGAGTTGTGTTTTGGATGCAGAGCAATATACCATACTGCCATAATCTATTGCCGATCTTATTAGAGCACAATATATTATTTTAAGGGACTGGTGACTTGCTCCCCAATCAACTCCTGCTAAACACCTCATAACATTTATTGATTTTTTTGCATTTGTCAACCAGTTTCTGTATATGTATACTAAAATTCAGTTTCAAATCCATCCATATACCTAGAAACCTCACAACTGCTGTTTGATTCACTTCTTGTCCATATAATTTAATGTTAATGGTAGGGTTACTTTTCCTTTTTGCAAAACAAATTACCTGAGTTTTATCTACTGAAAAACGAAAGCCCCATTCATTTGCCCAGTTTTCTACCATTTTAACGGCATTCTGCAAACATTTTCCCACATACTTTACATTACGCCCTCTTTTCCACAGCGCTCCATCATCTGCATATGAAGATCTTCCAATGCGAACAGTTTTCTGTTATTCACATGTTTTAATCATAGACAGTAAAAGAAATGGACACAGCGACCCCATTGGATTCAACTGAGACAAGTGAAGTAAATTAGAAGCATGCACTTCCTGCGTACTGCGCAGATTCAAACTGAACTTGATGATGTAGATGTCACGTGAGCAACCTGTAAATCTTCTAAACGCTGTGCCAAGAGAAATCTGAATCACCCACCGAATCTTCCAGAGAAGGCGAGCGTGAACAGGAGCAAATTTTGGTAAGCATTCTGATTAATTATCTCCCTTGACTTTAAGCCTCCACGCCCCCCAGATATGACATCCCAAAATGAATTGGAGTCAATGGAATGCTAACAGCAGGTGGGGGTCCGCTAGCCAATAGCGGCGCCCGGGGCTGCTTCAATAAAATATGAAACCCTGCCCCCCTGATTAAAACCACTTCATCAAGCTCAGTTTGAGACTGCGCAGTACGCCCAACCCCCAGGAAGTGCTTGCTTCTAATTGACTTCACTTGTCTCCGTTGAATCCATAGACAGTAAAAGAAATGGACACAGCGACCCCATTGGATTCAACGAGACAAGTGAAGTCAATTAGAAGCACTATACTTCCTAGGGGTCGGGCGTACTGCGCAGACTCAAACTGAGCTTGATGACGTAGATGTCACGTGAGCAACCTGTAAATCTTCTAATCGCTGTGCCAAGAGAAATCTGAATCACCCACCGAATCTTCCAGAGAAGGCGAGAGTGAACAGGAGCAAATTTTGGTAAGTATTCTGATTAATTATCTCCCTTGACTTCATGCCTCCACTTTCCCCCGATAGCCTCATAGATAGTAAAAGATTTCCTGCGAGCTTCTCCTCCTGTCAATACGGTAATTTCTTTACTGTGCGACAGAGAGTCGCTGGTTATGACGCAATCGTTAGCCTATTTTTTACAAAAACTGCTTCTACGGGACCATAACGTAAGATACAAGGTAATGGAGCCTTTTATACATTTTCGTGTTTCTTTAGAAATAATTAATGGACAAATGGAGTCTTTAAACGCCTCAGATGTAAAGTTATTCGCTGTCAAAGTGACGCCAAAATGAATGGGAGTCAATGGAATGCTAACAGCAGGTGGGGGTCCGCTAGCCAATGGCGGCGCCCGGGGGTGCTTCAAAAAATATGAAACCCTGCCCCCCTGGTTGCATCCAATGGGGTTGCTGTGTCCATTTCTTTTACTGTCTATTGTTTTAATGCACGCACGATGCGAAAACAACTAACTTCATCACGCAATGCAAATTACTAGCGCATGCGCGGTAAACACATATGTGACGTACGTACGTCACCGCGCTACAGTCTGCAGCGAGGGGTGTCTCAACTGTAACGTTACATGAACAATAACTAGATCAAACTTTGCCTGTGTTGTAGCAAAGCTAACAGCCCTCCAAACCTTGACAACATTACATGACGCCAAAATTCAGGATCAAATCTTACTTGTGAAAAGGTTTTGCTCATTATTATTAATTAGGTCATGTTGGTGTTGCTTGGTAACCTTTCTGTTACTTGATATTCATTAATAATATTCATAAGCTTTTGCCATAGAAGGATTTGTTGATTCGCCAGGCGCCTAGCGAAAACAGCTGGCTCTACTGGAACGTCACGCAACGTAAATATATTCGGAAAGGTCTCAACCGTCGCGCACCCTGTATAAGCGAGAAACCAGTGGATGACGACCCACTGAAACACCACCTATATGCTCATGGTGAGCTGAGATAGCTGCCACATAAACCTTCAGGGTGGCTGGTGTCAATCCCTCCGAAAAACGGTCTTGAAGAAACTCCAGTACTGAAGCCACAGGGCAGTAAACTGGATCCACATCATGAGTTTCACACCATGTCATAAACAGTTTCCACTTGAAAGCATATAAGCGTCTCATAGAAACTGCTCTAGAGTTCAGTATAGTCTCGGTAGTTTCAGCAGAAAGACCGGGACATATCAACTCACTCCGCTCAGAGGCCACGCCCACAGGTTCCACAGATCTGGGCTCGGATGCCAGATCCGTCCCTGTGCTTGCGATAATAAATCCCGTCTGAGGGGAATCTCCACCGGAGAGCCCGCTAACAGATTAATGAGATCCGCAAACCACGGCTGTGTGTGCCATCGCGGAGCCACCAGCAGCAGCTGTCCCACTCTGTCCCGCCGTATTCTGCATAATACCGCTGGGACCAGCCGAATCGGAGGAAACGCATACAAACTGGTCCTGGGCCAGCTGTGAGCTAGCGCATCCAGACCCAGGGGTGATGGAGGGCATAGGGAGAACCATAGCGGGCAATGCGTAGTCGTGCTCGACGCGAATAAATCCACTTTCGCTTCCCCGAAAATATGCCATAGGTGATTCACCGTTTGGGGGTGTAATCTCCATTCCCCTTGTTCCAGAGCCTGTCTGGATAGTAAATCCGCTCCGAAGTTCAGTCGTCCGGGGATGTGAACAGCCCGGATCGACAGAAATCTGTCGTGAGACCAAAGAAGAATATGCCTCGCCAGCCTGCACAGGGGGCGAGAAAGTAATCCTCCCTGATGGTTCAGATAAGCCACGACCGCAGTGTTGTCCGTTCTGAGAAGCACATGACGGCCGGTCAGTAGACTCGAAAAATACTGGAGAGCCAGAAAAACCGCCAGTAATTCCAATTTGTTTATGTGCCAGCTGCGTTGTGCCGCTGTCCACACTCCGTGGGCTGGGCGCCCCTGACAAACAGCTCCCCACCCGGTCAAAGACGCATCTGTCGTGACAGTCTCTCGGGAAGCACAAATTCCCAGCCGAACCCCGATGAGGAGAAATTCGGCTGATGTCCATTGTTTTAACGACATCACACACCTCCGCGTCACCGAGATCGTTCGATGCGGAGAACAACGGGGTGAAATATTCTGTCGTTTCGTCCACCACTGAAACGGGCGCATGTAAAGCAAACCCAGATGGATCACGGGAAGCGCCGCCGCCATTAGACCTAGCAGTCTGAGGCACAGTCTCACTGTCACTGTGTGACCCGCCCTGAAGTGCTGAACGCATGACGTAATCGACTGAGCGCGCGGGACAGAAAGCTTTGCTGTCATCGCGCGAGAGTCCAATTCTATTCCCAGAAAAGTAATCCGTTGAGAGGGGATTAACACACTTTTCTGGAAGTTTGTGCGTAAACCCAGGCTGTGTAAATTATTCAGCACAATATCTCGATGAGAGTGTGCTTGAGTCTGAGATTGCGCTAACACCAGCCAGTTGTCCAGATAGTTTAACACACGGACGCCCCGGAGCCGCAACGGGGCCAGAGCTGCGTCCATGCATTTTGAGAATGTACGGGGAGCTAGCGCTAAGCCAAAGGGAAGAACGCGGTACTGATACGCTTTGCCCTCCAAAGCGAATCTGAGGAACTTCCGGTGTCTCTCGATGATCTGAATATGAAAATAAGCATCCTTCAGATCGATCGTGACAAACCAGTCGTTTGGTTGAATCTGAGACAAAATAGATTTTACCGTCAACATCTTGAATTTGCTCGACCTGAGTGCAAGATTTAGACGGCGTAAATCCAGAATGGGTCGTAATCCGCCGTCCTTTTTTGGTACCACAAAAAAACGGCTGTAAAACCCTGACTCCATCTGAGAGGGGTGTACTTCTTCTATAGCCCCTTTGCTCAGTAGAGCTAACATTTCCTGCCTCAGCACCGCCATGTCCATGGGTTTCATCACCGTGGAGAGAATTCCGCGGAAAGGGGGCGGGCCTTTCCGAAACTGAATGGTGTATCCGTGACAAATTGTGCGTAACACCCATTGAGAAATGCAGGGCAAGCGTTCCCACGCGGCCCGAAACAATATCAGCGGTTTCAAAATGTTTGTTTCCTGCAACGCTGTTGCACACATAGAAATGTCCGGGCACGAAAGACTCACGGTGTTCATGCACAGGGGAAGTATATGCATAGCAGCCGTTGCATCTCGTTGTACGTAATCCTGAAACGTGTCCACGGCAGGAATTAGGCCAACAGATTGAGCATCGGGCTCTGCCGCTAGCGAAACAGCGGCGGCTGTGCGAGCCGTCATGACGGGCCGTTCGATGACGACCCTTTGAAGCGCTCCTCGAGCTCTGAAAACTGGATCGTGCATAGTGTCTGAGGAAGCGATTGGTGTTACAGTTCGCTCCAATGCTGTTCGAGGCGCTGTTTGCAGCGAAACAGTCAGGGTTTGAGCGTGGGGACTGCAATGAGAGTGTTGGATGTGCGAAAGCGGTCCAACAGCGCTCTCTAGCGGAGGGCACAGTCCCTGGCAGGCAGCGAAAAAATCAGGAGCTGCTGTTAGGTGCCCGAGAACGAGAGGCATTGGCCGTCGAACTCAGGTTCAACCTTTTTCGCTGGCGTTGTTGAGCCGGTGGAACAACCCTAGGGCCCCAGTCCTAGCGGGGGGTGCCATAGGTGAAGGCTCTTCCCGAGAGGGCACTCGCTGGCGGTGAGAGGAGGTTGAGCGAGAACGCACGGGCGCCTGACGGCGCTCAACCTCTCTGGGTCTGCGGGGAATCAGCTGGCGGAAAGCGGCTGATTGCTGTTTCGCTGCTCTGAACTTCTCCACCACTGAAGTGACAGCCTCTCCAAATAAACTGTCCTTAGACACAGGGGCATCCATGAGTAAAGATTTATCCTTTTCCATTATATCGGTGAGATTAAGCCAGAGGTGGCGATCAACCGTAATTAATCCAGCCATGGAACGGCCCACTGCTCGAGCAGTATGTTTGGTAGCACGAAGCGCCAAATCAGTTGCTCGCCATAGTTCCTTGACCGCCTCAGGTGTAATGCCGTCCCCCTCGTCCAATCCTTTTAACAGCTCCGCTTGGTAGGCCTGAAGGACCGCCATAGAATGAAGCGAAGCAGCCGCTTGGCCAGCGGCCATATAGGATTTTCCCACTAAACTAGACGTGACTCGACACGCCTTCCACGCCGCGGCCGAATTAGGCGCAAGATGTTCGGCGAGAGTCTCTTCAACCGGCGGTATCGCTGTATAGCCATGACTCGCCATGCCCGAAATGGTGGCGAAATCCGCGGCCGCAGTGTTCGTGATGCGCGCCGCAAACGGCTGTTTCCAGGACCTCGAAACCTCCTGGTGGAGGTCCGGGAAAAAGGGTAAAGGCCTCCGGGGCTGCGCAGGTGTCCGACTAGTTAGGAAACGGTCGTCCAGCTTCGAAGAAGGTTGGGCCTCGGCCTTCTCAACCTCCCATTCCAGCCCCAATGTACTCACTGCACGGGAAACCACATCCAACAGCTCACTGTAGGAGGGGGAAACACGCCTCTCCTGTCCACTAGGAGGGAGAGGGCTCGTGTCGGCCGCGAAGTCCTCGGACCCCGAGGCCGCAGTGGAAAGAACGTCGTCATCATGGCGGTCACAACCGAAGGAGATGGCACTACATGCCCCCGGTGTGGGCCCGTAAATCCTCACAGAAAAAGACGACAGGTTCAAAAGTTTTCCTGTGTATTAGGGTAGGGGAGAGCGAGCAATGTGGAGAGTAATTTTCCATCGCTGAACTGTCCTCGAACTCCATGTCACACGTGTCACCCCAAGCTATCACCTCGTGCGGTGCCTCGGCAGTCGCAGAAGTGGTGTGGCGGGGGTTAGACACGGTAACATCGGAGAACACATCTACCCTAGAGCGAAGCACCCTGAGTCGCAGGCCATCGCAATGGGGGCATGAAGAAAGGCCGCTAAGCGCCTCCTGTGCGTGGTGTAAGCCTAGGCAAACTACGCACCTGTCATGAGTGTCCCCCTGAACGATGTACCTGGTACACGGGTCCTTGCACTTTTTGAAGCTCATCGCGTCCGCGGAGAGGAGTATACTGCTCGTAGACGATCGCTGAGAACGCGAGACAATAGGGCACAGAAGATTCACTTCGTACTGAAGGAATGAAATCTGAGGTAAATGGCGCACGGCACCAGGTATATATATGCCTACGCATGCTGGGCGGTGCCACGCGCTATTTGGCCAATAAGATTGGCGGGATGGTATAGGGCTTCAGACATTCGTCACACTGAAGGTGTTCCCATACGTGGTGACGTCACCGCAGCATCGAAGTGACCTATGAAAGGGAATCAAACTTCGCTTGTATATTGGTGGATTGCTGTTGTATTCGGATCATAGTGGACCAAATAAAAAAACAAACAAACAAACAAAAAAAAAACTCCCACCGATAAATAACATATTGTTATTGATATATATTTTAGGCTATGTCAAAACGTTCCATTAATGGTCTTTATAATATTATTAGTCCGAATGACGTTTTAATGTTAGTTTCTTAAGATGCCCATAAGATGTCACTGTTGATATGTTTTACTAAAAACCTCTTCTATTTTTTTTTTTGCCTTTCACTACTCGCTACTTTTATTTCAATTCCCATTGGGAGTCTTATTCTCTGAACCGAAAGTAATAAAAAAATAAAAGCTATATTTTTTACGCCACTGCTACATCATCCTCCAGATAATTAGCCTATGAAATATTTATTACTGATCTGTGTACTCTTAATGATCTTGTTTTTTTCGGTTGAACAATAGGTCATTATTTGTTGCTGTGTGATGACGAATCTCATTTCTGATGTAGCTTGTTTATCTGAGGAAGTTGTACAGGACTGTTTTAGTTGTATGAATGCAAATTATCATTCCCAGTTTGAAGTGGCTCGAGATCAGTTTCACTATTCACAAAACATGCTATATCCAGTTTGTTCCCGATTGATCCCGCCCCTTTCAGCAGTGGATATTCATTGGCACTTCCAGCTGTCAATCAAAGCAGGGACGCATGTTTTGGTTTTCAGAATTGATGCTATAGAAAACTCATAAAATTGCAGCTGAAACAGGAGAGAGGATGCGGTCGGTAAGAACACATATAACAGCCTGTTGGACGCAGAAGTTGAGAGTCATCAACATTCAATCAAAAGCTCCTCTCTTTCTTGCTTTGGAGGGTTTAAATAGGTAGGCTTTGTTAAAAAAAATCTACTACAACATTTAAAAACAATAATTATTCAGTGTGTTTTGCTGTTTTATAACGTTTTTTCTTTCTTTTTTTGGTTATATGTTTATCATGCTGCTTCAGAGTCCTCTGAGAGCTGTAAGAGTTTATTCCTTCAAATGAAGTTCAAGTTCATGCTGTGATCCTTCATCCCACAGGTTCAAGAAACGATAAGGACTATTATTGTATGGGGACTGACATGCACACTTGGAAGTCAGAGGTCCATATGCAGAAATCTGCAGCGCTTATTGGGATGGTCAGTCATCAGACAGATTTCACCGAGCTCGCTCTCTCCATGTTCAGCAGTAAAACAGACATCTGCCCGAAACGCGTCCCTGCTGACTGCTGTGGCTCGAATCCCGCCTCGATACAGATGCGCTGCGGATCTGAAGATCTCAAACTCCACGCGCATCACACCTCCAAACTTCACTGTTTCACCATGTCACCTGGAGAGGGTATGTGCTGCTGAAATTTGTCATTACAGGTGTATTTTATGACTTTCACATTTATTTATTTTTTTCGGGATTTTGCTATCTTAATCTAGCTCATGGATTAAAATGATCCCTGCTAACGGCTTCTGTAACTTTTACTTGAACACAGATGCTAAATGTCAATCTGCACAACAGAGCCAAAAGCCATTAGTTTTTGGAAACCTTTAATGGTGTATATATATATATATATATATATATATATATATATATATATATATATATATATATATATATATATATATATATATATATGAATTTATATATATATATATATATATATATATATATATATATATATATATGAATTTATAATAAATAAAAACGTAAATATATCATAATACTAAAAATTAATTACACATAACGTACAATTTGTATGGATGTAGGGCTGTTAATTAATTTTTTTGCATAGCAGCCAGATACATTGAAAATCATACACAGAATTTTACGATTGCCAAAGAAAATTTAGTTAGAGAGTTGATCTTGTTCTTTCAGGGAAAGTTTATACACTCTTAACCTTACCTGCCTGCTTCAAACTGACATCAATATATGGTGAAATAATATTCATATACGTGGATTTATTACATTAACGTCTAAGCGCAACAGCAAAACTGCGCACGTCCTGTCGCGAATTATTTTGACAATTCGACACAGTTCCTCATTGTTATAGGTTATCGTGTCTTTAGGAAAATTAAGTTACCCTAAATGTGTAGAGGATAATAAGACCTTTAAAAAAGCTATAAAATAAAAAGTATATTTTCAGATCAAAGTTGCATTTAATCTCGCATGATTTGTCTGGACAAAATACTTGATTGCGTTAAGTAAGTTACATTAATTCATTATTACCTCCTTAATGGGATAGTTCACCCACAAACGAATGTTCTGTTATCATTCTCACCCTCATATTGTTCCAAACTTGACTTTTTGTTACGTCTGTGCAACACAAACGTAGGCTATGTTAGGGATTCAGCTTCACACGCCGTTGCCTGTCATTGCATCTTTGTTTCGTATAGTCTTCCTGAAAGTGAATGGTGACCGAGACTGTCATTCTTACTAACATCTTCCTCTGTGTTCTAATAATGAAAGACCGACAGTCATACAGGTTTACCCATACAACATGAGGCTGAGTAAAGGAGAATGCCATGATATTTCATTTTTGAGATAATTGTAGGCAAAACATAAAGAGTGATTCAGTAATCTCATCCATTTAGTCACAGAAGCATCTTAATAATCGCTATTTCCACTGTAGAAGGAACACACATTCTATTGATTATGCTTTTCAATAGGCTGTATGTGCTTATGTGACACTCTTAATTGCAAGTTCTGTTAGTTGTAATTGAGCATGCATCCCTCAAAAACAGGGCTCTCTGGTATAGGACTAGGGTGGTCACCCTGTTTAGATGATGTTACAACGGCGTGGGATTGTGGGGGTTGGCAAAGCTAACCGCTTACTCCAGTTTATGATTATACACATTTGACTTATATTAGTAATCATACCTTGTCACAAAAGAGAGTCAGAGGGTTGATTATGACATTTGCCTGACAAAATGTGTCTCAGCATGAGACTTGAGTCCACAACTCGCCCCCTGTCCAAAGTGAATCATTTCAATGTCTCTCAGATGCATTTGACAGAAAGGAACACTGATGTTTGAGATATGCCCCCCCCCCCCCCCCCCACCCCTCCACCCGGACCACATATACTAATCTACACAAAGTTTTGTTGCCTTGTTATCATACAAGATAAAGTTACCTGGGTGATACCTTTAATACAGCAGCATTCACATTGTACTGTACAATTCAGAAAGATCAGGAGAACATTATGGCCATGCAAGCCAGTGAGTTGGCAAGGCATCACACGTGTACACGATGAACATCCTAAGAACTCAGCACTTGTCCAATGGGACAAAATCTCTCTACCATGCCTAATTAAATTGTTTTTTGGCTTTCTTTCTCCTAGATATGTCAACCACTGATTTGCAGTGCATGGGTAAATAGTCGCATAATTTTTAACTGGATCAACAGATTTCCAATTTCTGAGCTGAATGATATTTAATCAAACATTCTGAAGTAGTCCCATTAAGTGACTTTAAAAACTTCAGTGGCATTTTTCAGCACATGAGATTGTGGTTATCAGAGTTGCTGTGATTATCTGTGATTGCTTTTTTTTTTAACACAAGGTAATTCTTAGTATACGCAGACAAACTCCCACGTAGAAGTGTTGATTCAGCTCTTGAAAAAATGAGTAATTGACTCTAAAGGGAGTCATTGGTATAGTGTTTCAGGTTTCTATGGCAATGCATCTACCCCACACACATATACAAACGCAGCACCATTTGGTCACTCTGTTAAATGTGGCATTTGTACTCATAAGTTGAATTCCTGTAGCTTGATTAAGTTTCCTGTGCTTGCCTGGCTGATATACAGTACAGTATGTCTCAGGATGTGTGGTGTGGTGCTGCCATTATTGACTGTTAAAAAGTATTAAAACCCTCAGACTGATCAGATTCAGAAGTTCTCATTCAGGTGATTTATAGGTGGATGCTTTATATACAATAACTAGCTTTATTGCTTCCTGTAAACTTGTGTTGTCCACAAGATTGCTTTGTTTTAGCAATGGTGGCTGATTGCACAAAAAAATGTTTACGTCGGTGGTTGCATCACTGGTAAACTGTTGTGGGCTGCATAATTATCTGCTCTCGCCTGAGCATTTCTTGTTCTTTTTTTACCTTGTTTTTGGGCTTTCTCTCTCATACTTACACACACTTAATCTCTATGCAGTTGTGCTCTCACTCCCACATATCCTCCTCAACTGCGGCCCACGTCTTTTGGGGAACTCCTATGACATCAGAATGAGTTATGGATAAATTAACGGTGTGGGGAAACTGTAATGTTTGCAGCTTGTTCCATTGATTCACAAAGTCCTCATGATAAATTTGCAGTGCTATTTCCTCCTGGTCGATGACATCACTGAGCAAACTTTTAACAAGTGAACGTTTTTCAGTGTCAGTCACCAAGCCTTTGAGAGCCAGCTTGCTGTAATGGAAGCCATTGAATAATTTCTCACAAACAGGTCTCTAGAGGACCTTCTTGAGTGTTGATTCAGCTTAATTTGGTTGGGAGTTTACAAGCTTATTTTTGAGAGAAAGATGCAGTCAGTTATTCATAATCTGCGGGAAAAGTCTGAAAAACATTTATAATATAATCGTTTAACATTTGATGAAGGATACTCTTGTGGTTTTAGAAGATTACAGCATCTGATGTTCAATCATTATGGTTTGGGATAATTACATTGTCATTTTTCATATAATATATAAAATGTCAACATACTTAATCAATCCTGAGGTAAAACATTCAGACGTTGGCGACCTTTATCGCTGGTTGGATTATAACTACAATTTAGACTATTTATGGCACCTGTGTTGTCATAGCAATGTCCAGTTTTGTTTTATTTATGCTTGCGGGATGTGTAATACTCAGCAAAAGAAACGGCCTGAATCATCCTTCATTTCAAGGTCACCTCACCCTGCCAATACAACCCTCAAACCAATAATTCTGTAAAAAAAAAAAAAAAAATGATCTGGTTTGAATAAGTGTCGAAATATCGCTGGAATATAAGAGGAAATGTGCTCTGGACCTGGGGTGCGTTCTCCGAAACTACCTTAACGCTACGTCGTTCTTAAGTTGTACCTTAAGAAGTACCTTATCGTTAATACGTGGTTTCCGAAACCTTCTTAGTTAAGTATACCTTCTGTAAGTCATGCGTTCGTAAGGTTGGTCTGGAGCGCTCTTAGCTATACCTTATCGCTGCTTACGGTTCATACCGCTAGTGGCCACCACTACGCAAAAAGATTTTTTACATCGCAGTTTAATTACACATAGAAAATTTTATATGAACTTTTAATATAAAATCTGATTTAGAATTAAAATTACATTTTTACTTTACTTTAAAATTATACACATAAAATACTTAAGTTGTTATAGCCTACACCCAGTGTATGGAAGTGTTTTCATTAATAAAGTTTCCATACACTAATGGTTGTTAGCTTTTTTAATTACTATCCTAAGGCACATCAGCTGGCGAACCATTTGACAGAAAAGGCTTAGGAGTCTATATAAAGAAAGATGAGTTTACACAAACTTTATAGCTATGGCAGCGAGACAGCGAGTAGGCCTACTTGTTTTAAATCAAAGACGGCGGCGTCCGCGGAGCCAGTTAGTGTATGTCAACTACTTTATAAGAGAACATTTTAGTCCACTGACTACCATGTCAGAAGAGACCATTGTAAAAAAAATTTGCCTGCCACGGGAGCAAATTCTGCAGCTCTTGCATCTTGTTGGCCCAGATTTGTCAAGACAAACTCGACGGAGCTACCCCCTCAGCCCCGAAATTCAGCTGCTGGCGGCTCTTCGTTTTTATGCTGTGGGGAGTTTTCTGGAGGTTGTTGGGGATGGATATGGGCTGAGTAAGACCTCAGTGTGGCTGGGCGATCTCTTTTTGCGGACTTTTTTCCCCGACATAGTGAATGTCGGTATGTCTCTCATGTTTGCGCTTTTATTGAGGAAATCATCCAATTACACAAATGAGCGATTTACGCCAATAATGTGATACGGCTGGTGGATAATCAGCATACGTTGTGGAGAACATTAACACACTTATGGCCGTGAGGGTTTGGGATTGTACACTTGCTAAATTATAAACACATACTCATATTTATTTCTGCATGTACGTAGGCTATTTCAATAAGCCCCGATAAATGCAGTTTGTACTATTTCTAAAACGCTTCTTTATAAAGAACATTGTTTTCTCAATACTTTACCTATACCGCTGTGAAGGAAAGAGCGCACAATCGATCATCGAGGCGTCGATATCAACCTATTCAGCGCCTCCACCATGGACAGCAACTGCTAAGGTCGAACTTAAGAAGGTTTACCTTAAGCTACATCCTAAGGTATAGTTCGGAGAACACACGTAGCAAAGGTATACCTGTAGTTAAGGTGTACCTTTTGAGTATTCGTAGCGCGCTAAGAGACAACGTTATCGGAGAACGCACCCCTGGGCTTTAACGGAGGAAAAACAGAATTGGCTCCGATGTGTCATCATAAAATGTATTTTTAGCTTGGACCATGTCTTGAGAATCACTCATAAAAATGCGCCCACACTCTCCAACCTTTTTTCCCTCTTGCTTTTTGATATAGGGGTCGAATTCCTGCATCATGTGAAATGGATCTGATTGTTTTGCCTACTCGCTCTGTCTCCCTGACTCCGTACTGAGATGAAGGGGCTACTCGCTATAGTCCTGTGCCAGGGGGACATGCCACAGCTAACCGCACATCTACATGGGCCGAATTACTCATGCATTTTTAGACGGCAGCAACTGCGTCTCCAGACTTCTCAGCGCGTGTGACCGTGCACGCGGGTGGTTTTTTGATTTACATTTCGACAGTGGCACTTGCTGTTCTTGGCCCAGTGCTCATTTGCTTCATCAAAGAAAAATCCTCTTTGTGGCGGCATTGATCGCAAGGCCTAAAGCGGATGCGAGGGCCCTGGCTTCCCAAAGCGGGACATTGCAAGATGACTAGATGTCCATGACCCTTTCTATCCACTGTTGATTTAGTGTTAAAGGTGACGGATGGCGATCGACACCACGCTGGTCTTTGTACCAATAGAGCTGTTTTTTTAACTCCTCCCAGTTCACTTGCCTGTTTAATAGAACATAAATATGGATCCCAAACCAGTGCCAAGTTCCCTGGTGGGTCTTTTATTAGAATAAGTATTATTCTTTTATATCGAGAAAGATTACAGCTGATTCTTGGTACAAACAAAATATGGTCCCACAAACCGCCTTTAATTTATACAGAGGACAAATTGAATGTAGACAGATTCATAAGGCCTTTTCTGCCAGTCCTTAGACATTCTTATTTACAAGTCTGGGCACGTCAGTTCATCCGAGTGGTCAAAAACAAATGCACAAACATTTATTCCATCATTAGCGGAGAGCAGAAATCATTCCAGTAGGCACGGTTATATCCTCTCTGTTGTTCAGTGGTGTCATCGTGCCAGAAAGCTGCCATGGGGCAGTGCCCATTCGGTCTACAATCTGATTGGCTGGAATTACTCTTGAGGACTATGAAATACATTATAAAGTCTAATAGTGCAGTTTATATACTTTATTGCTGGTTGTTAATAAAGTGCAGGGTTCTGGAAGAGTTAGTTATTCTCTCGTCTTCTAGTGATCCAGCACTAACCGAGTGTAATAATACATTACGCTCAGGGATTTCTGTAGGCTAATAACCTGACATGGACCCCTGAATACAGATTGTTTAGAATGAAAACACTTTTGCGAACAGATCTGGATTATGTGTTGGAGCCATTCGTCTTTAGAATCATTGAAGGCCGTAAATTTTAGATATTTATACTGTTTGTGAATTGTGTGTAATGATGTTTGAGAAAGGAATGCTAGTATGATGAAAAACCTTTGTGTATTTATTGTTTTTCATTGCCTTTTTGTCTAGTAAAGTTCTTCTGCGTACAGCCACAGTAACATGCAGGAATAACATTTCACCACCATCCCAGCTGAGCATGTGTCAAATAAACTTGACCTTTTGCAGTTCAAAGGCCAAAAAAAAGGAACTGGCAGACATTAATAAATATTCCAAGACACACAGTTTGCTGAGAGCACATACCACTAAAATATACTTTATGTCCTCATTTTCTTCAACAAAGCTAATATTTTGTGAATACCAGACATCATGGACATATTGGAGTGGAAATAATAATTTTGTGCTGTTACTTATTGTATTTTTGTCACGCCTGGCGACAGTCCAATAGGATTCATCTGACCTTCAGGGCTGAAAATTGTTTTCCAAGCATTTCAGAACAGTCACGAATCCGTAAGCTTGGAGCATTCCTACTTCCTGTTTCCGTCGAGCTGCTGTTGGATTACTCAGATGGAGACATGCTCAGAGCAAGGTTAAAAGAACACCGAACATTATTAAACTTTTCTCTGTCAGACAAACTCTGTCGTCTCATCTCCACACAGTGCTCTGGGGTGTTTACTCAGACTTAAAGCATAAATTGAAATCAGCAGTTTGGCAGGTTAATATTTGGAGAAAAAGATGTCGGCATATGATAAGAGGACATAATTTCCCACGACACAGACTGTTTTTTTCTGATCCTCAGACAAGTGTTTGTGCTGTGGATCTATGCAAGTGAATTTTAGGTTACCTCATTGAGTATTTATTTTAATAATACTCATAAATTTAGAAAACTGTTATTTGGGAGACGCCATTTAAAATTATTACAAATTATTCATGACCGTTCACATTAAAATACAGAAATAAATATATTGTAAAAATGCTGTAAATGAAAAACGTTTGGTTCTGTTAACCATCTGCATGGTTACATCGATGCAGATGCAATAACATGCTTAAATACTCTGGAGTTTATTTTGCATTATTTTCCATATTTACTTGTATGTTCCTACACTTGAATCAAAAACATACAGTGTACCCAGTTGTTCCCCAGCTTAGAACAGCTGATAGCCTTGCAGCTCATAAATAATAACACAACATAACTACAGTGACCACCAGGTCTGAATTTTTAAAGCCAGACATGGGGAAGGTTACACACTGTGTTTAAGAATAATAACTCATACAGTATGTGCGTTTGTTTTTTATGGCTCAAAAACATACAGCACAACCAGTATAGTCCGATTTTGTGAAAATAATAAGTCTATGCTGACAATGTATTGTTAAGGATACTATTAATAATAATAATAATAATAATAATAATAATAATAATAATAATAATTAATAATAAACTATGTTGTAATGTTTTTGTTTTGCTTTATGTATTTAATACATATATGTACATAAAAATCTTTATGATTATGACTTGCATTTGATAACTACCTCTAAAAAGACATTAAAAAGTAGATAAACCTTTTGGGAGAACTTTTTTAAATTAATTAATTTATTATTAAAATTCCCTTCTCTTTTCTCAAATAGTATCCCCCCCCCCAAAAAAAACTGTAAGAGTTTCTTATGATTCCGTTCTCTACCTGTCATTGAATTTAGAACTTGCATTGTCTTTTTTCAAATAATTGGTGATTACTTTGTGTTTCTTAATTAGAAGCCTTATCTATGGCCAAAGACTGTGATTGATCGGTTTACAGTGCATTTTAGTTCCACATGGTCTCAAAGCTGAAACCATGAGATATGGCTGCAATAGCTCACGAGAAAGCAGAGTATGAGAGGAGAAAGACTAATGCGTCCCGGCCCTTTAATAGGATGAGAGGAATTTGAAGAATGAATGTTGACTTCAGCTTTTTACAATTTGCTCTGAGTTTGCTGACTTATCATCAACCACAAATATTTCCCCCACTATTTCACCATTTACGCCCTCACCACAATCTCACAGATGAGTTTTCCAGGATTTTGCTTGTGCCAAACTTTCCACTAGAGTCACCCCTTTATGTGCATGTGTATATGGGTGTGTGTGTGTGTGTGTGTGTGTGAGAGAGAGAACATACTCATCATGCTGCAGCAAATGTACCATAAATGTTAAGATACTTCTCTAGTGTTGACATAGCATTAATTCCACTGTCAAACGTTCCATTAATATGAGAAATAAGACATCCCATTATGGCAGACTGCTCTGGTTTTTCTTTCAACCAGGCATGTGCTTATAGAATGAATGAGAAACCCCTTCTGTGCATTTGGGTGCTAATCAACTTGACTATATCATCACGTTAGACACTTCAAGATATCTAAGGGACGCTACCGTTGGCAGTCAAAGGCAGGAACATCACCAATACTGGAAAAATCGGAAGTACGCCTTATGACCTCCAAGTCACATTTGTAAGTGACAGAGCGAGGAATGCGTTTTGAGCGTGTCTGTCACACGTAACCTTCAGGTCTCATCCATGTGTGTTTCTTATTGAACTAACACATGTGTGGGAGGTTATACATTGCCGGAACTTATGGAAATGGATGTGATGTGTGTGTGTGTATGTATGTGAGTGTGCGCTCAATATCTCCATGGAGAAAGTGGTAACTAAAACAATCTCAGCCTAATCAGAACCAGGTCACTCTGTTGTCCAGGCAGCGCTTGACATTTACGGCCTTCTCTTGGCTCCACGTTCGCACTTTACAACAGGGCCGGTCCACATAGCTACGCTTCTCCATATAACTGATTTGCTAGCTCTCCTATATCTACACATAAAGCAATGCCCGACTTCACAAGTTTCCTATATAAAGAAAAAAGATGACACAGACAACAGGAAACAGTTGTTATAGATCACTTGCAGTCTGCAATAAGAATATTCAGAGTGGATGGAGAGAGAGAAATTTTGGCTGGGGCCACATTATGTGTTCCCAGTCTTTCTTGTTTTTTTTTTTGTTTTTTTTTTGCTGTTTACATGAATCTTGCCCTAAAAAGTCAAATGATGACTAACTCAGTAAAAGGCGCTTGTGTTGTGAATGACCTAACTGCTTTGCTTTTTAAAAACTGAAATGAAGTAAGGCCTTATGAAAGCCCTGACAGCCAGGTGCTGTGGACTTGGCCAGCAGTTTTACTTCCCAGGCCAGCTGGAAAATGAGTCCCAGAATTTATCTGCACCCTTTTCCCTTGACAAATTATTTTATTGTTCTCGCACAGTTGGTTTGCATTTATTCTTTTGGCTAACGATAGGTTACGGCAGAGTGATCTGCTTTCGCTGTGTTACACTGCGAACACACCCCAACTGGGCTTGATCCCGCAATGACAAAGCATATTCACTCTCTATGCTGACAGAAAGATCGATTTGTGAGTTTAATGCTCAGGAACTTGCGGCAGAAAGATTCATCAAAAAGGATTTTCAGATCTGCGACATAAAGAAATTGCATTACGTTGCAAAAATCTTGCCTCGGGATACCTGAAAACCTAACCTTCGCGCCCAAAGGTCACATCTTTTTTGGGGCTTAATTGGATTACAGGGCCGTTCATGTTGAAGGAATGTTCCTGCCCGTTGTAGATGGTGAGATATCCGCGTTATAACTGTCTGCTTGCTGCACTCTACCTGACCCGAGCACAGTAGATGAGAGCTAACCCACTAATCTTTTACAAATGCTGCTAGTCTCCAAGACCAGGCTTTTTCAAAGATGCCCGAGTCAAAACAGCCCCTGTTTCTCAATGAGCCTCCATTGAAAATATGTCTGAATCAAACAGTGACTAACACATACCTTCTGTCTGCAGGGTTACATTGCAAATGAGAACGAGCCTTACCGGAGATGTTCGCGCTCATCTGGAGGCTCTGGTTTCTCTTTAGAATCAGCACACTTATTTTCAAGGATGTTACAGAGTGGAGACAGTGGACTGCCTAAAGGATTGTATTGTCATAACAAGTCTGTGAGCCTTTACAGTGATTGACCTTTCAGCCAAGTTAATAGATGATGCCAAGAGAATTACCTGGAGAGAGTTATCCATTAGCAATCATGGCTAATGAATTTTGGTAATTTGAATTCTTGTGATGTGACTTTTAATAAAATGTATTTATGGCTTGTTTTATAGTTTTAAAATTACATTTTAGAAATTTGAATTGTAAAGTGGTATTTAACAAATTTGACCTGTTTATGAAAAATATTAATGGTTTGTATTTTTAAACTGCAGAATTTTTTTTTTTTTTTTGTAGAGGTGAAATATTCAGATTATAAAATTATGGTGATGTGGTAACAATGAAACAAAACAATGAAATTTAACCCAAATTTAAATTAAAAACTGTAAAATATACCGAAAAAAAATACATTTTGTTAAATGGGGTGTCATGAGGTTTTGTCATTTTAGTAGCTCTGTAAATGGCATTTTTTTAATATGTATATCGTCTGTTGCTATACTCAACTACTACGTTTAATTGTATGTCAATGAAGAAAGATGGTGTATTTACAGGGGATGACAGGGACAAACTAACCAATTAGAGCTTGATTACTTTTGTCCATATGGATCTTGACTTTAGTATTTACACCAAATCACTCATTAAACTAGAAATCCCATCTCTGTAATGTTACAACATGTTTTTGCAAACATCTTATTAGTTAAACATATGGAGAGAAATGACGTTAGACATGCGGCTTCATTTCGAAGGCATTTTTTTCGGTTCTCCCACGCCCTCCTCCTCTGTTTCTTGAACGCCTTTGCGTTTGAAAACACTGAGATTTCTAAACATGTTTCTCATTCCAATTCACCAGATCGATGCCAACCGCACATCTTGAAAAGGACTTTGAGTTGTATTTTCATATGTTCTCTTTGTTAACATGGGGTTAGCCACATCTTCAGATCACTTTGTGGTTTAATTGACTCCATAGAGTTTTGACTTGACTCCAGTGACAAATAGAAGGATTGTCTTTGACGATTATTTGATGGCAGAGAAATGTATGGCAGCCAGCAAAGAAAGACTTGTGTGCTTTCAATGTACATCTTCTACGTTGTACATGTTTTTTCATCATTATCTCAGTGACTTGTTTTGCATGCTTGTACTTTTTGATTAAAACATGCATTACGCCACAATGCTTTATGTTAAAAACCTTTAAAATTATAAATGAGTCGGTCTTTGAGAAATGGATTCAAAATGTGCAGAGCGCAAGCTGTTCAGTGAATTGAGTTAATATTTTTTTAAACTAGATGTGCCTCTGTGAAATTAGTGCTTGCTTTCTTTTATTCCTTAAAAGTTAGTTTTAAAAGTCAAATTATGTACAGTACACAACCTTGACTGAACATAAAGGCACTACATTACATATTTTTAGACCAAATCACTCCAAGGCAATATGTGGTCAGCTATAGGATAATTGACACTAACTACTGTAAAATATCTTGGTTTGTAGCCTGTCATCAAGACTTATTAGACTTGCTGATGACTGGCGATAGCGAGTTGAACACTGGCTGCACGTCAAATTGCATTTGTACAGTTTGTAGATGCTAGCTTTCTACAAGCCTCAAGAGTTCTGAAAGCGGGAACAAGTCCAATAATTGGCTAGCAAATCATTAGGATATTTACACTACTGCCAGCCAAAACTCACTCATTTAAGAACAAACAAAAAAAGACCATAGGAACCCACCATGGACCAATTTTTAACATGTTTGTATTAGCGATGATGTAAAATGGCAAGAATTCATATTTCGCCCCAAATTTCGAGCTGTTTTTTTTCTTGCAACAGAAACAAATATTTGCATTTCAACACTCTTTCAGAGTGAAATGAAAAGCAAACTCTTTATGGGTTTGGAAAAGTCCAGGGATAAAATGAATATGATTTATAGTTCATAAACGCATGGCTGATGCCAGGTTGTGTGAAAATGCTGGTGGTAAGTCATGCTTACAGCCCTGAGAGGAAACTTAGATCCACAAATCACTAACTGACTGATGTTTTCAGCGCTGTTTATGATACATTAGCCAAACTCTGCTGCTCTGGATCAGGAATCGCACCGCGAACCTGATAGTTGAGCCATAACTTAAGACGTTTTGTTGTAATTACATTGTTTACCACATGTAGTTAAGTAAAAGATGGCTATCATGCAAGCAGAAAAAACACCTGGGCCTGTGACCCACTGAATGCTTGCACAGTGAGAATAGGTTTGCTCTTGAACCACGCTGTCGGTGGGCCTGTCTCCTCAGCTAGATATGACACGCTGTATGTATAAGTACCGCCTTTTTTACCACGTTCCCCTAGAAACCCTATTGCTGGACTAGGATTAAAAAAATCCATTAAAATCACCCCATGATGCTCAGTTTTTTTATGCATGCCGCTTCTGCTTTGCCTTTTTTAGGTTTTTCAGTCTTCATTTCTGAAACCAGCAGTCGGCATGTTATTCCTGACTAGGGGCTCCTTTGCTGACGGATGTCCTTCCTTCTCTTTTCCTCTCTGGGAATGTCTGCATTGTGAGGGTCCTGTTTGATGTATGATGATGTATATTGTCTGTTGATCTGTCCCTTCTCAGGTTACCATGGGCCTGATCGGGACAGGAGTTGTTGGGGAGCTATAAAAGAGGGTTCGTTTAGAGTGATCCTTTGTTTTTTTTAGGATGATTCCCCCTAAAGCAAAAATGAGTTGCATTGTTTTTGCCCACTTCCGTTCAGGTATATGTGTAGTTTGAAACTCTCTGCAAATTGAGGGTGATGGAAAAACATAGGCATGCCTATGTATTCTGAGAATATGAAATGTGCGTGTGTGTGTGTTAGGTCCCCTGTGTCAAAGTCAAAGTAGTATTTATTGTCTCCCTTAGGAGAGATTTGTTTTGGATTAGAGAACTACTGCAACTTCACCACAGAACACATGCAAACATTAACAGCCATCCTAATCCTATAATCCTACATCATAAAACCAATACCATTTAAATTATAAATTACTTAAAAAGCACACAAATACAAATCAACGCTCATTTGCCTGTTATACCAATTATTGCAGTTTTTTTTTTACATTTTGCTATAATTGCTCATTAGTTAATTTTAACAGACAATGGAACAAATGAGTATTTGTATCGATTATGCCTGCATATAATTGAACCCTGTATCCCCTGCCAGAGTTCATCAGCACATACTCAGGGTACAACGTCTGCTGGATCGTACACAGCTCAGAAATGTCTTGTAAAGGACTGAGTGCCTGTATCCCCATAATTTGTCCTGCCACTCTCACCAAGTTATTTATTTGAGCTTTTATTTTTAACGTTGAACTCCCAAACCAAACCGTGCTTATTTATTAAGTTCTTTTACATATTAAACATTGAGCTGTTTAATTATACAAGAATATATATACAGTATATAATATATATAATCATTTATTTGATGAAAAATAAAGTAAAAACAGCATTTTTTGGGATATATTATTACAATTTAAATTAAGTGTTTTTTTATTATTATTTTATTTAAATATATATGTAATTTATTCCATTCTTCAGTGTCACATGATACTTCAGCAATCACTCTAATATGCTGTTCTGGTGCTCAATAAATATTTCTTATTATTATCAATGTTGTGCTGCTTAATATATTTGTGGAAACCGTGAACTGTCATGATTCTTTGATAAATAAAAAAAGTTCAAAAGAGCAGCATTGTTTTTCATAACAATGTAAAAATCTAATTTGATATATTTACGTTTTCTGAATTTAAGTATTAATTAAAACAAAAAGTGTTGCATACCCCAATCTTTTTGTGTGTTTCAACTTTTAGTGTTACGGTTGTGTATATACTGTATATAAAAAGTTTGCGTGACATAAATGTAAGTTGTTATTCATTGATAATATGTGATCAGATTATTGAATCATTAAGTGGGAAGTCTTCAAAACTGATTCATAAACATATCATTCAGACCTGTTTTGTGAACCAAATCAACTGATTCATCGAAAAGACCCAACTTTCTAGAATGATTCTTTCAGGAATCAGACATTGCTACTTCTGCAATAAATGCACCCATGCTACTGTTTGGCTTCACAAGAGTCATCTAGACCAATTTTAGAATGCCTTAATAGTGCTTCTTTCATACTTTTGAAGCTTGAATGCTTCATTGTAATTGCATAGAGAAAAGCATGGACATTTTTCTCCTTGTGTGAGCCACGAGAGAAATTCATGTGGATTTAGAATGCCATAAGGGTGAGAAAATGATGACGGAATTTTCATTTGTTAGTTAAATATTCCTTTGACTAAAATGGACCTTAACTGGAAAATTATATCCTTCTAATCATGGTTATTGATTTTGAGCTCTCTCTGATGCAATATTCATATTAGAAAGAATCAAAAGTCAGCATGGACTCAATTTTGACAGTTATATTTATTTGCGAAGTCGCCCTGGGTTGAATTACTCTATTGTGTTCTTCAAAGCCCAAAACAGTCTTAGCCATGGCCATGATGCTTAACTGAGACCGAGAGCTTTAATAGTGGCTAAGTTAGTTTACCATTGCGGGGCACAGCCAGCTCTGTCATCTGCTGTCAATTTGCAGATAATACTTGTTTGGGGATATCAGTGGGATTATGTTCTAGTTTCAGCTTGGACTGGTCATCTCATCTTGAAGCGGGAAACATGAAACATTGTGAATAATCAAATAAAAATAAAAGCTTTTCCATTTCTGTCTCCATTGTCAAAGAATCATGGCTCCTAAAAAAAAAACTCAAAAAAGAAGAAAAATGGTGGAAGTGGTCAAGTGATTTCTTAATCAACAAGACTACTAGGTGAGTGAGTCTGGTAGTAAGATTTCATCCTGATCCCTGCCAGAGACTTCAAAGCCAGACCAATTACACCGACTGCTTTGAACGTCTTATTCTGAAAGAAAGCTTCCATTTTTTTTTCCTCCACTAAAACAACCATAACAAAAATATAGCAAATGAAATATGATTCACTGTTGTGTTCCTCACGTAACCATCTGGTTTTACAATCTATAAAGAAAGAATCTCTTCGAGTATTTCGGGCAGGGCTACGCTGCGTAGGAAACGATATAATCATTGTCAAACATTATTTGATTTATATACAAGCACTTCTGTCATTAAACTGCAACTGTCAAGAGGTTTCCCAAACAATTCTTACCACTCGTAATCATTCTTGTAAACCATGCAAAAAAATTTCCAAAGAACATCATTTATTAGAAATACAATTATTTTGTAACATTATCAGTATCTTTTGAATGTAACAATGTATGAATATAGTCTTTTTTTAGCTTCAGACAAGTGTTCGAGCATTTGGAAAGAGGACGTGCAATGTTTGCTTGTGAGGTTCCTCTCATGTTTTGCGGTTGAATTTGGCCACTGTCATTTGAGTGGAACTTCCTGCCATCTGCATTCAATCGAATTCTCTCACAGTTTCAGGCTTGCTTGTAAATATTGGAAGCAGCCTAAAGTGAACGCCATATTCGGTAATGTGGGCCAATACAGTTGTGTTCAGAGCGTGTCTTTTTGGCCCCAGACAGTAACGGGACAGCCACTGACTTTGTATGGTTTGATTTGTTATTGGTTGATTTTGACAATTTGCCTTTTATTTCTAGTCAGCTAAAATTAATCAAGCTAATAGGATGCCTGAGAGTGTACAGTAAAACTCACTTTCTCATGTATTTATTGGAAATGCTGTGCTGACCATTAGCTGTCAGAGTTTAGGAATGCTCCAAATGAAAATATTAACCTTGACTCATACAGTCCAGAAATTTGAGCTTAGAATGTTGGATACTGTACAAGACTGCATTTCACTTTTAATTACAAGGGCCACTTTTCATAATAAGGATTATGTGAGAACTTTTATTAGGTCACAACCTTGACAGCCTGATTTAGTTGGAAAATATATTTTGCAAATGGAATTCATTTCACATGATCTTTGCAAGGAATACAAGAGTATTTAAATATGACTTCACAGTGGAAAAAGAGAAACCAAAGCATTTTGGTTGAGAAGAAAAGCCTTGTTTCTGTTCAAACATGCCTGTTTGTCTTGTCTCAAAGCTTAGAATAACTAAATATTCGCATGCACACATATTTCAACATAAGTTGCACACATGCACACACACAAAACAGAAATGACGTAATGCAACCCATAGAGTTCACTGCAGCAGTATTGCAGGACCTCCGAGGTCCCAAAGTACTTGTGTTTTTACAGAGCCCCAAAGAGCCGTCAAAATCCCATAAAAGCCAGAACAGCAGCCTGTGATGAGGAACCTGGAGCCTTAATGTTAAAGCTGTACGTTTTAACAACACAAGACACAGGAATGTACCACAGCCCCATGCTCCTGACAAACATTGTAATCAGCCCCAGTATTTTTGATGTAAAATCCTTTCCGGTAACCTCATCCTGTATGTAGACTGTAAAACGAGAACTTTATTTGTGAACCCGTTTCTTACTACTGTTTTTGGTAAAACAAGTTTGTTCTTGTTCTGTTTTAACACAGAGTGCATTATTTTTAAGGGGACATGACATGATTTAATTCTTCTAAGGCAATAGAATTTAATAGAACAATAGAAAATAATTTTAGTTGACTGATTGCTCTTTGAATTATGGAAGCCTATTCCTTCTACAGAAAAAAGTTTTAAACTTTAATCTCACAATTCTGAGAAAAAAATACATAATTGGAAGATATAAACTGAGAATTCTGACTTTTTTCTTGTGAATATGAGTTTATGTCTTGCAATTTAACTTTTTTCTCAGAAGTCTGAATCTACATGTATATAATTATGAACTTTTGAATTCTGAGTTTACATCTTGCAATTCATTTTTTTTAATGCCACAGAATAAAAAATGAAAAGGTAACCTGTACTTTTTATCTTACAATTCTGTCTGTTTTTTTTCTTCTTCTCACAATTCCAAGTTTATATCTCAGAATTTTGAGTTTTTTCTCTCCGAAATTCAAGTTTATATCTCTCAATTATGACTTTATATCTCACAAGTCTGAGTTGCAAGAAAAAAAGTCAGAATTGGGAGATAAAAAGTACAAATATAAAAATAAAATACATTTTCTTTATCTCTGAAACAAGCTTCCATATTGAAGCTAATGTCTCAGCAGACTCTAAACCTCTTCCACAGGTCTTTAGCTCTGAAAACAAGCCCACATTACAAAGTTAACCACTAGTTAATTGACTGTTGATGATCATAATGACAGCATTGAAGATGACTGTTGATTTTCAGATTCATTAAACATTGATTTTGAAAAAGGTGACCTGAATGTTTGTGCCTTTGGAAAGTTTTAAAAGTCAGTTAGGTGGCAGGAGCTGCATTGTATTTTATTTGATCTGATGAGAGTGTATCCAGTACAAACTCAAAAGCTGGAGACATGAACCTCATCTCTGGCACAATGGGTATGGCCAAAGAGCTGCCAGGTTCTCCAGCACCACCCTGAACCAGCCTCACCCGCGGCTTACTGGAAACCGAAGCGATGGTGGTCCAGATCCACCCACGTCAGTCCACAGAGGACAGACTCAGAGGCTCCTCCAGTGACAGCCAGCCACCAGCAGGTGGTGACATGCCCAAGTGGAACCCAGTAATTACAGTTAAGGTATGGAAGAAGATCAACAACCGATCATGATGTCTGGAAGAATGTCAAAAAGTTTGTCACTGGTCTGATCACAGTCAGGACAGATTGTTGTTAGCATTATTATTTTTTACATATTTTTTTTTGCTTAGGTGTGTTTGTGCATGGTCGATACAGTTTTGAAATGGCCATGTAATGCTTTTATCACTGTGAGCCTTGATTGATCAGGTTTTCTTGTCCAAGTGTGTGCTTTAGTCGTTGAACCGTAGGAGTATTGCAGGCAGTGTTTTGTGTTTGTTTGTGTTCAGTTGTCTGCACTCAGTTCGGACTGTTTTAGAAGCCGAAGTTATTACGAAATCAGCGGCCAGCTGCATCTGTCCTTCTCATGAGCAAACAGTTCTACTTCTTTTGTTTGATGAATTCTTTGTAGATATAATGTTAGAGCAGATCTTTGAGCTTATTATTTATAACTTAATTTTGTCTGTGCACTGAAATCAAAAATCTTTGCTGTGCTGTAAAGTTCCTTAAAGGATTAGCTCACCCACAAATGTAAATACTGTTATCATTTACTCAACATCCATGTTGTTCCAAAACCGTAAGTGTTTTATTGTTTTTATTGATTTATTTTATTGTAAATTTATAGATGTCATTATTACACAGAAAAATTATTTTACTTTTAGTAGTTTTCCCAGTTTTCCATAATTTAATCAAGTTTTTTCCCCCCCTGCCATTTCATGGCCAGGCACCTGTTTTAGGTAACCTTTCCCCAGACTTTGTTATTTTTCATTTTGTTGTACCCTCAGGTTTTCAATCAAACCTTCATTACTAAGCAAACACATAAGTTCCGGGTCTGTGTGGAGACACAAGTAAAGACATGAGATATGAGATTTTAACATGGAAAAGGCCCTCATCCATAATATGCAACATCTGCACAGGACACTGCAGTCGTGTTAAAGAGCGCAAGAGAATCCAGTATAAGCCCACTGCTCAGGAGTCTGCTGACCTAGTATCTGAAAGAAAAAAAGAGAAATGGAGGCGACCATTGATGGAAAACAAAAAGATAGTAAGAGAAGCAGAGAAATACAACTGAAACAGAAACTAGATTTTTATATATTTCTGAAGAAAATATGAATGCCTTTGTTAAGATCTTTGGCACTATAATAGATATTTGTAGGTGGTTGTAGGGTGTTGCTATGTTCTAGGTAGGGTGGAATCAAGTAATCGATTAGATCAATAATAATAAAAAAAAAACATCTATTTACAAAACACACTTTTATAAAAAAACACAGAAGAAAAAAAAAGAAGCATGATCCAGGCTTTTTTGAATGTTTCAAAGATGCTAAAAAGCAGTTTTGTGTCGTGTGTTTACATATATAAATATATGTCATTATATGTATATGTCATAGAAATGCTCATTCTGACAGCAAGCAAGTTGCAGTAAAATTTTACACACAAAACTAGCCTGTCTATTTTCTAAATTTTATTGTGAAAAATTCATCTGTGCATGTTTCATGTTCATGAAAACATGTTCATGCACGAATATCGAATGGAAGTCATAGAGCTACAGAGAAAGGAAAGGTGCAAAAATGTTAACTAAAATATTTATTTTGATTTAAATATTGTTTGTTTTTATTTGGAAGTCAAATTTAGTTTTGAAATGGACAATATACAGTATAATTATATATACTTATATTTTAAATGTATACAGGAAATAAAATCAGTTTTATTTTTTCAAACTGATTTTTCAAAGATCGTTTTTTGGAGGTTGGTTTGTTGGTTTGAAGGTGGTTTTTTCCACTAGCCGTTATGTTATAAGATGTAAGTCTATTTTTTTTTTTTATGGTCCTCCAGGTAAAACTTTGTTAGATCCCTTAGAAAAGTAGTAGATCTTCTTTTGCATGATTTGCGGTATCACAGATGCCAATGTTTAAGCATGAGCACTAGTAATAGTTATGCCCACCTTAGCTAGTCCCATAAGGAGTAAATAAGGCAGAAAAAGATCAACAAATGTAAGAGGAACAGTGCGTCAGTGGGTTCTGATCATTATTAACTGTTTAAGTGTGGATGCTATGATTTATGGTGCTAAAGTGGCCTGAGTAGAAATGTCACAGCACATTTCCAGACGCATATATCTTGTGGTTTTGGCAGCTTGTTGTTCTTTAGGCTTACATGTTTGATGTGCATTAAAGTTGATACACACATATGTGCACTGGCACACATGCGCATATGCACAGCTCTCTCCCATCCTCTCTCTGAAGCCCCGTCTTGTTCTGTTGTATTCCTGCATCTTCAAACATCTGCTTTCCATTGTCAGCATCTCTGAAGACTTGAAAACATTAAATGCTGGCACAAGCTCGGTCTCACTCCAATACTTAATGCTGCACTTAGGTGACTTGAAAGGCAGGAGGCGAGAATTGTAGAAAATGAAGTGTCACCGAAATAAAAAAAAAATCACCTAAGATTACCACCAATTACATTTATTAATGGACTGCCCATCTGCTGATCAGATGCAGGGAGTCCCCGTGGTCCAGCGGTGGGGTTATGGGGTAGGGTGGTTGCACTTTGTCTTCTTCTGTATGTTACTGTAAAACAGTGATTCTTAACTGGTTTAGCTTGACGATTCAAACTTTATTTTGGACATCATGTCAGGGCTAGTAATGGCACTGTTAATCAAACAAAATATCAACAACAAAATCTATTATGGTAATATGCACAACAATTTCCTGATAACTGTGATATATAAAAACCATGTTTACGTGAGATTTTAAGGGATCAAGTTTTGATGTCAGTCGTGCAAAAAGACAAAAACTCAAAACAGTAATATTGTGAAATCTTATTACTATTTAAAATAATATATATATATATTTCTTATTATTATCAATCATATTACTGAAAACAAAATTGATTTGGAAACCATTGTACATTTGTTCAGGATTCTTTGATGAATAGAGAGTTTAAAACCACATAATTAATTTGAAATAGTAATTTTTTAAAACATTATACATGTCTTTACTTTCACTGCCCTGTGGCATTCTAGTTGTGACAATCATATTCTATTACCTTTACTTGATAAAACAACACTGTTTGAGGTGTTTAAAATATGCTAAATAATCAAAGTGACAATTTAATAAATGTATTTAGTTATTAATTCCCCAGTTGTATTTTATTGTCCCCATACTGTATTAGTATATAACCAAGTGACAGGTAAATTTGCACCAAATAATGTGGAGCTTGATTAGAAGCAGAGACTTTGACTTAACAACAAAATATATGGGAAATGTGTTCTTTTTATAAGTTGAAAAGTCTGTATTAGATATAGCATGGAAGCATTTGCCATATAAAACAGCTTTGTTATTTGCTCAGAGTCGAAAAGACTTGTAATTTTGTACATGTGAAACGAGGATGACAATGGAAGTGTTTTTCTCACCACAGTTCGGTTCTTCTCTGTGATTGTGTTCTAGTGTTTTTGTGAATGAGTCCAGAATATCAGTATGGTCTTCATCACGGAGCTCTGCGTTGCCCTTAGGTGTTATTGGCTCCACACAGCAGTGATCTCACACCAAAGATTGTCATTCCTTAATAGCTTCTGAATGCTTGCAAACCTGCTCCCTCCTTTGCCCCTCACATACGTTTGGTCAAGGATCAGAGATCTTTTAAGAGCGATGGAGAAACTGTCTGTCCTCCAGGCATACAGTAGATGAGAGGCGATGTGTTCTTCGTTCCTTAACCTTTTCAGTTTGATTATTTAGTTTGAATATTTGATTATTCTTGCACTATTACTTATTGAATATATATATATATATATATATATATATATATATATTAATGTATATAATGTATATATATATACATTAATGTTATCTCTATATTTTGCTGTGTTATATATTATTACTATTACATGTCATATTATATATATATATATATATATATATATATATATATATATATATATATATATATATATATATATATACACATGCATACATACATACAGGTGCTGGTCATATAATTAGAATATCATCAAAAAGTTGATTTATTTCACTAATTCCATTCAAAAAGTGAAACTTGTATATTATATTAATTCATTAGACACAGACTGATATATTTAAAATGTTTATTTCTTTTAATTTTGATGATTATAACTGACAACTAAGGAAAATCCCAAATTCAGTATCTCAGAAAATTAGAATATAACTTAAGACCAATACAAAGAAAGGATTTTTTGAAATCTTGGCCAACTGAAAAGTATGAAAATGAAAAGTATGAGCATGTACAGCACTCAATACTTAGTTGGGGCTACTTTTGCCTGAATTAATGCAGCAATGCGGTGTGGCATGGAGTCGATCAGTCTGTGGCACTGCTCAGGTGTTATGAGAGCCCAGGTTGCTCTGATAGTGGCCTTCAGCTCAAATCAAAATTTGATGATATTCTAATTATATGACAAGCACCTGTGTGTGTGTGTGTGTGTGTGTGTGTGTGTGTGTATGTATATGTATATATATATATATATATATATATATATATATATATACAATTTTAGAAAAAGGACATTTATTATTGTGGCAGATGCAGTTATGAATCTGGTCTCCCAATAATTTCCTTTCTACTGTCTTTATCAAAGAAAAGTGGATTAAACCCCTTAAACGATACTTCAGAATACAAGAAAACATAAGTTCAATCATACATCTGATGATAGTAGGCTGTGGGTTCCATTATTGCCTAAGCAATCAAATCTCTTTATTTCTTTTTTCTCTCCTTTTCTCTTTGTCCCAGCTTTCACAACTGGTTCTTTCACAGACGCCTACCTACTGACCAAAACCAAGTGCAATACCCAAAAGTGAAAAACCATTGCAAATTCAATATAAATCCAATCTAACATTCTGTCTAAGTTTCCAAACATGGAGGAGCTTCTCTTATGTAGCCTTGCCATAACTAATTCTCTTAATGTAGCAAAGGATCATACTTTTAAATGTCTCCCATAATTCTCTCTGTATAGAACAAAGCTTTTAATGCAAACTCGGATCTGAATTGACGTTTTTGGAGTTGGACAATAATACATTAAAAGAAGCATATGGAGTGTGAATTTGCCATTTGCCTCATCTTCTGCAGATTGGATGTGCACATTTCTGTGTCGCACAAGAGTGTTGATTGGGGACAATTACCTTCACCAAGGCATGCCATCTGCTATTCTTGTCTGTTTTTACGCTTGTTATCAAAAGTGCATCAAAGGTTCTATTGTTACTTTGAAAAAGCATATTTGTGTCTTCTGTTCCTCACAGTTGCTTTAATTGCTGTTTGGGTGGGTTAAAGGCTTTTAGCTAAAGGGCTAACAGCAAAACTGTTTTCACAAGCTGCCTCTGGTGGCAAGAATCGCATCCCAGATATGATATTGAAAAACAGATTTGTATCGAAAATTCCTGTGGCTTCTGGCTATATTATCTCTGCACCTCACATCACCAGTATAGTTTACTTGACTTTGTGGCATTTGAAGACGTCTTGTGAAACCGATTATCAGTGTCATACAACAGAATCAAGCCTAAAATAAGTTTAATACGTATCATTTCTATTTAAAATGAGCTCAAAGCATAGTAGGGACACATGCTAAGTGACACAAGGATAGGAGAAAATAATTAAAAGAATGTTATTTTTAGTGTGAAACAAACTATTCCAAAGTCATTGAAAAACTTCTCAGATGAAGCAAGAAAACCCTGGTTTTAGCTCAGCGAGCACTGATACACAAACACAGTTTGAAATTCCAACTGTGATATTTCCAAGCCAAGAAAAAATGATCCAAGATTTAATAAACAGCCATTATTGTTCTTTGAAAACTAGAACGTATGTGAAAAAGTATGTTTCTTCTGTTTATTGAGTTGAGTGGATCCAGCATGTACTTTACAGGACCTGCGTGTCTTGTTGCCTTCTTCTCCATTTTTTTTTTCTCTTTCCCTCATTTCTTCTTGCCTCTCAACACTCTATTCCCTTTGTTTCCCTCACAATTTTTTATTTTATTTATTTTTTGCTTTAAAGCAATTACTTGTCACCTTCTCATTTTGTGTACTTGGAAACAATATCTTACAGAATATTCTTTGTCTTTGGTTTGGCTTTAACCACATGTTTTGATGCCGACTCCATTGGGTGTTGCATTATTAATGTCATCATTCTGAGCAAATTACATTTCAGAAATTGAGTTAGTAAAAAACTTGAAAGATGCGGTCACCCACGCTGGACTCAAAAAGAGTGTCCGCTTTCCTTCTGGAAATATTTTCAAACACTATGAAACCATATTTATCTTTATTTTGATTACATTTGCTACACTTAGTTTAAAGTTCTCCTGAGACTGTGTCTCACTTACCAAATAAACATGATATATTGATTTGAGTCAGAAATATCGGCCAATTAAAGTTTAGTATTCCAGAAAGTTCTGCAATGAGTTTAAAAGATTGTTAAATGGTTTAAAAATCTTTAAATGCTAATATATATCTATTGTATTTTACACCTGTTTCAGTGAATGGAGGATGTATCTCATTCTGTTCAGAGAAGGAGAGCACTCCTGAGTTGACAGCAGAAGAAGGAACCTTGCTCCGCTGTGTACAGAACCTGCCAGTTCAGCCTGGAGCCCAGTACCACCACAGTAGCCATTGTGAAGACCCCACAAAGAACCTTCACCTGCAGGAAAGCCCCCACCGAGACACCAGGTAAGACTCCCAGCACAACCCTTGGACTGATCAAGAAGAGTTGCTCCCTGAGAACTTACTTTTATGTCTGAAAAAGTAACTGAATGTGCTATTTAAAATGTTGTTTAAATATATTTTGAACATCTGCTAAGCATTCACATTTCATTTGGAAATAAGCAAATAATCTACTACAAATCTGATCTAAACAAAACTGTGAAAGATCTTTAATTATTATTAAATATATTATTAATATATTATAACTTATTATTAAATAATTATTATAATTTGTGCATAGTCTAATTAATATGCATGAGTGAAGCATTCTTATTTTGTGACATCACAACCAGCTACTTTGAATGCACTTCCTTCTACTTAAACTATTGTTCAAAAGTTTGGGGTCAGTAAGATTTATTTATTTAAATAAATAAGTACTTTTATTAAGCGAGTCTTCATTAAATTGATCAAAAGTGACAGTAAAGGTACAGATTTCTATTTCAAATAAATGCTGTTCTTTTGAACTTTTTATTCATCAAAGAATCCTGAAAAAAGGGCCAATATCATAGTTTTAGTTCAAGTTTAAGTCTGCTTTATTGTCAATTCTTCCACATGTACAGTACATACATACAGAGAATCAAAATTGCGTTACTCTCAGACCCCCGGTGCACACAGATAACATTAACATTAAAGCCTAAAATTCTAGATCAAAAACAACTATACAATAAGGGAATGTTAAAAAAGACATATAATAAAATTAAAAATAAAGTTAAATAAAGCAGCGCAAGGCAAAAGGCAGATAGAGTGCAAATCAATGAAGTGAACAGCAGTGCAGATAAAAGATTATTTAGTGCAAAAAAAAAGCTTATTAAGTCTGATTAAAGTGGCAAAGGGCTCAAGAGCAGTTATTTTATTTAACTGACTGATGAGGTAGTGGAATGATGTCAGTTTCATGGAGAATGAGGTAGTGAGCAGACCAATGCTGCACAAAGTGACTGGTGCATGTCAACATATATTAGTGGGGGGGAGGGATCTGGGGGGGGCGGGGGTTCATAGTTCAGTGGTGCCTGGGCCAGAAGAGGGGAGGGGGGGCAAGTTCGGGAGTGAGTTCAGCTTCCTGACAGCCTGGTGGATGAAGCTGTCCTTCCGTCTGCTGGTCCTGGCCTGGAGACTCCGCAGTCTCCTCCCTGATGGCAGCAGGCTGAAGAAGCTGTGTGATGGGTGAGTGGGATCACCTGCGATGCAGAGGGCTTTGCGGGTGAGACGGGTTCCATAAATGTCCTGGAGGGAGAGGAGAGAGACACCAATGATCTTCTCAGCTGCTCTCACTATGCGTTGCAGAGTCTTTCGGCAGGACGCGTTGCAGGCGCCATACCACACAGTGATGCAGCTCGACAGGATGCTCTCGATGGTGCCTCTGTAGAAGGTGTACATGATGGGGGGCAGGGCTCTGGCTCTCCTCAGTTTGCGGAGGAAGTAGAGACGCTGATTTGATTTCTTGGCCAGTGCTGCTGTGTTTTCAGTCCAGGAGAGGTCCTCTGTGATGTGCACACCCAGGAACTTGGTGCTGCTCACTCTCTCCACAGTCGCACCGTTGATGGTCAGAGGAACGTGCTGAGTGTGTGCTCTCCTGAAGTCTACAACAATCTCCTTCGTCTTCTCCACGTTCAGAGAGAGATTGTTGTCACTGCACCACCCGGCCACGCGGCTCACCTCGCTCCTGTAGTTTGTCTCATCTTTGTTGCTAATGAGACCCACCACAGTCGTGTCATCTGCAAACTTAATAAAAAGGTTGGAGTTGTGTGAAGGTGTGCAGTCATGGGTCAGCAGAGTGAAGAGGAGGGGGCTCAGCATACATCCTTGGGGGGCCCCAGTGTTCAGTGTGATGGTGCTGGATGTGTTGCTGCCGACCCGTACTGCCTGAGGTCTTCTAGTCAGAAAGTCCAACAGCCAGTTGCACTGCGAAGTGTTGAGCCCCAGTTGGATCAGTTTGTAAATGAGCTGTTGAGGTATGATGTGTTGAATGCTGAACTGAAGTCAATGAACAGCATTCTGACATATGAGTCCTTTTTGTCCAGATGTGTGAGTGCTGAGTGGAGGGTAGTGGAGATGGCATCATCGGTCGAGCTGTTGGACCGATATGCAAACTGGAAGGCATCCAGGGAGGGGGGAGGGCAGACTTGATGTGGTGCATGACTAGCCGTTTAAAGCACTTCATGAGGATGGGGGTAAGTGCAACAGGACAGTAGTCATTGAAGCAGGATGGAGATGGCTTCTTCTGAACTGGGATGATGGTGGTAGTTTTAAAACATGTGGGAACAACAGCCTGACTCGGTGAGATGTTGAAGATGTCTGTGAAGAGATCAGTGAGTTCTGCTGCACAGTCTTTCAGTAAAGCCCAGGGATGTTGTCAGGACCCGGAGCTTTGTGTGCATTGATACTGCTGAAGGATCTCCTCACGCTGTCTGAGGTCAGCGTCATCACCTGGTCGCCGGGAGGAGGTGGAGTATTCTGTGCAGTGGTGCTGTTTTGTTGCTCAAAGCGAGCGAAGAAGGTGTTCAGCTCATTTAGCAGAGAGATGTTGTTGTCAAAGGTCAGTGGTGGGGGCTTGTAGTCCGTAATGGTCTGTATCCCCTGCCACAGGTTCCTAGTGTCTCTGCTGTCGCTGAATTGATGAGCTATCCTCCTGGAGTGTTGTCTCTTAGCCTCTCTGATGCCGCGGGACAGGTTGGCCCTGGCTGTTCTCAGGCCCACCTCATCTCCAGCTCTGAAGGCAGCGTTCCGTGTCTTCAGAAGTCTGTAGACCTCCCCTGTCATCCATGGCTTCTGGTTGGCCCGGACAGTGATGGTTTTTGTGACCGTTACATCATCAATACACTTGTTGATGTAGGTAGTGACAGTCTCCGAGTACTCCTGGAGGTCAGTGGTGTTATTGAATGTGGCAGCCTGCTTAAACATGTCCCAGTCAGTTGTGCTGAAGCAGTCTTGAAGAACCTCTGATGATCCTTCTGGCCACACTTTAATCTGTTTGTGAACTGGTTTGGCGACTTTAATGAGTGGTCTGTATGCAGGCATTAGCATGATAGTGATTTGGTCTGAGGCTCCGAGGTGGGGGAGGAGGAGGGCTTTGTAAGCTTTTCTCTTTGTGGTGTAAACAAAGTCCAAAATGTTATTATCTCGTGTTGGAAAGTTAATGTGTTGGTGTATTTTTGGAAACACACTCTTTAAATCAGCATGGTTGAAATCCCCAGCTATGATGAGAAAAGCATCGGGGTATGCTGTCTGCTGCTCACTGATGTGCTGGTACAGTTCATTTAGTGCGTCGCTCCTGTTGTTGATAATGTTGAATGGGGCAATGTACACTGAATTGAGCAGTAATCATAAACTCCATATGTGTTTGCTGATCACAACAGTATCGCTGCACCACGCCTCATTGATGTAAACACAAAGCCAGCCGCCACGGGTTTTACCTCCCGCGACGAGAGCTCTGTCCACTCGATAGCACGTCAGCTGGTCGAGCTGAATAGCGCCGTCTGGAACGCTGTTGCTGAGCCATGTTTCCGTGAACACAAAAACACAACAGTCTCTTACAGTCCTCTGAGTTGAGCGTAGTAATCGAATGTAGTCCAGTTTATTGTCCAACGAGCGTACGTTAGCCAGTACGATGGTGGGGATAGATGGCTTGTGTGGGTTAGCCGTTAGCCTAGCCCCGGATACCTCCACGCTTCCTCCTCTTCTGCTTCCTCTCACACCGCTTGTGGCGCCTCCGCTGTGGGCGAGATGCAGTAGGTGGGGGTCAGTGATGGTGAAGGCCTCCGTAGCAGACCGAGATCCCGTAGCTGTTCCGCTTAAGTTTAACTGTAAAAATGCGGTTCTGCCGACATCGAGCAGAAACTCGCGACTGTATGCGCGCTTACAGACAGGTAGACGCGATGACGATGTACAAAAACACTGCGACTCACAAGACATAAAACACGAAAACACTGTTCTGTCGGGACAGAGAGAAGCCGCTGCGTGTGGACGCTGCCATCTTGGCGGCACATTAAAATGATTTCAGCATATTAAAATGATTTCAGAAGGATCATGTTATACTGAAGACTAATGGCTGCTGAAGATTCAGCTTGCCATTACTGTAATAAAATACATTTAAAAATATATTAAAATAGAAAATAGTTATTATTAAGTATTTCACAATGTAACTGTTTTTGATCAAATAAATGCAACTTTGGTGAACTTAAGAAATGTCTGTCTGAATCTTTCCGATCCTTACCTTTTAAATTGTATATTAGTACCATTATTAATGAAAGTCAAACAAGTATTTGATTTTTGCTTTTTGTCCTCTGAGATGTCCAGGATTAGCAGTTCATGTGTATGACAGAAAAGGACACCTATTAAACATATTGTTCAAAATATAAAATGTAATTCTAGGATCTAGTAAAATGCATGTTAAGCATTTAAGATTGCAATTTTATAGTCCTGCAAATCACATAAAGAATTTAAACACATATCTACAAAGAAAATAATGAAACTCAATGTAGTGCAGAACAAGTCAACCAAGCTAGTCAAACACTGCAGTACTGATGGCGCTTCTTGGCTGTGTTTGTTTCTTAAACAGCTAGGAATAGAGACTACCGTCGGTTTCTTTTGGCTTCTGTGTAGCCACAGTACAGTTGAAACCCATCGTTTCAGCGAGGGATGCTATCCAAAGTGCTTTCACTCAAACATGCCATCCAACTCTCCTAATACTGTCGCTGAATGTCACTGCTTCAGCCAAACAGGAAGTGGTGAGCCTGAATGGAGCGACTCATGACAAACTTGAGGCTTCAGTTCAGCCAGTGCACTAGCATTAGTGGTTTCCCGCACCAAGTAAATATGGGACTGAGACAAAATCATTCATAGACTGCTGGGACAGAGGGCCCTTCTCACATCATTCCGGAGCTTTGCGCACAAATCCATAATGAGCAAACTGACAGGAATTATTATGTGGAAGATCACAGCGACACACTGGGAAATATGATCCCCATTCAAGGGGGGAAATATTCCTACTATAATGGGGAGTATTGTAAACAGAGAGGCCCACCATTATTTCACCAAAACCAGGTGACTTCTATTTAGCTCACATGTAGGCTTCGGTTAACTCCTATTGTGTCATCAAAGCCTGTCAAACGTCTAGTATGACAGCCTGGCTGTATTCATCTCTCTCTCTTCTTATTTTTAAATACCCATTCATAACTATAGTTCAGGCCAAATTTCCTGCATCATTTATTCATTGAATTGCTTGGGAGAGTTTGTGGTGGATATAACCAGTGTTTAAAATAGACCATAGTGGAAACCCATCCAATGGTTGTTTCCTGAGAGAGAGAGAGAGAGAGAGAGAGAGTGGAACTTAAAAAGTAGCTTCTGATTAGCACAAACCAAACATTATAACCAAATAAGATTCTGTAAGGGTTTGCAAAATGAATTTCCAATCGTGCCGCTTCTGGTCAAACATTGTCAGTGTTAAGAGAGATGTTTGAGAGTACAGGTTTGCCAGGACTAGAACACAGAGCTTGTTTGTTCCTGTGGTGTCTGACAGTACAGAATTGGCAGCACTTTGAGAAGCCCTGGCCTTTATCTTTCAACAGGCCAGGCTGCTAATAGCGTAGATATTCTTTCTGCTCCATTCTGCCTAAATGCTCCTCATATTCCTCTGGGTGTGTTTCATTCTCCTGCAGGTCTGCTGGCTTTCAGACGGATCTCAGCTCGTCGTCTCTGTCCGGTGGCATCAATGGGTGTCATGCGTTGCTGTCTTACCCCATCAAACAGGAGGGCTACAAGCTGGGTTCAGTCCTGGGTGACTTTTCAGGAGGGATGGGAGCAGGTCGCAGGGAACTGGACCGTCCAAGCAGTGGTGGTGGCGACAGCAGTGGCGGCGGCGAAGGTAACTTAGCAACAGTTCTGTCGTTGTCGGCAATGGCGGTGACTGTATATCCATTTAATAATGAAGATGGCTCCTCCCCGCTGGCTTTGTCCCCGAGCTCACGTCACTCAGCAAAGCCGAATGCGAGCGGACTGAAGAGACGCTGTCTCTCGGTGGCCTCCCAGTCAGCCTCAGAGGGAATCGATATTGCCACAAACATCTGCTCCTCCCAGATGTCCTGCGTTATCGGCCTGTGCACCAATTCGTCGTCGCCTGCCACCACCACGTTCTCCCACAAGCCTCTCCCCACACCCAGCCCTCAGCTGCCTTCACCTTCCACCTCGTCCTGCCTCCTACCCCTCTCCTCTTCCTCCTCTTCCTCCACGGTGTCGTCGGTGGAGCATTGTGAGGACTTAGGCTCCATGCAGTTGGGGCCCGGCGTGGGTAGCTGCGACAGGCTTGGACTTCTCATACAGCCTGGCATGGTGCTGGACAGCTGTACGCCAACACTGAAACAGGAACCGGTGGATGAGTTCTCTCCAAATGAGGAGGAGCTCTTTCAGCATCACTATCACCATCTGACCAGCCGCGAAAGCCACTGCGGTGGGCATTCCCACCAGCACCACCACCATCATCATCACCAAACAGGCCCCCCACGGCCACCCATGCCCCCTCCCTACCACCTGCACCAGTACATGGGCTCCGGCCCAGGAGCTCTACTGAATCTTCAAAGCCAGCAGCAGTCTCCACCCTCAGCTCTGCTGGCACAACCCAAACCCACAGGCCTGGTTGAACAGCAGGTGGGTGATAGGGAGGATGTATTTAGCGATAAGCAGGTATGCCGATGGATTGACTGCAGTGCGGCATATGAGCAGCAGGAGGAGCTTGTTAGGCATATTGAGAAGGTCCACATTGACCAACGCAAGGGCGAGGACTTCACCTGCTTTTGGGCTGGATGTGTCCGGCGCTACAAACCCTTCAACGCCCGCTACAAGTTGCTCATCCACATGAGGGTTCACTCTGGAGAGAAACCTAACAAATGCATGGTGAGTATCTACCCTTTTTAGCTGTCTGTCAAAAGTGCACAATTTCCAGCGGTTCCCCATAATGAAATTCATAGCAGTGATTATAGCTGGCAGCTGAAATGGCCTTGAAAATGCATAAGCAGTATTTCGGAGTGAATTGTTTTTGTTGGAATCCTCGTTGACTTTAATTTGAGTGGAAAGTGTGAGAAACCAAATGCCGGTATAATTATTTTTAATTAAGCAGGTCAGTTTTAAAATCAATTTTTAAGGATGTATTATCAACAGAGGACAAATAACTCTGTCATTAGGCTTTATTAAACCAAATTTCTTTCAAAATCCCCCATAAAAGTTTTTTTACAAATCCATTATTTTTGAACTTGTGTTATGTCTGTTTTATTCAAGAAATATATTTGGAGGTTCTCCCCCAGCTTCATTTTTTTGTTTGTAACAGCTTTCACAGAACCACCTACATGTATGCCTATTTTCCTCAGCATTTTTTTTTTCACAACCCTATCACATGGCATGAGAAACTATGATTTCAACTGAAAGTACTGCTTACTTTTCCACTGACGGTTTGGGTATTTAATTGGACCTGTAGTCTAGCTGTACAAATAGTATTTTGGTGAAACCCAAGAAATCCAGGTAAAACTCTCAGATTCCACAAGTCAACACACTAATCAATGTCAAAGTGCCTTTCTAACATTTTCAGCTCAAGTGGAAAAATGGCCCCAGCCCCACCAATGCGTAAGTCCAAATACACAATTAGTCCACAATTTCTGTAGGGTTAAACTCTGTTTATTTTCTTAAGATCTCTTTCTTCTGTCTGTCTTTCTGTCTTTTCCTTTTTTTAAAAATCAAATGATTGAGTTAAAAAAAACCCTCTACACATCTGTTTAACATAACCAAACAATTTGTGCACTTGATCCCTTTAAATGGGAGGTTTAAACGTTTAGCCGTCCCACAAGTATTAAGCGAATTGGCTCTTTCTCCAAACTAAACACTTGAAAAAAATGTTGTAGTCTGTAAGAATGGAGCCGCAGAGGAGATGATCAGCAAAATTTCCCAATATTGCTCAACACGAGAATGTTGTATTTCTTGTCCAATATATTCAATTTCATATACAATATTCTGTCCAAAAATCCTTTTATTTTACAGATGCTTTAATAGCTTGTTTTGAAGTCGGCCTATTCCTCTTAATCTTTGGATACCTTTTTGTATCCAAATGATCTGTTTAGCCGTGTCAATAGGAGACACTAATATGGGGAGTATGTTACAAGGGTAGTATTAAGTAATTCCGTTGAGGTTATTAATGACAAGTTATGTTTATTCTCGAGAAAATGTTGGTTTACTCTGAGCTGACAGCAGCTGGACTGACAGATGTAATTAGATCATGTAAATTCCTTCAAATCCATGCAACTACATTTTCAGCATTGCTGCGCACTCTGCGGCATAAACTTGGTTGTTCTGGAAATCATTCTAGTGACTCATTACTTTTGTTGTTGTATATAAGCATTTGAATATTATCTTTTTTTTGTTTGTTTTTAAATAGCTTGTATTTAAGCGTGTATAGCTTGTTATTGCTTGTACTTGTACAACAGTTCTGTTCTTACTCTCAAAACTCTGCCCAGAGTAGCTATGTTGCAAGAGCCCTGGTGTCACAACCTGTCAGAACAAACAAACACTCATTTTTATTCGTGACGATGCTAAGCAGATGCTAAGATAGGAACAAACCCATGTATTGTTGTAAAATAGCTGAACATTTTCTCTGGATGTAGTGAGCGCCTCTCACTGAGTCAACTCTGTTCAAGTTCGGTCTCTGTTTTCAGGCAGTCCATTGGCCTAGGCTAGAATTGCATTAACATTATAATTTTTGTTTTGTGTTTCAGTAATTGCAACTTAGTGCCTTCAACTATTAATTACTGTCATTTAAATTAATTTTTTAGGAAATAAAAATAATGTACAGTATGCTCAGGTTCTGATGTGTTTTAATTTTTTTCCTCCGAATCAGTGCCTTCCTGTGACCTCCGCAAGAAGGAGCTTTTGTCTGAAACATGTTGCATGTGACCTTTGCACAATATATGAAGACATTGTGGTATTCTAGCTATTTGTGCAGAGGAAACCGATGAGACGTTTTGATTTAGAAGCAAATGCTTCAGAAAACCCAGCTAATCCCTTTATTATCTTTCCAACTGCAGATTCCTCAAAGAGTGCACGAGGCACAATTCCCCTGCATCCAAACATAACACCCTCTCATTCCACTCTCTCTCTCTCTCTCTCTCTCTCTCTCTCTCCCTTACTTTGTGTTCTCTCCCAGCTGTGCTGCATTTCATTTGTATCATGCAGTGCCTTGGCAGGAAAAAGTCATTATCATAAACGTAGGTTGGGGTACTGACTCTCTGCTTTGTCACCGTCCATACCTAGACGTGGTTTTATGCCCCGGCACGTAAAAACACAGCTACATCTGCAATCACTGAGCTGGGCAGGCCTCTTAAAACTGCTTTGTGGAGTTTGAGAGCCTCTTTTCGGTTCACCCTCTCCAATTAAAAAGTGCCGCAGGCTGTTTTGTGGTAGTCGGACAGCAGAGGGAGAAGGCATCTAAAAGGAAACAACATAATCTCACTGCAATATCCTGTTGTGTTTCATGCTTAATTCAAGTGTTGTTTAAGTTTATTGCTTTTTTGCCCTTCTTGTCTGCATTAATATTAAAAATTTATCCAGCGACTGCTGCCCCGACACTGTTCCAGGGCTCTTGTACGTCAATGCTGTACTGGTTTCAACTCTGGATTTGTATTTCAGATCACCTATCCCAAGAGCTCATGAAATTCATGTAAATATTCATCAAAGCGTATCTGTTGATAATACTCCTGTTACTTATCCAGTTGATCATGTTTGATGAGCATTACTGATTTGTTTCTTTATTGAATTTCCTCTGGACTGTATTGGTTTAATCTTATTTCATTAATATCTTGGCTTTGGTTTAGCGTGCTAGCAGTCGATTTGGTGCCTGCTGTGACAGGTTAAGAATATGGGCTGTGGTGTTCTGTATTTTATGTGGTTAGTGTGTGCTTACTACTGTACTAAACGGTCACTGAGTTCTCATAGTCCTAATAACACTCTGTTTTAATTCCTCTGACCTTTTAGATTTTTACTACTTTGGCTTTTCCTGCGTCAACTGTGCTGACATTCATTCAGACAAATGTCTAATGCAAAAATGTCTGTGTAAATCGTAAAATAATAAATAAACAATTCTCCTCACCTATGGTTTTATTTAATCAGGTATTGGAAGCCTTTTCAACATGTCATGCTATATTTTTCTATTTTCATTTATTATTAATAATAAATTTATACCACTTTTTTAATGTTTCTCATTTGTGAAATATTCCATTTACAAGATCACATTTGTAGAGAGTGCATTGATTTTTAATGGAGCAGTAAATGTTTCTGAGCAGTACACACCCATTTGCTTGCATTTCTCATCTTTGTCGTCGTCACCATAACCAGATAAATGGTCATTAAACATTTGCCACACAACTTTTAATTAAAATTTTTAAATTACATGTTGTAATATTAACAGATATTAGGATTTACTTCCTAAACCACACCATTTTTTAATCATAATTAAATGCGGAGCAACCCTTACGACGCATTCGTTTTAAAGTTTGAGCATACAGACCTTTACTTGAAGAACAATTAGCATACACAACCTGCTGGAAAAAAACAGAGATCGGGGAATTTCCTTTTTCCTTTTTGCTAGTGTGAAACCGGCAAATAAAGGTTTATTAGGCTGATTTTTGGACAGGCATTCAGAACTCCTTTGACAAAATGGCGTGTTTTGGAGTAAATATAGGCTTTTGTAAATAATCAACACAGATGCTGGAGATGAAACGGCTAGTGCCATTAGCTAATTAAAACGCATGGCCTGTGCATGAGTTGACTTTTTCCTTTGAATGCACCGCCGAAACCCGAGCCATCTGAGTTCTGCCCTAGCAAAGGCAGAAAGTGGCGTTGATACTAATGTGGATGTACTAGACAGAGCTGCTGACATCACTGCCCTCTCGACTTCACTTAGCAACTGTCAACTCTCTAAGCCCCATTATGCTAGCAGGTAGCGACAGTTACCTGCACTGAAGCAGTAGGACTCAAGGACCGTTTACTGTCTGTTTCCACTCCATTTGCCAAAGCTTTGCCTTCTGGGTGAATTGGGTTTAAACAGTGGCTCGGGGAGATTGTTCTGTTTGGGATATTTAATGAGAAAGTGGAGTGAATGATTCCAGCATGATCATTGTTCATATGAGTTTTCGGAAATGTCATAAATCTCACTTGAATCCAAGTTTCCAGATGGTACTGCAGATGAATGCAAACGTTCAAAATTATGGCTCATAATTTGCAACCTTCAACTCTCTAATGTTTCATTGAATCAAAGTTTAGGTTGAATTATATCATTAATTTCATGATCAACAAATGTTTTTTTTTTTGCTTCCTGTCAGATCCAATCTGCAACTTGTTTGTCTTTCCGTCATGCTAATAGCTAAGCAGCGGAGACCATATGTGATACATATATTAGCATGATGAAACTGCTGGCATAAAATGTCTGAGGTTTGTCAGGAGACTAGTGTTTTGGCATTGGAATGAAAGGCCTCGGAATTGATGGATCGTGCTTGTTTTCCTTGTCAAATACACCAGGCCAAGTTCTTGTCAAGCCATAAAAGGTTTCCAGTCATTCTGTATAGTAATGCAATCCAGTCACTCCTCCTCTCTCTCTTCCTGTCTGACATTCTGCCACTTAAGCATTCTTAATAGCTACTTAACCTATAATCATTGTCAAATATCTGGTAGCTCTTTTTTTTCCTGCTAAACACTTTATTTTTATGGGATGCATTCACTTCTGCCAATTCACCTGATGGCTGTAGGGCTTTAACTGTGCATTACCAGGATGATATATCCATACGTGTTTTGTGCTAATTAGATTTGTCTGGAATGCTATATTTTGAGCAAGTCATTTCCTGACATTTAATTATATACCTGAAATGTGAGAGAGGCTGATGGCCACATTGTGTCATATCTGTCCCGAACCCAAGTGCTTAATCAGATTAACCCTGTAAGTGGGGCATATCATCTGCTAATACACTGAGGGGACTAAATACAGCTAATGGTCAAAACTTCCTTAGGCTTTCTGAGCAATAGACCCTGCTAGACGCAGTACTTATACTACATACAAGCATGGCTTTCTACATGGGTGAATGGGCTTAATTTAGTCCCATCATCTTAACTATGAAGAAAGAGGCTTGTCTTTCTTGGTCATCTTATAATGGACTTTCCAGCAGATTTGTGGAAGGTAATTTGAAACATTCTCCATTAACATAATATTTGCACACATAATGACTGAGTGAGAATTACTCTTAATATCTAGATAAAAAGGTGGATTGTTGACTGAACTTTAATTTATTATTCTCTGATTCTAGCTTATAAGATACATAAGAAAATGTATCGCACTTTTTGGTTTTATTTACTGCACAAAGTTGTGGAGACACTCAAGTTATTTAGTACTATTGTCATTTTTTCCAGTATAGTACTATAAATTTATAGTAGTGCCATATTGCTTTTATTATTTGATTTCACAATTTTTTTTATTATTCCCTCATAAACTCTTTGTGTATTTTCTGTAATTGTTTATAAGCACTGCAGCACAAACATGTGGGAAATCAGTTGGTTTAACATGATCCAGCCAGCTAGCGTTAAAAAAATCTGGTGGAGAGTATGCCAAGAAAATGTTAAGCTGTTGTAAAGTGAAGTGTTGCTAGTTAAATTCAGATATTTGGCATTCAGTAGTGCTAGCCAAATGATTTATGCTCCTCGGTCATACATTTTTCTTTCAAATTGATATGCACTGACTGATGGGTTCCCATTTTACAATTTAAGCTCACTCGACAACATTTTTTGGCATAATGTTTGTTACAGCAAATAATTTCTACATATAATTTCCTTAAGAAAAAGAAAAAAAGAAATTGACAAAAAAGAAAAGTTTAGGCACTTACAATGTAAGTAAATGAGCCTAGTTTTTAAAATCGAGTCCCAAATTTAAAAGTGCCCAAGTGCTGCTAATTGAGTTTAACTTAGAATCCAGAAAATCCCTTTCATAAAAAAGGACATTTGTCTCTAACATTTTGGTCACATGTATGGTAATAAATGTGTTTTATTAATTTACTATGAATTTTAAGTGCTAACAGTGTTTTTATAGCGCTTTTATTTCATTATTTACACATTAGAAATATGGTAATAAATTTGTATAGTGGTGATTTAATGTCTCAGTGTGGACCCTTTATGGCCTAAATGTACACAGAGCTAGTCATAAATGTGTTTAATTTAGAGTATCTTCTTCATTGTTACTATAGAGAGCATGTTGACACAGAGCTGATGCCAAGTGCCATCTGCCAAACACTCCTTAGAATAAATAACAGTAGTCAAGGCGCTATTTACAACGCACCAAGCCTTTCCGCAAACATTCACCATAAACTTCAGCATGTAAACAGAGCATGGACAGTTTTGAGTTAAGACTGAATATCCTAGTGTTCACAGAATGGGTTTGTTGAGAGACAGGTGGGCCATGGGACTTAGCAGCACAGAGAGCCAGGTTAGGATCCCAAGTATCTCTTAAAACCAAACCAACCCAGTTAATACACAGCCACATAACTGGAGACTTCATGGTGCCCCTCTAGCCCAAAACCACGTCTCATCTGTGGTCTGTACAGAGCCCAAAACTAAGTGTGGGAGGCTTGTGCCAGCTTCTCTCTTACAAACTTATGGGCTGTGATAGCGTTCTGTCTCATTTGTTATCTGCTGTCACAGATTGATGTAACTAGAGCAACATCTTCACCAAAAACCTGTTCCCGTAAACCTTTAACCACAGCCTCGGTTATGGGTGTGGATTTGGGGGTGCAGTAAAAATGTGGAGCTCTGGAAAGAAACTGTTTCTCAAGTGGGGTGTAATATAGAGATCTGGCAGGACGTGGTGCACTTTACTGCTGACTCACAGCTGGATTCAACTGGCCAGTTAGAGCTCTCCCCATGAAACTATTTATTCCCCGCCAGAAGAGCTGTCCTCAAAGCACTTGTCCCTAGATTTATTTCAGCTTTTGGTATGGAAGTATGGCTCAGAAACAGGCATGCTCAAAAATGAAAGTAAAGACAATTATAATAACAGTTTCCAAAAAAAAAAAAAAAAATTTATGCAGTACTACTGCTTTCAGCATTAAAAACTATAAAAACAAGGTAATAAATGTTTCTTGAGCATCAAATCAGCATATTAGAATGATTTCTGAAGGATTATGCGACACTGAAGACTGGAGTAATGACTGCTGAATATTCAGCTTTAACATCAAATAAATAAATTACATTTTAAAAGATTAAACTTGAAATTATATATATATATATATATATATATATATATATAAATCTTAAAGAACACAAACTTTGGCAGACAGTATTATACAAAACAATTTATATAGCTTTTTTTTTTTTTACATCAGTTCATGCACTCTGTGGAAATCAAACCCATGACCTTGGTGTCGTGGCTCCGACAGAAATCTTTCCATATGAAAGTGTCTTCTTTCTTTGTGCTTGTGAGTTTCATCGAGATAACATGTGGCTTGTTATTGTGTGCAGCTCAATGATGTGGATTCCCAAAGATCAGTAACACAGACATATAACTCTTGTTTTGTTCATTTTGGTGAAAAACTGCCAAATCCTTTTTTTTTTCCATTTTATTTTTAAACAATGATTTCATTCCTTCACTAAAGGTATCATGATACCGTCTGATATATTCTATCGGACCTCAATTCTCATGTCTCATCTGTTCACCCCTTAAATTTGAAATTTAAAATGACAGGTTTGTGAAGCTAGAAAGGATTCAGTTTCTTAATGGAGTTGAATGTGACCATAAAGAAACGCTCCAAATCTCTGTATAATGTCCAGCCATTGTTTCCACAGTAGTGAAAAATTAAGAAAATAGCACGTTCTATGGCTCCTTGAAGACTGGATATTATCCTCTTCAAAGCTTAAATACAACCAGAACAAGTGACACGGATGAGCCAAATTCATATTTCAGCATAGAAAAACCAAGAATTAGATTAGGCCATGCACAATTTAATACAAAGATGGAAAATGGATATTAACATTGAAAAAACACTGCTCTGTAATACCGTCTCGCTTGGAAATACCAAGAGGGGATTGAGTGCCAGCCCCAGACTCATATTACTGCTAAGGTAAAGAAGTGTGTAATGAGAAATTTCAAGTTAAATACTCCATAAATATGAAAACGTTTACTGTGGAATATCACAGAACAGTGAGGCTTTGTTATTTGGGTCTATTTCTATTTTTCTAGTTATTGGTTGTGTGAGATATTTTAAGTAAAATAGAATTTTAGATATTTTATTTTCACAAGTTTGTAATAATCTTGTTTTTTTTTCTTTGAATTTTATTTTTATAATAACTTGGTCTGTATGATTAATACATTTGAATTTATTACTGCCCCTGATTTGAGTTATTGATTTTGAGTTGTTCGAATGACAATTGGATATACATTTTATTTTAGTGATTTCAGAATAGTTTATATTGTTTACCCCTTTTCCCCTTTGTTGCACTGTTACATTTTCATTTCATAATGACTTAGCCTTTGTACGTATTACTCATTATTTATTTTCAGTGCAAAAAACTCTGTCTCATATTCCACTGTGATTCAGCGAGATTTAATGTGGAGTCATACTGTATGACGTATCAATATCAATAATGTGTTCCGTGCTGAAATAACACCTGATAAATTGCCCTTTCGCTGCACCTTTGAGCAGAAAATAACAAAACAAGAGAGTCCTTGAAGGGGAAAACGCAACAATCAGTCTCCCAAAAGGCAACAACGCAAGCACTCTCGACTGTAGTTGAATTTCATCACATTTCTGGATAGTCTAAATGCTCTGTATCTCAATCCAATTGTGCTAGATGTCACTTGACTCTTCTACAGCATCAACCAAACACTTTTAACATTTATCATGCCATGTTGACCTACTGTCCAGTTGAATAGTTTTGTTTGGTTCATGAATCTGGCGTTTCACTTGGCAGGTGCAAGGCACTCTTGGATGTTTTTTTGTTGTCAGGTTGAGATATAGAGTAGCTTAGAGAGAGGGCATAAGACAGAGCCAGCTGTGTCAACTCTATGTTATGCCAACAAGGTGGAGGGTGGAAAGAAAAGGCAAGAGAAAGACAGTTGGTCAGAAAAGTTTATAGTCCTATAGTCATATAATGAGACATGCTGTGAAATTTGGGCTTTTTTGGTATTTAGCCTAGAATTCAGACGATGTTAGACCCTGATGAAGTATGGCATGACCCTGACAGACAGTTTTTTTTTTTAAATAAAGAGCTCATGTGTGAATTTGTGTCAATTAAGTTCAGCAAGCATAATTCCAATCCATAAATCGAATATAAAAGAAAACTCACACTCCATTATATTAAAAGCGAAGTTTCTGAGCAATTAAAGTCTAAGTATCTGTCACGGTCCCCCTTTGTTGTGCCACCGCTGCTGGGAACTGAACACTAGCAGGTGTCAGAGAGTAGATGGGGACTGATGGCCGTTAATGGACGCTGCGATCAATCTGCGTCAAACGCTGGATTTGCCCTTCTGCAGGCATGAACTGACTGCATATATCATGTTGATATCGGTGTCCTGGTTCATGTTGCACGAAACGGTGAGATAATTGATGGCTCGTGGTATTGTAAAGGCATAAGGGTGACTGTGATACTCTCTAATTAGCCATTAGAGATACTTAGAACAGAGAGAGTGAGAGGCCGGTTACTGGAGTGATAGATTGTGCTTGGTGTCTATCAGCGCTTTGAGAGCTTCCTCAGTAAGGAATGAGAAACTGAAAACACTGTTTGGCTTCTCTGTGTTCGGTTTAACAAAATAAATACACATGTTAAATACATTTTACATTATAGTTAATGGTGTCAGATCTTTAGTAAAGTAGGATGTGAGAAGATTCCCTACTTAACAACAGTGTGTATAGATCAGTGGTATATACTATTAATGACTATAGCATGTGCATATATTATTAAGAGAAATAGATGGAAACCTTTGCTAATTTAGTTTTTATATCACAAATTTTAAAAGGGCCTATCATGCAACTATAATGGGATAAACTTATCCCGAATTTGATGGATATGTACCATATAAATGTGTGCCTGTGTTTGTAAATTATAATTTTCACTAATGTAAAAGACTAAAGCAAATATGTTGTGTACATTTATGCATTTTGACTATTTAGTTTAATTCAAATTTAATAACAGAATCCAATTAGATATAGCTATTGTTCAAAATGTTTGGGTGAGTAATATTTGTAATGTTTTCAAAAGAAGATTCTTATGCTTTTTACACAATTACAATAAAAACAGTCTTATAAAATATGATTTTAATGTATAATAGCTTTTTTCTATTAATATATTTAAAAATGTAATTTATATCTGTGATGAGAAAGTTGATTTTTTTAGCATCCTTTACTCCAGCTATCAGCTATCCAGCTATCCAGGTGCTGCTTAATGAAGTGCTGAAAGTGTTGTTGTTTTTTTCTTGATTCTTTGATGAACAGAACGATAAAATTAATTTAATTAGTGCTGGGCAATTAATAATCACGATTATTCGCATCCCAAATAATAATGTCATGGCAACAGACTGATTTAGACTAAATTATTCCACACAATTTGGCCTGTATCTGATTCATTGAATTTTTAAATCGTAATTTCATGAATTATAGTGATTATTTAAAATTTTATAAATATAGAGGTTCACTCATAGAGAAGATCCAACATCTTCACATTGTTTCAATAGAATCTGGCATAAAAATAAAAAAATCCATTCCGTACAACGTCAACTATTTCAAAATCAGAATGGATTGTCTTGGTATGAAGCCTGAAACATGGCCATGCATTTCAGAAGGGTGCTTAGAGGTATAAAGATTACTTTTACTACACTAATCTGTTTTCAGGATGTTTAAGTAAGCATGCCACCTAGTCATAAATTCAGATTACTGCAGCAGGTGAGGGACGCCAGAGAAAGTTCATGCTGGAGTTACAGGTTAAAGGCTTTTAGAAAGGAAGGGAACATGTAGAAGCAACAGTTTTCCTGGAAGAGGACCTTCACCTGTCTAAATCGGAATCTATTCTTAGGTCAAAAGAAGATCACAGCTAGTTTTGTTGGACAGTATGTCTCCTGGCTGTTAACACTTTGACGGTGTGCCCCAGAACGACACTGGGTTAAGTGCTCCCATGAAGACCCATATGTTTACTGCTTGTTCTTGTTCAGGATTCCCACATGTAGCATAGACTGCTAATGCCCGACTTCCATAGAGACGAGGTCAGAATCCATAATACACCTTCAGTTCAATTTCCCTCAAAAACGTTGCTCAGAGTGGGGTGGGGGGTGCGTAATGACTGTGCGAGAGGCCCAATTTAGTCATCATAAGTTGCTTCCTGTGAAGGTCCCATCTACATTCTACATGGGTTTCAATCTGGTTTAACCAGTTGCATGAGAGCAAAAAAGGCTGTTCGGAGCAATTTTGCTAGTCATTTACATGACTACTTCCTCCACTGGTTTATCGGCCAAGCCTTCGATCTCATCTGGACAACATTTGTCAGCTGAGGATTTGTGTAGACATCACATCAGGTATAAATCAAATGTTTTGAAATTTGAAAGTAACGGACGAAAGAGCAACAAGGAAAAATGAAAGATCCGTGAGAATAATTGAATGTGTATTCACATCAGTTTCATTCTGACGTTTTTCTAAAAAATAAATAAATAAATAAAGCGAGAGAGTAAAATTAACCAGATCTTTGATTCATATTAGGCCTCCTATTAGTAACAGATGAAGTTGGCTGCTAAAACGAGTGGCGTTTGGATGTGGAAATGATATGTGTAAACTATGTAATGCGAATGTTTTAGCTAAGCTGTGTTTAATTTTGTACGCTGATGAAGTGCATGAGAAACCTGTCTCCCCTTAGCTGTCTCATTGAATCATATGGATATAATTTCATCCATTTGCGTTTTTCTGCTCTTTGCTGTGGTTGCCATGGGGCATTTGGAAACAGGCAGATTAAAGGCACATGTTCGCTTTCGCCTGTAGTTTTTAGCCACTCCATCTGAGCTCCGCTGTTCTCCGTGCTGAAAAACGTGTCGGCGGTTTCTCTTTTACAGGTCACAGTCACTCCAGGCACTCAGTGGTAAACCTCGTATCACCTCTCATTCTCCAACAGGAACCAGAATGATTTTGTACAAGTTCTGATCACAGAACATCGGCGTAACCTGCAGACAGACCCCGTACTGCATATCTGAGAGCGCTGAGGCAATTTGGATGTCACAAAGAAATTACAGAAAATGTGTCAGGGTGTTAGAAATGTTATGGTGCTTATTAAAATTTGCCTTTCTGCCTACTAATTACGAGTAATAATGTATTTAATGCTTGTTAGTTGCTCAAAGATTTGAATGCCAGAAAAAATGCATGCCTGAGGGAAGGTGAGATTGGTAGTTACAGTGTAATGGGAAAATATGTTTTTTGTTTCGGAGCACCTCCGAATGTTAACGGGAACAGCAGTGGACCTTTGACTCCTTGGGAAAGGATGTGGCCCGAATGCAATTCCCATAATAAGCATATTTTCTCTTCCTCTCAATCCTTTTTTCTCTATCAGAGCTCAGGGTGACGTCATCAAGCGATAAGACGTAGCCTTATTTTTACTTGAAAATGTGCCATAATGGCTGGATTGTGTTCTACAGGCATTTAAGGGTATCAATGAACTTTTTTTTCCTTCCGAGTTCTTGTGTACATTAAGGGCTTTTAGCTGCCTGATGCCTCGTTGGACATTTTTGGCCTCAATCATGCTTCATTTCCCATATAGTCATCAGGTTAGGGTCGAGGTGCCTTCGCCAGTCTGCATGGCCCACAATCATCCATGATTGGCTGTGCGGCCCTGACAAAAATATCAGCCGAACTGTCACTCTGTGTGTATACAGCAGATCCAGAGGCCCGCTTCGGAAAGATGGCGTCAAATGACTAACTATCATCCACTTTTGATGGTTATCACTCTGTTTACCCTCACACGGGCCTTCAGAGGGGAAAGCTAAACATGTTTATGGCAATTAATGTGATTAGCGGGCTAAACTGATTTTACAAATAAAATCAAAGGGTAGTGGAGACTTGGGAGCTGTTATGGTTGGTTTAAAAATGCAACGTACAGTATATTCAGTGTGTTTGGAGTCTCACTCTTCTCTTTGATTTTTATGATAAACGTCTGTGTGTAACTCAGAAACTATAAATTCTCTGGTTAACATTTGGGGATGTTTTGATAGATGTTGACGTCAGCTGTAAAACCAGATGCATTAGAATTATTTGGAAAATAATGTTCTGTGCTTGGCAAATACAGATGCATTTTTGTGCTATCAAGAGAATGTTGTGTTCTAGAAAAATTAGAAAACAAATGCCAGATATATGCAAAAGCAGCGAGACAATGAAAGACGTGAGAAGTGAGAAAGAAATTCTTCCCATTCATGTGGATTAAACTCTGGCAGATTGCTGTGTTTGTATGGCATCTCAGAATGCATAGCTGTGTTTGTAAGGTATCCCAGAATGCTTTGCACTTCGCTTCATTGGCAGCCGATCCTCATGTTAATGGCGGGCTTTACACGATTAGCAAGATTCTCTCTGCAGACCCATAAATTCAATTTAGCCTGAAATTTGTCTTACGTTATAGAAAGCATTGAAAGAATGATTATTTCCCCTGTACATAAATACACACATTTTAGGACATAAATAATCACAGTGTTTGTTTTGAAAAAAAAAAAATTCTAGACATATTTTAGGAGTCAGTATGGGGCATATATCTCAAGCTTGTCTGGATTTCAGAAACTTTATTAAATTCTGTGTTGTGGGTATGTTCATGACAGTTTTCATGCTGTGAAATAATACAAGCGCACATTGACATTGTGAGGTTTGAACGTCCAAAAGCCCCAAGCAAATGTGTCTCAACCACTGTTTTGCTCCATTGTGTGAGCTGATGAAATTAATGTGTAGAAGTCCATGGCCAGTTATTTGGATTGATATTCCCCAGAAAAATATGCAATTAATTCAACTTCAACTACTTGACATAAGAACTCCAATAAAACTTTGTTTTGTAGATAAATTCTATTTCATGTAATATATAAACTTTTATTTACTTTTATAAAAGATTGAGTAGAAAAGTTTATAAAAGTTTGATTTATCGATGTTTGTACTAAAGAACTTTTGGCACTTTTGAGTTTGGACACATTAAATGAATCAAAAGTGAATGCAATTATTTTTCAATTCATAATGCTGCAAAAAAATTATATTAAAAATAAATGTGGTTATTTTGAACTTTCTGTTCATCAAAGACTCCTGAAAAAATGTATCACAGTTTCCATAAAAATATTAAGCAGCATTTTAGCATAATAAGAAATCCTGAGCACCATATTATTATCATTATCATTAGGATCATGTGACACTAAATACTGGAGTAATAAATGATGAAAATTCAGCTTTGCCATCCTAAGAATACAAATCCTAAGTACAAACAATTAAATAACATTTACACACTTAATTTGACACCTAATTTGACAAAATTAAAGCTCCTTGGGAAAATTAACTTTTGAAAAACAAACAAACAAACAAAACCTTGATGCAAACTATTTGTTATCATTAAAACTTTCACTTTCACAAAGAGTATAACTTTCACACACTAAATATTTTAATTGTTTATGATTATTTCATTATTATCATAGTTTTACACATTATAATTTTTTATGGATTTGAATTATTATTATTATTATTATTATTATTATTATTGTTATTATTATTATTATTATTATTATTATTATTTTATTTTAATATTAATAGCATTAATAGCTGGGCCTCATAGCAAAGCATGGTGCAATATTTCATTTATGCAGAACCTAAGTTGACTTTTTCTACCAAAAATGCAAAAGCAAAGTTTTGTCTGTGTGTGTAAATGTGTGTGAAACTGTAACTGGCTGATGTTTTTTCTTGTTTCCACATTCTTTTAATATACCATATAAGAATTTTGCACACACAAATACACTGTATATTCCAGGTCACTCAATATATCCCAACCGTGGCAGTCTAAGGTTTCGCCCCGTATTAAATGGCCTAGCCTCAATAGAAAGCCTTTTGCGAGTGATTGAAGGAGGCCAGAGCCCGAATGTTGTTCTGAGGGCCCATTAGAAGAATGGAAAGCTCTTTCCTTCAGTGAAACTGGAGCTGTGATAGAAGGGGGCCTCAGTTAGAGGTCAGTGGACAATATAGAGCAAAACTGCCATGTCAGGTTTCACGCTCTCTGACACCTCCGTAATCTGCCACCCTGTACTATCCGTGACTCCTGATTGGAGGGCTGTTGACATTTTGGGGGTGGAGCTAAGAGATTGTATAGGATGTATGAGGGCCTTAAATTACAAGACAGCATGTATTATCAGTACATCCAGTGCCTCATTACACAGATGCCTTGGAGATAGATTGCAGAGGATCATCCTGTAATGACTGTCTATGGTACGCACTTCTGAGTGATTCTGATTGGCCAGACCAGTGATGACATGAAAAATGACATGAAAAGCTAATCTGAATTGCTTTTCCACATTCATATGTTAACCTGGTAGCTTTGTTCACATTCATCAACAAAGGCAAGGCCTAGTAAACCATCATCCTTCAAAAAAGCTGGCATTTCTGTAAAACACTTGTTGATGTTTACTGCTGTCATCTCTCTCCCTCAGTTTGAAGGGTGTGACAAAGCGTTCTCACGGCTGGAGAATCTGAAGATTCACTTGCGGAGTCACACAGGAGAGAAGCCGTACCTGTGCCAGCATCCGGGCTGTCAGAAAGCATTCAGCAACTCCAGCGACAGGGCAAAGCACCAGCGCACACATCTGGACACAGTGAGTACATTAATACAACCCACCCTAACCTTTATGTCATACATGAAACTCAAAGGAAGTGCCTCAAAAGACAAGAAAACAAAAACTGCTCTTTACTGACATCATCCTAAATATAGAAATTAGCAGGGTTGGGGAAACACAAACTAATGGCCTAGTTTCACTAAATGCTTGATACATTTAAGTGTGGCAGTAGTTTTCATTGGAAAAACTGTGAATCATTTTAGGGAGACTTTGTCTCTTAAACAGTCCTACTATGTAGTCTGTCCCACATGGAAGGAACCTATATGTGGATATATATGCGCATATATGAAACCTATAGGCAGTGTATATGCACATATATGCTGCATATATGCACATATATGATAATATATATGCTGCAAATATGCGCATATATGCTGCATATATGCATATATATACTGCATATATGCTGCATATATGCATATATATGCCACATATAGGCAAAATTGAGGTGCATATATGTGCATATACAGGAAATATAGGTCTCCTGTATTGCTTCTTCATATCCACATATAAGCCCTATATATACAAGATATGTCTTCTATATAGCTAATGGCAGGATCTGGTCATTTTGTAGCTCATATCCCACTTTTGACTGTCATACATGATGCCTAGCTTATATTTTCTATTATCAAGGCAAAAACTAAGAAAAAAATTATGCAAGAACTTATATATGTGCGAACGTGAAATTGGTATCACATGTAATTGGCATGTTATGGAATTTAACTATGGCAATATATTAACATGATATACAGAGCCGGACAGTAACGGAGTACATTTACTTGAGTACAGTACAATTTTGAGGGATCTGTACTTTACTCGAGTATCATTTTTGGGGAGTACTCATGACTTTACTCAAGTATATTTGAGAGGCAAATATTGTACTCTTTACTCCGCTACATTTCTATCCATAACCGTAAGTACCCGTTACTTCTTCGGCCCCGTCCACACGGAGACAGATCCCCGATCTTTTTTTCCCCTTATCTCAGGAAATATCCGGGTCCACACGAAACCGATGTAGTATACATGCCAGACCAGCATGTGGCGCTGTAATTCTGCCACAGAGATACACTTAAAACGGAGAAGAAGACATGGATTTGGCGATAAAACATGCGTGTGCTACACAAACGAATATGGAACAATACATTTATTAATCCGTGTTAATGTTAGCGTTCAGTGTTTGTTCATGTTTTTGTTGCTGTTACGTGATGTAGTGGTGTTTGACTAGGGGCGAGACGTGGGCTGATGACGCCATATTTTCAGAAAATGTACGGATTCGCCGTCCAGACGAAACGCAAAGACGAAACGCAAAGGTGGCGTTTTCAAATATATCCACTCTGGGACCCGGTTTCAAAACATCGGTTTCACTCTTCCAAAACGCCAGATCCGTGTGGACGAAAATGCCTATCCGCTAAAAAATTTGTGCGCCGAAAAAAAAGAAAAGAAAAAAAATCTCGGACACCCTATCAAACGTCATTGGATAGTGCAGGAAGGAAGAGGAGGCGGAGGAGGAGGAGGATGATGAGGCGCGTCATGACAGACCTTCAAAGAATAATAAAGATAATTTTTTGTTGTTTTTTGTGTTATTTTTGTTCTTGTACTATTTGATTGTTCTTGTAAATACATAATGTACATTTCTATATTTTGGACTTTTATTTATATTGCCTAGCAGGTTTTTTTGTCTTATTTTTGTTCTTGTACTATATTTTTAGTTTTGTACTATTTGATTGATCTTGAGTAAATTAATAATGTACATTTCTACATTTTGGACTTTTATTTATGTTGCCTAGCAGCTATGGATTTTAATTTTACTATTATTATAATTTTTTTGTTCAAATGGTTAGTTTCTTTCTTAATGGTTAATCTTTCATTCTAGTGAATCAGTTTTAGACAAGTTATATTAACAAAAAGTCTGTGCATAACATTTTAGATATGTTTTAGTGGAATTTTTCGTTAAATGCTGCCGTTCTTCAGCATTTTCAAAAATATATAATTTATGGAGTATTATATGTATATTTTTCTTCATTTCCTTCTCTTTTTTTGCCAGAAAATATATTTCTAATTAGTATTTTTAAAAGATATTGCCCCCTTACGTAGGTAGTTAGTAGCTTTTAGTGTATGCCAACTAAGATTTTCCAGGCTACATTTTAACTTTTGTTCCCTCCCTTTAACAAAATTAAAACCATGGGTGATTAAAGGGCCTTCAAGTTCAGAGCAAAAATCCCAAGTACAGTGAATCACTTAAGTCCCCAACCAAATGGACCTTACAAACACACCCATAAATGTGCTGTTTGCTAACTTTCTTTGACCCAAGTTAATTTTGCGTGCACAAAACAGGCATAAGGTTATGTCTCTATGCATAAGGAAAGCATAAGGTTATGTCTCTATGGTTTGAAGAGGGAAAACTCATTATATCATACGTTGTTTAACACCATGCTCCGTTTGTGATAGCAACGACACATGGCAGAGAGAGATAGAAAAAGAAACAGAGAGAGAGGCAGGCACATCTTGCATCCCACTCCAACAATGTGAGGAAAAATAAAAGTCAGGGAAAACTTGAGTTAGTAATTCCTCACTAACTGGCAGAACCCCATGCTGTATCACCTCGCAGTACAGCTCCAGCGCTGCGCTACCTCCACACTGCCATGGCCAATTAGCCCCCCGTCTCCAGATGCCCAGCGTTGCACATTAACTCGCCTATGCGTCCTGTCACAGCCTTCCCACACGCCTTATATACAGTGAAAAAATCACTCCGACTGTAATCATATTTATTCTTGACGGCCTTTTTTCTTTTTTCCATTCCTAAGCTTTCTAGTTTTCTGTTTTCAGTGCGTATACATGGCAGGGAGATTATATGGAATTGCACAGAACGAGGGAAGGTAGGAAAAGAGAGCTAATAAAGGAAGCCTATCCACTTTCACTTTAATGACTGCCTCTTTTTTTAGAAAAAAAAAACAGCAGTGTAAAATGCATGGGAGAAAATCACCACTACATGTTTTGGACAGAGAGAATGTTTCAGTAAAGTTTACCAATGAGAATCACGGGTACCATGATATATATCTTAAAATGTACATTTAAATATTTCAACACTAATAAAATGTGGGGCAGTCGTGACCTAATGGTTTGAGAGTCAAACTTGTAGCCCGAAAGTTGTGGGTTCAAGTCTCATGTCCGACAGGAATGGGGGGAGCGAATAACCAGCACTCTCTTCCACCCTCAATATGGGTTACCATACTTGGCCACACTTAATTTAATGTAACTTAAAAAAATAAAAGCAAAGTAATATAAAACTGGCACAGTAGTTTGTAATACCTGTAAACAAGTAAATTAAGTTTTTGTACAGTACTTGTATGTCTGTCTGACATTTACCAAATGATCTATATTCTTCTTTTCTTCTTCCTATGTCCTCTCAGCTTAAAGGTAGGATACTCTCTTTCCTCTTGAACTTTGAATATTTATAAACACTCGAAATAAACAGTTATCGCACTCGTGTTTGTCCATTTACACGCAGTTTGAAAGTGTAAATTTTAAGGATTACAGTTTGTTGTTGTTGTTGTCTGATTTAACACAAATCTAAATAAAGAACAAATTTGCATATTTGACACCTGTACTAGTAACGTAGAAATAATTAATTTTAACGATTTTTAATTGTTTTTAATTAATTAATTAATTAATTAATTTGTTGATTTTCAGCTTTTCAAATTCAATTTATTTATAAATGTAAGATTTATATAAAATTTTCCATCCCAGATTTGAAATGTAGACATTTAATAAATTTTTATGTTTTATATTTAGAAATTTGAAGCAGAAGTAATGACTATATATAGACTTTTTTTTAAAAACACATTTAATTTGGTAGTTCCAAATAGTTGCTTGTCTAAAATGTGATGTATATTTAGTTTCCATGTCTGTTCATAAATGTTGTGCACCATATTTAACGTCTCTTATAAATTATAATTATAGCCACTCAATTATAAATGTCGTTGTAATGTATTGATTAATGTTTTTGTGTCCATAGAAGTGTGTTTCTGTGTCCTCTTTGTGGCTGAACTGCATATAATTTTGATTCTCAGACTCATTGTGTATTTTCCATTTCAGAAACCATATGCATGTCAGATCCCAGGCTGCACTAAACGCTACACAGACCCCAGTTCCCTGCGCAAACATGTGAAGATCCACTCTGCCAAAGAGCAGCAGGTGCGTAGGAAGGTAAGGATAAAAACATAAATTCATAATATCAATCTCTCTTTTTAAAAAAATTATATTTACAAATCATCTCATCAACACATCAGAGTCCAATTAGATCTTTGGCTCTTGCCATTGGCCTTTAGAAACATTTGTAGTCTAAATTTTTCATGGTCAATTTTGTCTTTTTCATGGCTTGGTGCAGTTGGTTCTACTTAGGGTTCTTTGAAAATCATTTCCCCAACAATAGATCAAGTCTGACCACATTTCAGCATCTACATGGTGAAGAGTGCATTCCTCATTAAAGTGGGTAATTATAAGCAGAATAGCCTCATTGTTGCACTAGTCTAAATGACAGTTGACTGATGCGTTCTTCTTGCTTGCCGTTGTAAGCAGAAACACATGTGAGCGTGTACTATTGTTAATAAGCTGTGCAGCGCTATACCCCAGTGGCCAGATGTTGGGGGCCGATGTCAAACAAACTCTCCCACTCCATCTATCGCGAGCGACGCCTGTTATAGCATGCTGCAGCAAAGCACCAAAACCTTTGACGAATGGCTGGGAGTTTTGCACAAAGATCTCAACCGAAAAACGTGCGGTTTGTGCTCTTTTGCAATATCCAAGAACTGCAGCCAGTTTGTGTGTAATTAAAACGTGTTTGTTTTTTATCTAATTCACAAGTTTGTGAGTTTTATTTATGAAAATCTTAATTGCAGTGGAATTAAAATGACATAACACATTCAAGTTGCATGTCATGGCTCATTTCGGCTATTTTTATTGTGATGGATCGTCTCCAGATTCAGTCCACTCATCACAAATTCATGTGACTGAAGATAATTTTCCAGTTAAACATAATTCCATGCTACAATCTGAGTTTTCAAAGTCAGGCCTAAACACATATGACTCCCCTAACTCTAAACAAATGACGCATATAATGCATGATTACTGCCAGAACTCAGATTTTGTTGCTTTTTGAAGGGAAAAATCAGCCTTGCATGCTCACCCGCAAAAGAGACCCCTTCACATCTCTGTAGCCGGTAACGTGACATCCCAACCTGTACTCAGGGCGATGGATGTGTATGTGGGGTATGTCTTTCCCCTCATCTACTCATGTTTCCAATCAAGGGTTCCTGTTTGCAGTGAAAAATCGTTCCTCTCCAAGCCTGTCATTTCCTTTGCTGGCTGATGTGGGATGTCACCACAGACTTATGTGTTTTTTTTTCTATTATTATTTAAGACTTTTGTTTGGGCCCAGTCCATTTTAAACAAGTGTTACTCCCCTCATTTATTTTATTTTATTTTATTTTACGCCATAACTCTGTGGAACAGAGATTTATTTTTTTATGTGCATTCCTCCTTTCAACATGTATGTACAGTATGTATGTATGTATGTATTTATGTATGTATGTATATATATATATATATATATATATATATATATATATATAAATTTTATTAAAATTGGTTATCTTTTTGATTGACAGCTAAGGGCCTGCCCCCACTTAGAATCAGATGCTCTGAGCGAATGTCTGTCAATCCAGCATCTGCATGACTCTGCCCCTTCCCAGCATCCCCACTGCCCTGCCACCTCTCAGCACTCTCTGAATGGGAAGGAAGGTCGTTCCCCAGCACTTGGGCAGGAGATATTCACAGGTACGGCTAATTTATCCTCTGTATGCACTTTCTTTTGACAGTAATGTGAAGTGGATGAGGTATAAAAAGTAATCGGATGGAAAAGAGGGATGGATATTTCATTTCAATCATAGATTATAATTGTAATTTGTGGCATTCACTATTATTTTTGCACATACCATGATTATTAAACTTGAGTGTAGCTCTGTTTGTACTATGAACACTATGATGTGTCAAGTGGCTTGTTACTATAATGCTGATTCCCAATTTACCTACTTATTCTATGCCCTGAAAATATGTACTCTTTTAGTGAAGAAAATGTACATTGTTTAGAAGAAAAGAATGCAAGCTTTGAGACACACTAATTGATCATAGTCATGTCTTTAACAAACCATTCTATCACTTAATTTTGTGCATTCTGTCACTGTTTAAACTGCCTTTGTTTTGTTTTAATTTAATTTCCTACCGTATTGGAGATATCAATCAACAATTACCCTTACACACCTCTAGGTGATTGGTAGGTGTGTAGGAAAAACTAGCAAAAAACAAGTCCAGCATCAAAACCAAAAAGAATCAATCCCGCACACTATAGGTAATTGAATTGAATCACATATGTCTGATGAAGGTCATAGGACTGAAACATTTTGAGTGAATAAATCTGTTTTTGATACATTTGCAAGTACATATAGTATGCAGGATTATTGAAATAATCCTAATAATACTATCTGAAATGTTTAAATAATTGCATAAATGATTCCAAAGATTATGTTGACTGTAATTTTATACTTTAACTTGTGTGATTAACTGGTGTTTTCCAAACCTTGAGAGAAATGATTGTATATCTTGGTCTATAGAATCCATTTCTGCTTGTTTTTGTAGGAGTATATGTGGTGTCTAATTTATGTATCCTGGGATGTTTTGTAGAGATGAGTAGAGGATTGTTCCCTCCATCCTAGAATGTACCAAAACCCAGATGTGTTGAAGTGTACATTCACTTGCAGAACCATTTATGTGATCCAAAACCAATAAGCTACGATTTAACAGCTTAAATGGACATGACAGAATAAAGGGAATTGTAATGTTATGAAGACCATATGTTATGATAATATCACAAACAGCTGCAGTGCACGATTTGCGTTAGATGTGAATTTTCCCATGCTACTTCCAATGTTATGCAATTCACTGTAAATTGGACCTAGAGGACCCTTACCTTAAAATACCCAGCTATGACTCATAACTCTTTGATTTAGAGAGGGAGGTTAAGGTTTTGCATGTTTTGTATTTTGTTTGTTTTGCATAAGTTTAACCACAGTAGTTTTGGTACTCCCTATAAGTAATTTTTCTTGCTCTTTTGTTTGTTCTTATCATAATGCTGAACATACTGTCAGAAGAGGAGATTTCATAAAAAGGCAAAACCTAGAATTCCTAGAAAAATGAAAATTCTGTTATCATTTACAAACATTTATGTCATCCCGAACCTTATCTCTTTAATGGAAAGCAAAAGGAAACTTTATGAAAATTGTATTGCTTTCTTTTTCTTTGCAATTAAAATGAATGGGGACTGAAGCATTCAGGCTTCAAAAAAGATATCATTAAAGTATCATAAATGTGATCCATGTGACTACATTCTGGTCTTCTGAAACCAGATTTTATGTGAACAACAGACGGAAATGTTAGTTTTTATTTACTGATAATCTTTATTTACTGATAAATGCAACATCCATCAACCATCTACATAAACGTATAATAATAAATTATACAAAAAAATATTAATTAAATAAATAAAAATAAAAATAATCATCATTAATATTATTATTATTATCATTTATTATTTCCTTTAATATCATTTTAATTTTACAGTGAAATATTGTTTTTATATCATTATATTATTTAATTATTATTTTATATTATTACTTTTTTATATATATTATTTTGTTTAATATTTTTATTTAATAATACTAACCACAACAATAATTATTGTTATGATTATTATTACTACTAAATCAAATATCAAACAAAGTTAATATATTAAATAATTTTTTGTCATTTTGTTATATCACAAGCTTTTTTTCATCACATTTTAAATTGCAATTAATGTCAGAAAAATCAAAATTTTTCATCTCCAAAAAAAAACAAAATATATAGTTAACTGTGGAAGAAAATAAGTGTGACGAGTCTTCCGGATGAATATGAAGGTTCCCACTGTAATAATAAAACCTTCATATTCATCCGGAAGAAGGAGGCGGGAACCGGCGGACAATCAAACAAAGACTTTAATAACAAAATAAACACAAAACAGCGCATCAGCCCCTCCTGGACGACTGATGCGCACAAATAAAAACCAAAACATAAATTAAAGCCCAGGCCTGGTCCTCTCTCGTCCTTCACTGTCGTCGCTCCAGTTTTATATCCTTCCATCTCCTCCGTGGGACTCGAGACCGGTGGTGGGTCGCAGGTGTCGCTCATTTCCAATCACTCCACCGGCCTCGCTCGTTCCCACATCCCTCGGCCCCGCCCCACTCGTCACAATAAGTTATACAGGTTTTGAATGATATGAGAGTAATGTGTTCACACTTGGAAAGTTTGGTTTCTTTAAAACAAATCCTGGTGCGATTGCTCTGTTATTTGAATAAGTTTGAATGCTTCCATGTTTTGACACATTTCATAAGCTCTTCACAATTTCTCAGCCGGTAAAAGTATCGTCATATGTACGCACATACAATGAGTGCATTTAGCCCTATACACAGGATTGTTTTGAATGTTCAGCAAGTTATGTTGCAAAATATAAAAAGCCCCTTGTTTTAGTTTTTTATCTTAAGGATTTTTGTGTGAACTATTCTTTTAAGAGCAAAAATTCAGGCAGGAGAGAGGTAGAACAGACTCTAAATGTTCGTGTGAGAGTAATTTGAAGGGCAGTTGCAGAACTCCCCATCATTAAAGCATCCTTGTACAAAACACACTTCGCACTGCAACAGCCTAAATCGCCTCAAACGTGTGCCAGGGAAAAATAGATGTCCTGGCTTACACAGTCTCTCTCATTTGCTCGGTTCAAAGAGAATAAGTTGTTGCTTCAGTGTGCAAATGTCTTTAGCCTGAAGGACCTGTTATGTTACTGTGGCTGTTTGTTCTTGTTTAGACGAGAAGTAGTGGTTAGGTCAGGCCAAGATGCCTGCATTTAATGTTCCTGATGTTTCTCCCTCTCCCTATGCTTTGTTCTGTGGCCAGTAGAAAAAGAAAAGCAAAGTGGAGAGTGGGTACCTCTATCATTGTGTAATTTGCACGTATAAAGTGTGTTCTAGTCCTGTGTTCTGCCTTTGTGGATGTTTGCATGTGGCTGCTCCATACAATGTTGTGCAGTCTCTGTGGCTGCTTGAACATATGCTGATCATGTCATAATTATTTATTGTGATATGGTTAGTTATGGATTCTTCAACAGTAATTTCTTATCATCTATTTATCTGTCTGTCTGTCTTTCTGTCTGTCTATCATTTTATCTATAATATCAAATACTGTTTAAGAATTGTGGGATACATACAGTACAGACCAAAGGTTTGGACACACCTTCTCATTCAAAGAGTTTTCTTTATTTTCATGACTATGAAAATTGTAGAGTCACACTGAAGGCATCAAGGGCTATTTGACCAAGAAGGAGAGTGATGGGGTGCTGCGCCAGATGACCTGGCCTCCACAGTCACCGGACCTGAACCCAATCGAGATGGTTTAGGGGTGAGCTGGACCGCAGACAGAAGGCAAAAGGTCCAACAAGTGCTAAGCATCTCTCGGGGAACTCCTTCAAGACTGTTGGAAGACCATTTCAGGTGACTACAGTTGTGGCCAAAAGTTTTGAGAATTACATAAATATTAGTTTTCAAAATGTTTGCTGCTAAACTGCTTTTAGATCTTTGTTTCAGTTGTTTCTGTGATGTACTGAAATATAATTACAAGCACTTCATACGTTTCAAAGGCTTTTATCGACAATTACATGACATTTATGCAAAGAGTCAGTATTTGCAGTGTTGGCCCTTCTTTTTCAGGGCCTCTGCAATTCGACTGGGCATGCTCTCAATCAACTTCTGGGCCAAATCCTGAGTGATAGCAACCCATTCTTTCATAATCACTTCTTGGAGTTTGTCAGAATTAGTGGGTTTTTGTTTGTCCACCCGCCTCTTGAGGATTGACCACAAGTTCTCAATGGGATTAAGATCTGGGGAGTTTCCAGGGCATGGACCCAAAATTTCAACATTCTGGTCCCCGAGCCACTTAGTTATCACTTTTGCCTTATGGCACGGTGCTCCATCGTGCTGGAAAATGCATTGTTCTTCACCAAACTGTTGTTGGATTGTTGGAAGAAGTTGCTGTTGGAGGGTGTTTTGGTACCATTCGTTATTCATGGCTGTGTTTTTGGGCAGAATTGTGAGTGAGCCCACTCCCTTGGATGAGAAGCAACCCCACACATGAATGGTGTCAGGATGCTTTACTGTTGGCATGACACAGGACTGATAGTAGCGCTCACCTTTTCTTCTCCGGACAAGCCTTTTTCCAGATGCCCCAAACAATCGGAAAGGGGCTTCATCGGAGAATATGACTTTGCCCCAGTCCTCAGCAGTCCATTCACTATACTTTCTGCAGAAGATCAATCTGTCCCTGATGTTTTTTTGGAAAGAAGTGGCTTCTTTGCTGCCCTTCTTGACACCAGGCCATCTTCCAGAAGTCTTCGCCTCACTGTGCGTGCAGATGCGCTCACACCTGCCTGCTGCCATTCCTGAGCAAGCTCTGCACTGGTGGCACTCCGATCCCGCAGCTGAATCCTCTTTAGGAGACGATCCTGGCGCTTGCTGGACTTTCTTGGACACCCTGAAGCCTTCTTTACAAGAATTGAACCTCTTTCTTTGAAGTTCTTGATGATCCTATAAATTGTTGATTTAGGTGCAATCTTAGTAGCCACAATATCCTTGCCTGTGAAGCCATTTTTATGCAACGCAATGATGGCTGCACGCGTTTCTTTGCAGGTCACCATGGTTAACAATGGAAGAACAATGATTTCAAGCATCACCCTCCTTTTAACATGTCAAGTCTGCCATTCTAACCCAATCAGCCTGACATAATTATCTCCAGCCTTGTGCTCGTCAACATTCTCACCTGAGTTAACAAGACGATTACGTATTAAGTTAATTTTCATGGCAAAGAAGGACTATGCAATTCATCTGATCACTCTTCATAACATTCTGGAGTATATGCAAATTGCTATTATAAAAACTTAAGCAGCAACTTTTCCAATTTCCAATGTTTATGTAATTCTCAAAACTTTTGGCCACGATTGTACCTCTTGAAGCTCATCAAGAGAATGCCAAGAGTGTGCAAAGCAGTAATCAAAGCAAAAGGTGGCTACTTTGAAGAACCTAGAATTTGACATATTTTCAGTTGTTTCACACTTTTTTGTTATGTATATTATTCCATATATAATTCCACGTGTTAATTCATAGTTTTGATGCCTTCAGTGTGAATCTACAATTTTCATAGTCATGAAAATAAAGAAAACTCTTTGAATGAGAAGGTGTGTCCAAACTTTTGGTCTGTACTATATATACATACATATATATATATATATATATATATATATATATATATATATATATATATATATATATATATATATATATTCTTGAAATTTAATTGATATGTATACATAACTTTTTCAGAAATATAAGTGCATTTGTGTGACAGAAAAAAAAATAGCTTAAAGCATTTTTACAAGTTGTTTATAATTTGAATTCAATCTTGTATTAATTATTAAAGATGTGTATTAATGAATATACTGATTATTTAGAAATTCACAGTCACTCTCAGCCTTTAGAGTCTGATTCTGCCTCCTGGTGCACCTCCCCCCCTCTCTCCAGCAGATAACAACTAAAGCAATCATGGCCATTACATGTTGAATGCTTCCCAGTCTGGTAGCAGATGTTAGGGCTAAAGGAGAAAGCATTTAAAGACTTTGATTGATGATTTCGGGTAATGAATCAAGTTTGTAACCAGTTCAGAAAACTGTCAGATGGGCCCCACTTTTTCACCATAAAGCAGATGAAGAGGAGCACAAACAAGAGGGGTGCTGGGACGGGCCGCTGACGACTGTCAGTGCACAGTCGTCCCTCCAGAGGGCTTCTGGGAAAACAATTACTGGGCAAATTCAGAGGAACACATTAACAGCCGGAGCAACCAGGAAGAGTGTCCGCCTGTCAGTCTCTCAGGCTGCACAAGAAGCCTGGGGACGGCAGAAGCCCCTTTACGGAACAAGCAGCTATCAATTTCTTCTGGCCTGGTTTGCTTTAATAGTGGGATGACATTTGGAGCAGTTGGAGCTGATCTACCCTGTTTTTTCCATTATAAACTGTGGATGAAGTTGATACATCTGCTGTTTTTTGCTTCAAGGTTATGTGTCCCTGGCTAAAGATACTGTTCCTTTCATTTCAATACAAGTAGCTTCAAGTAGATCTGTCTATACTTACCAGTTCTGCCATTCCATTAAAATTGAACTGATCTTTCAAAGATGTTACATTCAAAACTGAAACAGTCAATCAAATCCATTCTGCATAGCAACATAAATCATTTACGGTAAATTGCTAACAGCAACTAACAGGAACATTTAATTTCATCCAAAAGGGCCTTGGTGAGTTTGTGTTGTCATAACAAGCGCTTGTTGCCATTAAGGGCTGTTTTGTGGGGATTTAATTTGGTCAATGTGCTGTTCTTGAGGGCTCCTTGAGGTTTATCAGGCATGTTTTGCACATTAGTTTTGTTTGTGTTCCAGGCCTGTACGCCGGCTCCAGCTCAACACACAATGGAGCCCCACTTGAGTTGCTCTCTTCTGGACCTGACCTGCCCCCCAGGCAGCCCCGCCTGGACCACGACATCGGCAGCCCCCACCATCTCTCCCCGTTGTCTGTCCTCGAGAACACCCGAGAAGGGTGAGTACCTAACCCACTAAGCGTCACATTTACTCCCAGTTGCTCTAACATACACACAAGTTGAATGAGATCAATGTAGATGATGTCAGAATGGATGAAGTCCATCACAGTAACAGATATCACTGTAGTCATAGTTACACACATTGGCTCTGTTCGGCTGAGTGAGCTGTGACAGAAAGGCTGTTACAGTATATCTCTGAAAGACATCTCCTTTTGACCAAAGTTGACACTGCATGGATCCTTTGAGGAAAAGGCAATCCTGCAATATGCTCAGTGAACAATCTGAGATGTCTGACAAAGTGAGAAATAAATTATGATGAAATGTTATATTTTAGTCTAATTAAAAAGTCTATAATGATTCACTCAGTAGTCACTTGTTTCATCCTGAATGAATCATTGCTTTTGAATTGAGTGAATTTGACTCATTCATCATCATCATTCTCTCTGGAGTGCCTGAATTGAGGGCAGCATACTACTCTTACTGTTTTATAGTACAAATACTAAGCAGTATACTGAATTCATCCACTGTTTTTGTAGGAATCGGTTAAGTTAATGATTCATTTATTGACTCTTAAAGATTGTTATTTGTTTTAGTCTATCTGAGTACTAATCACTGAGTATATTATTAATTGACTCACTTAAAAAGATTTTCGTGTTTTTGAGTGAATCAGTTGATTTGCTCTTAAAGACTGGGCCACTTTTTTCTTTCTGGAATGAATCATTGGCTGAATTCAGAATAGTGTACTAGCATACTATAAGTATTTTATGCCATATGAAGATGTAGTACAAATAGTAAGTAGTATGCTAGTATGTTTTATTTTTCTGAATTCAGACACTGTTTTGATCAATTTCTGAATAAATCTGTATTTTGAACGAATCATTGAGTAAATGTTTAATTTAAATTTTGAACTAATTGCTTGAGGGAATTATTTATTGACTCATAAAGACAGTCACTTGTTTAATTTCTGAATCAGTGTTTTTGAATTAGTTCATTGACTCACTTATTTGTTGCCACCTACTGGTACTATGTTACCAGCAGAAACGGTCACTAAAAATACACCTGAATAATAATAATTTATTTTAAAACCTAATAACTATGAAAAGCACCTACCCATTACTTGATGTCATCAAAATGCTTCGGAATAACTAGTCACATCCAGGATCTTGTTACTATTGCATTGCTCCAGGTTTTTCTTATAACAGGAGATTTTCTTTGGTAATGTGTTTCGTCTAATGTGTTTTTCACTGTGTGTGAGAACCATATTGATTTAGGGGCCTGGATTTATTTACCATGCAAAGCACCACCGGCAGATTTTTCCCTTGTCCACACAGAACGTTTGTTTGAATTGTAACACGCTCCTAAAACACACACCCTACGATGCATTTGTTGCTTGCGGCTGCGCTCTTCTCTTGTTCTGGCTTCAGTGTGTATTTATCCAGCAAATCTAGATTAAACCAATGTCCCCCTAACACAACATAAACAAACTCTATGCTCTTGGTTTCAGTTTTGAGGTGTCAGTGCTGTGTAATTAAAGCAAGACTGCGTTCCCAAAAAGTGTACCTCTGTTCCTCTCTGTCCTCAAGTTGTGTTTAGTGTTATGGAATGCTCAGAGGAGGAATACAATGAAGACTAATATGTCCCTAACAGGATTGAAGCATGTTTCCCATTAAAAACCATGATTTCCCTCTGGACCAGCCAAGTCCAGAGCTGCAAATCCAATGTGTCATCAAGACGCGAAGTGTGTATAGTGACAAACAGAGATGCTGGAAATGAGAAAGAGAAAAGGAGAGAAAATAGATCTGTACTTTTAAAGCATCAGATTTAAATGGGATTTTCCTGTTCTTTATCATAGCTAAATGAAAGCAAATGTGCAGTGTTAAGTAAATGAACCAATTTCACCCACATCTTGAGAATGGAAACTAATTCAAGAGCTTGTAAACAATGAGTGAAACAATAATGAGCTGTGCAACTCTTTCTAGTTCTCTTGTTCTTTTTCTCTTCCTGTTTGCTCAACTGGTAGAGCATTGCACCAAGGTTTTGGGTCTGATTCCCAGGGGGGGAAAAAAACATGTATAGGGCTACTTAGAATGCATTGTTAATGTGTGTAAATATTTCTTTAGCCTGAAATTTGAATCAAAATGACGTTTTCGTTAGCATAGGCCCATTGGATACGTCAATTTCTAGCAAAAAATACTCCAACATCCATGAAATCTGCCCAGGCAGCAGTGAGTTGTCATGTTCTTTAAAATCTTTTTGGAAGGTAAGCTGTTTTTCCAGGTCGCAGAAAGAATGTAGAAAACGCTCAAGAAAATTAGCAAGCCATTTTAAAGCTCCACAAACAATTACTACTACTTGGAGAGGAATGAAAGCTGAACGAAAACAGCTCAGGGAATTCGCATGGAACTCTATATGCTATTGCACTGAAGGTCACAATGACATATTCAAGTGTACAGAGGACTCTGCTTTTCACCGATGCTGAAGGTTTAAGTCTGTGAAAACGTAAGATTATACATACCCTTCACACAAAGCATGAGATGAAGGTGGACGTGAACCTTTTTGGCAAGTAATGAGTATATCTGGAACTTGAAACATAATAGTGTTTTATCCACCTTGTAAGTCAAGTGTCAGCTGTAATATTATAACTTCCCCATACAGTCGTTAAGAAAATGTCCATCTTCTTATTTTCGGAAGTCATTAGAGCTGGGGTTCCCAACCAAAGATGTATACACATACATAGCATGCTTTATGCCATCCGTCCAATGCTGCATCTCTGGCAGGACCTACAACTAACCAGGTATGAAACGTCTACTTACATTTGAAGATGGATCATTTTGATTTACATGTTTAAAGCCTTGAGTATATGCTTGGCTGCCAAAGTCAATAGCAGCTGCCGCTCTTACTTTTCCCAAAAGGTTTAGCAGGACGTTAAACATTTTGATAAAATTATCTAACTTGCTCGACTCCACTGCTGCAGCCTCTGACCTCATTGCTAAATGTGTTTACCCTGGCTGAAATGGCCCATTTAGACTCGTTTTACTTCACAAATACTAGTGTCATTTTGTGAAGCTAACATTAAAATATATGCCAGTGAAAATACATCTAGTGGTCTCCTTTGTGTGGAGTTTGAGATGGAGTGATGCAGAAGTGTTCAGCTTTTACTCAGAGGAACGTGCTCACCAGCCTGGAGGTGCTGAGGGGCTTAATGGGTGGCATTGGCATCTCACTGGCTTCATTTACATGTTTGTAGTTGACAGTTTTAGAGTAAAATTAGGAATAGCTGATGCTGGTGTAAATTAATGGTAATGAGAAACAGGTTTGTATTGATGAGAGGATATACATTTTTTTATGTTTTATTGGAGTACGTTTATATTCACTACTTTTTTTCATGTTTTTGTAAGATGTCTTTTGTGTTCTGCAAAGCTGCATTTATTTTTGACAAAAATACAGTAAAAACAGTAGTAATTTTTGTCAAGCTGAATTACTCTGGTCTTCAGTGTTACTTGTGATCCTTTATAAATCCTTCTAATATGCTTCTTTAACATTTCTTATTATTATCAATGTTAGATAAATTTTTTTCTGCTTAATGTATTTGTGAAAACATGATACACTACCATTCAAATGTTTGAGGTAAGTTTTAGGTAAAAAAAAAAAAAAAAAAAAAAAAATTTAATTAGTGACACCAAAGACATTTATAATGTTACTAATTATTTATGTTATTTCAAATAAATGTTTTTTTCCACTTCGATTCATCAAAGAATCCTGAAAAAACATAGGTTTTCAAAAAATATATAATAAGCAAATTGGCAGCGTAAACATGTTTTCAACACTGATAATAAGAACAATTATTAATAATTGAGCACCAATAATAACGGCTAATTACTGAGTATCAAATCAGCATATTAGAATGATTTCTGAAGGGTCATGTGACACTGAAGACTGCAGTAATGGTGCTAAAATTTCAGCTTTGTCATGACTAATAAATTACATTTTAAAATATATAACAGTTAATTATAATATCACACAATACTACAGTTTCCTTTCCTTCGAACTGCGTCCTCTAGGGGTCGCTGTGGGGAATGCCTCGTTGTGACCTGTGTCTGAAGCATACAGTACATTCAAAAAACACCAAAAACATGTTGGTCGGTGACAGCTCCTGATGTCACTACCGGTGTGACAATAGTATAAGTAGGTGCTGAGAGAACACGTCATTCTCTTCTTCATCTTCATTGACTGTTTTGTTTGAAGTATACAGCGTTTAGGAGTGCATGTACGCCATAGCTAGGTTGCCCTGAGGGGCTTCCTGGTCACCAGGATATACCCTCTTGCTGAGGCATCGAGCGGGAAGTTTAGGTGGCATTTGCGAGAAACTTCTTGTGAATGCTGTCTCAGGCAGTCCTCCCCTCATCTCAGAGGGTTATTTTTTGAGCTTGACACTCCCGTTTGGCTCAGTACTTCCAGGCATCTGTGAGCAGATGCTTGGGAAGCACTTAAATCCATGCTATGGTAAGTGCACACGCTAAGCTTTGTGCACTTTCTGAAATCCACATGGTGGTAAGTGTCCACGCTGAGCACTTTGCGCACTTTCTGAAATCCTGTAATGTAAGGGTTACGCATTATTAGCCTTGTTCCTTTTCTCTGTTGAAGTTGGCTTAGACCCTGGTACTCGCCTTGGGCTCCACTTAACCAGTGTGTCTTTGTTGACACACTTTTGAAGCATCGCTCCCCTCACCATTGAGGGTTATTGTGAGCATGGTGCTTCTTTCGAGTGTTTGAATTCTCTCCCTTTCTGAGGAGTTGGATTCCTCGCTCTGTGGGCTGTTCTCGTGGTAGTTTTGTGGCCGTGGTAGTAGCAGTGCTTCCCTTTATCAAAGGGTTGCCTCTGAGCACGCTACTCATTTTCTGAATTTAGAGTTCTCCTCTCACATAAAAATTAAGTTGTCTGTTTTCCCAGAGCACCTGGAACCAGCAGCATCAGGTGAACCAGGCCCTTCATAGGCCCTAAGCTTGAAGTACGCTTACCTTCCGATTTCTAACAATCATGCTGTAGGATGAGCCCCTGCCCTCTACTGAGTGCCATGAGTGTTGCTCCCTCAGCTAGATATATTACTGCTAGCCATTCCAGCATTATACAATAGATCGAGTTGATGACTTCTCAAATATATTGTTCTTGGGATGCACCATTTACATTTAGAACGGTATTTCTAAAATTCATGTTATGGTAAGTGTGCACATGTAGTCTTTGTACACTTTCTAAAATCCACACTGTGGTAAGTTCGCACGATAGTACTTTGCATTCTTTCTTAAATCCTATATGGTGAGGGCTACGTGCTTCGTGCCCTATCTAGGGTTGGTTAAAGCCCCGGTTCCACCTTGGGCACAACTTTACCTATGTATCCTCTTGATACCTATTTTAACAGGGTGTTGCTACCAGGGATCTGTTGAGACAGTTCCTTCAGCAAGCTCATGCAGACTTAGTATGATGCTAGGCTCCTGGTCATATCCCCTTAAAGGAATCTATTCCTGATTCCAAGCCTTGAGCTCTACCCCGGGCCCAGGAGTCTGGCCCTAACAGGTAAGTTTTTGGGGTATGTAACCTAGGCCTATAGCCTTTAGCCGCAGAGGAAATTGTCACAGACAGCCATCTAACGTCCCAGGGGCAACTCCCTTAAAGCTTTGGTAGAGTTAGTACTTAGTACTCGCCATGGTTTTCGGCATGCATTCACCTTAGCATGGTGGCATGGGTATACTGTGCCCCATAGCGACCCCTAGAGGATGCAGTTCAAAGTTCCTTTGAAAGGGAACGTCTCAGGTTACTTATGTAACCATGGTTCCCTGCGTAGACACTGCGTCCTCTAGGTTTCTTGCCATGCTTCGGACTCAAGCTTAAATGAAAAAGTGGATGACGTGTTCTCTCAGCGTCTATTTAAACTTTAGTCGCCGGTAGTGATATCTTGAACTGTTGCCGGCCAACATGTTATAGTTTTTTTTTTTTTTTTTAAGTATGCTTCAGACACGGGTCATGATGAGGCATACCCCATAGTGACCACTAGAGGACACAGTGTCTCGTCCCCTACTCAGGGAACCATGTTTACATAAGTAACCTGAGACGTTTTCACTGTATTTTTATTAAATAAATGCAGCCTTGGTAAGCATAAGAGACTTCTTTCAAAAACATCAACATACTCTGGTTATTCTAAACTTTGGACCAACTTTGCATATATATTTAGTCTCATAAAACTCTTGATTAGTGTTATAAAATATAGTCATGAAGAATCAAATTCCTTGACCTGAGTCCATTTCAGCAGGTTTCAGTATCACTCCCTGATCTAAACAGTAGCTGCAGTGAAACATTGTATCCTAAGCTAATTTTCCTGCTTGACTGCACATGAGCATTTGAGCACTTTAGCCTTTGAGTGTTTAGAAACGAGCAATAGGCTCAGATCAGTAAGGGCCTGATCTCTCATGAGTGGCTTTAGTTTGCTAACCAGAACCAGAAAGGTTCCTACCGACCCATGCCAAGGCAGTGGTCACTTCGTTCTACAATCAGAAGAGCTTATCGTGAGGTACCAGGCATATCCACACTCTCTCATACATGCCGTCTCCCATAGGAGCACAACCTGACAGGTGAAACAAGACAAACAGGGAACAGAGCACTCATCTTCATGAACCTTCATTCAAAAAGGATGTGGGGGGAAAGCTCCATCTTGATCTATTTTGTATCCAGCCAACTCCTGGGGGATTTGTGTCTGTTTGAGTATAAGGATTGCCTCACTTCTGAAAACGGCACCTCTTTTGCACGATTTGTAAGGTCTTTGACCCCTCCAACAGGGATTAAACTGGAACGTGACACTAAAGGGTATGAAAACGACAGAGCTTTTCATGAACCTCACAGACTGCATTAAATAAAAGTTTATTCCATCATCCTAAATGTAACTTTTCAATGTGTGTCAGGAGTGTAAACCTAACTTCAAACCCCCAGTGTTGGTTTGTTTACATTAATGTGATTTATTTCATTTATTTATTTTAGGTAAAAGTTGCTACAGTTTGTCCCATTTAGACCATAGTTCTTTGAACCTTTTGGTGGTGACTTTCTGAGCCAGACGTAGAGGAACAATGTTCTTTAACATGGAACAGTGAATCATGTACAGAAGAGTCACATTCACTGAATCATGTCTGATGTGCTGAGGACTTACTCATGTCAACTAAGCGATGCTCTGCTCTGGGATATTCATTACAAGTTCCCATGGAGTCACATTCAGCACTTTGCCTTTATTACTAATTCTGCTACTCTGAAGAAATACCATTTGTAAACACTTTGTTCACAAGCAAACTATTAAGGGTTAGGTCATTATGCTTTGAAGTTCCTGTGAAGTCGACTCATTGCCTTTTTTAGATAGTGGAGCAAAGTTTCCTATCCCATCACCCTTAACTCAAAACAGCCAATTCAGAAGGCCCAAAAATATTTGATAAATACAAGTTTTGCATTACATAATTCCCCATTTTGTTGGTTCTGAATGGATATGGTTATAATTTGTTGAATTAATGCTGCTGCAATCAATGAAAAATGCAAATAAACATCTACTTTAAAATGTATTTAATTAAAATTTATGGAATTTTATTTTAAATCTCAATTGCAAGGAAATTGGCATGTTTGTGCTGAAAATAATTAAAATTTTAAATAGGCTATGTACACTAAACTGATGCATAAAAAGTGGTAGCTATAGGCCTATATATTTTAAATTAATGGGGAAGTGAAGGCCTAGTGGTTAGAGAGTATGACTCCTAACACTAAGGTTGTGGGTTTGAGTCTCGGGCTGGCAATACCACGACTGAACCCCCAACTGCCCACTGCTCTGGGTATGTGTTCACTGCTGTGTGTGCACTTTAATGCAGAACAAGAATTCTGAGTATGGGTCACCATACTTAGCTGTCATTTTAGTCACTTTTCACTTTCTCATATATATATATATATATATATATATATATAATCTCATCTTACATTTAATACAGTTGACTGTTGACAAAAATTATGCAGGGTAACAATTCACTGCGTGATATAAAATGCATTTATATGCCCTTAAAATGTAAAATATTGGGGCAAAATAAAAAAGGCCCTGTATGATTTTTTGTCTTATATTTATATCATATGAAAAACGACGATAACGCACGAGGGCTATTTATATCCGAATAGTATGTGCAAATGTGATTTTAAACAACAGTTCAGTAAATAAGAAGTCAGTATTGTGTTATATTTTAAATAGGCTTTTTGATGAATTTAGCCAACAAAATTATTAATTGAAAAAATAATACAAATTAAAATTAATAATAATAATAAAGTGAGAGTTCACCCAATAAGAAAAGTTCTGTGATAATTTACTCCCTCGTGTTATTTCAGTCCTGCATAACTTAGATTATTTTATGGAACATAAAATAAAATAATGAAGAATGTTGGTAACTAAGAAAAAGAAGACTGTTGGTAACCAAGGTGATTTGGTTACGACTTTCATTATATGAACAAAAGATATGGAGATTTCCTCCGATTATCTTTGTTTATGTTTCATAGTTTATGTTAGGCCATTGTAGCCTAAACGTTTATGTGTAGTACATTTTATGTTGTATCAAATAAAATATTTCTTTCTAAAGCTACTTTTTGTAATATCTACTTGATATTTTCTCATTTAACCCAATAATGGCAGTTATTATTAATATATATTATATAATATATTTTCTTTATGTTATTTATTCCTGTGATGGCAAAGCTAAATTTGTGTCATGTGATCTTATAAAAATCATTCTAATATGCTGATTTGGTGCTCATTTACATTGTTTTCTTATTATCAAACAGTTGTGCTGCTTAATATTTTTTATGGAAACCGTGATATGGAAACCGTGATTTTTTTCAGGTTTCTTTGATGACTAAAAGGTACAAAAGAACAGCATTTATTTGAAACATAAATGTTAAATAACAATGTAAAAGTCTTCCAGAATCAATTGTATTTATTTTCTTTTCTTCCTTATTAAGTTCCAGGGAGGCACTGTGAGTTCGACATAAGTGTCATACTCGAGCTAACCAAATGCTTTTCTATCACTTTTGATGATTAGATGAACATGATCTTTTGGATGATCCATTGGTCAGTTGGCAAATAAGCTCTTATGACGAGATAGGCTGTATAGTCACAAAAAGAGCCTGTGAAGGTGAAAGCAGATGATGAGTGAAGGTAAATACTGAAGGGAGAGATTAATCTTTCATATGAAAGATTCCCCTCATTCCTGGAGCCTTAGTGAGCTGCAGCTGTTAGTGATTATTGCGTGATTCACTTTAGTTGCACATAGAGGCTGCTTGTAAAAATATGAACAGTATAACTTCCTGAGTTCTCTTACGAGAGCTCTCTCGTACTGCGTCTTAGCTAAGACGCTACGGGAAAAGTCTCTTTTCACGAAATACTGAAGCAAAAAATTATCCTTAATTTTGTATTTTTGTAAAGCGCATTTGCAGCAGTACACAGCCATAGGCGAGACGGCTCGTTCGCTCATTGGCTTGTTCTGCGGCAACTGCACAGCCTATCGAGCGCGGGCTGATGCAACATCAGACCAATAAGGGCGCTTCGCGCCCTTCTTGCCACTTCCCGCCGAAACGGGTGTGGCCCAACCTATAAAAGGAGCTCGAAAAGGCTGACTCACCTGATTTTTCATCTCTTCAGCGAAGCTCACGCATCGCTGGATCACGGAGGAAGCAAGCGCCGTCTGAGAAAGCACATCAGCAGGACGAGCCATTCTGAAGCTGCTGGCATCGCCGCCTTCCATTGCCGTTCCTGCTGCGCTATCCGGCGCCTATATCCTTTCAATCCTGTTATATACAAGCTGTTCTTTATGTGTGTGTGTGTGTTCGCCCTGCGACACACACTCGTAAAAGAGCTCGCGTCTTTTTTAAGATGCCTTCCTGCGGCTCGTCAGAACCTCACTCAGCGAGGGAGACCGGTACGTCATCTGTGTCTCCTGCCTGGGTGAAGATCATGCAGCGCTCGCTCGCTGACGGCGGATGCCCCCACTGCGAGCTGTTGCCATGGTGACTCTGAGGACTCGCCTGGCCTTTTTCTCTGAGCCTGCATTCTCCGCTGCGCTGAGGCGCCGTAAAAGCATCGCTTCCAGCGGATTCTGGAACCGTCTTCAGCTCAACCGAGCTCGCCGGTTCGCCCTGCTTCACCGGCCCCCCCTGCATCGCTTCCCGGTGGGCAGCGCCCGCTGTTTGCCGGCGCGTCGTCCGAGGAAGTCGATCTCAGGGCCGCGTCGGGGGAAGAGGACACGCGCTCTCTGCTAGCTTCGGGCAGTGAGGGCTGGGCGAGCTCCGAGGATCTCGCGCCTTCTGCTCAGAAGCCCAGCAGACGAGCTGACATCGAGAAGGAGCCGGGGCGAAGGCTCGTGTTGGCCGCGATGAGTCTCGGCCGCGAGTGGTTTGCACCAGCGCCCCCCCCCCCTCTCGTTCCCGGCTGGATGGTATTTCCCTTTCGGATGAGCGTACTTCTCAAAGCCCTCCTCATTTCTTCCTGAGCTTCACGAAGAGGTGGCGAAGGCTTGGAACGCTCCATATTCAGCACGAACTCGTTCGTCTGTCTCACTAGCATTCTCCACACTGATGATGCTAAAAACAGGAACTACCACTCACTTCCGCCGGTGGAACAGGCGATAGCGACGCACCTTTGTCCGCCCTCTGCTGGACGGCGGCAAAAGCGGTGTTGCCATCTAAAGCCTCCTGTGTGACGCTGCGTCGGCACTACTAACGATGGCTGCTTCATCGAAGCGCAGGTGTACGAGTTCCGCTGTGGCCGAGCTCTCACCCAAGCGCACCGCTGTTTCAGTTCCAGGAATTGTGACTGTCTCAGCGTTTTCTGCAATGCGCAAGCCTGCACAGTTGCCCGCTTGCCTGCACACAAAAGCCGTTATCACAACAGCTTCAGCAACGCAGCTCGAGACCCCCGTTCTCGCTCTACTGGCCGTCGCCCCGCGCCGCGGGGACCGCGGCAGAGGATTACGGTGAGGCCGGGAACCCCGAAGCCATCCTGGGAAAGCCATCTACGCATGCTGCATGACGCTGCGTCGGCACTACACACGATGGCTGCTTCATCGAAGCGCCGGTGTACGAGTTCCGCTGCGGCCGGGCTCTCACCTAAGCGCGCCGCTGTTTCAGTTTCCAGAGATTGTGACTGTTTCAGCGTTGTTTGCAATGCGCAAGCCTGTACGGTTGCCCGCTTGCCTGCACACGAAAACCGTTATCACGGCTACCCAGATATTTCCCGAAAAAGGTGTAATTCCTGGTGTCCCGGCCACGGCCGAAGGTGCTATAAATGTAGTGACGATGCCCACTGCTCAGTGCCCATCTCCGCATATAAGCACAGCCCTTCACACAGGGCTCGCGCCTATAAAAGCGACTCAAGTCGATCACGCGCACTACATAGTAGACGTGCCCACTCCTCAGTGCCCACAATCACTATGTCACACGCGTCATGTGGTTTCTGTAAAAACGAAACCCGTGCACGTTCGTCCGGCCACGGCCGATGGTGCTATAAATGTAGTGACGATGCCCACTCCTCAGTGCCCATCTCCACATGTAAGCACAGCCCTGCACACAGGGCCTGCGCCCATAATGTCGACTCAAGTCGGTCGCGCACACTGCATAGTAAACGTGCCCACCCCTCAGTGCCCACAATTACTATGTCACACGCGTCATGTGGTTTCTGTAAAAACGAAACCCGTGCATGCTCGTCCGGCCACGGCCGATGGTGCTATAAATGCAGTGACGATGCCCACTACCCAGTGCCCATCTCCACATGTAAGCACAGCCCTGCACACAGGGCTAGCGCACATAAGATCGACACAGATCGGTCGAGCGCGCCGCATAGTAAACGTGCCCACTTCCCAGTGCCCACATACACTATGTCACATACGGCGCGGGGCTTCTGTAAAAACGAGGCCCGTGCACGTACATTCTGCACAGGCAGACAGCGAGTTGAAAGTGGTAAAAGTGCACACATGCAGCCCACGGTTACTCGCAGATATATCGAGTCCCACGGGACCCGCTCAGCCTCCCTCCAGTCGGTTAAGCGCCGGAACGGGGTCGAGGAAGAGCGATCTGCCCGCTGTGATCAGCGCGCTCCCCGCCTCAGATGCGCAGCACACTCGAGCGCCGCCGTTGCCCAGTCAACAGAGCGCGTTTCGCATCCAGCCCTTAGCCATTCATGCAGATGCATGGTCAGTGCTTCCAGGGGTTTCGGATTGGGTGCTAGGCATTATAAAGAGAGGCTACTCGCTACAGTTTTCTCGACGCCCACCGTGCTTTTCAGCGCGCGTCGAAACTACGGTCAAAACAGAAGTAGCACACATACTTCGGGCCGAAATATCAAAACTGTTGAGCAAAGGGGCTGTAGAGCCTGTGTCTCAAAGCGAGGGGGGGCTGTACAGCAGATACTTTCTGGTGCCCAAGAGAGACGGGGGTCTCCGGCCCATACTGGATCTAAGACAGCTGAACAGGCATTGATGAAACACAGTTTCAAAATGCTCACGACCAGGAAGCTCCTCGCGCAGATTCGCAGAGGGGACTGGTTCATGTCAATAGATCTGAAGGACGCGTATTTTCAAATACAGATAGCGTCAAACCACAGGCGATATTTGAGATTCGCCTTCGAGGGCCAGGCATACCAGTTTGCAGTCCTGCCATTCGGCTTGTCCGTAGCTCCTCGTACGTTTACGAGGTGCATGGATGCAGCGCTCGCTCCTCTTAGACTCAGAGGCACACGAGTGCTGAATTATTTGGACGACTGGCTGGTTCTGGCCCGATCATGAGCGGAGCTCATGGACCACAGAGCCGTTTTACTCGATCACCTCAAGAAGCTCGGCCTCAGTGTCAATTGGGTGAAGAGTTCGCTGAACCCCAGTCAGACGATCCTGTTTCTGGGTATAGTTCTGAACTCGTGTTCCATGACGGCGCGGCTGTCACCACAGCGCGCGATGGGCATTCAGCGTGCAGCGAGTTCTTTCCGCTGTGGCGCGACTGTGGCGCTCAAACACTGTCAAAAGATGCTGGGTTTCATGGCCTCAGCATCTCCGGTTCTGCGGCTGGGCCTGCTCCGCATGCGCCCCCTGCAGTTCTGGCTGAAGGCTCGGGTGCCGCGCAGAGCGTGGGCGTCTGGACGGCTGCTTTTCAAGGTCGATCAGAGCTGTGTTGCGGCTCTAGCACCTTGGACAGCGGACGGCTGGTACCGATCAGGTGTTAGCCTGGGGACTTCCCCGAGTGTGAAAATGGTGTCGACGGACGCCTCCACTTCGGGATGGGGAGCGCTGCTCGAAGGCAGACCGTCCTTTGGCCTATGGTCAGAACGGGAAAAGCTCCATCATATCAACTGCCTGGAAATGCTGGCAGTGGAGAACGCGCTGACGCGCTTTTGTCCCCATATCAAGGATCACCACGTCATAGTCCGTTCGGACAACATGTCCCTGGTGTCCTACATAAATCGCCAGGTCGGTCTCGGGTCCCGAAACCTGTGCAGGCTGACGGAACGCCTCCTGATTTGGGCTCAGCGCAACGTGCGCTCGCTGAGAGCAGTGCATGTGCCTGGACTGCAGAATCTGGGTCCAGACAGGCTGTCCAGAGGCAATGTTCCTACGGGCGAATGGTCTCTACACCCGCAAACAGTCCGGCTGTTGTGGGAGAGATTTGGCATGGCGGAGGTGGACCTCTTTGTGTCCCACGAAAACGCTCACTGCCCCGCGTTCTTTTCCAAGAACGAAAGCGCGCTGTCACGGAGATGGCCGTGCTGCCCGCATTATGCGTTCCCTCCCGTCTCCCTCCTTCCGCAGGTGATAGAACGGGTGAGAGAAACGAGATGTTCAATACTGCTTGTAGCACCTCTTTGGAAGAACCAACCATGGTTCCCAGATTTGATGCAGTTAGCAGATGTCGCCCCGTGGCCGGTACCGTTGAGGAGAGATCTCCTCTCGCAGGCCAGGGGCTCGATTTGGCACCCTCAACCGGAGTTGTGGTCCCTCTATGTATGGGCACTCAATGGTTACCCGCTGATCTCGCAGTGGGAGTGCTAAATACCATCACTCAGGCTAGAGCTCCGTCGACATGACGTCTGTATGCCTCGAAGTGGTCGGTGTTCTCCAGCTGGTGCACAGCTCGAGGTTATTCACCCCTTAGTTGTGAGGTGACGGAGGTCCTCTCCTTCCTTCAGGAGCTGTTGGATAAGGGCAGAGCCCCATCCACGCTCAAAGTTTATGTGGCTGCCATCGCGGCGTTTTCTGAAACGGCGTCCGGTCAGTCAATAGGAAGGAATGATTTAGTCATCCGGTTCCTCAGAGGAGCTAGGAGGCTGAATCCTCCCAGACCTCCGTCAGTCCCTATGTGGGACCTCGCGGCGGTTTTGGAGGACTTGAAAGGTCCCCCTTTCAAGCCTATCCAATCGATTAGCCTTCAGCATCTGTCGTTCAAGACAGTATTCTTGTTGGCTCTCGCTTCTGTGAAGCGTGTGGGTGATTTGCATGCGCTCTCGGTGAGCCAGTCGTGCTTGGAGTTTGGGCCCAATGACTCAAGAGTCATACTCAAACCTAGGCACGGTTATGTGCCGAAATCCCTCAACACACCGTTTCGGGCTCAGGTTATTGCCCTGTCTGCCCTGCCGGTGTCAGGGGAGGATGGAGACTCGAGTCTTCTTTGCCCTGTCAGGGTTTTAAGAGCTTATGTGTCTCGCTCTGCTGCCTTTCGGCAGACGGAGCAGCTATTTGTCTCGTTCGGTGGGCGTTCCAAGGGAATGGCTGTTTCGAGACAGACTCTATCCAGATGGATAGTTGACGCCATAGCGTTAGCTTACGCTTCCAGGGGCCTTCAGTGCCCGTTGGGCGTCAGAGCACACTCCACAAGGGGCGTCGCCTCGTCGTGGGCGTGGTCTACTGGGATCTCCTTGCAGGATATATGTATGGCGGCAGGTTGGGCCTCGCCGTCTACATTTATCAGGTTCTATAACCTGGAGGTTCCCACCTTGCAAGCAAGGCTGCTGTCGGTATAGGCGAATCAGGGCCCTGAGGGGAATTCTGAGTTCACGAGCGCTATGCGCTGCCGACTGTTATATGGGCAGTATTGCGTAAGACCCGCATTGCCACATTGGTCAGGCCTTGCCTCGGCTGTGTGACGTCATATTGCCGCATCTACGGATGCTGCTAGATATGGGACGGAGGGCTTTTTCCCTTTTCTGTCCTGGACTCTCTGTGAGTCCCTCAGGTGACTGTGCACTGTAAATCCTGGGCGTTGCTTCAGGTTTATTGGTGTGTGATCCCTGCGCGCACGGCGTTTTACATTGGGTTCCCGTAGCGTCTTAGCTAAGACGCAGTACGAGAGAGCTCTCGTAAGAGAACGTACTCGGTTACTAAACGTAACTTCGGTTCTCTCTAGAAGAGCGAACGAGTACTGCGTTCTCTGCCGTGCGCACGATTCACTCTGGTTCGCTTCGGCGATGAAATAAATCAGGTGAGTCAGTCTTTTCGAGCTCCTTTTATAGGTTGGGCCACACCCATTTCGGCGGGAAGTGGCAAGAAGGGCGCGAAGCGCCCTTATTGGTCTGATGTTGCATCAGCCCGCGCTCGATAGGCTGTGCAGTTGCCGCAGAACAAGCCAATGAGCGAACGAGCCGTCTCGCCTATGGCTGTGTACTGCTGCAAATGCGCTTTACAAAAATACAAAATTAAGGATAATTTTTTGCTTCAGTATTTCGTGAAAAGAGACTTTTCCCGTAGCGTCTTAGCTAAGACGCAGTACTCGTTCGCTCTTCTAGAGAGAACCGAGGTTACGTTTAGTAACCGAGTACGTTTCCTGAGCTTGTGCTGACAGCAGCTCCCAGGGCGATTGTTGCCACCGAGCTCTCCGCAGAAACACTTGGCCGCACGTCAGATCACAGCCAGCGACTAGATCCGAACAGCTTTCCTGCATACGAACACAAGTTAGCCTGCTAACTCAAATTCCTAAACGTATATATGCTGCTTGCCTTGTGAAACAGGGCGGTCTGAGAAAAGCCCCATGACTCATCCGAGAAGAGTTATAAAAAATAAAAATAAAAAAAACATTAAAAAACTGATATTTTTTCCTTGGAATGTGAATTTGGCTAACAGTGAAAACGACATAATGGTCTAACAGATATAACAGCCAAGGAAGTCCTTATCAGATTCTGGGCAAATGAATGATGGGAAATATCACTCCCACACGAGGCCTGAAACATTAATAAAAAAGAATTATTAGCTCATTGGAATCCAAATTTTACATTGTCTTAGCTAGGCTTTAACTCTGTGGATGAATTTATAACGTGTCTGTTTAATTGTACATGCTCTAAAGGTTCAGTCAGTCATTTTCCTTTGTTTAAAGTGCTATTCATTATAGCAACAGTGTTTTTATAAAATATTTAAAATCACTCACATGAGACCATATCACTGGCCTAATAATCACTGATTTATTTATTATTGTTATTTTTTTGTTTGTGTGGGATGTATCGAAAGGTCTGTGCATTTCCTTTAACATAGCCATTATTAGTTAAAGGGGTCATATGATGCGATTTAAATTTTTCCTTTCTCTGGAATGTTACAAGCTCTTGGTGCATAAAGAAGATCTGTAAAGCTGCAAAGACTAAAGTCTCAAATCCAGAGAGATATTCTTTATAAAAGTTGTGTCGGGGAAGTCGTGGCCTAATGGTTAGAGAGTCGGACTCCCAATCGAAAGGTTGTGAGTTCGAGTCCCGGGCCGGCAGGAATTGTGGGTGGGGGGAGTGCATGTACAGTTCTCTCTCCACCCTCAATACCACGACTTAGGTGCCCTTGAGCAAGGCATCGAACCCCCAACTGCTCCCCGGGTGCCGCAGCATAAATGGCTGCCCACTGCTCCGGGTGTGTGTGTGTGTGTGTGTGTGTGTGTGTGTGTGTGTGTGTGTGTGTGTGTGTGTGTGTGTGTGTGTGTGTGTGTGTGTGTGTGTGTGTGTTCACTGCTCTGTGTGTGTGCATTTCGGATGGGTTAAATGCAGAGCACAAATTCTGAGTATGGGTCACCATACTTGGCTGAATGTCACTTCACTTCATAAAAGTTAAGGCTTGTCCACACCCCCCTAAAAAGGCTCATTTAAACACGCCCCCACATCTCTACGTCATTATGTGGGAAGATTTGTAAAAAGCTGCCCAGATGTTCACGCAAAGAAAGAAGGTGTACCTTTTATTCTCTCTGTTGTCGCCGGCGCCATTTCGTAGAGAAGCTGTTTATAAGTTATTATAATCAGTAGTTTATGTTAGTTCCCAGTGGATGCAACAACTGCCTCGTATGTAATGGGTTTGTTTTTGTCCTGTCATGCCGGTGTTCTGAAAATAATGTTGTTTTCTATTTTAATATATTTTAAAGTTTATTTCTGTGATGGTAAAGCTTAATTTTTAGCATCATTACTCCAGCCTTCAGTGTCACATGATTCTTCAGAAATCATTCTAGTATGCTGATTTGCTGCTCAAGAAACTTTTCTTATTATTACCAATATTGACAAAATTTGTGTTGCTTAATATTTTTTGTGAAAACTATGATACATAACATTCAGATTACACTTTTGTTAAATTTACTGTGTAGCTACAGAATAAAAATATTAATTTGTTTAAAAAAAATCTTGCTGACTACATACTTTTGAACCAATCTCCTAAAAGTGAATTTTATCAGTATTTGGGAGTAGACTAGCATATACAGTGAATGGGTTTTAGCTTTAAGGGCCATGGAAAAAGCCACAAAACTCTAATATTTATTCTGTAAGGACTTTAATATTTAGGTAAGAAAAAAACATATTTATAAATATTGATCTCATATATTATTAGGGAAAACAAACAGGCAGTAAAGTGCATTAATTTAATTTTGCTCAGACCTTTCATATCTTACAATATAGCTGTATGTCCTCACTATTTTCTCTCCATAACTACATCATGATGAGCATCTGTTTGTCATACTTCTGTTTAAACAGGCGATTTCTTTGAGTTTGTTTTTGTTCTCTGTTCATTTCTGAAATTCAGAATATGATTCTTTGATGTGTGCACTAAAGGCAGAGAGACTTGACTTAGGGGGCAGGAGCGACTTCACAGGGCCATTGGGTTGGCACTCCACGTCTCGCTGTCACATGGTTTTGCATATTTGAAGACTTGCTTGTGACAGCTACATCTAATGGCACTAACAGAGCCTTTATTTGTTCCATTTTGTGCAAGCATGAGCAAACTATCATAACTTCCCCAAAGCCATCACAGTGTACAGTAAGTAAGGGGCATGTTATGTATAAGTGGCATCTGGAGTGAAGAATGGGCTTGTACTCAATCAAAACCAGGCTCATGGCTTTCCATTAAAACAAGAATTGGAAAAGGATAAAGCATGTTAGAGTAAATAAAAGAATAAATGAAAAAAAATAAATCAATAATGTTGACTCCTTTTCTGAGGTAATCCTCCTAGATCTTTCTTAGGGTTAAAGGTAAAATGGGGCAAGTCAATAAAATTACTATAAAGTAATATTCACAGGACTAAACATTATATACTACTGTATATGTGAACTTGTATAGTTTTATAGTTTTTTGTATACTTCAAGGTTGTCTGGAGCTTTGCTGTCTCCAGGGATCAATCTGCTGAAGGCCGCTACGTCTCCTCCACCAACACTAGAGAAGCAACAGAACTCCTCTTCCAGCCAGCAACACCTTCACACTCACCATAAACCCTACACCACCTTCCACAGCCTGCCTTCAAGTGAGGGTATGAGAACTTCTGCGTTTGTTTGCTCTGATTTTATTGTGTGGCAGTCTTAACACACATTAAATGTCCAGCACTTCCTTTAAAATGATTTAAAACTGCACTGTAAATATAGATGTATATTGGATTACATTTTACAAGAAAATACTATTTCAGTCTTTCTACATTTAAAATCTTAATCCGGTGTGTTAATTTCCATTTCTTTGTAATTATTTGTGAAATTTAATTGAACATTTTATTAAAGGTTTATAAAAAAATCTAAAGTATCATATTTGATACATCAGGTTTCATGGGTCATATTTATGATATATAGGATATGTGGAGCTCATACTCAAGGAATAAAAAAAAACACTGTTTATTGAGTTTTATTGAGACGCCCAAAATGAGCAAAAATTAGCAATTTGTTGAAGTTGCAGATAAATCAGTTACCGGTAGATCTTTAAAAATATAGCAGACTATTGAGATTAACCAATGAATGTCCCTCTGATGTATCATATTTGAAAGTCACATTAAATTGAAACAATTGATGTATGGATAATCAAGTAAAGTTGCTTCAGTCCAGTAAGAGTTCATCTCCAAATGTTTCTAACAATATACTTTTATTTTTATGTTTACTTTATTCGAATATACAAGTAGATGAAGGTTTTTTTTTTTTAAGGTTTTTCTGCAAACTTTTGACCATGAATAATTTTATTAACTTAGAAATTTCCATATCACATATGACACATATGTTTAATGTCAGCGCATGAAAATTTCATGTCAGAGAGAGTCAGATAGTATGAGAACTGGTGTAGTCTCTGCAGTGCTCTGTGCATTAGCCAGAACATGTGGGCTGAAGGGGATGCCTGGAACCACAAGAGGAACCATTTTTCTTTTAAAATCCCCCAATCCAAAACAGCTAAGCTGTCTGTCAAAAGAACTGCTGTGAACTTCCTTGTCAGGACACAGATATATCTGTGTACCACCTCAAATCTAAGACCCCCATCTGAGAGAGACTACTTGTTGAACACTCCTGGAAGCAAACTCTGAGAAACAAGGGAAGGGAATAATAAAAAAAAATAGAAATACATACAGGAATACAGGATTTGCTTAAGAGCTATTATAAGTTTTGAACGTATAGGAAAAAGCCACATTTAAATGACATTTGAGTTCTGTTGTTTTTACTTTGTATGGGTATGTGTGCACAGATTACCGTGGCAACTTTCAGAGCTGTTTCCATTTTGGCGACGGCTACAGAATGGACCAGTCCATCAGTGGAGGACATCAACCTGCAGAGTCCCACAGCTTCAACACAAACCCACACAGCGGCTTCCACATGAGCTGTTCCACCAGCAACCCTTCCGCAGGTACACAAATGCACCTTTAAACTGCAGTCACATTAGTGAAATTTTGATGAATTTTGATGAACTTGGGCAGTTAGTTGTTAGTAATGTAGCTCACAAAAAGTAAATTTCAAACCGAGCAGCTTTCTGTTGGTCAACACTGCAAATTTGTATGACCAGCTTAAAACCTTTGGGAAATCTGCATGGGGAAATCTTTGTCCTGGTGATGGTGCAAAGCTCTGCTTTTGACATAAAAGCATTGTTAGTCTCAGCCTCAGATGTCATGCCCATGGACTGTTGGCTGAAGATCTGATGCATACTGCACACAAAATTGGAAACACTTCAGGAGTTTCAAAGTCGTCATTCAGATTGGTTGAATTCTACAGGATTTCTGGGAGATGTATTTGTCGTGTTATTTAAAGTTCCACCTTGAAACAAATATGCCGTGACACCAAACCCCCTCATGTAAGAAGAAAGCCGTCGTGTTTACAACTGTGATAATGAGTGCTTATCAGGATAAAATAAATGGTGGATTTTCAAAAGTATGTGAAATATTTAAAGTTTGCGACATAGAATCTTTAAAATGCATCCAAGAGTTTTACACACATCTGTTATTGTGGGGACATTTCCACGCCCCTAAACCTGAAGCAGCACAAAACGAAACGTGATTGGTCGCTTTATCTGTCAGTCATATGGCCTCTTGGGCAGTCCTTGCCATTCAAAGCAGCCAAGGTTCCCAGACCTTCTGCTGTCAGTTTGAAAGTCTGGCTACACAAGACTATTAGGGCTTGATTCGTTTTTCCCATAATAAATGTAATTTGTGTATTGCCACTAAAGAAGAAAATAACTAAAATGATGTTCACAGTGTCTATTATTTTTTTTTAAATTAATAAAATAATGAATCAGCTGCAGAACCAATAAATAAGCTGACTTCAGAAAGCATTGTTTCATCTTTTGCCCCACGCAAAATTGTGAGACTTAAAATGAATGTATTTCAGCTGTGAAAATTCACAGAACAACGGAAAATGTTACTACACCTTTAGCTACACAAAACCAATAATTATCAAGTAATATCTAAATCTATATAAATTAAGTTCAAGTTATATTGTCAGCTTTGTTTTAGGACAACATCACCAGTAATAAGCAACATGGTTAGAAACAGGTCAGCTGATCTGGCTGGTAGTCGTCTTGTCAGTTTTTTTCTTTCCCATATTACCCATCAGTTTGTCTTCAGTTTCAGTACTCTACAAGTTATTTTTGTTATTAAACAAGTGTATTTTAAATCAGTAAAAATTGGGTAGTACCGTTAAAGAGACAACCAACTTATCTACCCACCAATTAGTAGCATAATTATTACCTGAAGGTACTTGTGGTCTAACAAGACATTTTTTTTCCATGTTTTCTGAGAGATTAATACAAGTAACGTATTGTTCCATATGTTCCTTTTCTCCATAATGCAAAGGTTTCAGCTTGGTGTCGGACATCATAGGATCAGGTTGCCAGTTCTCACCGGGCACAGAGGAGAGTGTTTTCTTTCAGGTGGGAGGCTTTGATCGCGTCTTGAGCCAAATGTCATCAGTGTACACAGAGACATAGGACCAGCTTACCTTGTCGGCCATCAACACAATTTGTCTTCTTTTAGACCAAACACTTTTTTTTATCATTTTCTTTCATCTATGCAGTTTTAGCCTGTCAAAGAGTTTACAGATTTTCTCAAAATTCACCTTTTTTTTATTTCCCTAAAATGCATGGTTGGATCACTTCATTGGACTGAAATATCTGCTTGACTAGCCTAAAAGCTGCTTTTCCATGACAACAAAGGTTAAATAATGAGGGGTTTGTGTTGTGGAGTGTTTATTTGTGGGATGTTATGAAATTGCATTTTTTTTCTCAGTATTTTGAAAGATATGTTCAAAGTATCATGAGATACTCCCTTGTCGTCTTCGCTACATCACTAGTCTTAATAAATCCAGCTGGTCAGCTCAGATCCAATTGTGACTTTGGAACAGTTTGATAGAAACTTCATAACCACCACAACTCATCAGTGATGAGTTCCACATTTCCCTCTCAGAGCTCTTTTTCTGATTTGTTGGCTGTTGTGTTGGAAACAATTATTTAGTGTTGCTGTGTTTTGTCAGTGAATGTTTGCAAATGTTTGTATTGCTTTTAATATGGTTGTCATCATCCCAGATAAACATAGTTCTTTATTTTGTAATGGTTGATGGCTTTAATATCTACCACACTTTCAACATATGTATAAAATGTACAGTTTGTTTAATTTTAATAATTATGTCAATCTCTGAATCTCTGAAAATAAATGAGTCTTGGATATTGCAGTCTAATGCTCATCATTGTGCATTTTAGATGTGGTAAATATGTTTACTGTTTAACTAAATAAATATGGTGTTACTCAGAATCAAATATAATTAAATTCAGTATAAACACATTGAATTATACTGGGGAATCAAATCGCTAGACATTTTGCTAATTATTTGCATATGTTCACTTTACTTTTTTAAAGTTTATTAGAACTAATCTCAGCCTTATAATTGACTGAGCAGAAAAAAAACTATATAAGTCGGCTCTGAGCCGCATTGTGTCAGAATCTCTCGACTGAAGTGACAGTCATCTACATGAGGCCTTAAAGCACAGCAGCATATGCAACACTCGCTCTCTTATCTCAGGGAACCGACGTTACGTTAGTAACTGGAGCATTCCCTTTCGAATGGTCTCACCCATTGCGCCAGTGGGGAATGCATCCAATAGTGACATGCTATAAGCAAGTGCAGAATGAAGACTCTGTGCTGTATTGAAGAGCACCCGTACAGAGGGCTCCAGTTAGTCTGAGCCAATAATGATACCCAAGCCACTTAGGCTGAGGACTAAATGACATAACCCTCTCCACTTACAAAGGAGATTAGGTAAAATTAAGTTTACAAGATCCGTACCTGCAAGGAAGGGACATTCTAGTTATAAAATCTAGTGAAGGTAGACAGCATTGACCAGCCAGCAGCTGCACAAATATCACCAATAGAAACCCCTCTGGACCAAACCCAGGAGGAGGTCATTCCTCTGGTGGAGTTTTTCATCACACCTACAGTAGAACACTGCAAGCCTGCTGGGGCGTAAGCCAGAGCTATAGCACTGACTATCCAGTGAGATACTTCTAAACCGGCAGACCTTTAAAGTAGCCTGTGAAGCATACAAAGTCTAAGAGCACAAGCTGGGCAGAGTGGATTAGGACCCTGCTCACATTCTGAACTGGTGAGTGCTAGGTGGGTGATGACTTGTGCTCTGAATGGAGTGGAAAGCACTTTTAGTACACAGCCGTGACTCAGGACAGGAAGCACTGACTGACAGTGCTTGCAGGTCACCCACTCCCTTGACTGATGCTAAAGCCAGAAGGAGGGCACTCTTAAGCGACAGGGGCTGCAAGTCAGCCTACGGCAGCTGCTCAAAGGGAGGACCTAACAGAGCCCCGAGGGCTATAGATAAGTCCCAAGTGGGCACAGTATGAGGGCAAGGCAGATTCAATCTCTGATTCAAAAACATTGCATGGTAACGGGTCTTGGTTCCATGCTGCACACTAGTAAGAGAAGACTAACCATTTAAGGGCGTAAAGACGTCTTGTAGATTGAGCACGGACCGGGATGTGGTCCTATCAAGGCCGATAGGAAGGTTTTTAGCCATTATCTCCATGGACTCATACAGAGCTCCCCAGCCTGAGCTGGAGGTATTTGTTATTAACACCTTCCTTCTGGAGGTCAGCCCCAAGGGATGCCTAATTGGAACTAGGATAAAAACATCTCATGTGCCAAGTGTGAGACAGGACATGGCAGACAAAGAGCTCTAGGCTAAATTGATTCTCAACCCAAGCTGCTCCAGGTGGCTGAGCTGCACCGTCCCATGAGCGATGAGTTCCCGTTCTGATCTGGCTAAGACCATCCAATCATCAAGGTAATTTAGAATGCTGATTTCTCCATCTCAATGGGGAAAGAAATTTGTCTATTCACTTTGTAAAATTGTGTGGGGTCAGAGACAGTCTGAATGGCAGGACTGTATACTGATAGGTCACTCTCTTGAATATGAATCCTTAGAACAGTCCTGTGATGGGGAGCTATCTGGATATAAACGTAAATGTCTTTCAGATCCACTGATAGAAACCAGTCCTCAGGGCATATTTGCACAAGGATGTTTCAAAGTCAACATCCTGAACAGCCGTCTCATTAGGGAGCGGTTCAGATGCCTGTGACCAAGAATGATTCTGAGCCCGCCATCTTTCTTGAGAACAAAGAAGTAACAGCTGTAAAAGCCCAACTCACTGTTTGCTAGCAACTGTTTGCTTTGAACTTTGGACCGGAAAACTTGTGCATCATTGTTCCATACCGAAGTTTGAATGATACCTCTGAAGCAAGTCAGTCTGCAACGAACTGAAGCGAGTAGCCTTATTCTATGGTTTTTAGAAACTAACTTTACAGATCCGGGCTAGTTTTCCAAGTCTGAAGCCGGATGGCAAGTGGTTTTAGTTTGTCAGCATCCCTGATCTCTGTCAGATTTAGCCAAAGGTGGCGTTACAGCACCACCATGTTGGCCATGACCTTGCCAATCACCTGCGCAGTGCCCTTAGTACTGTACAGAGCCAAGACAGTCGCTGTAGGCAGCTATTTGAAGGCATCATAAGTCTGGTCGGTCTCATCCATTGTGCTGAGAAGTTTGGCCTGGAAAACATAGAGCACTGTAGCGGATCTGACTTGAATCAGACAAATTAAAAAGTCGATTAGGACTAAGGTTGAAACACGAGTCGAATTCCTCAGTAAGGCAACAGGAAGTCATAAAACATTCTGTGCCACATGTCCCAGGTAAGAAAACCAACCAACCAACGCTTTCACAGAACAGCTTTCAACATTAACACCACTAGAACAATTATTGACAATTTCAATTCGGAGAAGAGATTGTCAAATTTGTTGTTCGTAATTGATAGGCAACGCCGGACATCACATGTAAACCCATGAGAGTACTACACAAGATCCTTTGACTTCCCCCACCCAGCAGAACCAGACTGAAATTCCTAAAGGGGGCCTTTTAACCTCTGTTCTCCACAGAAATCTTTGTCAGATAATGGCACAGAAAACTGTCTTTTCTACATATATATATGGATGAAAATGAACTCAAAAAGACTTATAAATGAATATCAGTCCATCCCTTCACTCCATATTCATTTATATGTAACCCACACATTTGACTATCATGTTTATAATCACTTATTGTGTATGTCTTTTAATAACTATTGGATAGCTTAAAGATACATATTCGTGCTTAGTGTGTACGTTCGAATCTGTTAGCTTGAAACAGTCATGACCATCAGTTATTTGTCAAATGTATCATATTCTTGTTATAGGAATCATGTCCAAAATTAGACCCTGCAAGAGCGGGAAAATTCGGACCACATGCTTATGATTTAACATATGATTTATGATACCCCCGAGCCAAGACAATATCTGATTGGTCAAGACAACAGGCCAGTTTAAATACTTAGGACACCATAAAATCTTGCTTTTAGTATGCTTTTAGTTTTTAGCTATGCTTCTTAGCTTTTGCTATTAGTCATGTTTGCTTTTAGTTTTTAGCTATGCGTTTAGCTTCTGCTATTAGTCATGCCTGCTTTTAGTTTGCTTTTAGCTTTGCTTCTTAGCTTTAGCTTTTAGCCATGCTGTTAGTCATCACTGTTCTTTGAGCACGGTTCCAGCGTGCTTCGGCCTGCACGCCTGCTGCTACTTAGCCACAATGAGAAGAAACACCACCTAGTCTCTGCAAACTTTACTTCTTTACTTTTCCGTTTGAGAGTTTCGTGTTCTGAGTTAAGTTTTGTAACGCCGTGTCTGACCTTGACTGCCCGTTCAACTTCAACCTGCCCACACAACTCTGCATCTTCAGCCAACGCCCAACCACGGGCTTCCCAAGACGTCACTTCAGCGACTACTGAACTTCCAGCCAATCAGCGACATCGGAAACCCCCTTTCGATGACAACAAAGGGAACACAGGCAATGTACCTTCAGACATTTGTACTGGTGTATCTAATATAATTTTAACCTCATTGAGGAACTCAATGCGAGGGTTAATAACGTGATTGATGGTTGTTCATGTCTATGCAATTTCACGTATAGCTGTAAACTTGGGATTCCACATTTCCATTCTCTTAAACTCATCTTTCCCTAACTTTCGATCTTCCTGCAACTTGTGTGAATGTGTGAGTGCGTGCGTTTATGTGTTAGATTAGTTTATATGTCTTACATTTATCTAATAAAGCCTTATTCATATTGAAAAGAGAAGTATATTGTGTTTTGTGCTTACAAGTTAATGTCTTAAACCGCCGATCTTGTTACTGTGCTAATTGATAGTGTTTTCACTATACTTTGGATATTAATATCCAGCGCAGATTTGATATTAAGCGGCTTGCTTGTTCAGTGAATCGTAGGCTCTTTAATGCTTTCGCAGTGAGAGTATTCCATCTGCGTTTACACTGCCCAGACAGGCGACAAACTCACCTCTCCCATTTGCATAATGTAGGGGTTCCCTGCACAAGTCACACTTGTGGCATGACATTTGAATCATCACTGGAAATTTGCTCAAAAATGTGCTGTTAAATGCGGGGAAGGTACAAGAACGTGAACAAATTAGGCATCAGTATCAGAGTATACAGGAGTTTACGCATAAGCATCAGCAATGCAATGGGAGAGACTGTTCGAAAGGGAACTTAGATTTAATACACTTTTATAGACTATTGTTAGGGGAGTCTGTCCTAAATTAGAATGTCATGGAAAGGTTCATTTATTTCAATAATTCAACTTGGAATAATTCAAGGTTTCTTGAGACTTCAAAATGGTCTCTCAATTTGGTTCACTAGGCTACACAATCATGGAGAAAACTGCTGATCTGACAGTTGTCCAGAAGACAATCATTGACACCCTTCACAAGGAGGGTAAGCCACAAACATTCATTGCCAAAGGAGCTGGCTGTTCACTGAGTGCTTAATCCTAGCATGTTAACAGAAAGCTGAGTGGAAGGAAAAAGTGTGGAAGAAAAATATACAAAACCAAACAAGAGAACTGCAGCCTTATGAAGATTGTCAAGCAAAATTTGATTCAAGAATTTGAGTGAACTTCACAAGGAATGGACTGAGGCTGGGGTCAAGGCATCAAGAGCCACCGCACACAGACGTGTCAAGGAATTTGGCTACAGTTGTCGTATTATTCTTGTTAAGCCACTTCTGATGCATCTTACCTGGGCTAAGGAGAAGAAGAAATTGACAGTTACCCAGTGTTCCAAAGTCCTCTTTTCAGATGAGAGCAAGTTTTGTATTTCATTTGGAAACCAAGGTCCTAGAGTCTGGAGGAAGGGTGGAGAAGCTCATAGCCCAAGTTGCTTGAAGTCCAGTGTTAAGTTTCCACAGTCTGTGATGATTTGGGGTGCAGTGTCATCTGCTGGTATTGGTTTATTGTGTTTTTTGCCACTGTCACTGCGCTCGTTTACCAAGAAATTTTGGAGCACTTCATGCTTCCTTCTGCTGACCAGCTTTTTGAAGATGCTGATTTTATTTTCTTACAGAATTTAGCACCTGCCCACACTGCCAAAAGCACTAAAAGTTGGTTAAATGACCATGGTGTTGGTGTGCTTGACTGGCCAGCAATCTCACCAGAGGGTATTGTCAAGAGGAAAATGAGAAACAAGAGACCAAATAATGCAGATGAGCTAAAGGCCATTGTCAAAGAAACCTGGACTTCCATACCACCTCAGCAGTGCCACAAACTGATCACCTCCAAGCCACGCCGAATTGAGGCAGTAATTAAAGCAAAAGGAGTCCCTACCATGTATTGAGTACATATACAGTAAATGAACATACTTTCCAGAATGCCAACAGTTCGCTAAAAATAAAAATGTTTTTTCTTTATTATTTTATTTTTTTATTGGTCTTATGAAGTATTATAATTTGTTGAGATAGTGAATAGGTGGGTTTTTGTTAAATGTGGGCCAAAATCATCACAATTGAAAACCAAAGACTTAGGCCCAATCCCAATTCTATTTTATACCCCTTCCCCTTCCACTACCCCTCCCCCTACCCTCTCCCCTTCCACTACCGCTCCGCCTACCCTCTCCCCTTGTTCCTTTAAAACAGAGTGTTAAGGGGTAGGGGAGATGATATTCCCCTAAGGATTGGGACACCACTACCATGATGTCACACATTATCAGCGTTCGTCGTCTAGCTCTTACAATACACACATATACTGGTGTGCATTAGAGCATTTAATTATCGTTCTGTATTAAAGAGCTGCTTACTGACACACATACATATCAGAAATTGCGCAGCTCACACATCCAGGAGAAAATAAACTTGTCAACGCTGCCCCATGACTTTTATTAAATACAGTTTAAATACTGAATCACTACATTATATTTTCCAGCGACGAGAGGACACAATTGCTGTTTTTAAGTAAAGGCACTCTAAAAAGATAAACGAACAGACGCAAATACAAGCAACCTCCATTTCTCTCTCGAATAGGCAATATTTGAGAAAATGGTTTAGCGATTTCTAATTATTGGGGTGGGATTAGTCTACGGCAGTTATCGCCCTTATCAGACATATGCTGTGGCACTATCATGCAGTCTGTAATAATATGACGTTAGCAAATATTAGTGATTTTTTGCCAACATTTTATTTAAGTAACATGACCGTTAATATGAACTCACAATTGAATGTAACATAAAACAAATGATTACTTTTCGTTAAAATGTTTATTTATGCCAAAAAAGTATTTTTGTTCACTGTAGCAGCCATGTTGCCGAGAAAATTCATACCCCTTCGTTTGAAGTGTGGTCCCGAAAAATCTTCGTTTGAAGGGCTTTCTGGCCCTTCCCCTTACCCCTACCCCTCCAACCAAACGAGAATCGAGACACCCCTACCCCTTCACGTGAAGGCGTGAAACGGAGGGGTAGGGGAAAGGGGAAGGGCTAAGGGGTAGAATTGGGATTGGGCCTTAAACTACTTCAGTCTGTGTGCACTGAATTAATTTAATACAAAAGTTTCACAATTTGAGTTGAATTACTGAAATAAAATTTTCAGCTCTTTCCCTTTCAAGATGTATCCATCTGCTCTGCCACACTGGCCGGGTCTGGACGCAATACAGGCTGAGACAGTAGAACAGTAAAAAAAACAAAAAAAACAAAACTTAGACATAAGTTTATTTGCTTTGGACCATGGATTGAATGTACTAATGGGAATGTGTCACCTCTAACTAATGCTGTTAAAAAACAACCTCTTGCCAATGATAAGTTTAGGAAAATGGAGAAGATTGTGAATGGCTCAAAGTGTGGAAAACTCACAGAGACTGAATAACTAAACTGAATAATAGAGTTTAATTAGAAAACAATATTGGTTTATTCTTGCTTAAGATGTCAAACCCAAAGTGCATCTAATGTTGACAATTTGAAGACAAAAGCTGCGTTTGCATTGCCATCAATTAAATCGCTGCAGGTCTGTTAAGACACTATTAGGCGTCTGCAGTATTTTGATTTATTCTGAACTGCTCAACTGTGTTGCATTGCCAGTATTTCTGTCGCTTATGTTAACATAAATCACCAAATGCCATTACATACTCCTCAGAAAACTTGCATTTGTAGCAACCATGTAAAGATGACACATTGGAACTTCTGGTTTTGGAAAAGCTTTTATATTTTGTGCGCAATGTGTAAGCAAAGGGTCCATGAACAGTCTGAGGCTGAGATGGCTCAATTTCTAATAATAGACATAATGCCTGAATGTTGAGCTGTCCACCAGAACAATGCAGTTCTTCACCAGGGTCTAGGTTTTCACAAGCTCATTGTTGGAGGGATTGTAGACAACAACAATGATCATGGTTTTGCGAGTGCAACCAGTGAGTTAGAGTGAAAAATGACATGTACTTATAATTATTTCCAAAAAAATGAAAGAAAAGCCCCAGTGAACACGCAGAGTAGGATTTCACCAGTGTCATGTTTAGATTTGCTCACAGAGAAGAAATAATTCACGTGCATGATGTATGCCATGCATAAAAACTGAAATATGTCCATTGCAACCCATGAGACAGACAGTTAAGAGCAGGTCAATTCAAGAGTTTTCCTTGTTCAAGCAAATTGTTTTGTTTTACAGTGATGTGTTACATCAGAGACTTCACTCAAAATTTATGAGAAAATTTCCAGGCACCACTTCCATGATCTCAGTCTAAAGGCATTTCATGGTTTTAATACTTCTAAATGCACTGACACACAGACTCAGTGTCCTGACAACCAATAAAAATATTAGCTGGCAAGAAATTTGGAAGCTAGAGGGGTTGAAAATGCACCAAAACTCACCGATTTGTAAGTTTGCAACAAGAATTTTGACTGACAGATAGTCCTTCAGTAGACCACAATGATTAGCATTTGAATGGACCGTCTGCATGTTTAAAAAGTTAATAGTTTAGTATATAGCAATGACTCGCATGCATAAGATTGTGTAAGTGTTAGGTCAGTGAGAAATGTAATAAATTGCTCTTGGAGCTGGAATAAGAGGAGGATCAGAAGAAAAAGCAAAAGAAAGAATAAGAAAGGAAGAAAAGAGAGTTATTATGAGCAGAGATGTGCACTCACACTTTGAGCCTCAGCTAGGCGAAGTTCCCGCCGTCCAGTCTCAGCTCGCGGTATTTCTTTGCCTCCCCACACGTGTATTGTGTGAATACGACGGGGACCGGTATAAAAAGTTTACAAAAAAATATTTAAATGATTTATTTTATGTTCATTTCTATAAATGCTTGTGTATTCTTTATGTAGTTTAATTGACAACATATTATATTAAACCACTTGCAATGTATCCTGCGTCTCTTAGTAAATGACGCACATATCCTGATTATTATTTTTAGACGCTGGTCAACCAAAGCCTCGCAACTTTACGTTAGCAGAAGGGCGTCACAGTTCATACTTGCTTTTCTTATGGTAGGGTTTCCTTTTCTCTCCTGTTTTTCTACACGTAGCCTAAGTGCCAGTGATCCCTGGAGATAGCCTACATTAAGATCACAGATATGAAAAACACAAAGAAATTAACTAACATTACACCGGAAATGGTAAATTACATGCACCTACTTCAAATGTCATTACTTTTAATACCTAAAAAAATATTTCTGCTGTATTTACAGGAAATAAACTGAGGACGAACAGTAACTGCAATGCACCTGTCGCTGATATTGCGCAGCTTGATTTGAATATATGGTTCAGTTAATCAATATGTGATTTTGACGACTGTGTTTGTAGTACTAACCTAAAACCTGAAGAGCTCTACACTAAATACAGCTTATTTCAAAGATGAGCAGTAGCCTACGTAACGCAATCATGGCAGTCCTAACCTGTTTATTCGCATTTCAAACACTTAATAGGCTATGTATTATGTCCATACTACGATTGTAAATATAGGGTTCATAAAGTGTTGCAAATGTTGTAGAAAGGCTTGCGTTATTGAGCTTATTACGAAATACCTTTGCCTCATTATCGCCAGAATTTGCGTCTGAGGCAGCTGAAGTCAAGATACGTAAAGAGTGCCATCTAGTGCACTTCACTATTGTAAAACGATAATGTCCCATCTTAGAGTTACTTCAAATGACACTTTATTCATAGTTCAATTTATTTCGGCTGATGTTCCAAAATGCAAAAATTAATAATTAGAAAAGTTACATCTTTATTGGATAAGTCATTTACAAACCAAATTAGATATGAAGGAAAATTTCAGTCTTGATAACTAAATATAGGTTAGGCAGGACTTCATTGAGAACAGCAATGGCATATTAGTCTATCAGTTGAGTCCTCCTGCTCATTATGTGGATCAATGCTGTTAAGACTTCTTGCTCTTCCTGGTTATGTAGCTCTGGTAGTAAAAGTTGCTGAAAAGTATAATGAGGCTGACGCAGTATGCGAATACAACTGCATTCATTGAATCGGGAAAATTACACTCGGTGAAGAGGTTGTATCCAGTGTGAATAGTCATCAAGACAAACTGGACCTGTAAGGACAAGTTTAACAGTCCTGTTGATGTGTTATGCTTCTGTTTATAATTTTTTTTATTCCTTTTAAAAATATTTTACAAAGTATCAACTGGCCATCTTACCAGCTGCAGTGAGGTGAGATAGCGCTTCCACCACAGATATTTCTGCATGTGAGGCCCCAGGGCCGCCAAGCCATAGTAAGAATACATCACTATATGAACAAAGGTGTTCAGCAGCCCGATAAAAAATGCTGAATGAACAGGCAAAAAGAGACAGTCAAAATAATGGAATACGTTATATTCGGTTTAAAAAAAATGCATGAATAATTGTTACATTTAATGGGTATTAAAAAAAAATCAAAGAGGGCTAGGAAACTGCATATTAACTGTAGTCATTGGAGGGTATTATGGTTTTAAATTACTAAATGAGTTAGTAACTTACTACAATGTTAAAAAGTTTAGTTCTTAAGTTTATTTGTTCATTGTTTTTTGCATGAATTTATATAACTATTATTAATTATTTAATGTTTCTATCTTACATTGACCTCCCGCCACAAATTTAACTCCTGCCCACCAGTTGAAGATCATAGTTCCATGATGATACACATGTAGAAAAGTGAGCTGGCTGTTCTTTTTTCTTAGGATAAAAAAGACCTGAATGAGGAAAATTTGAAAATGCATCTTTATTTGAACTGCATATCTACAATGGGTGTAAATATCTGCAATAATCATGTTTGTTAAATGAGTAAAACTTACTGTATCACTAAGCTCAATGACTTTAGAGAAAAAGAACCACCAGCATACACTGGCCATCTATTAATGTACAGTAACATTTAGGAAAATCTAGGAAATGCATCTTTATTGGAATGTAAAAAATAATGATAATAGCTGTAGGTAATTTGATTGTGATTTAGAAAACAGGAATTACTGATTATTAGTAAAGCACACTAGGCATCAAAACAGAAAGTGAGACAGATGTAATCACCCTCATTCCTAACGGACTGGGGCTGTAGTCCACAGGTTGACACAGATAACTGTAGTTTGCCAGCCAAGATGTGACCAAGAACTGTGGAAAGAAAATTATATTTCAGATTTGATGACTAGGATATTTTAATGAAAGACCTTGAAATAATTTGCCCTTAACTAGTGTATGTATGTATGAAATACATAATGTACCTCATGGAACATGTAAATGGACAAACCGACACTGGCAAAGTTGTACAAAATAAGCACTGCTTTTATGTTCATTGGTTCCTTGTGTTTCATAAGCTTGGGTCCAATCCAAATAATACCAAGATAGCACAAAAATATACAGATGATCGGTACAGGAGAGTAGATTAGAAGCCATGGGTCCGTCCGCTTATCTGAAATACCATGACAGAAAACACAAGGAGTTCGCATAACTGTGCACTTATATTTATACTTTATAATGTAACATTTTTATTTACTGATATTATTCAAATACTACCCCATGTAGATAGTACAGTAAAATACAAGGTGTAAAATAAATCATGTTTATAAAATATGGGGGGGGGTCATACCCCCATTCTCCAGAATCCAGTGGTGCAGTGATTCCACTCTCTGCCATGCTGATTCCATTGAGGACTATGCTTTATAATTAAAAAGACTAGACTAGCATTCAGAGGAAAACACAGAGGGGAAAACACGTACAAATAAGTTATTACTCTCTCTCTCTTTCTCTCTCTCTGTATATGCGTGTGTGTGTTTGTATCCTTCTATGGTAGAATAATATATCCCTTGTTTGTGTGTTCTTAAGTTCATAAGATCTTATATACAGAAAATGCGAAGATTTGCACCTTGTTAAGGAAGATTAGCAGCTTGTCCTGGAGTGATACCTTCTCCCTGCAGACTCTTCTTGTAATTAATGCAACTTAATTTGAATGAAAAGACATCCCACTAAATGAGAAGATATTTAACAAGCATGTGATGTTTTTATTATCTGACTGCAATTACCTTATCCGTATATCATATACCATTATCCGTATATGCATTATTTCATTTTCACAAATGTTTGCAATCAACATAAATTTACCAGTGAACTTACCTGAGGAAAAGTGTGGAAGTGTGCACTGTGTGGAAGAGTTCAGTCAGTCGCACAGTCAGATAGGAACTTTGAACTTCACTCTGAATCATTTGAGTAAATTGGGAAATAGGATGTTATCAGCTGTTATGCAGAAGTGCACATGTCTATTGGAAGAAAGACTTTGGACTGCCCCTAGTCCAAGTCCCACTGCGACCGAGAAAACACACTTTAATCTGAAATTTAAACAAACAGACCAAAGGATACATTTACATTCACGTTTCAAAGCTATAGATTATTTTTTATCTATTTGTGTTTTGTATTAGCAATAATTCCTGGTTTGTTAAAAATATTTTGCCACCCTATCAGAAATAGAAGGGTATTCTGGGCACCGACAATTAAATTGATATGACCATGTAATTTAATTTATCTGGCTGGCTAAATGCTTTTAAATTTAAAGTATGCTGCAAGTAAAAAAAAAAAAAAAAAAAAAAAAAAAAAAAAACAATCTTGACTGAATCAGGAGAAAAATATGTGAAAATAAAAGCACTGTTTACAAGTCCAACCCAGTTCTAAATAAATATATGGTTTAACATGTGAGAGGACAACAGGGGATGGACACCAGTTTGAAGTTAAAAATGCATTCATGATGGATTTGTTTTTTTTTTACAAAAAGCAGCTTTTCACTTCACAAGACTCAAGTTTGAATGGAGTTGTGTGAATCACTTGTGGATTGTTGTGATGTTTTTATCAGCTGTTTGCACCCATTCACTGTAGAGGAGCCATTGGTGAGCAAGTAATGTAATGCTAAATGTCTCAATCAAATCAAATGTTTTAACAAAACAAAGTTACCTATAGAACTATAGAACTTATCACCCTGGCGATGTAATGTCCAACCCCAGGCAGCTGTTTCATTAGTCCTGCTGTGGTCTTTGGCATCTGTCCATCCAGTTCTGATACTACCTAATGCAGGAATCAACATGTATGTTGTGCAGGTATGTGCAGATTACATAGATATATGAAAGCAAATCTTAAGTAATGCAGAATTTAGATAAATCCTATATAATTTCTGCATTACAACAGTCTATTTAAACCTACCTTACAGATCCACGACCCAGCCACATTTGGTTCACTTCCTGCAGGGAGACAATAATGCACCGCTGTCAGATGCTCACTATGTCTCTGTCTGTTTATGTCTATGGATTTAACTATCACCTCCAGTGTCGCTGCAGCAAGTTTTACCACAGTCGGCAATCTCTAAAAATAAAGACACAGAAACAGCATAAAACGTGGCATTCCAGAGGTACTGTGAGAGGAGTCAGACAGCTCACCTACCTTCATCCATCAAGTAGTCTATCACTGTGGAAATTTGATTCTGCTGTAACATGATCTCTGAGACCCACACTGAGTACGGCATGAGAAGAAAAGAAAAAAAGTGGGGACTGTTTTTTTTTTTTGTTAATCATTCTTTGATAACCATAGAAGATAAATGTTCATCTTACACACTTTTTGAAACATTTTCTTTCCATGTTTCCAACAAGAGTTTTTATGTGCATATATAGACCTTACCATAAAAGACTCAAACAGTCTGGTGCCCATAGCTCTGCATACATGCTATTCCACCATGCGCACAAAATGCTAAACAGACATTATACATTAATATCAGATTCTCATTGGTCTATTGCTTGCCCAGTATTGCATTTACTTATGGCTGATTCAGAATCAGAGTATGTAAGAATAAGTGAGTGAGTGTGGGTAGAAGGTGGTTTTAATTGTACCTCCAAAGCCAGGCTGGCTTGTCTCTGGGCATCTGTACATGTTCCTGGTTCCCCATTGCAGAAAAGTAAGAGATGGATCACTCTGAGAGAGAGCAGCTCTTTGGATATCTCCTCACTTGTCTGTGCCAGAATCCTGTAACATCATGTCAATATATTGTACATAATAAACACACAGATCAGCATGTCTTATATAATATTTTCCATGCTGTATGTCTTGAATGTATCCATTGTTTGACATACCTGATGGTTTTTGCAGAAGCTGCTTGCTGGAGAAGCACAGGGAGTGAATCATTCATTTTGGATCTAACAAAACAATCAAACTGTTTCGGCTGAATTTCAATTACAACACAGGACTGTTTATAACTTTTATGTCAGACAAATCAATAACTGAGAAAGATGCTAATTCAAGCCACAATCCATGTTTGTTTCTCGTCTCATCTGCATCTACAAAGCCCAAAGGGTAACAATTGGGAGGTTGTCTCCATGCTGCAACGTGATCATAATGCAAAGCAGTATTGTTATTGGAGAACCACATTTTCAGTTGCAAACAACAAATACCTTGCCAGTTAAACAAGTTTTGTGCCTTGTTTTAATTGAAAAAAGATGAGCAACAGATCATACCCTCCAGGATGTTTTGTTTGGTTTTTCTCTCTTTAGTTGGTTTGAGAAAAGCCACCAGACCCCTGAGCAGAGCCAGTCTAACCTCTGATTGCATGAGCTCTGTTATCAGTTCTATGGCTGGAAGTAAAAATAAAAGTAGAAATGAAACGGTGGGATTCACAGTAGGGTAAACAACAAATAATTTCAAATTTGAAATGTACACTTGCCTTCTTATTGTACTTCTAAATGTAGGACCTCAGCAGATTCAATAAGGGTTACACTATGCTATGATGGGCTGTTTTTAAAATGGGCTGGACAAAACAAAATTATATACATTGTAGAAATTATACAGATGTATACAAATTATAAAAAGATTTGATGCAGTGTGACATCCCATACGTATTATTTAAAATGATTTTAAAACCATTTTTCTAGTCCTCAAATAATTATTTATTATGAATGCAGTTTTCATGAGCTCATATTATTGGAGAGACTATCTGGAATAATTTTTATTATTTTTTTAAAAATTTACTTTTTAAAAAATGTATTTGTCATATCGCAAGATAATTAAAGTGAGCTGCAAAACAGCCAAAACGTAAAATGGTGACCCGTAATAGCACATACAATATATACTTTTCTCATATAAATTAATTTAAAAACTTGATGTTTGATACAAAAAAAAATAACTTTAATGCAAACTTAAATGCATATACAATGGTACAGATTTTTTTAAACAATTAAATATTCCTCTGATGCTTATTGTCATCCAGCAAAACAGTTGTACATGAACTATACGTAGGATATATAAAACAAGCTGCTGTGCTCTTGGTGAAGTGCAGGTCAGCAGGGCGACAAGACCCTTGTGCACCTGATTCTTGTATTTGGGGTTTTCATGGGCTAAAGATTGTAGCAGGGCGGCGGCGGTCTCCTGAGTCCCCTCTGTCTCAGATTTGGCCAAACATTCAGCTATGGCCTTCACACAAGTCAATCAGAAAAGAACAGATGGGAGAGCTGAAATCAGTTCATGAGCCAGTATATACTGTATGTGTGTATATAAAGTTGTCAGAGCTTGCCTGTCAAAATTCCCAACCTTCAAAATGGATCCAGGTTGGATAATGCAAGGTTTTAACCTCACAATATTTCATGGAAATGTTGCAAACTGTCATTCCATAATACATCACTGAAAAATGAGCTGGAGTTGTTTCACTTCTTGATTGGTAGTTTGCTGTGTAAGTACCGTAGCTTTCACAGATAAGCTCTTTATATTTTTGGCTAGCATTGGCGATGATCTGGAGCAGACAAAGAGCCTCGGTTTTATCCCCATCTTTGAGTTTGTCTTGTCCTAGAATAATAGGGTGTATGCACTCCACCCACCACCAGAAGCTCAATCATGTACTGGTGACTGATCATGAAAATAATTAAAATGAAACCATGTTAGGATATATAGTGTATCTGTTAGAGAATTTTCTAGTGTTTAATTTGCACAACGACCTTGGGTGCTTGACATCTAGTACTAACATTAAGTTCATAGCATTCATTTAGTATTTTACCTGCTGTTGGCAGAGAGGAAAACCACCACTGCTCTCAGCTGAGGGTCTAGACATGTTCCAAACATATAGCTGGAAACAAAACATGCAAGGAGGCATACATGGCATTACTGATATCTCTCAGTTAAACTTTTGTAAGTTTTAGTCAGATATTTAGAAGGAATCTATTCTTTTTAGAGCACAGATAAAGCATGATCATATGTGTGGATACGTTAGTTTTATCCAAGCAGTGAGCTGAGCAAGAAACAGGCTGGTAACTTGAGCAAACTCAAGCTCCAGTTCAGCACATGTCTTTCCTTTGTTCATGGGCAGAAAGTCACTTAGCATTTGACTGTGCACCGTCTTATTGCCCCGATCTCACTCATGGAGGAAACACATCACCTGACTGATGGACGCCTGCTCCTTACTGCTAGACATGACTCAAGCACTTCACAGACTGTGGGAAACAATTAACAAAATCAGCTTTAGTGTGTTACTAAATGTACTAGTGTTGTCCAGCACAGACTGTCATTAATAGATCCAGAGCAAAGATTTTAGATATATTTAATAGATTCAGTATGAAATCACAACATATAAAACATTTTGTCAATCAAAATGTGTCATAAAGAGACAAATGTACATTATTTCTAAATGTTTATTTAGATAAGCTTGGTTACTTCTTTTTTTTTACATAAAACAATGTAATGGACAATAAATGAAGAATTTCACCAAAAACCTCATATATCTCACATTGTCTATTTTTTTTTTACATAGGTAGAAGGAACGTAGACTTACTTTGCCAGTAACAAAGTGTTGTTTTCGTCGAATTGTGTGGTTTTTTCCCATTTGTTTTATAACGCACACTCAAAACTGAAACCTATTGACTTAACATTAACAGTTTTACAATCTCTATCATATTTGATATGTTCAAGGCATATCACACATGATATATCACACATGCTTTGGTTTGTAAATAAACTGTTTACAGGCAAGTTTCTCATCCTCACTTCCGCCGGTTTGTAGTTGCCATGGTTACTGACGCTTACGGTGTGTTTGGTGTGAATCAATTAGGAGATTATTAACCTTATTTCACTTCACTTTAACATTAAAAGAGGAAACAGATATAGAAAAAAAGATAATGAAGAAAAGCATGACTGTTGCTGTAGTTTCATTTTATTTTATTTCAGCTAACCCAGAATGACAATTTTATATTCGACACAAATTTAGCAACATGAAGGTGCAACCCATTCAGGTGGATACATTCAAACCTGTTGAAGGCTACCTGAGAATCAAACGAGCTGTAGCCTATAGCTTAGTCCTCTACAAAGATCATACATATTAAAAACAATAAGTTCTCTACTATAGAAATAATATGCTGATGATAAGCTATTGTCATCAGTAATAGCTAACTGAAAGCGTTTTTGTTAGTTTTCTCCCTTCATAATATAAGGTTCAAACCTGTTGCTGGAAAGGGTTAATAGAGATGAGTCTTTAACTGAGATTGAAATATTTTTTACATAAATGCATAGATTTTCTCTCACCCACAGAGAAACGCCCTATAGCACACTCCATTGAACATAACACCTGTCTTGATTACCCATTTAAGTCTGACATGAGAACCAACATCATGATTGCACCGTACAAGGCTGGAAAAAAGGCTTCATGTCTTGTGTTGTCGGGCAGAAAGGTCAAAAGTGCTATTTATCCTTTCCTAATTTTTGGCATCTTGCACTTTCTCAATTTCCTGTTGAAAAAAAAAACAAAAACTCAGTGTTATTTATTTATTTATTTATGAAATTAATAAAAAGTATGCAATCTTTTTACAGAGATAAAATAGTTTTACCTCAATAAGAACACTTTTGAGTTTCTCATAGGCTTCTTCCAGGTCATCATTAATGATTACAATATCAAAAACCCCAGGTTCCTTACCTACAGAGGAGAAAATGGCAAGGGAATAAAGGTTTTCTCCAAAGCACAAACAATTTACTGTAAATGTCACTTACTGAGTTCCATGTCAATCCTCGCTGCCTCCAAACGCTTCTGTAGACTGTCCTCTGTCTCTGTTTGTCTGTCTCTCAGACGCTTTTCCTGTAGGAAAATAAACCACCTTTCTGTATTTTATCACAATTTAAATGCTATATATCTGAAAATATTTCTATTAACTTACCAGTAACTCAATTGAAGGAGGTTGGATGGAGATATATATGGGGTTCAGATCAGTCTTTTTAATGTTTTTCACTCCTTGTATGTCAACATCCAAGATGCAGATGAGATTTTGTGCCTGAACGTCTTCTATGGATGATTTGCTGCAAGTGACAGTAAATTTAATGAGCAATAACATTTAAAAAAAATTTTGGTTATTAACTAGGCTATACACTTATGGACAATCTCAGCCATTTCAAAATGATTACTGTTGGGCATTGGCATGAAGACAAAGAAATAGCATTGAAGTACCTCTCTGCTGAATTAAGAGGATAATCAGAAACCAGGTGTCAATTTACAAATAAAATGTACCTGGTTCCATACATGTTCCCAGAAAACTCTGCATTCTCAATGAATTCACCCTTATCGATTCCATCTTGCATCTTCTCTCTGGTGACAAAGTGGTAATCTGGATTGGGGATGGAAATAAATAAAAATGAATCATAAAACCAAACAACTGTTGACAACTGTGACTGTTAACAAGGAAATATTGTAAGCTATTGTCATCAATTGATCTGAAAGGGTGATTATTTGAATCAGGTAAACAGAAAATATCAAAAGCAAGATCTGTAAAAAAAAAAAATAATAATAATAATAATAATGATTGATATTATTGATATATATATATATATATATATATATATATTTTTTTTTTTTTTTTTTTTTTTTTTTTTTTATTAACTTTGTGACATTTCTAAATTCTTTCTGCTCAGCAGGGGGCGCCAAATGTTTATTTCAGAATCTCTGCACGAACGGTTGATCTAACTAAATGATACGAATCGTGTGAACTTCTAAAATACAAAAATAGCTGCGTTCGCACATAAAATACTTTAATAATATCACAAAAAAACAGTCATTTTCGTAAAGGCAGTGAGAAAGCTCCAGCACTGCGTGTTGCTGGATTCATACCATTCTGATGGTTTAACTCCACAAACAGCACACCAGAGGGGATCTAAAGAGGGACGGAATGGTTCTGCAGGCAACACAAGACAAACAATTTACAACTACAGGAGGGCAAACACTGACATCATCCATGTCAGCACTGCAATGGAGACTCCCATTAGCATAACAACATTTGTCTGTGGGAAAACATAATAAGGATTACAAAACAATGAAATTAGCAATGGCTGTTTATAGGCTAGTTACACAGAATTTTAGATGCAGTATTTCCCGTTCCACCTTAAATGTCTCAAATAAACCTGTATTTCTTTCCATAGTTTTTTTTTGTTGTTGTTGTTGTTTCAACTGTTGTTTTTTAGTTTTTGAATTTGTGTAAAAATGTGCAGAATTCATTAATCTGCGACATACTGATGCTTATTTTTACCCTTGTTTAGGAAACTGCTTAAGATTGTTCATCAAATTTCCCCCAAATAAATTGTGATGTTAATGATTTCGTCTCTGAGTATCTGTGCTGTGGTGGGGAAGTGATTGCAAGAGTTCACATCACATGGAAAACCTAGGGATCACGGGGGGCTATTTTCAAAGGCTTTTTACTCCAAAGTGCACACTGGCATTCATGTCAGAGAGAACATGTGATGTCCACAATCATATCTTTGTCATTTTGGCCTGAAATGTAATTCGCTTACAATGTTTTACATTTTAGAAAGATGAAAGTAACCCCCATTACTCTCTCGTCACATTAGATTTGCCAATAATCAGTAACAACCAATAATGGAAACCAAATCTACACCTTTAGATGTCTCAGAGGACAGGACGTCTGCTACAGGAAGTAATGTAGCCCCCAGAAGCATTGGGAGACAATTCAGCCCTATAGAGAAAACAACAAGGCACATTGGGGAATAAAAAGAGAAATTTACCCCTGTGAAATGTGTTGAAATGAATCTTAACAGTTCACTTGGGAGTAAGAAGCAGCAAAGAAGAAAGTTATGGACAGGTATGGTGGAGGGGCTTTCAAACATAATGGGAGGTGGAAAAGCCTTTTTTCAATGCTCCACTTGCTTGTTTTCTTTTCTTTTTTTTACCTTAGTTTTTTAGTATATTTCTAAACTCGTATCTAACATCATTTGCTTTGCTGATAAAGCAAGCCTCTTAATTATTTTGAAGTGGGACATTCTGCCCTACCTTTTCCATTTTCCTCTCCTGGCCGAGGATTTCTGGTGGTGTCTGCAGAAGGAAAGAGATCAAACTATTCATACAGCATTCCTGGCATTTGGTTGCTTGTCTTGTGTCTTGTATTTGTCTGTAATGCTACATACGGGAGACGCTGAATCCAAAAACCCCTTCATATTCTTTCATGAGTCTCTTCAACAGGGTACTTTTCCCAGCTCCTGATGGGCCACTCAGAACTACAGGCCTGGGTCCTGACATTTCCCTGAGACAAACAAAACAGGTGCATTTGTTTTCTTAAAGTGTATGTGAGATGTTTAAGTTTTTTTGGTGAATAAATCCACAAACCAATGCAACACTTATTTTTAATGAGTTGCAGGTCTGTTCTAATAGGGTTGTAGGTAGCTGGGAAATGTTTTAAATGTATAGTAAAAACAGTAATATTTTGAAATATTTTGATAATTTAATATATATTGTAATTATCATGAATGGTGAACACCATTATGCTGATTAATATCTGTATGGATTTTTTTTTCAGGATTCTTTGATGAATAAAAGTTCACAAGAACAGTAATTAATTAATTGTAATATGTCACATTTGTTCAATTTAATGCATCCTTTCTGAATAAAAGGTAGTGTAATTAAATGCAGCTAGGACAGCAAAATAAAAAAAAACATTTCAACTTTTAGAAAGCAGGTGAAATGCTTCCCATATCTTTTGATGTCAATCAAACTTTAGTGTATTTTGGCAGAAATCCATCTGTCTCTACATTACCAGCCAACTAGCTTGCGTGATATGACTTCAATATCAAGAACACAAACAATTTAAAAGAAAATGTAAAATAGACTACACATTAAACAGGTTCACTTGCAATGAGGACGAGACCATGAAACCATAATAATACAAGAGAGATTTAGATTTAGAGCTACATCATACTATTTTGATAAACCTTCCATATTGAACATGGATTAGGTCAAGTAGGTGGCTTTGGTCTTGGTGCCCAGCTGAGAGAGAGAGAGCTATAAACTAGAGGAGCTGACATGGACAGACACTTGAGCCCGTTGCATGCCTGCGTCTCTCCAAGAGAGAAGCTCAGGAACTAATCCACTGATCCACTGGGTGATTAGTGATTTTTTTTTTGAGGTCTGTGGACTGGGTCTTGTAATAATGAACAGGGCACCTATTTCCTGACTAAGAAACTGTATTTATTTTTTATTAGTATTATACATTTATTTTTGTCAAAGTAACTTTAATGTGTTGATCCAAATGGCTCAGAACATATAAAAAAATATTCTGTTAAGTTTTATAAATAAAATTTATTGAAGAGTCTTTTTCACAGTAATGCAATTTAGCAAAGCATTTACATGATTTACATGACAGCAAAGGATTTACATGTTCATGTAAAGTGCCATGGAAATATCTTAATGAAGTCAGGTGAGGACGGTGAAGAGGATTACCCAGCATGTAAGCCAAATGACAGAGGCCCAGTGACCTGATGCCTATCTTAATGTTTTCTACAATGTCTCTCTGGAATCATGTTTGGTTCATTTTTTTAGGGACTATGCTGGAGACAAGACCAACCAACTTGACACACAATCTGATCAGGGAAAAAAACTACAGTTGCAGTTACAGTTGTACAGACTGTTTTCTGTTTATTTGATCAAATATCCCTGATGGCTCCTGAATGTTCCAGTTTTTCTATCTCAAGATTGTCTTTAGATGATGATTAAAAATAACAAAATAAAAACAATATTTAATGTGTGCAAATATGTGTCCATTATTCTTTTTAGATTGACCACATTTCATCTATGTTTAATAACAAAACCTTCTTATCATGAGACAGTCTTGCCTAGTTCCAACATGACAATAAACCATAAATTTGACCTATAATTTTTGAACACCAGAAAAAAAAAATCAAAGACAGCTCTTACCTTGTCTGTGCAGGTTAGATGGTGAAGTGAGTGTGTGTTTCTAACTCAATGACACAGCTTACTGCCAGTGACAATTACCACCTCCTCTGTTTACTCAGCCAATCAAATTGCTGGTTGCGTGTATCTGTTGTTATGACGGAGATAAGTAGTTACTAATCATAATCAAATTTTGAAAAGCCATAATCAATTATTTTTCTTGAGAAGTATTGGTGAAAATGTTCAAAAGCTTTTTGTAGTCTAGACTTATGTGTCCATATTAACTCCCGGCCCGAAAAATGTTCAATATATAACTAAATATATATCTATAAGCTAAATAACTATAACTATATACCGTTTACATATATATACCTACAGCATATAACTCAGATGTGAGACAACTAGCCCCAGTCTATCCTGAAATGCATTGTAAATCATCTAAATAGGGCAAAACTCTAATTATATAATATTTTTGTCAATTATAAATAATACTCAAACTATGCTACAAAACTCTATATGCATATATTTTCAAGCAATATGGAGTTTTACTAAACTAAAATTCACTATCAAATTTGAGTACTGATACCTATATAAAATACTAAGATACAATGTGCTAAATAATAATTATTAAAATGATATTATTGATATTATTATTCATAGTCAGATAAAAATGTTATTTAAAGATGTATTTGGGAGACAAATGTTATTTAAAAATGTTATTTAAAGGCTCTGCGAAATTAACAAATAGATTCACAGATCCGAATCAAACAATAATAATTTTGTCAATTAAAGTTTCAAATTTGTCTCAAAAAGTCTCCACAGAGTGTCCAAAAAGTTTGGTCTGCTATGATATCCCTTGCAAATTGTCCAAAAAAAATAATTTAATTAGGGTTGCTGGGGCTGGAAGTGTACATAAAATTTTTGATCACATTTAGGAGTAAAATACACTGTGAGAGTAGTGCAGCAGTTCCTTCCTTTTACATTAGACACAAGGCGAGGCTAATCCAAAGCTAACCTAAATTCACACAGACGATTGTCGGTATAGTGCTGCTAATTAGAGATATGTCAGGACACCAGCCTCAGACATCCTTTTATCAGGTCATTCATTACAGTCATCTGTAAGAATGGCTGAAACGAACCAGGTGGTGTTAAAAGATACTTGTGATGCAATAAACAAACTGAAAAGAAAGAGGAAATTCTGATTATTTATTGTACCTGCTACTTTCTCAGCTCAAACAATAGAGGTACAGGTAATGTCAGCGACATAGGTTTGATACCCAGGGAATACAGTACATCAACTGATGAAATGTATGCAATGTAAGTACTGTAGCTTTAGATAAAATGTCAGTAAAATGCATAAATGCACTTCCAAATAGGTCCAGCTTCACATTTGGAGCATGGTGATGGTGCTGAAAACTATTTTAAGGCTGACAATGACATTTGATAGACAACAACTTTAGATTTTATTGTATTTTTTTCTCAAAGAAAAACAGATGGGTCTGTACAAAATGTATCATCACAAAACAAAGCTGGTTTTATGTTTCATTCTATTTTAGTTCTATCAAAAGTGCTTCATGATCTTTCAGTTACCTGTAGTAACTTGACTAGAGTAACAAAACTATTGCTAAAATACCACAAAGGAAATTTAATTCCTTTTCTGTTAGTTCTGAGCTTAGTTCCTTGAGTCATAATGTCATAGAGTGACTCAGTGTTAACAGACCTTTATTCTGCTTGGCAGTGGAGAGGAGTGAAGGCTAAGCAGAGATCAACCTCAGCGTCCATATCCTGCATTTAGATTCAATTCCACCTGCTAAGGAAGGGGAAGCACGTGTTCTTCGATGCAGCTCTGCTGTACAGTACATATCAATACAATAACCTGTCAATCATTAATTAATTCATTACAGGAAAGTAGACAATTACATCTACACAGCATCTTAAAAGTTGAAGCAGAAGAGCAAAAAAAAGTCCAAAATATACAGGGAACTACTTCAACTCAGAATATCTGTTGCTGAACCTATTTTTATTTATGCGTGAACTGTTTGATAAAATTATCACTTTTTGAATCTACAAACCTTGTGAGAATGGCTTTGTAACTATGCATCATATTCAGTCTCCTGTCTTTGAGATTTTACGCATGCTAAGCATAAGGGGATAATGAAACAAAAAATTCCTAATATGAACAATTACACTACGGTACACCACCTGTGTAACAGCTGAAATGATCATTTATCTTAAACCATATTTAAAGAATCCCATTCAATATTAAATTACAGTTACATAAGTATGAATTTTTTTTCACATTCTACACAAAACAGTTTATAAATGATTTAGGAGTTAACTGCTTGCCATTTCAGATATAAGCACTGCTAGATCCAAATTAGAAAATAGCTCTTCAGTGTAAACATTCACAAAACTGTTTGACAGATTGCTTTAGAACTTTCTCAATGAGAATAACTTAATATTTTATAAAACAAGATTTTATACATAGAAACATTTTGTGATCAGTTTTACTGTCCTTACAATATTGTTACGGCAGATTTGTACTTTAAAACTTTACCATTTCATTAAGAAATGAACACAGTGGTCTTCATGTAACTGGGTTGCATTCTGAAAGGAACTTTTGGGCAATGACTCTGTTAGGCAAGACGTCCTCTAAGTTTTGCATCAGCCCAGAAAGGTTCTCCTCAGTAAAAGTGATCCGTTTGTGTAGAGTGCAAACAGGCAGATGACAGCACAGCTGTAACTCTTCACAAATACACTTGTCTCAGGTCCCCGGGTGAGGTGATAGTGTTGCACTGTGGACACAGTTTCTTGGCTCCCTGCAGGAATGAGGGACCGATCAAGATCATTTAACAGTCAAAAATTTGTTGAAGTCACATGGTTGTGCAGGAAATCTTTTGTTAAGTACAGTATGATACATGTTCATCTCACCAAGGTGCGAAGCCAGCATTCCTCACAGTGGACATGCCAGCACTGGATGGAGGTCAAAGGTACTGTGTAGGAGTCCTGAAAAAGTATATGTACACAATAAAATTACATGCATAAGAAAAACGTATTTTTCTGTTTTCATTGATGATAATAAGACACCTTTATTTAGTTGATTCAGTCATCAACCAGTTCAGCTTTCTTCCAATAGTGTCTGTGCAATCAGTCAAGCATCACCAACTAAGCAAGCCATAGCAAGCCTAATAATATTTTATGATATTACTGTTTTTACTCTATTTTTGATTACATAAATTTAGACTTGGAGAGCATTAGATACTTCTTTCCATAACATAAAAAAATATATTACTAACCCCAAACTTTTGAAGAGTAATGTCTACATAATTAATATATATATATATATATATTAATATGAATATAAAATATACATTTCATTAAATAATACATTTTAAAAAATCATTTTTGAATAAATATGCACGGTCAAGCTTACCATGCAGATGAGACACTTGAACCTGTCCCCTCGTGTGAGCTGCTTCTCCAGATCTCTGATCCGTGTTTTCAGGACCTCCAGCGTACAGAGGGAGGGGTCCTCCGGTAAGCTAAACGAAACAAAGAACGGATCAAAAATGGATCAATCATGCTTATTAATGATTCATTCCAAAACATAAGTCAAACACATTTCAGTGGTCCTGCCAAAATGTAGCCCCGCTGAGAAAGAACTGATTTGTGTGACTCTTGACTATTGAATGGGTCAGCCATATATAATTCCTCATGTGTCCCTTCTATGTGCAAACTTGATCTCAGTTGCACAATTAGTAATGCATTAAAATATCTCCCAGTGCACACAACAAAAGTTAAAACTTCCCAACAGGATTTAAGAAGAGCTGTATCATGATCATGAAGAGATCTCTTCCAAGAAAATGACATTGATGTTGGAGAGGAGAAGGACGAAGGAGATTGGGTGGAGGCACTTGAATCTTAACATGTATCTCGCATTTGAGTATCACAGCTAATAGTGTCTGGAATACATGCACAAATCACAAACCACAGCTCGATTAGGATATAATAAATATCAATTAGGATTGATTAAAAAATTGCCATTTCAATAGCTTTGTAATGTCAGTTTTGTAATGAGCAAACGTTTTATGACGTATTAATGCATTAAAAATTGTGCATTAACGTCACAATTAAACAGAAGTAGGGACAAATCCTTTCTTTGTATTCTGATTTTAAAAATTACAAAATGGGACACTTTTTATTATGGATGGATGCTCTTTATTTGACGTGTTTTGGACTATTGAAAAATAACACCCATTCACTTCCATAATAAAGCTTGAAAGAGCCAAGACATTTTTTTTATATAACTCCGATTTGATTTGTCTGAAAGAAGAAAGTCATATACACATACAATGGCTTGAGGGTGAGTAAATTATGGGGTAATTTTTGGGTAAACTATCCCATTAAGGTATACTTACATCTCTAACTCGCTGTTCTTACAGGTTCTTGGAGATGTTGTGTTTCTATTGTTGTCAAACTCTATATTGCTTGTAGTAGGAGTTTCTGCAGACATAGTACAGCATTATGAATCATTTGATTTATGCAAAAGAGCACATGCACTATTATGTATATACATACAGTATAGACAGTATAGTATAGTATATATGTGTACTGTTGTACTGGTAGATGTGTGTGTGTGTGTGTGTGTGTGTGTGTGTGTGTATAAACTAACTACATTAAACATTTACTAAACTAACATCTGTAAAAATCTTTTTGCTCACCTGAGTTTGCCAACTTGGTTTGCTCTGGAGATAGCCTGCTAGTTGTGTCATCACTTTTAAAGCAAAAAAAAAAAAAAAAAACAGTATTAATAAAGTAGCGTATACGCCCTAATAATATGCTCTTATATGCGTGTGTGTGCATACTTTAAAACAGCTCCTCTTAACGCCTGCCTCTCCTCTGTATCTCTGGGTTCATTTCCTGAACAGGGAATCACATCTGCCTCTGTGTATCTGAGATAATTTGCTGAGGAAACATTTCTTACTATCAATAATGCTTTCATGAAAGAACAAAAGATCAGTGCACATCCTTGCTATGCTATAAACTGTGCTGACTGACAGCAAAAACAAGGATACTGTGCTTTTCCATATTCCAAAGTATCATCACCGTCCACATCCAGATCTGCATCACTGTCCTGATGTTCTTTCAATGTGCTGCTCACCAAACCTTAAGACATTTGACATGAGGATTCATTCAATGACAAAAAAAAGCCTTACAGAACAAGAGTGCCAAAGGAATAGAGAGTGTGAAATTCAAAAATAGGTTGAGACACAAATGCACTCTACTGATGAACTGCAAAGTGCTAATAAAATCAAAGTGCTTTTAAGGACACGGGGTCTGTATGACCTCTGAGTTCTTTGTGATCGGCTCTGTCTCTGTTTTTGACCCCTGTGCTTTTACAGTAATCTCCTTCTCATGAGGTTAACATCATTACCATTATCTCACGTGTCTGTTGTGAACTAATCACTCTCACACACACACACACACACACACACACACGCACGCACGCACGCACACACACACACACACACACACACACACACACACACACACACACACACACACACACAGGGGTGTTTTTGTGAAAAGTGGGGACATCCCATAGGTGTAATGGTTTTTATACTGTACAAACTGTATATTCTATCGTCCTACACAAACCCTACACCTAACCCTAACCCTCACAGGAAACTTTGTGCATTTTTACATTCTCAAAAAAACTTATTCTGTATGATCTATAAGAGTTGTGATTCTATACAGAGTTGTGTCCTGATATGTCACAAAAACAAGAGCACACACACACACGCACACGCGCACACACTCACACACACACACACACACACACACACACAAGCTCTGTTGCAAAACTAAGTGAGCTTGCTGTTTAGATAATACATATGCAGTCAGTTAAGCTCATAAGCAACTGATTTGGGAACAGTGTGCATTGGCATTAACTCTACAAATAGACTTGTCTTTTGCATTTGATTTCAATAGATTATTACTATATTTAGCATAATGCTATTAGCTTACACAAAAACTTATACATGGTTATATATATATATATATATATATATATATATATATATATATATATATATATATATATATATATATATATACAGTACAGACCAAAAGTTTGGAAACATTACTATTTTTAATGTTTTTGAAAGAAGTTTCTTCTGCTCATCAAGCTTGCATTTATTTGATCAAAAATACAGAAAAAAAATGTAATATTGTGATATATTATTACAATTTAAAATAATTGTTTTTAAATTTATTATACTTTATATTATCATTTATTTCTGTGATGCAAAGCTGAATTTTTAGGATATAAAAATTATAAATATGTAAGTCTGTATATATTTATATATATATATATATATATATATATATATATATATAGTCAGTCTTTTTTCAGTCTTTCTACTTCAAATTTCTAATTTAATTAAATGTTTTACTTGACTAATTTCTTTGTGGAATTTACTAGCAATTTCTGAATGAAAATAGTTTTGAAGTAAATACTACACATTTTTTTCAGTGTAGCATACTTAGAAATTGGATTAAATAATCCGTTTTCAGATGAATTTACTGTTCATAGATACATTTCAGTATTGCATTTATTTATTCATTTTTCAACATTAATTTTTTATTCAATGAATTTGTCTGTAGACAGTTTTGTAGGTTTTTGGACACAACAACTGATTTCAAATGGCCTTTATGTTATACATTACGATTTCTTAAGATATTTGTTTTTTTAATCTGATAGCTGACTCCAATCTGACGATTTATACTGTAAATATGGACTGATTTATATGGATGTATTTGATTTGTATTTGGTGTGTAGTTAAATTAATGTGAAGTGTTTGTGTTTTGTACCGCTGAAGCCTCTGAGAACAGAAACCATCTGTATTCTTCTCTGTTCGGCCCATTCAGAATCCCTCCCGGCTGACAGCACAGAGCCATCATCAACAACACACACACCGTCTCTCTGTAGAAAACACATATCAATATCTCTGGTGAAAATGTCTGCACCAGCCTCAAGACAACAATTTAATTTGGTACCTGCCCTGAATGCCCTCTTGGCACAGCTGAAAGGTTTAGAAAATAAAAAGAAACAAACATTTCACATGCAGGTTTATAGTTTGTCTGATCCTTATTGCCACATCTATCTGTCTTATACATCATACAACTGACTTAGCAGAACAGGAGAGCTGACATCTATCTCATACTGCCTGTCAGTACAGACATCTCAAACAGTCTGTGATCTGTCAGTGAAAGCAGATCTAGAGAAGATACAGGCTAAAGGGGAAGGACGGTTCATTGTTTTGAATGAAACCTTTAAACATATGCACAATGAGAAATTAGCTGCATTTTCATCATACCTGGTCTTCCTCTGCTTTCCGTCTTTTCAGTTTCCAAATTCGTGCTGTAAAAAAAAAAGAAGAAAAACAATGAAACAAAACAGCTAAAATAACTAAACAACAACTAAAATAAAGACAAATAAAAGATTTCCAGAATTCTCTGCATCTCCTTTTCTTGAACACACACACAGAAGAAGTACAATTCAGCATTGTCGAATTAAAATCTGTGTTTATTGCTGAGCTGCTAATGATGTTATGGGACATTAATCTATAGGAGCATCAGTTCATAATATAGTCAAATTAGACTGTAAAAACAGAGCTGAAGCTGTTACAATCACAGTGAAGTTGAGCATAACAGAGAGATGATCATTAATCAATTAGCTGCGACCAATCATCCAGTGCACCTTTTTTAGATGTTAATGAAATAACATAAAAATTAACAGTCATCGAAAAATTCAACATGATAGAGTATCAATATTTCACAGTACGGAGATTCAATACTCTGTATATTACTGTGCCAAGGGCATAATAATACATTAAATACTATAGAAAATTCACTGTCTCATTCTACATTTTCACTTTTTTTTTTCACTTACATCTGCAGAAAATGATTCTAGTCATTTTTTCCTTTTAGATTATTTTAAGTAACTGCTGATAGGTATTCTAGATAAATCCTCTTTAAATACCTAATTTTACTAAATAAAAGAATTAAGTGTTGGTTTTGTTATGTGTCATCTGTGGAGAACAGCTTACCAGACAGTGGGCAAGAGGAAACATGTGGGAATCCACAGTCAGGCCAATCATGAACAGATTTCACTTTCTGTTTGGCGTAGCACCTGCACCAGCAGAGCTCCTTAACTGTTAACATATCAAAAGGTTAAAGGTCAATAATCTGCTCTGCTCGTAAGGGTGCTAGGTCAAATGGCAAGGGTGGGGCTTTAACTGGGACTGTTCAAACTGTAAGTTAAAGTATACCAGTGCTGTCTTATTTATAATAATGACTAAATATCAGTTTCAAAGATCAAAGAATGTCTTAAGGAATATAACAAATGTTTGTATTAATCAATAGGAGATTCTTTAATTTGGTCAGATCCAAGCTCTCAATGAATGCTTATGACCCTGCATAGGAAATGACTGAATGAAAAAACTGAGAAATACAGTACATGGAGAATATTTTGAGATACTGAAAGTCATTGACAATATACCATTGAGTCTTGTTTGCCTGTTTGCTCGTACTCGCAACAATGTCTGAAATGAAAAAGAGAAGAACAAAAGGTAAACAAATATATATATATATATATATATATATATATATATATATATAGTAAGTGTGATATTCTAAGGACAGAATTATCTGTAAGATAATAAGTGATATTTATACTTGCACGGCACTAAAGCCAAAATAAATTATAAAATTATTATGTGATCAACATATACTTTGTTAGGTTTATTTTTCCACTCGCTATTAAATTGGTAAAATTATGTTTTTTTTAGAAACATTTTAAATTATATATAAATATGTATATTTTTTATTTTATTTCTTATAAACTAAATAATACATTTGTCAATAATTAGAAATCAGAATGAAATTACAATGTTAAAATTTAGCACACTGCCTTTAAGAACATAAATACATATATTTTAATTACATTAACGTCCAGTAGATGGCAGCACTATACTGAGATATGTAGTTTAGGAATGGATTCACAAATTCTGTGTGATTCCACCTGTAATTGTTAAAAGTTCAATTTTCTCCACAAGAGACGTGCAAGCTAATGCAGCTAGATGTATATAATATGTATTTTGTGCTCACCTGGTACCTGTCAGAGTGCACAGCCTCATCTCCGGGACGTGGAGAGGAGGCAGAGGAGGAACCCTCTCTCTTTATATGCATTGAGAACAGAGTCTGAGAGAGGTAGAGTGGTTATTATTGCCTGTAGACATAGATAAATTGTATATAACAAGTGTGGATAGTGGATAGTATGTACCTTAGGCGCACCAGCAGCAAGACACTCCTTTTGAGCGGGACCCTGACTGTAAACAAAAGAGAGTGTTATTAACACATATTTCATCACCACAATCCCATTACCCACAAACCTCAGCCTCATTTTAAACACAAAGGTTGAACCAGAATATGCAATGCTTGGAAACAAGGGATAAGGTTACATATTGTTCTCATTTGCATACTACATTTTTCTTCACAGTCAAATTAATATAATGTATAAAAAGCTGTCTCCACTCAGGTCCTGTAAAGCAGGAAGGATCTAACACACCCTGGGGCCGAGTTCAATTTTACACAATTACTGTCCACAGCTCTGACACTAAGCAGATTATGGCTATAATTTCTTTATTGGAGAAATCTTTCATGTGTTCAAAGTGGCTAATGTGCAGCCCTGCCTCGTCTGAAGCTGATAGCAAACGTTGAGGAAATGCGTTATTAGCTTGCTGTGAGATTCACAGGGACTGCCTTGAGCTTGACTGGATGTGAAATGTCAGGAACAATGTAACAGCATGTAATTTGTGATGTTGCAATGATGGAGGAGACAAGGAGAAGGGTGGAGGCATGGTGCACATGCCCAGAGGCTGTAGATAAATATGCCATCAAGACCTGGAAGCATTTAATATGCCTTTGGAAAGGACAGGATACAGGGAGGAGGTGTCTGGGAATTTGTGTGTGTGTGTGTGTGTGTGTGTGTGTGTGTGTGTGTTCAGAGTCTCAATCTGCTTTAATTCTGCCCTTCCTCCATCTCTCCTGTTTTTGTCTCCAGTTTTGATGTCTTTACTATGGGCGGTGATGCATTTTCATGAGCCTAGATGTGATTTAAGTAAGAGTGACAGAAGAGCATGCTGACTGTCAGCGGCACTTTACTGTCTACATGCTCCGACCGATGCAAAGAGACTAAGGCAGGTTGATAGACTGATTGTCTCAGTCATTATAAGGATTGTATTATGTTCATTACAGGAACAAGACAGGTTTCCTCTGTAAAAGACTGTAACAGCAGACAGCACTGGGATACTCTATTAATTTATTTACTTAAATAAATACATTTTAAATAAAACAATGTATATATGCAATAAATATATATTGTATTTGCATATATTATGCTCCAGCATCCCCTCAACCCAGCAGTTTGAAGAAATAATAACTGGAAAGATTTATGTATAAATAAATAAATGTTATTGTTAGATTTTTATTAGGATTTTTGATTATGGCAACAAAATACATTGAAGAACCACAAAAATTGGGTCATCATTGGGATACTCTCGATTTAAGTACTCAGATTAAATAAATAAATGTTTAAAATGTTATTGTAAATAAAATAAATTCATTTATTTCTATATGGTTTGAATGAATGAATGAATGAATGAATAAATGAATGAATGAATGAATGAATGAATGAATGAATGAATGAATGAATGAAAATTAAAAGGCTGCTCCAAGTGTGTGTCGAGAATGATTCGGACCATGTACCTATTGTGCAGCTGCATTAGACGCTCCATTTCCTGCTCCATGTGTTCTTGCAGCTCTCCTGGCCGCAGCACAGTATGACAGATTGGACACGTGGGCGTCTGAGTGTCGTAAAGGGCCTTCACTTTACCTAGAGAGACAGGTGACAGAGGGACAACAAAAAAGACATTCTTTATTATTATAAACCTTCATTGAGCAATAAAGAGAATTCTTTACAATGATAAAAATCATCTAGTCCAGGCAGATGTGTCACATAAATGAAGCTCATCAACAGCAAGACATTGAGTAGCAATACCTGTCTCATAGCGAGGCCATCACAGGCTAACAAGTGGCCAGATCAAAACAAATAGATCTGAATAAAACATGGATCTGCATGTAAACGTCAACTGGAGCCATGCCCTTGAGAAAGTGACAGTCAGCCCCACTGTGAGTCCCCTCTCTTTTAAATTTCATCTACGGTTCAGCTCAAATAAATTCACTGACAAATACTAACTGCTTGCATCTCTGCCTAAAGGCAACCAACATCAGTAAACAATGAAATTCCATGGCTGAAATTGAATTTATAACCACATTACCTCCACTGATAATGTCAGCAAATAACAAGATGATAAAAGGAATTTGATTTGATTCTGACACGAGCATGTCTTTTTTCCCTCCTCCTCCTGAAGGGACTCTCATCGGGGGAATTTGAGCGAAATAATGAAAAGAAGAAGAACGATATTTTAAACCTTAACATGGATACACTGCCTTAATTAATATACATAAAATACCTAAAACCAAGGTGTAGTTAAACTCAACTGCTTAAATTAAGGGAAAAAAAAGATAAGATAAGAAAAGACAGTTCTATTAATTTGGTAATTATGTTAATTCATGTTGCATCCTAAATGCATACTGTATATTACAAAAGTTTAAAAAGTTTTTTTCGCTTTCCCTAATTGCATTTATCTGCGTTTATTTGATCAAAAATACAGTAAATATTGTGTATTTTTGTACTATTAAAACTGTTAAATATAATTTAAAAAAATATATATATATATTTTATATTTAAAAAAAAAAAATATATATATATATATATTATATATTGAATAAAAATATATACTGTAATTGCAAAGCTTTTATTTTCTGCAGCCATTCTTTCAGTTTTTGGTGCTCAATTCACATTTCTCATTATCAATGTTGAAAAGAGTTGTGCTGAGCTAATGATGTACAGTATAATGTCTGCACAAAAAGGGTGTGCAGAGGTATGCAAATATATACGTTGACAAGCAAATAGGACAGCCTCAGACCTAACAATGTGATTGGACAAACTTTTTATGGTCCTGCACCTTCCACAGACAATACATATAAATAGATTTAGACCACTAAACTTACTGATTGCTATCAGGATGTGAAGAGACTTTCAACCAGCACAACAAAAAATGCTTTTGAACCAAATCACCTACCCTGCCTTTAACCCAAATTTTAGACACTGTATATAAAATAAAAAAGAAATGTTAACATACTCCTAACAAAAAAAAAAAAAAAAAGTTATAGGTTATTCCCCCAAGTTATAGGATGACTGCACATGCCAGTATCCATATGACAACTGCCACTGTCATGATGGGAGACGAATCGTGAGACGGGCCATGAACTGACCTTTCCAAAATGCCACATCTCATCCTGGTTTTCTGTCACATTACAACAATATGTCACAAGCCTGAAAAATACAATACTAAAGGCTTGTATTTCACAGAGCCACATGCAAAGGGGTAAATAGTCATATTACTGGAGGCCAGATGAACCTTGCTCTCTCAGTAATTGATTGACGTGAACTGTACTGGTTGCAAAGGCTTTTTCAAAATGTCACAATTTAGGATTTCAGACAGACTTATCAGTTTCTTATGTTCAGTTATCCATGTAGAACATTTTAAACTGAAAACTAGAATAGAATAGAATAGAATGGAATAGTGTGACATTAGAAATCAAGTAAAGGGAGGTCCCTTAATGGTTTCTGCCATGATTTTGCCTTTCAATAACTCCATAATGGGCGCGACCTTTCAGTAATCCGAGGGCATGCGAGAGGCAGGCGATTGGCAGGGGTCTTGTTCCCAGGCAGACTTTCCGAGGAGAGTGGCAGTTATAAAACAGAATTTGGCCACTCCATACCTGCCATGAAGCCTGTCAAGTAGCCTGAACCCGTCTGGTTTGTGTTTAAGACATCAAATGTTTCATTTTATACAGGGGATTTCATTATTCCTTCAATATGCTTTCTGAAGTGCAGGGAGTATGCAAGCTCCAGTAAGTGTTTTTATTGAGGAAAATAATGGGCCATTGAAAAAGGCTATTTAATAGGCAACATAATAGGCAATGTAGCAACACATCTGCTGTGGAAAGTCATTTATTTCATTTTCAAAGGAATTTTTTTTAATTCAGACCTTATTTCATTAATCGGCTTAGAAACAACTTAATCACTCTGGCACTGGACCATGTACATGTGGGAAAATGTCCAAATTTGCTGTTATTGAGGGTAATCAATGTCTGAAATGGGAGGCAGGGTGGAAATATTACTGTGATAAGTCCTAGAGCTCAGCTAAAATTGCGAGAGAATGAGAGACGTGAAGGGACATGCACTTGCATGTTCGATATTATAAAGCGATCTATTAGATTAAAGTGAAAAAAAAGTCAATGAGCTCATTCTTTTCTGTTCCCGCCTCCACATACTTGACAATCAGTATCTTGTTAATGAATATTTTTAAACAACTCCCGTCAAAAAAAATTATGGTACACTAAAAAAGCTAGAAAATACTACAATGAACCTGGGAATATTTGATTTTGATATAAATGTCTTCTCCAGTATATTACTAACAATGCATATTCTTTTAGTAAAACAACAACAAGGCACACGAAAAGCATGAAAAAATCATGGTCTCAGATACAAAGGAGACTGATCAATGTCTTTGAAATCCCTCCATCATAAATGTCCCCATAAAGATGAAGGATAGACATCTATACAGCTGCCCGATAAAACTGTGGCACTCATCACTCCAGAGAGCCGATCGCTGCTTTTTACTGTGTGTAGTGTCAAAGAGTTCAGCCCTGGAGAAACATTTAAGAGCAGGTTCAGCTCTACAGGAAGACAACAAATACAAATGATTCACTGAACTTAGACTCAAGTGTATCTCTTATGAAATATCGTCAAATTTACTAATTTTGCAATGAAATTAAAGTCTTCTCTTTTCCTCCATATTGTGAAGGACATCCAAATTAAACTTTTTTTGTATAGGAAAAAATTTATAGGGTGTATAAAATATATGGTAAAAACATGTGTGTTCTCAGTTATTCTTGGCAATTTGACTTGCCAATTACCTAAAATTAATAAGGTTTAAGGTTTTTATTTTATTTTTATTTCAGTTAGCATTTATTTTATTTCAAGTAATGACATTTTTTTTATTTATTTATTGTTTGTTTGTTTTAGTCTTAGTGTAATATTGTAAACCTCGCATGGATGAGTCGTTCACAATAAAATCAATAACATGCATATAGAAAATAGATAGGATCTTTTAACAAACCTATGTAACCACCGTTCTCCAGCAAATCAATATAATGTGTTTAGATCGTCAAGAAAAGTAGATTTAAGCATGCAATCCTTTAAGAGAAAGAGAGCGGACTACGGACAACCAAAGCTTTGCTAAATTTAAAAATGGGCATTTTTTGGGAGGATATTTTTTATGTTTATTTTAAAATGAGCATCTACTTGTAAATAAACACAATATATCTGAAGCAATATGCTGTAGATTTGGCCAGGTTGTCAGCAGAAAAGTCAGCTGGTTGTCAGCTGTCTCTTCAAAAGGTTATTCTGATAGTAACTGATATTAAGGGTGGGAATTATTCTCTAGATCTTCTCAACAGGCTTAATTGATGAGCACTCAGGGGATCTTAAATAACAGAGATCAATAGTAGTGACGAGCTGAGAGAGTGAAAAAAAAAAGCAAAAATAACACCAGGGAAAATGAACAAGATTGTGTAAGGTCAAGCCTTTGGAGGAACAATTATGCAGTACACATCACAACAATGTGATGCAGTCAGCATGATATTCTAATGATACCCATTAACCCTCACCCATCTCTGTGTCATGACTCAAACTGTGGTGTGATGGTCATAGATCATCATTCCCCTCTGAGATAAACTCCCATTATTTGATGGGTGGATGCTGCTTTTATGGTTTCCCCAAGAACTCATCAGCAGGAGTTACGCGGCTGTGAAGGCAGACACTTCAAATAAACCAAGTCTAAGAAACTGGCCAAAATTTAATTATTTTACAATAATTATTCAAGTTGGTGATGCGGCCACAACATAAAGCGTCAGATGCAATTATTACTGAAGTTATGAGAGAGAGAGAGAGAGAGAGAGAGAGAGAGAGAGATCTGTGCATCTCTCAGCAGAGTTTGACGGCAGCATCTCTACTAATAGCGAAACTCTAGTTCACCTGCTTCAAGAACAACGCCGTTATTACCCCGCTAGTGAGAAATGCCATATAGGTTTTTAAAGCTTTTAAGTTGTTAAAACCTGTTAGCCAGCACCCCCATTATGGGATTTACAGGTGAAAGTGCCCTACCTAACTTAAAATTTTAACAGTTCCCTACTTAAGTTTGTTACACACATAATGTTGGTGTCTTTGGAAAGAAGACCCTTTGGGCTTTACTTTTTATCAACCAGATTTGATAATCCTCAAAAATATTAAAAGTTATAGACACTGAAGTGCCTTTAAATTTTTTTTTTACCACACTGAATTTTTTTATTTATTTGATATAAAAATTCATGAAATGAATTACAATGCAAATAAGTGCTGATGTGCTGATGGCCAGTTATAGAGATGGTAGTAATACCAATACGCCATAAAGTCAATAATCCACTCTCTCTATTCATGTAGATGGCGTTTATCTATAGCTGTGAGAGCTGTGAATACACAGTAATAGCAAGCTGATTTGCACTGATTTGCACTCAAACAGATGGTAATCATGCAGATACATTCACATTCAACATAAAACACACTCACACATATATGAAAAATATTGAAATATAAAACAAATAAAGAAAACGGTGATCGCTAAGTTCCGCCTCCATTAGCTGACAGGTGCGTCAGAGCGCATCACGAGCCGCGTTACGAACTGAAACGTAAACAAAGGAATTATGATCCATATTAGAGGTTGACTGATATATCGGTCGGCCGATATATCGGGCTGATATTTGTCATTTTTTTATATATATTGGCATCAGCCGATATCTGTGTTTAGTAGCGCCGATTTAAAGTCAGGCACGTTGGCGGGCAGCCCCGTGTTATCAGTGCGGTGGAAAGTGCTGCTGCCGCATGTGAAGGACCCTGAGCCAAAACTTTTGGAAGATTCAACAACAGTCCTGGGAGATAAAGGTAGTCAGAGAATTTCACTCTGTAAATGGTGTGGAGAAGTTGGCAGCTCTCACAAACACTGCAGTGTGATTGAGGGCTACGTTACTCCGCCCCGCTCACAGACAGCACCGTGCGCAGAGAGACAGCTGTCCTGGAGCTGCCCAGAACGGTGAATGACATTTGTTCGGAAGCATGGTTTGATGCAGACAATAGACAGGTTTCCATCCAACTCATTTGCATTTAGGGATGTCAATATTCAATAATTTCCATGATCGATCGTCGTTTAAATTAACGATCGATTAATAACCTTAATGCTGCAAAATGCGTCTGCAGCGGTATTATTATTATAATGTGCATAAGCCACTATGGAAAAAAAGCTTTCTCACCCGAATTAAAGGGGTTTTAGTATGAATAAAATGCTAGTAGCAGGACTGTAAAATGAATAGATGTGATTATGATCATTTGATAAAATGAAGAGAGAGCGCCATACGTTTGCGATCATTTTACTTTGTTGACTGTTTCCCGTCAAGGAGACCGCTGAATGCGCCTCTTTAAATGGTTTCGTGCTGCTCGTTGTTGTTGTATTTTAAAACGAAATTGCAATATTTTCAAATAAAATTATCCCAAACATAACTGTGGCGCTTGTGGCTGTGCTGCGCAGTCAATGAACCGCTTTTTGCACATCAAACGTTTATGCAAGTATTATGACCAGTACTTTTTTGTTTGATCCTGTTCTACAAAATGTTCGATATAGAATTTTTGCGTTCCGCTAGGCCTATTTGTTTTAAAAATTCCTGCATTTACAGTGCATTAGATCGAGTCAGTGAATGAGTGCTTGTATACGAGGACGAGTGAGCGCGGGTTTGACTAGATGTATTTGGACGTTATTGCTCACGTCTCGTTCTGCACATATCCAAATTGTTCCATATTCGCAATGTATCTGAATTTTAAACTATAATATTTTTTATTTTTTTAATGTTAACTAGACGGAAAAGATCATCCTCTTCACATGAGCAAAAACATCCTTGGCATAACAGCAGAGTGGACCGGTATACTACGGTCTATTTAAACTGACCAGTGTAACCTTTTATGTGTTTGGTTGACTGTACTTTAGTTTAATAATGAACAGACTGTGATGTAAGTTTGAAATTAGAATGCACTTTAGATGTTCAGGGCCCTATCTTGCACCCAGCGCAATTGACTTTGTACACCGACGCATGTGTCATTCCTATTTTGCACCCGAGCAAAGCGCGCTTTTCCCTCCACAGAAGCACGTCGCTAAACTAGTGAATGAACTTGCGCTCCCTGGGCGGTTCAGCGCAAAAAAGGAGGCGTGTTCCGGCGCAAACAATCCCTGGTGCTATTTTGCTGTTCCATTAAACAATTGCGCCACTGACCAGAAAAACCTAGTTTAAAGTCAGTGGCGCGTTGCGCGTTGTTCATTATGCTATTTTAAGGGCGCATGCTTGACCATAATGTATAGCGTGCACAACGCGCATACACTTTGCTCATGTAATCTACACAGATGCAACAGTTATTTTTGCAAATCATAAATTGTTACAATAAAAAAAGATTAACACATGAGATGACGGAAATCATTGTGGTGTGCCACGAAGATGTGAAAAAATAGGCATAAATCTAGCTTACAAATTATTCAGGCTAATTGTAGTAAATAAGGATCAGACCTGTTTGCCCAATAGTGGCAAGACATATATGTATATAAGGACATCTGACAAATTGGTTTGTCCATCAAGAACCAGGAAAAAAAAATCGACTCCATAATGGAACTTGCGCACCTGCTTTTAAAGGGAATGTTGGATGACGCTCTGATTGGTTTATTTCACGTTACGCCCAAACCACACCTATGAATAATGAAGCTACTTCAGACCAACCCATTTTAGATTTGCGCCGGGCGCAAGAGCCATTTATCCCGCCGGGAAAATAGCAACAGCGCCGAGATCCGCCCACAAAGTTAATTGCGCTTTGCGCTTTGACACTTGCGTTTCAGATCGTTAAAATAGGGCCCTCAGTGTCATTTATACAAAACACAAATGCTGCTGGTTGCTAGTGTGTTTTCAGCACTACTATTATTTATTTTTTATAGATTACATTTTTTATATTTTTCAGTTTAATTATTTTTTATTTATAAAATTGTATTTTTTATTTAAATGTATATTTAAGTTTACATTTATGTTCCAACAAACTTGAAAAATTGTGCTTGATAAATGCTCTAAAACGTTTATGTAAATGATATATAAAACAGGTAATGTAATATATATATATATATATATATATTTTTTTTTTTTTTATTTTTTTTTTTATATATATATATTTAATACTTGGTCAGTTTATTGATTTCTTTGGTTAACTTTGAATACATTTTTTATTTTAATACCGTGCAGTGCACAAAATTATGATTCGAGAGATGATTCAAGTCAGTGTTCAATAAATGATGATAAGTTTAGAAATGTTGTGCATCCACTTATTATTAGTGTGACATTTTAGCATGAAAATGAAGGGGAAAAGATATCGGCCCTAAAAATCGGCAGCACATATCTCAGAAAAACCCATATCGGTCGATCCCTAATCCATATTACAATGTTATTGCTTCGTTGGACTAAACGTGCTCCATGAGATGTCATTCAGTGGACCCTTACCTGCCTAACTTAATCGGGATTTACAGCTGTGGATGTGTTTATGACTCGTTATTACGACAAATCTGGTATGTACTGCGTTTTCATTCTTCATGTTTTAATGTGTACTGCTTACACAAATGTAGCAAATACAGTCTTTATAAGCTTTCCATTGAAAAACAGCGATCTGTCATTGATACTTGAGGGTTAGATCTTTATAATGATATTTAGTTTGTCAAGATTAAATTTGTCCCGTTTCATTTAATCTATTTGTAAACATTGACACGTCCGAGTTGAGGGGTGTTGAGGACGCAGGTGTCAGGGTGCAGGTTAACACGTTAAACTTTTTTACGTAGTGTTCGAATTGGGTGGTGGGGGGGGGGGGGGCCCGGACCTCCCATAAGCATTAAGGGACCCCCATAACACCAAAAGAAAATATATTTGAGGGGTCCCCCTGGTTTTTCAATAAAAGTTTAATACTTGCTGTATTAAATTTAGACCTAAATTTAATTTTTACACGCTTTTGCAGTGTTGCGTTGATTATAATCAATCACACATGATTACTGAAACTCACGAATTCCCTTATCATAAGCAACAAAGTGCAGATTTACGTACGAAGTAAGAGATTTACTTTTCATATAGCGTATGGACAGCTTAATTGATTATAAGAGGAGTTATGAGTACTTAAACACTAGCTAGACTGAATGCTCAATGATTCAGTATAATAAAATGCATTTAGAATGTTCCCAAAATTCAAGATATGGGGGCAGATTTTTTTAAATGTATATAATGACATATAGTTATCACACAGAGTGCCATTTTTTTTTTACAAAAAAATCACAAAATTTTCAGTGAAAACTGTTCATTAAACAAGAAGTTAATATTAAGAGACTTACGTTTTAAAAACCATATAGCCTATTTTTTGCTCTTTTTCGGCAACAAAAAAAATATTTCGAACAAAGTCACAGCAAAAATATGACAGTGCTTCGTTGAACAAATGAATTAGTTCCTGAATTTATCAATCATTTAAATGATTCAGTTCAGTCACAATGACTCACTTATTAACAGTGACTTGCTGCCACCTACTGGCAGTTTTAATTTGCTAGTTTCTTACTTGATCTTAGTGCTGCGTTCAACACCATAGATCATGATATACTAATAGATCGATTACAAAACTATAAGATCCTACCTGTCCGCTACCATTTTGTTTATTTAAATGGAGAGTCATCTCATTTATCACCAGTAAAATATGGAGTGCCACAAGGATCCGCCCTAGGTCCCCTTCTATTTTCAATATACATGTTGCCCCTTGGTAATATTATTAGAAAATATGTGATTAGTTTCCACTGTTATGCTGATGATACTCAACTATATATCCCAACGAGACCAGATGAAACTTCTAAATTATCTAAGCTAACAGAGTGTGTTAAAAATGTAAAAGATTGGATGACCAATAATTTTCTAGCCTTATACCACACTACAATCCATCACGCTCCCTAAGGTCACAAAACAGTGGACTTTTGGTAGTTAGCAAAGTCCACTAAAGGAGGTAGAGCTTTTTCACATTTGGCTCCCAAACTCTGGAGCAGCCTTTCTGAATATGTTCAGGGTTCAGACACACTCTCTCTGTTTAAATCTAGATTAAAAACACATCTCTTTCGCCAAGCATTCAAATAATGCATCTCATAAATTGTAACTGCAGTTGCATCTGATTAAATGCACAATCTTATTCTTTAGCTTGGGTTAAACTAATTAATTTTACTTTGTTGGAACAGCAGCTATGCTTATGATGTCTCTATTTGTTTCTCTGTCTTGCCACGGGATTTACATCCCATTACTAGGATTTACACAAGCTCCAGTCTGGATCCAGAACACCTGAGAAGAGATGATGCTGACCCCCTCAGAGGACCCCAGATGATGCCAACCCGAATCAACAAACAGAACTAACAAATATTGCTACAAGTGTGATTGCATCCAATAATACTTTCTGATAATAATGTTCATCATCTGGCTGACTACGTCTTGTATTAATTTTTCTGAAAAATCCTGTTATATGCACATAAACTGACAGTAAACACTTATAAGCTACTACTAAATATTGTAGAAACATAATTTTCTGTAAAGTTGCTTTGTAATAATTTGTATCATAAAAAGCGCTCTACAAATAAACTTTAATTTAATTTAATTTAATTAATTTCACATTTTAAAGTAACTTTTTATATTTTAAATCGTTCCAAATATCAGTATTCAACATTTTAAGATTAAAATATCAAAACATTATTTATGCATTTGTAACTGCAGGTTAAATCATTCATGCCTTACATTAAACAGTGTGTATATGCATCTAAATGCCACTTCAGATGCAGCTTCTGTGTTTCCTCTGCTTTGCATCAATTTTGTTGATAATTTAATTTGTTTATTAACAGCCAGAGGTGGGTAGTAACGAGTTACATTTACTTCGTTACATTTACTTGAGTAAATTTTTTGGGTAACTAATACTTTTTTGAGTATATTTAAAGATGGGTACTTTTACTCTTACTTGAGTAATTTTTTTGGAAAAAATCTGTACTTTTACTTCGTTACTATGGGCGACGCTCCTCTCGTTACTTTATCATAATGCAAATGCAATAAATGTTATAAATGCTTCAGTTTATTCCAAACGCGCCGTCTACTTTTCTCTGGGCAATGAGCAATGCTCATTCACGAATGATTCATTCTTTTGAGTCAACTCTGTTGAAAAGCTTGATCAAACCAGTTGGCAAACGAGTGAATAGGTTCATGAATCAGTTTGAATGATTCGTTCAGTTCCCTGCCGCATGCGCTGAGCGTCTGAAGCGGTTCACTCAGAGTTGTAACGTTTAACATCAGCATCATTGAAAACGTGGCAATGGAAGTGCATTGAATTGAAAGCAAATCTGCAAAGGCTATTTGCTAGCGATGAAGATCTTTATTAGATGAACACCGCGTGCTGTCTACTGTTCAACAGGTAAAAACTTTGATTACAGGATACCACTATGACATTAGTTTGTTGTACATGTGACTTATAACAGAAGGGAACCAAGTTGAATGCAGCTTCCAAAAGGCAAAAAACAGCCAATTAATATTTTATTAATATTTATACAATCACACCGGCGTGAGAACGTTCAGCGAGTCATATCATCAGCTGCTAAATTCAGATCTGTGATCGCTTGCTGGCGCTGAGCCAGAGATAGATGCGTTTTTACAGCACTGCTCATTATAACCAATCACACACGATTCTGTTGAGCTTATGAATGCAATGGCCAATCAGAGGCGTTCAGCTAGTCATCGCTAAAATGCCGGTGCTTCCTTCACTCGCTCACTGACTGAATACCTCTTTCTGGCAAATTCTCTTGTCAGAAACAACAAAGTGCAGATGTGTATACGAATCGGTAAATAAGGTAAATAACAGTTTCAGTGATTTTAATGGGAGTTTCTGAGAGAGATTGAACTCTAGACTGTCAGTGAAAATGATTTTTGATAATGTAAATGTTATTTGCTCTCTTTATGAACAATGAAAAATTAGTAGCAGTTTTTATATCACATTGACTTGGAACCTGTGACATTTTGTTTAGGATTATGGCAAAAAGAACATCATTGATAGTAAATCAACATATTGGAATGATTTCTGAAGGATTATGTGACATTGAAGACTTGAGTAAATGCTGATGAATATATATATATATATATATATATATATATATATATATATATATATATATATATATATATATATATATATATATATATATATATATATATATTTATACACACACACATACATTACATACATTTTATCTATATATCTAAATAAAAATAGGCTCAGTATATATGACCCAAAGTAACTAGTAACTAACTACTTGAGTAGATTTTTTATCCGATACTTTTTTACTCTTACTCAAGTAACTATTCAGACTAGTACTTTTACTTTTACTTGAGTAAATATTTCTATAAGTACTTTTACTTTTACTTGAGTACAGTTTTTGGGTACTCTACCCACCTCTGTTAACAGCCCCAAATATCTTATTATTTTAATTGACTTTATTAATAAACACTTCTAGAAAAAATGGCTTTACAAAGGTACAAATACCCAGAAATGGTAAAAATCATTTTAAACTTGTTGGAAAATAATAATTTCTATCACTGCTGTGAATTGACCACCACACAGAGTCAGCTGTCCATGGCAGTCCTGCAGTGCAACACACTCACTCAAATATAGTTTGATTATCGATCGTTATTTAAGATATCGATAAAATCCCAGAAAAAATAGAGATATAATGTTTACTTATGAATTTTTACATCAAATGGTATAAATGAACAATAATGTATCACGATTATAAACAAACATGAATTAACAATAAACTATAGCATACTTATAAAGTAACATTAAACTAGGTCAGTAAAATGCATTTAAAAGCATACTTGTAAATGAACACTAACCTAGATCAATGAAATAAAATTGCTCATTCATTGTTAGTCTGTAAATAAAATACTGTCTCAGTATTTCAAAATTTCATGTTTACACACTCAATCTGAATGCTTCTGACTGTGTATATATATGTATATGTGTGTATATTTAAGTGTGTGTTTGTGTGGGACCAAACCCCAACTCTCCACCTGAGAATAACGTTCTGTCTGCACAAAGCGTAATGGGCCAGTCGGGAGTCAATGAAGTGGCAGCTAACACCTCATAAACCTTGAGCTTGAGGGGCTGCACTGCACTAAGCCTCACTGTAAAACTCTCTCACACACACACAACCAAATACACAAATATTCTTAAATCCACACAAACCCATATTAATAAATACAGGTCTTCAATAACCATTTTTAAGCATTTTTGAGTATTGCTGTCCATGGTTTGGTCACCAATCTCATATCTACAGTGCTAAGCTATGTTCTTATTATTTAACATACAGAATAACTATATGATTGTCATTATTTTGCCTCAATAGAAGTCTCACCCACCCACATTCAATACATTCTTATGGAGCAGGTGTGAGCATCTCAAACTAATGAGGCCATTAAACCATAATAATCCATTTCAATCTAACGCAACCAACTCCCACATACATGCTGATAAGATCAGATAGCCTTGCTCTCGCTGTGTCAAATACAGATACCCTGACAAGGTAGAGAAAGCATGGGATGCTTTGAAGATGATCTTGTTTTGGAATAATACAGATTTTGGAAGATGTGATCGGAGGATCCTCAAAGAGAGTAACAGGGCTTTCGCAAGCTTTCGGAAGCACTCTGAAAATTAATAATAACCCAATGATGAAAGAGCAAAATTGATTACCCTGATTAAGCACACCTGCAAGTTATCTGCATGGCGGAACTTTAAAAAAAAACACCATTAGCGAATTTAGGAATTGATGAAAGGGATAGTTCACTGAAAAATGAAAATTTTGTCATCATTTACTCACCCTAATGTCATTCCACAACCGTATGACCTATATTTATGGTTGATGTTCACGTTACTCTTTTGTATCCAACGAAAAGTGGATTGGTGACCAGGGGCTTTCAAGCTCCAAAAATCATCATGAAAATATTTAATTGCTATATTCAAAGTTTTCTTAAGTCATGTGATGATTTAAAATGAAAGTTATTCACTGGAAATCTTGCCCTGAAAACAATCCACCATTCATTTTTTATACGGAAAAGAGCAGCTTGCATAAAAGACGAAAGTCATGATGAGTAAATGATGATGGAATTTTCATTTTGCTTGAATTATCCCTTTAATGGTTTCCTGTATCACTCTTTGAACTGTTAGATGAAATCTCTAGATCGACATTGTCATGTTGACACACACTCAAACTGAGACAACTGTATTTATCTGGCTGGCCTGTGGATGGTGGCACAGTGGTTGATTTTCTCATTTTATTGGCCACCAGGGTAGAACAGGCCTGTGCTTGTTCAGAGTCAGCCAGCGAGACACAGTCAGCCTAAGCACACAACTGCCTAAATGGAGTCTCTACCAGTGCCAAACACACACAGAAAGAGAGAACGTCTAACATTGGACAAAATGGTTGTATGGTTGCACTCCACAGAGAATATAGCTGATGAAATGATTAAGAAATAATTGGGTGAAAATTTTTAGAGGAACAACTTTTTGAACAGTGACCCCTCCTCCTTCAAAGGTGCAAAAATGTCTAATAATTTGAAAACAAGCATACAGTATGTGAAAGAAGCAAAGCAGTCTTCATTTTAAATGGATAATTAAAAATAAAAATTCTGTGATCAAAAATATATCGGAAAAGCAATTTATGCTTATAAGACTAAGAATGGATGGTTGAGAAATTCTGGAAATACTGTTTACAACTCTTACTTACCCTCATGCTTGTCCAAAACTGTATGACTTTCTTTCTTTTGCAGAACACAAAAGAAGATATTTGAAGAATGTTGGCAACCAAACATTTTGGTTATTGTTGACTTACATTGTATGGAAGAAAAAAATGTCTCAAAATAACTTATATGTTCCACAGAAGAAATAAAGTCATACAGGTTTGGAACAACATGAAGGGTGAGTAAATAAAGACAGAATTTCATTTTTTGTGTGAAATATCCCTTTAACAGCATTTCAACTGCTGTGTTGAAATTCCCAGAACCTCACATTGGTTAATTCCATCAAATGTCAATTTTCATGACATAGGGAAAAAAAACACAAACACTTTGTTATCTTCTGACCTTTGTTTAATAGCAATTCTTGGTTTCCACCTGCTGTGGGAGCTGTGGGAGGACTAGGCCACCCAGTCTGAAGAGAGTTTAACACAGACGAGCTCCTGCAGCACAGAAAAACATGACATCATCTTGAAAGTCTAGAAGCCCATTATGGGCTGAAACAGCATCTGTGTTTTAATCGGCATTCGTCCATGTATGCTTGGGAATTTGGTTCTTAACTCAAACAGACAGTTTCCACAAGACATTATAAGTCAGCACGGCTTTGGTGGGTTTTTAATCCTAGAGGCACATTGACTGACAAATGCAATATTATATACATTACATGCATTGTTGCGGATGCAACAACATGCAACAAACCCATCTATTCCTCTCCCAATCTCTTCTTCAACAAGCTCCAATCAGATTGCATAAATTAATATACAACATCTGGGTTAGTTGCAACCAATTGCATTATGAGCAGAACCATATATATTTTTAATGGTGGTGGTTGGTCACTTTACATGGCCAGAATAACCTGATAAGTGTAATAAACCTAATTCTTAAAAGTCTGGATATGTGAGACTACTTTGCTAAATAAAATGGTTAACAAACTTTTTTTCATAGCAAGAATTTGACCTTACTAAAACATGTTTGTGGTTTGTATAGGAAGCCAGTTCAAATCTTCCTTTTGCCATTTTAACCCAAACAAGAGCAACACACCATCACCCTATAAAACTTCACTCTGAGAAAGGCCACAGAGCAAGGCATAATTCAAACAACCAATGGGAACACAGCCACCAGGCAACCAGTTCAGCACAACATCCAAACATCCTTTACCCCAACCCACTGCCATGCCCTGAACTTGTTGCTCCACTAACGCTGCATTGTTCAGCTCATTAAGTAGCTAAAGGCTAATTAGACAGCTTACGAGTGGAGGGTAGTAATGCTGTGCGAGGAGGGGGGCATGACAGAATCAGGGTTTTCTGCCAAACTGCATTGTCTTGGAGGCAGTAAACCCATGAAGTTTGAAATGCAAGAGATGCAAGAAACTGACAAGTCACTGATGCAGTAATGGTGAAAAAGAATATAAAGTAATTTTTATGGCACATTTTACTGATGACAGTAAATGTTTTGCTTGCAACGACTTTAAAACATTAGAGGCTCAAATCCTACACATATCTAGATATTATATATACTTATGTCGTTAGATACTAAAAGTTTATATATTATTAAATATGACTAAATATTACTTATAAGCTATTATTTAACAAAATTATTTTACTGTATCTAAGAATTAACATAATAAAACTGCAATATAATTTCTGATAAAAAAAATATCAAAACCATAATATTTAGTTTTGGTTCCATATTTTGCTTGTTACTGCATAATTTCCCCATTACAAAAAAAAGTAACATTCATTCAAATTATTATAGCACTATTTTCTATAGCATTATAGGAAGTAATTTTTTTTTATAAATAATAATAAATATTTTTGTTTTTCAGATTTTACTACTAAATTGATCAAGCTTAAGCTATAATAAGAATTATTGTTATAATAAGAAACAAATGTAATATATTTGTAAACTTATAATAATGGTATTTTTGATTTATTTTTAATATTACATACTTTGTGCATTTAATTTAGATTATGTTTGTTGATTAATGTAGATAACCTCATGAAAGGGTGTCGCTGTTGGACAGTGTTTTCTCTACTTCCTGTTGGCCGTCTGTAGCTAATCGTAGCTCCGTTTAGCTGTTTTTATTTATTTATTTTTTTCTCTAGAATCTTTATCTTACTATCACGCTCTGTTTTTTAAAGTGATAAAATGTAACTTAATTCACACCATATTTATGATATTATCGATCAATCTTATCAGATTAATTTTGATCGTTCACTTTTATTTTATACCCGTGAGTGCAGTACACCTGCAAAGCGTTAGCACTTGTTAGCTTGTCATTAGCGTTTTAATTCGAACCTATCGCTGTTTTCTTTTCTTTTCTCCTCTCCTCTCTCTCGCTCCAGTTTTTCACAAGTTCATCAAACAACCGCAGTAAGAATATTTCATCAAGCACGGTGAGTAATGGCTTCTCCTGCTATTGTTATTTGCACCTCTTGCCACATGTACAGTTTATCTATCTCTGTCGCAGATGAGAGATTCACATGTGATAAATGCAGGGAAATGGTAAGACTGACAGAGAAGATTTCAGAATTAGAGACATGCATCCAAACAATTGAGGACAGTAAGAATGTTAGGGCTCTACATACGGCTTTGGATGCGTCTAGCTCAGGGATTCCTGTACATTGTTCGGTTCCGGCAACAGAGCCCCTGCAGCAGGGCAACTGGGTGACAGTGATGCAGCGTATCGTGGGTCAAAACACCGCTTTTCTGTTCCGATCAAAACATTAAACAGGTTCTCCCAACTCAGTGATGCACCCACTGAGAAACCTGATGAAAGTGCTCTAGTTATTGGTGATTCTATTGTACGGAACGTGAATATAGAGACACCAGCCACCATAGCCAAATGTTTACCGGGAACCAGAGCACCTGACATCTTGGAAAATTTAAAAGTGCTGGCTAATGCTAAACGTAAATACAGTAAGATTGTTATTCATGCCGGCGCTAATGATGTTCGACTTCGCCAGTCGGAGATCACTAAAAATAACATTAAAGAGGTGCGTGAACTTGCAAGCACGATGTCAGACACTGTAATATGCTCTGGTCCCCTCCCTGCTTACCATGGTGACGAGATGCATAGCAGATTGTCATCACTCAATGGCTGGATGTCTAAGTGGTGCCCATAGAATAACATAGGTTTCATAGACAATTGGACGAGCTTTTGGGGCTGACCTGACCTGTTGAAAAGAGATGGTCTTCATCCCTCCTGGGGTGGCGCCACTCTTCTCTCTAGAAATATGGCAAATAGTCTTAGTGTTTAAACTTGACAAACTGGGGCCCAGGTCAGGAAGCAGACAGACTGGCTAAACCGACCGTCTGCTAGCTGCCTCACGTCACAGAGGTCAGTTAATTCTCAGCACATAGAGACTCTTTCACCTAGATATTACATTATAGAGACTGTGTCTGTTCCCCGAACAAGAAAATACAAAAAACGTCCAAACCAAGTTAAGATTAACAATTTAATTGAGGTTCAACAAATAAAAAACAGATGCAATAAAAACAATAAAACAGATGCAATAAAAAAACAAATGATAAAGCTTGGCTTATTGAATATCAGATCCCTTTCTACGAAAACACCTTTTGTGAATAATATGATCACTGATCATAATATAGATGTGCTCTGTTTGACAGAAACCTGGCTAAAACCTGATGATTACATTATTTTAAATGAATCCAACCCCCAAGATTACTGTTATAAACATGAGCCGCGTCTAAAAGGCAAAGGGGGAGGTGTTGCTTCAATTTATAACAACGTTTTCAGGATTTCTCAACCTAAATTAACGAAAAATAAAGCCTCAACAAGTGTTGACATTTCCCAACATCACAGCAGTAATGACTTTATGAACTACTTTACTTCTAAAATTGATACTATTGGAGATAAAATTGCAACCATTCAGCCGTCAGCTACAGTATCGCATCAGACAGTGCACTATAGACCCCCTGAGGAACAGTTCCACTCATTCTCTACTATAGGAGAGGAAGAATTGTATAAACTTCCTAAATCATCTAAACCAACAACATGTATGTTAGACCCTATACCATCTAAGCTCCTAAAAGAGGTGCTTCCAGAAGTCATAGATCCTCTTCTGACTATGATTAATTCCTCATTGTCATTAGGATATGTCCCCAAAACCTTCAAACTGGCTGTTATTAAGCCTCTCATAAAAAAAAACACAACTTGACCCCAAAGAACTAGTTAATTATAGACCAATCTCGAATCTCCCTTTTCTGTCCATGATACTAGAAAAGGTGGTATCCTCACAATTATATTCCTTCTTAGAGAAAAATGGTATATGTGAGGATTTCCAGTCAGGATTTAGACCGTATCATAGTACTGAGACTGCTCTCCTTAGAGTTACAAATGATCTGCTCTTATTATCTGATTGTGGGTGTATCTCTCTATTAGTTTTATTGGATCTTAGTGCTGCGTTTGACACAATTGACCACAACATTCTTTTGCATAGACTTGAACACTTTGTTGACATTAATGGAAGTGCATTAGCATGGTTTAAATTGTACTTATATGACCGCCATCAGTTCGTAGCAGTGAATGAAGATGTATCATATCGATCACAAGTGCAGTATGGAGTACCTCAAGGCTCAGTACTAGGGCCGCTACTCTTCACGCTTTATGTTACCCTTGGGAGATATCATCAGGAAACATGGTGTTAGCTTTCACTGTTATGCTGTTGATACTCAGCTCTTTATTTCTTCGTGGCCCGGTGAAACACACATATTTGAAAAACTAATGGAATGCATAGTCGATATAAAAAACTGGATGACAAATATACTGGATGACAGTATATTTCTTACTGCTAAATTCGGAAAAAACAGAGGTGTTAAATATAGGACCTCAAAACTCTGCTTGTAATAACCTAGAACACTGTCTAAGACTTGATGGTTGCTCTGTCAATTCTTCTTCATCAGTTAGGAACCTAGTTGTGCTATTTGATCGCAATCTTTCCGTAGAAAGCCACGTTTCTAGCATTTGTAAAACTTCATTTTCCATTTAAAAAATATATCTAAATTACGGCCTATGCTCTCAATGTCAAATGCAGAAATGTTAATCCATGCATTTATGACCTCAAGGTTAGATTAATGTAATGCTTTATTGGGTGGTTGTTCTGCACGCTTAGTAAACAAACTACAGCTAGTCCAAAATGCAGCAGCAAGAGTTCTTACTAGAACCAGGAAGTATGACCATATTAGCCCGATCCTGTCAACACTGCACTGGCTCCCTATCAAACATCGTATAGATTTTAAAATATTGCTTATTACTTATAAAGCCCTGAATGGTTTAGCACCTCAGTATTTGAATGAGCTCCTTTTAATCCTCTACGTCCTCTACATTCTCCAAACTCAGGCAATTTGATAATACCTAGAATATCAAAATCAACTGCAGGCGGCAGATCCTTTTCCTATTTGGCGCCTAAACTCTGGAATAACCTACCTAACATTGTTCTGGAGGCAGACACACTCTTGCAGTTTAAATCTAGATTAAAGACCCATCTCTTTAACCTGGCTTACACATAACACACTAATATGCTTTTAATATCCAAATCCGTTAAAGGATTTTTAGGCTGCATTAATTAGGTAAACCGGAACACTTCCCATAACACCCTATGTAGTTGCTACATCATTAGAAGAATGGCATCTACGCTAATATTTGTCTGTTTCTCTCTTATTCCGAGGTCACCGTAGCCACCAGATCCAGTCTGTATCCAGATCAGAGGGTCACTGCAGTCACCCGGATCCAGTACGTATCCAGACCAGATGGTGGATCAGCACCTAGAAAAGACCTCTACATCCCTGAAAGACAGCGGAGACCAGGACAACTAGAGCCCCAGATACAGATCCCCTGTAAAGACCTTGTCTCAGAGGACCACCAGGACAAGAACACAGGAAACAGATGATTCTTCTGCACAATCTGACTTTGCTGCAGCCTGGAATTGAACTACTGGTTTCGTCTGGTCAGAGGAGAACTGGCCCCCCAACTGAGCCTGGTTTCTCCCAAGGTTTTTTTCTCCATTCTGTCACCGATGGAGTTTTGGTTCCTTGCCGCTGTCGCCTCTGGCTTGCTTAGTTGGGGTCACTTCATCTACAGCGATATCGTTGACTTGATTGCAAATAAATGCACAGACACTATTTAAACTGAACAGAGATGACATCACTGAATTCAATGATGAACTGCCTTTAACTATCATTTTGCATTATTGACACACTGTCTACCTAATGAATGTTGTTCAGTTGCTTTGACGCAATGTATTTTGCTTAAAGCACTATATAAATAAAGGTGACTTGACATGTAATATTTAGTTACTATATTTAATTTTCTCAAGAATAAATGATCTTTTGATTAAAATGACTTAATTTTTCAAGGTAGTCATGCCCTATGTTGTGCCTTATTCTTTGAACGTGTCATTATATTGTACTTTTAATCTTAGGTAATATATTCAAATTTCAATTTACAATGTGTGCTGTCTGTCTACCTTTTTAAATAGTAATCAACAAATATCACAATTTAAGGTCATGGCCTTGTTCACCTAGCCAACGATGACCAAACATACAGAGCCTTTACGCAGCCCTAAATTAACACACAATAGCCGATGCTCCTCGTTTGCCCAGCCAGTCATTCTCTGGGTGTGTATGTGTGTGCTCACCTTATCCTTCCCCCATCAATACCCCAGCAATCCCACAAACCAATACTCCGTGTCTGCACAATCCAGACACTGCCAGCTGAGCTGATATAGATCCACAGGTCTCTGTTCTTTTTCAATCAGATCATGAATCAAATCAGCAGCTAAAAGTTCAATCTTCCATGTCATCTGCTCAGGATGCAGCTATCGAATGCCCGCTTAGTTTCTGCTAATGAAGTTAAAATCTCTTTGTTTTGGACAAGGTCTTGGCCTAATGCCTACAAAGCATAACAACACTTTCAAATACATTTCAGATTAAGAGAAATCAACACAACACAAAATATGTTTAAGCAAGAAAAGTTTGCAGCGAAAAACCACAGATATGCTCTAGAGGATGTGATGTGTGGCCTTTTGATTGCGCTAACTCATGGGAATTGTTGAGTCATAATGAGATTGAACCTTTCAAATAACACAGTACTTGTGTGGTCCCATGGGCTAATTAGGCCAATTAGCATACTAATTGCCACATGCAAATCAGGAGCATTTCCAACAACAGAAGCTGAAGAAGAACACTGAAGCTTATGAAATTCCCTGGCTAATTCCATGTCCACTCTGTGACACGGACCCTCATTAGTACTGTAGTAAAAAAAGGCACATAAAACATTATATACTGCTTGACTCTTGTTTTCTTACCAATTAGCAAAGGACTGATTTATGGTTATGACACAAATCCCCAATAGATTTTAAACTACATTTCCCCAGGGTCTTTCATGCTTCCGTGCAAATACACACATATCTCAAGATGCAAAAGGGTCAACAATGAAATTCTGTAAACCACAGAATGAATTATTTAATGTAATGAAGACTTTGAAATCATAGCCGACATTTCATAATACTGAATTGTGAAAGGGACTGATGTAAAAATATAAATAAAGGTTTAAATTTAAAAGTTAAAAGTGAATTTAGGTATCACAAGTTAAAAGTGAATTTAGGTATCACATCATCATAAAAATGGATATTCATTTTGAGCTTTGCTAAAGATTACATTTAAGTGTTATTAAGATTTTTTTTTTTGAGTTTATAAGAGAGCCTTTGATAATGGACAAGGTAATAAAGTAGCATGCACAATTAAATATATCTAACATTGAACATTAACAAGCACACTTAAATATCAAGATATTTAATTGTGCATTCTAATGTCCCATGTTTCACAAAAAAAAAAAAAAAAAAAAAAAAAAAAAAAAAAATATATATATATATATATATATATATATATATATATATATATATATATATCACAGTTTAAATGCATGCATTATTATACAGAAATTATGGTGTAAACAGCAAAATATTAATATATTACAACATATTATGCTTTTGGTATTTATATATGTGTTTTGATAAAATTTATATATACAAATTCAATTATAATGCTGTTTTATGATATCAATTGTTGGATAAAATCAGGACTATTAAGACCTCCGAGAATGAACAGGCCAAAAACCGTTTAAGACAACTGGTGTGTTTAAAATTAGCCACTTTTTATTCTAGGTTAAATTCGTTACTGAAATATAGATACTGAAAAACAATCCAGCAGCAAATAGCCATTGTTGTACCAATAAATCATCTTTACTTTTTTGGGGATCAATTACAGTAATTGGAAAAATACAAGCCATATGAACTGTAAAAGTGCCTTCTTCTATTGTATGAGAAAAGAAACTCCTCAGTACTTTGTATTAAAACAGTATTATTTTATAATGTTTTTAATTTAAAGCTCAGAAGTTAGTGAAACCAATTTACTTCATTACACATACAAAAAAGTGCCACGTGTTTTTTCAATATTGTGTAGAAAAACCTCTAAAATGCAGTTCAAGAGTGGTTTGTGGTGAGCCAGCTGTGTGTTTGGTGTGACTTGTGTAAAAAAGTTGAATAGCCATTTGGATACTATTACAAACATCAGCCAAGCATCAGTCACTAATTACAGCCCCAGATGTTAGAGGCCCTACAGGTGGACTGAGTTTCAAGGGTCATTCACAGAAACAACACTGTGCCCAAATTGGTGCTCTCTAAAGACCTTTGTACACAGAAACAATCATTAACAAATCTAAAATCTGATTGCCATTTTTAAACAATGATGTTTTTGATTGCTGCTTTAATGCAAGGCTGCACACATGCTCTTAAACTGAATGGCGTATACTGTACATTTAAGATATGCACACAGTCAAAGGATGAGACAGAAGTAAAGACAGTAAGTAAGAGTTAGACAGGTAGACAGAGCAGTAAATTTCATCATCAGTCTGTTGTCATTGACTCTGTTGGCCCTCTGTGATGATATTTAAACCCACGTTCTGCCTTTTCTGCCCTCTGCATTTGCTTGACTGATTTGTGGGCTCATGGGACTCGAGATGTTCTGTTTTGTACTGAGCCAGCAATTGTCAGTCTTTGCCGCCCTCCCTCTCCACCTTGGCATGCCCCACGTGCTTCCAGTCTTCTTGCTGCCGCTCTTTGATGTGAGATCAGAGAGGGCCGCTTTGGCACACACAATGCTGGTCAATCAGGTTTCAATGTACTTCAGAGCTGTCTATTGCCTAAATAAGCCAAAACTTCTCTTAAACACCATTTAATTAAGATTTTTTATTTTCAGTTTTTTTAACACTTTAATTTAGTCATGTCATTGCATTCAAAAACAGATGGATGGAAAAAAACAAGATATATCGACTTCCAAGACTACAATTATAAAATGTCCTTGAATTACTTCACTTGGGATTTTCTGAGTGAATAATGACATATGCAGTTCTATTGTATAAATGAATAATCGTATTATTTAATAATAAAAAGAAAAACAATCCAAATCAAAATTCAAGAAGATTCTGTAATTGATCTGCACAAGATTACTTCAATAAAGCAGAAAGGTGCAGAAATCTGTTAATGTGGTAGCTCTAACTGAGCTCCTGGGGCTAAAGCGCTTATTTTATTTGTCTCACGTTCCCATTAACACATAAAAGCCCTGGGTGGAGTAGCGCTGCTTTAACGAGAGCCCCCAGAGTCTGTGAAGCCCTCAGATGACAAGCATGCTGATCCTGCCAGTAATGGGCCTATAGGCCCCTTGTTAGGCATGTTAATGCGTCTGATCTGCAGTCAACAGCAAAAACAAAATGCTAAAGGGTTAAAAGGTTTATGCTAAAGGGTTAAAAGGGTTTGCTGTAAGGTGTCTGTATAAGATGCTTCTGAAAAACATTATTAAGTCACCATTCTAAAGCAAAAGTTTTGATGTAATCAAGTAGCATATCAGAATTTCTGTACACCAGCACAAAAATCTGCACATCTGGTTACTGTTTGGATATTCAAAACATTGCAATTGAAACCTATTAGGCATTCATAAACTCTGAAACTGAACTTTATGTAACAACCATAGTGTTAAATATTTTAATTATCAAATTAAGCACAAAAAATACAATAACTAAACACAGTCAAAGAAATAACTGAGCCAGGCTGACTGGAGTTTGCTTGAAGACAGTATGGTTGGTACACAGACCTCCCCATTAATACACATTCCTTCCCTCCGTAGATGATGAATTCGGAAGAAAACAAGAAAAGAACATCAAGCCCCTGACCAGGATGAAAGCTCTCCCTCTTCAGAGAATATTAGGAGAGTAAACTTCTTCAGCAGTGGGAGACAAAATATCAAATTAGCCTCATTCAACATCAAACAGAATAAGTGAAAGTAAATGACTACTTTTTTTTTTTTTTTGATGTTTTCACCTGCAAAAATATATAAATTCCACACTTATATACATCATATGTATTACATTAAATTATATTATATACAAAAAATAACTTAATATAACATCTGACTTTTTTGCTAAACCTGCTTACATTTTTTAAATCTACAGATGTCGCACTGTCACTTACTTTGCCCCACTTCAGAACTTAGATAATCATATATGTTACACATTATATTATATTTAACAACTAAATATCAAAATGACCATTGCAAACCTACAACACTAAAAAAAAATACAACACTAAGGCTGCTGGACAATCTCCCCAGATTTATGATCTCTATGGCAGCCAGCTGAACACAGTCCATCTGCAGCTCTCACAATGAACAACATTTTACAGCATCTGCCAGCTGTAGCTCATACATATGCTCTTTTTGTCGCTTACAGGCACCCTTAATTAGGCCGCCCAATCACTATGCTTCATAAAGGCTGTACTGCCATAGAGATAAGAATCAACTTCTCTTGGCACACATACAGGGAATAGCAGGCAAAATAGTGATAACATTTTTAGGGACTCTGTAGATTTATAATTTGACCCTCCTCTACCTACTGTATGATAAAAAACAAAAGAATTCACCGCCACAATTCACCACCCCCAGGCAATAAAGTCAAACCCAACAGGGTAAGGTGATGTACACCTTCACCTGGCTGTAGATTAGCTGGCTGATTTTTCCGGTTCATCTGTACTAATAAGCATCACTAAACAGAGGCGTTTTTCGGATTATAAATAAGCACCAGTCAGTGGAGCTGTTTCTGTCCCACTGATAAGCTTTATATCTTCTGACTTTTGTTTGCCTCTGTCTTTCTCTGTGAATGAGGTGATCTATGTAATTTCCAACATCAATAAAAACCAGACATCTTACAGCCGTCTCTGGCACAGAGAGAAAAGACAACAAATAGCTTAAATGATAAAACTGTCATTCTGCCTGTGAATCACTAAAACCCTCCAGATGAGCTGCACAGCATGGTCCAAATAACCAATTGGAATCAGAATTCCAAACAATGACAGCTTCGTTTCCATGGAAAACCCTCCAAAGCTGAACATGTTATGGAACGGCACTCCTGTATTACAATGGAACACTCAACTTATTAAGACCATTTTCTCTATTAAAACAATTGCTACAGAACTCAGATTTATTTCTACCTATTTCTACACATTCTCTGATCACACGTCTAACAGAAAGGGCACTGGATCCAATTAACACATAACTTCAAAACATCAAACTCACTGTCAAGCTAAGGGTTTCTGTTGAGAGTCTGCTGTTGACTGATACAATATATGATCCCAAACTAAACCTAAACATACCACCATACTGCAAACCTGATGTTTGCCACCAACACTGAAGATTTTTGGAAAGCATCTAATGTGCCTATACGACCGTTATACAGTACTGTATATCACAAACACACACACACATACATATATACATAAACCCAAAATTCCTCCAAAAATCTTCCACCTCTTTTCCTTAAGCAACCACAAAATTCTGTCAAGAGACTTTAGGAATAGGAATAATACATAAACTTATTGTAGGAACCCAGGTACAGCTCTGTAAATAGCGAAAAGCAATGCTTACAATGCTGTATGAACTGGCAAATTTCAACAAGTACACTGTCTGAGAAAGTTTATGCCAAGCACACACTGCCTAGACCCAGACAGCAGCAGGCATTTACCCACACTTACTGTTGTTCTTTCTTTCTCATCAGCTCCTAACAAAAAGCATTTAATAAAATGCCTCCCTAAGGAAAATAAATATGATTCGACCCAGTGAATACATCTGTCCTTTGAAAAGAATATAGAAGATATAACTGTTTAAACAGCTGTGAGGATACTCTGTCCTTTTGAACATTTTTGAGAGACAAGCACTGAAATAACACAGTTCTTAGGTGTCATGGCCAAAGGGTCAGATATTAGACAAATGACAGATCTCTTTCTGATGACACAACAGCATGTGTGAGAGGTTGCATATCGGTTATCAGACCACGTAAATCTAAACTCTGCACATTTTTAATAACACATTTTTTTGAAAGGACAATATGACCCAATATGCATACATATACAGTACACTCTCACACACACAACCAAGTATAATTTGGTGTACTGAGGAGTACGGATATGCGCTCTATCCCCGCATTTAAAGAGTAACTAAACCCTAAACCAACTTTTTTTAGTTAACGATCTATAAGAATGGGGCTTTATTAGTGCTGTTCATTGATTCGAGTAACTTTTTTGACATTTGAGTATAAAGTGTTTTAATTCTACAATATATGGTGTAAAAACGTGTGAGTGCTGCCCTCTTCAGGTTGAACGGTGGCTACTGCAGTTGATTTTTCCTATTGGATGTTGCGGTGGCAAGTGACGTAAGCGGTGGCAGGTGACGTAAGCAGTTTCCAGCTCACCACGCCCCTTGGTACGAGCTACCACGCCCTTGGCAGTATAAAACCATCAAAATCACTGTAGTGAGCCAGGAGCTGGAATTGCGAGTATTGGTAACGACCAGGATAGACTATTAAGTACGAGTTAAGACCGCAGTTTGAGCCAGCGGCTGGAATTAATATTAACAGACACCTCGAGACCCTCCACTTCAGGTGAAAGTGGGGGAGAAAAGTCCTCTACTTCAAATGATCGCTCTGTTGCAAAACTACTTGCGTCATTACAGTCACTCTCCATTTTAGCGTCTCTGACAGCAGCTGTCAATCAATCCGTCACTGCGGGTCTCAGGATCACGCCGCACTCGCTCAGCCCCGCCCTCGGTTCATCCCCTCTATCTCCGCTGTGATCTGCCCACTTTTCAGCATTTTTCAAATATTGTCAGTGGGTGGAGTCAGGCTCTGAGCAGGGGTTTAGTTACACTTTAAAAAAGAGCATGTCGGTATCCCACTTCTAGATGAGGTGAAAACTTTTCTAAAAGAACCTTGATGTAAGGCTCTTTTTGCCTACAATATCTCTTCTACCTGTCAAAGTCAGTCATTATTTTTCCTATTGACATTCGTAACTGATATAGGGTGGCTCATCGGCCCCCTCTGTCGTGTCTTTCATGTTGTAGGTTCTACCCCTCCGCCCCCACGTGAAGTTCTTATGTCCTACGAATTTAAGCTTGAGCATCTCTTTTCCCCGTCCCGCCACGCTGCATGAACGTGGGGTCCTTCGCCTCGGTGGCCAATTACAGAGCAAGGTAATGAGGAGCCACGTTCTCCTTACAGCCCAGACTGACACTCTCTCCCACTCATTTGTCAACAAATCAGGATGGATGGCGTGGGGGCGATACTGAGCTGGAGGTGTCGCACTCAGAGACGCGGTTGCCGAGCAGCATCTCCTGCTCGTTATCATTGACAAGTTGTCTGGAGCTGCGAGATTTGCAAATCCTTCGCCTTTGTCATCTCAAGATCATTTGTTCGTGAATCAGTACTTATTCCGGTTATAGCTACTTGGGTAGACTAGGCCTACTTTTGGCATTTATCTGTGCCATGGGACTTATATAAGGAAATCAGGAGCTGTAAGTTACACTTAACTCATACAAACAAAACTTAGTTTTCAGAAAGTCACGCGTAAACAAGTTGATGATCTTAGTCTCCTCTTTGGCAGTCCTGTATTAATACAGTAGGTACATTGTTTAAAACATTTCAATAGCAACAATAATTATTTTAAAATGATAAAAAAAATAGAGTAGACATGTTAGAGATGTGAAGCAGATGTGGCTTTACACATGCTCAGGATATATAAGGGCTCTAGGCTGCTGTCCCAATCCCATTCTCCCTTTTCCTCTCTCATGTCTGCTTTCCTTTCTGCACTATACTGTCCTATAAAAAAAGTCAAAAAGATCCCCCAAAATTCTATTTAAAAATGTTAATATTTAATTGTATATACATATATATATATATTATGTAAAAATATAAATACAACTATATATATATATATATATATATATATATATATATATATATATATATATATATATATATATATAATTATTACATATTATATAAAATGTATTGTATATTGTATCTATATATTAAATACTTATTATTTTTCATAATTGAATATTTTTCCAACGTTTTGGGGGAGTTTTTGATCTCTCTCTCTCTCTCTCTCTCTCTCTCTCTCTCTCTCTATATATATATATATATATATATATATATATACACACACACTGTATCAGCCAATAATTGGTAATGGCCGACAAAAGCTATTTATTTAATTATCAGCCACTGGCAAAGAATCTAAGATGTGATCTGAGATACTTACTTTGTTCTTTGTGCTCCTCTGGGCCAGATGAACCCTCTGCCAACAGTCCAGACAAACCAAAGAGCTTCTTCCCATCATCCTCAGCTACCTTCAGGGTGTTTGGTGAACCAGTAGGGACACGAGCACCACCAAAGTCAAAATCTTTTTCCTCCACATCTGTATAGCGGAGGTGGGGTGATGTTTCTGGTTCCATACAGCTCTTCAAGCGCTTGGCAGGGAAGAAGGCAGACTGGTAAGCCCCTGCATCACACTCCTCAGGTGGGGAGGAGAACGGCCGGAAGACCCCCACTGCTCTGTGGTTGAGCATACCAAGAGGTGAGCAGTCCAGATTGGGTGGAGCAAACTGTGGGTGAAGGTGGAGCAGAGGGGTAGGAAAGTCTTGAGAAGGAAATCCTCCTTGTCGATGATACACGGAGGCAAAGGTGTATGAGCCACTGGGGAACGAGAGGTGCATGTCCTTTTCCAAAGTGACTGGCACTCCAAACGGCCGACGGGGCTGGCAGGGTACAGAGGCATCTCGTCCAGCCTCGGCTGTTGATGCCAGGACCATGAGGGCAGGGGAGGTCAGCGGGCTGGGCATGTAGGAGGAGTTCTCCATCTTAAAGGCTGTCCGATGGAGATCCATTTGAGTAATAAAGTGTCCACACAAAAACTATGTAATGTGATGAAGAGGCCTGAAGAGCACTTGACTCAATGCTTATAGACTTGAGCGTTACAGATCAGTCATTCCCTGACTGAAACCTGTTTGCAAAAAAAATAAAAATAATAATAATAATAATGAAAAGAAAAGAAAAGCAAAAGAAAAGAAAAGAAAAGAAAAGCAGTTATTTAAGTAAACAGGCATCCTTAAAGTCTATATTTCATGCAGTCATTTTCTTTCTTTAAAAAAAAATACATAAAAAAATGAGACATGACTGAGACAGAAACATTTATAATTAGACCACAAATAAGTCCTTAAAGAAATGCCTAACAGTGCATGCAGGATGAATAATATTGTGTGAGTTTATGATATTAACGACGACGCTAGAGCACTTTTTGCAATGCTAATTTTAAATGCATAACAATCGTAACTCGACATTTTATATAAGAATTTAAATATCGAATATATTGTTTTAAATAACGAGCTATTTTTATACACTCTAGGTAATTTGGAAATAATAAAAGACAACAACAAAAGCCCAACAACAGCCCATCATAATAATCATTATTTGTAATAATTTGAACAACAATAAAAATTATAATAAATAAATTCTAAATAATAATAAAAAAAAACTTTGAAACTTAATTCAAATACTAATTAATTATACATAGGGAGTAATTTATTATTTGTGCCTGTCATTGTATTTATAATATAGTTAAAAACAAGTACAAAACCTGTTTTTTTTTTTTTGTTTTTTTTTTGTTACTATAGTTCGAATAAGCGATGTGAGACGGTGAACAAAGCTTCTAAATACTGCCTTACTGAATCTACTGAATCTGAAATCTGCTTTAGACTAAATTCGATCTAAATATTACCATTCGGTTGCTGACAGATGTTAAATTTACGCAACTTTCTGACTCGAAGGCGCTATAAATTGTCCAGGTCACAGGTGTTAGTCAGTTCTTTTCTTTGAAAGATGTAATTATGAAAAAAATAATAATAATAGTAAATATATATATATATATATATATATATATATATATATATATGTGTGTGTGTGTGTGTGTGTGTGTGTGTGTGTGTGTGTGTGTGTGTGTGTGTGTGTGTGTGTATGTATACATTTGATGTATCTTGTGCTCAAAGTTTAAGTGCATTCCAGAAAAGTTAACTCATAATGCTTAGCATACGACAACAAAATGAAACTGATCCTTATAAAACTAAAAACCTCGCATAACTCGACAAGAAAGACTTGCGAAAACATACTGTCCAGCAAATACCACATTAGTAATATATAGCCTAGTAAACAAAGACTCATTGTAATACTCACAATAAAGTAGTCAAGCATCTTTATCACCTCAGTCGGAAATCAAACTATTGTTTTATCCAAGCTCGAACGCAGGTTGATGCCAGTCAGAAGAGTTCGCCAATGACTGAAAGAAAAAGCGTGAAAAGACGCGTTAGAAGATTATTATTATTTTTTTTTTTTACAGTTTTGATAAGAATCACGGAGTTTTAAGAGTTGAGCTGTTTGTGAAATAGATTATACAGATGCGCGTGTTGTGTCAAGTTGACACTGTCAACATCCGATCCGCGCGCACTTCTGTTAAGGCTGGCGAGTCGCTCACTGTACCGCCACGCGCGCGCTCTCTCTCTCTCTCTCTCTCTCCCTCTCTCTCTCGCTCTCTCTCTCTCTCTCTCTCTCTCTCCTTTCAGTCCGTCCCGCACTGTTAACTTTATATTTATCATCTTTCACCTCCCTGACCAACTTGGATATTCTCTCAAATGTAAATATCCATCCGGCGCCTCTATAGTTAATGACAAGTTATCGGAGTCTTATAAATGAACATAAAAAAAAATTCCAATGCCTCAAACATAGGCCTACCTTTTTTACGTGTATTAGGAAATCAATTCACTACCACTGGTATCCATCTGCTGGTTAAACGCCAAATAGCACCTTTAGCAAGGCATTCAATTGACTTCATCTGCCATCCTTCACTCAGAGTTCCACAAATATTCAACCGTGACAAAACTGGGCTTATTGAATGTAAGACAGCATAAATGCTTCTTTTTTTCTCTTGTATTAGCATAAATGTTCAGTTGAATGATAAATTGAGAATTTTCCCATCTTTTTTCAACATCTGTTTCGAATAATTTGTTAAAAACATCAGTGTAATAATTTATCATTTGAATGCAGTCTTACAGTCAGCTGACCAATATTAATATAATGAAAAAAAGAAAATGGGTAATGTAAACATGTTTGACTTGGGCAGCATATATAAAAACAAATAAACCCATACATTTACTTTGGCCATTGTATCTCATAATGACAAACTTTGTATAGAGTGAGGGAAAATAAAATAAAGTTACTTTCTCATAGAGAACTAAGGTATTAGCTTGAGTAAATTAAATCACAGTTTAATAGAGGTTTCAGACACGCTAATAATGACTTCCAAGATCATTAACAAAGTCTTTTAAGTCTCTTGCTTCATAATCCAAGTCCTTAAATGAAAATAAATGAATACAATTGCATGCTAGAAGGCATGTTTTTGAATATTGAGTCTTACTCTTCTTCTTGAGATTCATTTATTCAGTGGTGAATCAAATTACATCAGTTAATTGGACCTAATTGGAGTTTAATTGCTGTCTGTAAGTTTGCGGGACAAGCAAGAGAGAAGTGTCTTTTGTCGTGTGGCCTTTAAATGCATTATATAATGTCATGCACTGGCAGAAAGCTTTATATAAATTGCATATATTTAGTTTTGGAGGAGTTGCAAATAAAATGTTATTTTCCCTCTCTCTCTCTCTCTCTCTCTCTCTGTATATATATATATATATATATATATATATATATATATATATATATATATAAAGGACTACAGAGAGAGAGAGAGAGAGAGAAAGAAAGATAGAAAGAAGGAAGATATTGTTGGCAGGATAAAGGATAAATAACTGTAGTAAGTGTCAAAGTGATCAGCGCTGCTCACCATCTCTGTGCGTGTGAACCAAAAACTCCCAGCACAGGCAGAAGACTTGAGTGTGACAAGGAATACAGTGAAACGCATTATGGTGTCCATCATTGATCGCTTCCTCCCAGGAGTCTTGGCGCCTACTACCAGGAAACAAAAGGTTCAAATATGATACTCCCCTTTTCTCGCCCCTCGATGTCCCAGCAGCACCTCTGTTTACGAATTCACATTGCATTCTCTTTCTCTCAGAGTATCCCACAACCACATCTCCACAATAGAAAGGAAACAATATGGTCGTAAAATCTGACATCAGAGTATTTTCTAAACAAGAATTGCAACAGAAAAACTGTTTATTTTCTTTCTGTGCTAAAATAATTTCACATGCATAAAGGTTTCTAAAATGGACAAGGACATGCAGCAAATCAGAGCTTAAGGGGCTGAACAGGAGTGCATAGGCTGTGAAGTGTGTAACAGTGAAAGGCAACGACAGGCTGAGACCCCTAAACCCACTGCCGCCTCCTCCCCGCCTCCCTCTGTAAGCTCTGTCTCTCCTCGCCATGGGCTGACATTGACATTACACTCCCAAAATAATGATCAACAAACACTCCTTGGCTGAGCACAAACGGTCTTCTCCCTTCCTCACAGTGTTAGCAGGGACTAACAAAGTCCCCTGCATCACTACAGACAGAAACACCTAACAATGGAAGGTGGAAACACCGAACACAACATTACCAACTTTCTTATACTGGGCTACTTTGTTCATACTGTTACCGGAAGGAAAAATACCTACCAAATATGGCTTTATATCAAAAGTGTAGGGGAAATGTGTAGGAAAAGTCATTATCCTCACCCGTATTCATGTCTTCAAAAGGCCTACAGACATACCAGGCCACACTTCTGTTCTCTGACGTTCCTACATGTTACCTTTAGGACACATAGAAGGAGAAAGAACGATATTACGTCCCTCCACAATTACCAAGCTAAGCGAAATATTAAAATGTCTGGCTCCATCAGTTGAGAGGCAATCGTGATAGGTATTTTAACCTTTGACTACAGTACAATGGAACCAGCTCTTGGAACCAATATTGGAAGGACAGAATCTAATTCTGGAATGATCCTTAGTAATGAGCGTGCTGCCGTGGGGGCTGGATAATGCATATATGAGATATTATATTTTAGGGCTGAAAGTGTTGGGGCAGAGGGGGCTCTTCGAGTTGAATAATCACAGGCAATGAGGTGTAGCCTGTGTGATAGAAACACCTTACTGTCTCGCCCGAGGACAGCACTCTTAAATCAAATACAAATGATTTTTATCACATGCAAATATCCCTTAGGTTTTTTTGTGCATGTGTCGTGGGGCTTTATTTTCAGATTTGTTAGTGCTGTGTAAAATTCTGTCTGTGACTTGAAAGGACAGTTTGTCATTGAAGAGCTAATAAATAAATAAATAAATAAAAGTTTAAAGGTAATGTAATATTTTAATGTTAAATACTTGTTTGAGCATTCTGATCAGTATCACATACTGTAGCAACATTGGCTCAACCAACAATTGAAGACAATGAAAGGCAGGGAAAACATGTTTGAAAACACATTATTTTTAAGTTACATTCTGTGATGATCCTGTTAACTAAAAGTATTCAAATGTGTGTTTTTTTTTCATTGAAATAAAGCCGAAATAAAAAACTAAAACAAACAAAAATAAAAATAAATGTTCCCATTGCAAACAAATGAAATGAAATGCAATACTAAATTACTTGAAGTAAATGCAAGCAAAATTTAAATATATAAAAAACAAACCTAAAAAAATGACAAAAGTATGTAAAACTAGGAAAGAAAGCCTCAGAAATTACTTTCACTTTTAATGTTTTGACAAAGTGAGAACGATGTAGATACACATCAGATATTTTCTAAATCACTCAAAAAAATTAAAAATAAAAGAAATACATAATTTACTCATCCTCGTGTTGTTCCATTTTGTGTGATGAAAAGACTAACTTTACCTATTTATTCACTCTCTGTCAAGTCAAATCAAATAACTGTTTACCTCCCTTTAAAACTCGAAAGCCCTCTCTCTACTCTGCTATGCTCACTGTCCCAATTAAACAATTCCGGCTGTGTGAGTGCGGGGGCAGTGGAGACAGCTCTAGCTCTGTTAAAGCCACACTCGGCTAGTCTAACGTCGCCCAGGACCTCCGCCGGCACTATTACCGGCCCCTAATCAATGTGTCAGCATAATATTAGGCTGGGTTAGGTGTCACCATGTTAGAAGCATTAATGGAAGAGCTCCATCTACTCAGCCAGGGGACGGCATTACTGCGGCTGTCACAGTCGACTGAGGACTGGGACAGTATTACTGCTGGCTTTCATACAACATTGGTCACTAAACTAATGGGAGCCTCGGTGGAGGAGACAGAGCTGGGAGAGATGGAGATGAGATGGAGAGGTGTGGAGGAGAGGAAATGAGAACAGGGAGTGGCAAAAGAGAGGGAGATGGAAAGGAGGAGAGGGTCGTCTAGCACCTTCTCCTAATTTGTAGGATCTAATGAATAGGAGAGGGGGAAAGCTCCAGATGTTAAGAGATTCAATCTGATGTGATTTAAGAGTGAATGAATAACTTTCTTGAGACTCGAATCCATGAAATGGTAAATGTTCGGCCGAAGACACTTAAGAACATCCAGCACTTGCCCTAACAGTTCACATGACACAATTCGGTGGCATCGGCTTCTGTGAAAGATATCTTTATTCAGGGTGCAGATATGCCAATTCATTTTGTGTCCAAAGATTTGACAAGCTAGACTGAGTCTGAACAGCGTCAGTCAAACAGTCCGCTGCTGCCAATCTCTCTCTCTTCTCCTCCTCCTCTTCTACCCTGACTCCTCAATCTTCTTTTCTCCAGAGATCCTTAAGCCGTTCACCAAGAAATCGAAGAGTCAAGGCAGCAACAAAGACTAATATCGAGAAGAAGAAAAAAAAGAGCTAATACCATTTTAAGTTTCTGGAATAAAATGAAAGCCTATATATGCAGCTTCAGAGCAAGAGATAACACCTTATGAATAGGTGACATCAAGTGAAAAAGAACTGATGTGGCGGGGGGATCAGTGGCCTAGGCTCAGAGTTGAGGAACTGACACGGTTTCTAATACAAGTGTTTAAATATTTGATGCACAGGGATAAAGAGGGCTCCCCTTTGAATGAAATTGAGTGTCTGCTGGAGAATCTATTACCAAGAGTCTGATGCAATTTGACAGTAGCAAAGCAGCCTGGGTGTTATTCCTCAATGGCTCCCCAATCTCCTTTCATTATTCCTCTTAAATGTTTCTCTGTCGTGCTTGATTTACTTCTGATTATAGCCTATTTCAAGGAAGGGAAAAGGGGGACAAAAAAGGAGAAAAAGCAATGGGGGGGGGGGGTGAATGCGTTTACTGATTCAATCATACAAAAGGGCAGACATTTGTATTTTGTAGTGGTATTATATTTTTCTCCACAACAGATCTTATCTGCAGTGCACTGGTGATCATATCTATGGGACAACAGGAACAAATAATTAAGCATAAAGACTACCATTCAAAATCATGAATCACACACTACCATTCAAATGTTTTTAGGTCAGTAATTTTTTTTTTTAAAAAGTGATGTTTTTATTAAGCAAAGACATTAAATTGACAGTAAGTGACAGTAAAAATGTCAATCTGTTAAACAGATTTGTTTAAAAAATAATGCTGTTCTTTTGAGCTTTCTATTCAATCCTTAAAAATATATATCATTGTTTCCACAAAAATATTAGGCAGCACAAGTGCTGTCCACAATACTGATAATTGTAAGAAATGTTTCTTGAGCAGCAAATTAGCACATTAGAATGATTTCTGAAGGATCCTGCAACCCTGAGTAATGGCCAGGATTTCCATCAAAGGAATAAATTATTAAAATAAAAAACCTTCATTTGAAATTGTAATATTTATATATATAATGTACTGTTGATTAAATAAATGCAGTCTGGGTGAGCAGTTTATAAAAAAATTTGGTTTACTTGCTCTTCAAATTATTAGTCTTATGGCTAAAACCTCACATGAAAAAAATTTACCTCCACAAAACAGAAGCTGTTTGGTGTATTTGATTTATAATATTCTTAATCATACAGTATCTTCATATTGTGAATCTCTGGTGCTGTGAGCTGTTGTGCATTATACCAAGCTGCTGCAATAAACATCAGTTTGGATTTCTCTCTATCACCCAGCAGCACCTGCTGTGGCAGTTGGTGTGCAGTCAGACAGGTGTGCATAAAAAGACAACAGCATCCTCCAGGACTGACACTGATGTATGGCTTGTTAACACTGCCACTTTCTTGTATCCTTCCTGATGGCCATTATGGCAGGCTTCACCCAGTGCTGGCGCGTGAGTTGCCTTTTCTTTTGCAGATCAATAGTTAATGGCACTTTGTTCCACAAACCAGGAAAAGCAATTAAAAGCCATTGATCATGTGCCACATCACTGTCATTAATATGCATGTCTCCTTAACCTTCCATATGAAGGAGTTTAATTTGCCCCTCTTCCTCTTACGTCAGGGGTGCCGAGGACCCCAAATAAGATGCTCCCTTTGCAATAACCCCCTTCCTAAATTATAAAGGTTTAATACATTTTCACATATGCAGAGTAATTTAGAATGTAAAAACAAATAGTAATTTTGATAACAAAGACAAGCAAAAATATTTAACTGAGTTAAGTCGACAAGTTGGTATGTGACTTTCTTCTTTCAGAATAATCGATTGGAGTAATATTAAATATTGTCCTTGCTCTTGCAAGCCTTTCAGTGGGAGTAAGCGGGCTTGTTGTCAACATTTCAAAAGATGTGAAATAAAGTGCTCGTCACTAACCACACAACGCTGATGTACTAAGTCATCCGCCTGCACGTCTTCCGTCTTCCGCCTGCATGTATTCCGCATCGCACAGTCAGCAGATGTTAGAAAAAAGTTTTTATTACATTTGAAATCTAGATATTTATCTTACAAAAATGCATGGATTCGCTACAGGGGGCCTTTATTCACCCCCAGAGCAGTGTGAGGGACGTTTTATTACAGATGCGCGCACTTTATTTTCACGTCTGTTGACAACAAACACCTGCTTACCCCCATTGAAAGGCTTTGAAGAGCAAGGACAATTTTTAATATAACTCAGATTTGATTATTCTGAAAGTAGAAAGTCATATACACATAGGATGCTTCGAGGATGAGTATAAGATGGATGAATTTTCATTCTTGGGTGAACAAACCCTTTAATATGTTAAAGCAACGCTATGTGAAATTTGCAATGTATATAATGAGTGAGTACATCATAAATTCATCTACCAAACCACCTTTTCGTCTTATTCCAAATCACTATGGTACATTTAATAATAAGTGATTTGTTTTTGGACTATTGCAGCCTGTTCGGGTCGTCACCGCTGCGGAGTAACCTGCGTGAATCACCAGACATAAACTTGGAGAAGTAGCTCCGGTTAGAATGTTCTTCCACGGGATGCATGCAGTTCTGTTTATTAACTGCTAGAGTGCCAAAGGGTTGCTTTAAATTTGGCGTTTTTTGTTTTCTCAATTTTTTTGTTGACCCCCAAACAACCTTTCTCACAATCCATTTTAAAAACATGGTCTAATCTACAATCTCACACACACACATACTTGAATGCACAGTAAAGAGATTATCTGGATCATCACTTTATAGATTGTATCCAGTTACAGTCATATGTAATCTATACAGCACAAATGCCTGTGTTAAATTACATTCTACTTCTAATTTCCTCACTGCTCTGAGGAGAGAGAGTGTCAAAGTGGAAAACGCCTCTGAACTGCAGCTTGCAACCTTTCAGCTTTGATTTCCTGCCTGGTGTCGCACCTGTTTTTTACTGACAATATTGTTACAGACAAGAAGTGGCAGGTAATCAGCAAAACAAGGCAAGAGGAGAGTCAGTGGTGGCCAGCAGTATTGCAGCAGGCAGGAAGATCAGATGGGTCATGCAAAGAGGAGGTGATCTAAATGATCTGAATCCAACAGACACAACATATCTGAATTACATGAAAACAGACAAGGCAAATTATATGATTACATCAGCCATGAACAAAACGATGCAGTGTGCATTATCTCTGTGCAAATAGCTTTGACAGGCAACTCTGATAAGTGAAACCATAGAATTCATAGAAAGCTTGATGATGCGATGCAGCACAGCCATTTTTAACCTTTCCTCTCTTTGTTGTTTGACTAATTTAGCAGACATCAGTCTGCTGCTCTTTTCAGGCTTGTGTAAAATGTAAAGTGGGAATGGGAGCAGCACCACCAAAGGGAAAGCTATTCCTGCCTAATTACCACAGAACTAAGGACATCTGCATGTTAGCACATACAAGCTGCTGTGACACATCACTTCATTGTCATGATGAGGCCCTCGGCCTTTGCCAATGCCTGGCAAGGGCGGCCTCATCCCACGTCACCAAGAATAAGTGGAGGCAATCTCTGAGCCTTAAGGCAAAGTCACAGATGGGAGGGGGTTAAAAATGAGAACGGTCAGGAACCTTACTGACCTGTAATACTGCTGTTCTTGAGGGAAAATCATGAAAACCCTTGGCTTTGAAGTAGGTATCAAGACAACCAGGGCTTGAAAAGCACACATTCATGCATCCATATTTCAAACTGCTCATCCTCTGCATACATGTAGAAGCAAATAAAAAATAGTTTACTTCAATTTAGAACATCAAATATAATTCTGACATTTAAATCTTCATTAATACGCAACATTGCACAACTAATATTACATATTAAAAAGTTGAAGAAATCACACTTACTAAATTGTTGTTATGTTTTTCAGCACTATTAGAACTGTCCTGTGTTTAGCTTGGCCAGAGGTACAGAGGTATAACAGTATAGTAATCAGTAGTATACAGTATATTAGTCTAATACAATAAAAAATTAAAAAAATTATAGTAATATATAGTATATAGTAATAATAAAAGAAAATTATATGACTTTTCTCTCTAAATTAATGATTTGTAACTGTATTTTTTGTGAAGACACAAAACTGCACGTGAGGTGCACTTTGTTTTTAGAAATGTCTGAAGGAAAAACAGGTTAAAATAATATACATAATGTCAAGGCAATAATTTGACAGGAATTTCTTTCTTTTTCTTTTCAAATAGACTTTTTATTTTAGCAGAGATTTCTTTAAATCATTGCTTATACCCCAAAATCTCTAAATGGACCAGTGCATGAAAAAATATGGTTTAGCATGTAGTTTTTTTTAACTAAGTAACATAAATTCAGAAAAAATTTGAAGTATTTAATAAAAAAAATAATTACAAACATGAACTTTTAAAACTTGTACTTTTAAACAATACTGTGAAATTACTTATCAGCTGTTTTGGATTTGCCATTAATGAAACAAATGTTATATCCAGCAAAGTTTAGCATACTAAATGTAATCTAATAAATCTAATTTAAACCATTTGTTTAAATATTAACATTTGACAGGAATTGTATTTAAACCCCTCGGCACCTTTTTCCTGCTTTTGTTGAAAAAGCAAAAGAAATGGTTCCTCTGCCCTGTGGATGTAATGCAATTCATAACGGGCAGAAAGAAATCCAGAACAAAGAGAACCACAGTGCCTCCTGTTAACCTGTACCCAAGTTAGGTGGTGGTTGAGGGGGAGGGCTGTGAGAGGTAGCGAGGCATCACATCTCCTCCATTTAATTGGCAACGGAAAAGAGTAGGGATGTGGTTAGTATGAATCCAGTCAGTCAGTCACATAGTCTATTACAGGCACGCTGGCATTCCAAACTGGCTCTTACTGCTCTTACAGTTCCGAGCATATATCCTCCCTCTGGCTCTAACGCCACTGTCCCGCTCTGTGCTGTCCAGGTGATGGTGATTGTCTCCAGGATTCTCGCGGCGGGACGACTCACCTGTCACTAACTGGTCACAAAGCATTTACCTAGTGACAGAATTCCAATTAGACTGTGATAGAGGTGACACTGGAGAAAGAAGGGCGGAGGTGAGATGCAAAGACGAATGCAGGCACAGAGTGAAGGGATGAAGGAAAGAGAGAGCTTATGTTTACAGGCTGAGAATGAATATTACACGTTACCTGTTTCACCAACATAAACTTTCAAAGGACTAAAGCAAATATCATAAGCTGTACTGTAGTAATCCTGTGTCTCTCAAAACCACTGTTGACAGAGCGATTAAATAATACTTTGTGACTAAAGGAGGCAAGGGAGACAATCCCTGAAAATGTTACCTTCATCTTTAATGGGCCTCCAGCAGCAGATGATGTTGATGCTCACTTCTAGAATGTTAAGCAATGTGTTGAGGTCTGTCAGGAAATCATCTGGCAGTAAAGTGTCAGAGGTGAGCGTAGCTCTGTGATGTGGACGAATGCACATTTACTCATGACACAGTTCTAATTACTGTAAACAGGATGTCATCACCTCACACAGATAGGGTCATAGGGGTGGATCATATGTTGATATAACTGCAAAACATCTATATTACCATGACAGGATTCTGTTGACCCAAATAGCTCACACAAAAAATACTGTCATTATTTACTCACCCTCAAGTCGTTCCAAAGTCTTTCTTCAGTGGAACTTAAAAAGAAAGAAGTTTATCAGTATGTTAACTCTTATTTAAATGAAGAATAAAGTATAAAAGCCCATACACACACTATTTAAAAAAATAAAACAAGCAAAGCTGAATTTTCATGTCATCACTCTTGTCTTCAGTGTCACATGATCCTTCAGATATTATTCTAATATGCTGATTTAGTGCTTAAGAAACATATGTTATTATTATTATCATGGTTGAGAACAGTTGTGCTGCTTAAAATCTGATGGAAACCATAATACGTGTTTTTCAAGATTTTTTTTAAAGAATTCTTCAAAATAGAAGTTCAAAAGAACAGCATTTATGAAAAATTTATATATTTTGTAACATTATAATTGTCATTACTGTCCCTTTTGATCTATATAATGCATCCTTGCTAAATAAAAATACTAATTTCTTTTAAAAAAATGATCCTAGTGTACATATAACTACTAAAGCTCAGCTATGAATCGAAGATTGGATTGCAAAAGACACTTTAAGAGCAGGAGCTGCTTTATGGAATACAATGCATCTTTTTTCTTGCACTGGTTTGAGAAATGAACCATAACGGATACTCCATAACGACTGAAGAGAGAGAATTATTGCTCCATGTCCAGATCGATAGTGAATTAGCCAGTTCGCTCATCTCTTCAGTGGACTGTTTTGGTGGATCGATTTCTGGCTGCATAGGGCAGCTGAGGTGACGCTGTCCAAGAGCACTGTAAAACTTCCTTGAACATCCCACTGGCTGCATCTTGAACTCACAAGTTAGGGGGAGTATGTTTACATACCATTTCAGTTTGAGGTGAACAAGTTATAATGACTGAATCCATGTCACCACACATGAATGAGAGCGTGAAAGCAAGCGTGACATTAAGCAATCCCCACTGTTCTTCATTGGTTCCTGTGATCTAAAACAAGCCAGGTATGTGTGTTTGTGGTTGCAAGTTGGTGGTTTTTGATAGATGAGCAGGAAGGGATCTGATGGATGAGTCAGTTCTCTGTTGGGACAATATGATGAAGACTATAAGCCAACATACCCCAAGAAAGAAGTCTCATCTCTGGCCCTTCCCACAGTCCATTACACACAGGCATGCACTCTTTCTGCCCACTGGTGATAGAATAATGATTTACTGAGATGTACTGACAGTAAGCTGGTCTGAACTGGTAAAGAAAAAGACCAACAACTGTACTCTTGTATTAAAAATACCCAAACAATCATTAAAATTGATATTAATTAGTCAGGTATCTGTACATATTTTGAAATACTAAGCAATTAAGATTTATAAGCACTCTGTTTGATTAATTTGATTTTCAGTTCCAATGTCCATGTTTTTACAAACAAAATACACACACCTATACATATATATTCTCTCTATGTGAACAAAGTTTTTCTGACCGGATTCAAATCAATAGCATGTCTACTTAAAAAGTTAATTAAGAGAACTGACTCATAACAGTCATTCCATTTGAGAATCAGACAACGTTGGACATGTTGTAAGCTTTTGATTCACTACAAAAAATAAATAAATAAATAAATAAATACTTAAGATTCATTCACTTGTGAATCAGACTGGTCACATTCATATTCGACACAGACTTCAAACTCAGAAATTATTTCTAGCTCTATACAAATAAGTTTTCACACAGCCACTGAAAACAAAGTAAAAGATTGATCTTGGGGTTTTAAATTACAGTAGTCAAATTTTGAAGTGGATCAAAACCTTTCGTCAAAGTTGCCCTAAAACAAAAATGCTTTCTTGTCTTAGGACAACATAAACTTTTTTGATCCACTTCAAATGTTGACTACTGTGTATATATATATATATATATATATATATATATATATATATATGAAGAGTTCAGATGCAAAAGCCTCTAAGTGCCATCTGAAATTTTCATCTAAAATTAGGATTTTTATCAAGCTTAGGTTGAGTCATTTTACTTTAATTGCAATGTGCAGGTCCTTTTCCAGGCTATTAAAGTGAAATAACTGAATATAAATATAGGAGCCTGATAAAAATCCTAATTTTAGATGAAAATTTCAGATGGCACTTAGAGGCTTTTGCATCTGAACTCTTCATATATATATATATATATATATATATATATATATATATATATATATATATATATATATATATATATACACACACACACACACACTTTCGAATAATTACTGTTTTCATTGGATTTTCGATCTGAATATGAGAATTTGAATTGCTTTTATAAGTACAACAAATCTATTTTACACATACACACACCATCCAAATAGATGAGCAGTTTTATCTATTGTGGTGATAATGGCTTTTACAAAATCCCTCTGCTTTTAGATTAAAAACGTAGGCTGGGGACATGTTTGCTACCTTCCCTTTATCTCAGTCACCTCGCTGTGTCTCATGCCATCAGATTCTTCAGTGTCTTGGTGGCATCAGATTCCTCAGCCAATCTATTATGGCCTCACAAGGGGAAGTGCAGCATTGTCCTATGTCGTTCTATAACCGATTACTCTTGGCAGTATTGATCAAGATGCTGTCGGGTTGCTTGTCACCTTGGTGATAAATTATAAGTGTGTGGGTATTTGTGCTATGTGTGTACGTGCCCTTTATCTCTCTGAGAATTTGATCAAATGTGATTGATCTCTCCTGAGGCTGCCAGAAGCTAAAGAAGCCCTAGGAGCATTTGTTTTATCATCTTATAATCAGATGATTCCAAAAAATAAAAAAAAAATAAAAAGCTAATCAGGGATAGTATAAACCTAAATTCTCAAAATGGTGAACCAGAACCCAAGAGGAACTCTGCACACTTCCAAGGGGGCCAAGAGATGGCTTAAAATGATTGAAAATAGGACAAAAAGCTTTTAAATAAACTAGAACAGACACAAATCAAGATGCAAGCTGACATCATATTTTTATTCGTTCTCTAAACTGTCATTTTTAGTTATGAACCAGGGTTCTCATGTATATTTTTCTAGTTATGTCAAGCTAAAAAAAAATTCATATGGTAAAAATATAATTTGAAAAAATGACTCAAATGACTCAAAAATTACTCACATGACTGTCAAGTGAAGTTTTTTTTTTTCAGAAGATTTTTTAATACAGCAGAGGTACCAGAAATATAATGAGGTGTCTTGAAAACAAAAAGGATAAGAACCACTGGTCTAAACACAATTAGAATGCCATTAAAACAGTATTCATCAAAACTAGCTACGGTACAGGCAGTAGTCAGTAATACATCATAGGTTATTTTAATGTAACTGTAAAGCAGTCAATTAAAACAGATTCAGAGTGGCTCAGCAAAGCTAGAAAACCTCACCAAATCACAAGTAGAGAGAAACTACACAAGTTTGAAGAGATGTCCTAAGCAGAAAACATTTTGTGATGATTCTTAGACCACTGACTACCAAAAATAAAAATAGAGCCAATTACTGCAACATCCTCTCTGAGGGATGCCATGATAGGTTGTCAATAGGCAGGCTAAGTGAATGAGTTTGCATTGTCAGTGCAATGCATTCTAATTGACTCCATCTCCTCCTAGTGGCAGTCTGATACTGAAGTGGGCAGACTCGAGTTTCTCATTATAGCACAAGTAATTGTGGTCTGAGTGGGTCTGTGGATTCAGTCTTACGGCAGTCTCACAACCTTTGTGTGTGAGAATGAGTGTGTGCGTATGTATTGTGGGACAGATTGGATCCTCTGTGACTGATTTTGGAAGTAAATGAGTCTTCATCTACTTGAGAATGTTTGTCCCTCAACCAGAGTGACAGAGAAACAAGAGTGGTTAACTTTCCTCTCACTGTGGGTCAAGTTTTAGGACTCTGCGATGCAAATTGAAGCTTAAAATAAACCATAGGAGATGTGTAGAACAGTGTAAAAAGTTAACTTTTTCTATGTTTTGTCATACTTTGTGTGTTTCAGAGCATAAGCAAACATGCATCTCTGTGACAAACAAGCACTCAAAATGTTTATAGATGAAACAGACTTTAACCTAAAATGGCCACACGGCAATATTCCTCCCCTGAGGTGACAGAGGTTTTTTTTTACCAGTCCTAAATCATAAAAATCCAGCTCAAATCCAGCTATATCTCAATAAGCCAGAAGCCGGGTTCACAAAACCATAGAAAAAGCCCTACCATAAACTCACGGGATATGACAATGAAAAAATAAATCAAGTTCTCTCAAAAAGCATGCAAATGGCATCACACCGCAGCATAACAATAAAGCCTGGGCATAGATGTTGCTCAGATGGAAAATGCTTATGGAAGCGTCTCGCTGTTGCCTTACAGCCGTGACTGTCATTTGGCTATTATTATGAAGAGTGAATGTAATGCCTGGTTGTATGAATAGGATTGTCACGCTGATTGTGATGTATAGTTTTTCATTACCATTCCCTGGCCTTTGCCATCCAGCATGTTTGAAATCCTATTTATCCCCTAATTTGTTAGCCCCCCAACCTTGGCTGACAGCAATCAGAGCCTGTAATTGTGTGCGCTGCTGATGAACAACGTAAAGGGTGACAGCATGAAAAGGCAGGGGAGGGGCGGTGAGAAAGAAACAGAAAAAGTGACAAAGAATGAGAAAACAAAGGGAAAGAGCTTGACCTAAAAGCTCTTTTAAACTCACACAAAACATCACACTCTTCAAAAGAGTAAACTGTGTCTATTTGTAGCTCCTGTTGCCCACCAGAGAATTAAGGGTTCAACAACCTTATTTACGAACAAACAATGCTAGTGAGAAAGTGTTGGTATTAAGACCAGTAACTAAGTTAGATGTTGGAAAATTAGTCTGTCTCTTAAGTCCTCAATGGCTAAGGATATTTATAGAATAGACACACTTTTATTAAAACAAATTAGTTCTTTAACATAATTAATTCTTCAAAAGTTAATATTTTGTTCGATCAAGAATGATTCCCTACTTTTTGGAAGCTACATGAGGGGTTGTGGCTCCAATATTTAAGGGAGATGACCCCCGTTTAACATACAATAAAAGACCTATTAGTGTCCTACCCACAATATCAAAGGTTTTTTGAAAAACTGATGGCCAAACAAATTATTGATTATCTTAAAAATAGTCCTTTCCAATTACATCCGATCCAGTTTGGTTTTAGGGTTAATCATTCAAAAGAAAGGGAGAACTTATTAAATTTAAATTTTTCAACAAAGTGTGTACATTTAATTGAATCTTATCTTCTCGTTCTCAATTAGTAACCACTGATAATTATACATTTCATTCACTATGTCTATAAACTGGTGTTCCACAAGGGTCCATTTTGGGCCCAATTCTCTTTAGCATGTATATTAATGATTTACCTATGGTGCCTCAACAATGTAATATCATAATGTATGTTGACGATACAATAATTTTCATACATGGTAAAAATGTAGAAGAGGTTGCAAATAAATTGACAGATGTTATGGCAAAAGTCATATCCTGGCTCAATCAGTGTCATCTGAAATTAAAAGTGTCAAAAACACTTTTTTTTCTTTTCTTTTCTCTTTTTTTTTAAAGGACAGTGCTGACATAAAGCGGAATTTCTTTATTTCAGGAGAGAGATTACAAGTTTCAGAATATAAATACATAGGCATTCATTTGGACTCCTGTCTTGGTTTAAAAACACATAAAAAAGGTATAAGACAAAAGTTAACTCTAGGTTTATTAGAAATTCTTCATCAAATGAGGCTGCAGTTATTTTAATTCTATGATTCTTTCTCATATCACTTACTGTTTTACAAGATGGTCTAATTCACATTTCATAGTTCTAAAACCATTTGAATTATTATACAAACAAGCACTTAATATTTTTGATTAAAAAAAAAAAGTTTTCACCATTGTCATATTTTAAATAGGCGAAGTATAACTTGATAAGCTGGAAAAAACCTCATTAAGTTTAAAAGTGTTTGTTTAGTTCATAAGATTATACTGTATATGGCTTACCTCCTCCTCTGGATGATTTTGATCAATTTAAATCTATTGAAATCAGAGTAACTATAGGTGCAGCCAGATCTGATTGCATAATTCCACGTAGGAAATCTTCATTTGGTCAAGTTGTTTTTTTTCATTCAGAGCATCACATCAGTGGACTTCTAGACCACAATCAGTTAAAGAATGCATATTGTTCAATTAATTTAAGTAAAATTGTAAGAAATGTCTTCTTCATAATCAATAATGTGAATATTAAAGTTGCTTTATTCATTATTATTATTAATTATTTTATTATTATTAATATTTTGTTTTACATTGTCCCTTTAGAAATAAAGTTCATTCAAAAATTTTAATTCTGTTATTCACTCATTCTCATTTTTGCCATACAATGAAAGTCAATGGCGTCCAACAAAAGTTCTACAATTCTTTTTTTATTATTATGTTTTTATATATTATGTTTTGCAGAAGAAATATAGGTGACCTATCCTAAATGCCCAGCTTTCAAATCTGTGCATTTAGGCAGTTTAAAGAGTGTTTATTAGTAGCTTTTTTAACATTGCTATCAAGACAAACGCCATGCAATTCACGCTGCACCTACAGTCAGTCTGCACCTCTAATGAATACGTAATTGACTCATTTCTATGCACTGTGCCACAAGGGATTTTTGCATTAAATGATTGATTGCACCCTCAATTAGACATCATTAAACTAATTCCATATCGGTCTTAATAAGACTTTATGAGTCTTTCTTAAAGATTAATTCTCCTCTCCAAGTCAAATATTCAAAAATCTGAAAATTGCAAATGATATCCTTATTTTGTGTTCATTTTGTAATAGCTTAATAATGGACTGTGAATGGTAAAATATAAAGATGAAGACTTGCTAATGCGGTTTCTATGGAAACCCATTTATGCCACATAAGAAAAATTCATAAGTCATAAGTCTAAATTATTAGAGAAGTCATAATTATGACAGGGTTCTGTTACAGAATACCCGGGAGGCTGAGGAGTAATAGCAAGATAGTTTTATTGAAGGCACAAGCAGAGGACCGGGTATTAGTATATATATATATATATATATAGTATATGATTAGTATTCCGGTGAGGGCATGCGCTGTGAGTGAGTGGAGGTGGAACCTGGCATGTTTGTAACAGTACCCCCCTCCCCATGGCCCGCTTCTGAGGGCTGAGGACCCCGACGACGTGGTGGACGTCCTCTTCCCCTGGGAGCTGGTCGGTCAGGATGATTGGAGTGGAAGGTGTTAAGTAAGTTAGGATACAGGATGTCGTTGCATGGGACCCATGAACGTTCCTCTGGACCATATCCTTCCCAATCCACTAGAAATTCAAGTTGTCCACCACACCGCCGGGAGTCCAGGATGTCTCTAACTTCATAGGCCGCACCGTCTTCTAGGAGGAGTGGAGGGGGGTTTCGGTTTCACCAGGTTCTGGGGAAGGAGAGACAGAGGGATGGTGAGGTTTCAGGAGAGACACATGGAAAGTGGGGTGAATCCGGTACTCAGGGGGTAATTGGAGTTTATAAGTGACCGGATTGATCTGCTGAAGGATGGTGAATGGGCCAATGAATCTGGGACGGATGTCCCGGGTGGACAGCCAGACCTTCTGACCGGGTTGGTAAGTTGGTAAGGCCTCGGATCAGCGAAGGTCAGCTGTCGTTCTACGTCTGCATAAGGCCCGCTGGAGTTGGTGGTGTGCCGCGTTCCAGACCCCCTCGGGGACATCCGAGGGTTCACCTGACCAGGGGAATAGAGGAGGTTGGTAGCCGGCCCACCCTAGGAACTGGTTCCAGGAGTTCTGGTGGCCGTGACAGAAGGTACAAAGGAAGCGTCCAATCTCCTGGACCTTCCTCTCCTTCTGCCTGTTCGACTGGGGATGGTATCCCGAGGACAGGCTGATGGCCACACCTAGGAGTGAGTGGAAAGCCTTCCATACCCGGGAGATGAACTGAGGACCTCTGTCTGAGACGATATCCTCTGGAATGCCGAAGTACCTGAAGACATGGTTAAATAATAACTCGGCCGTTTCCATGGCCATGGGCAGACCTTTCAGGGGGAGAAGACGACATGATTTAGAAAATCTATCCACTATGACAAGAATGCAAGTATTATTATCTGAAGGAGGAAGATCAGCAATGAAATCCACCCCTAGGTGTGACCACGGGCGATTGGGAACGGGCAGAGGATGGAACTTGCCTGATGGAAGATGGCGTGGGCTCTTGGATATGGTGCAGTCTGTACATCCGTTCACGTACCTCCTGACATCCGAGGCCATGTTGGACCACCAGAAGCGTTCTTTAAGCAACGAGAGGGTTTCATTGACCCCCGGGTGACCAGTGCCAGGTAATGAGGCAGATAATGACCTTTTCAGGGAGAATGGTTTCAGGTTCTTCGAGATTCTCTTTGGGGGCGTGACACCGGGACAGGGCGTCAGCCTTTATGTTCTTTACCCCTGGGCGATAAGAGATGGTAAAGTGGAAGCGGGTGAAGAATAGCGCCCAGCAGGCTTGTCTCAGCTTAAACCTCTTGGCAACTCGAAGATACTCCAGATTTTTGTGATCCGTGAAAACCAGAAAGGGGTGTTTGGCTCCCTCCAGCCAATGCCTCCATTCTTCCAGGGCCAACTTGATGGCCAACAGCTCCCGGTTGCCGATGTCATAGTTTACCTCCACCGGGTTGAGCTTCCGGGAGAAGGCGGCGCATGGGTGGAGGCGACTGGGATTCCCCTGCTGCTGAGATAGGACTGCTCCTACTCCGGTAGTTGAGGCATCGACTTCCACGACGAAGGGTCGGTCGGGGTCAGGATGGACCAGGAGTGGAGTGGTCGTAAAGGCCTCTTTGAGGGTGTGGAAGGCCTCTGTGGTGGCAGGAGTCCAAGAGAGTGATTTTGGTTTGATACGGAGGAGACTGGTGAGAGGGCTGGTGATGGTACTGTAGCTTTGGATGAACCATCTATAGAAATTGGCAAAGCCAAGGAATCGTTGTAGCTCTTTGATGGTGGTAGGAGTGGGCCAATCTCTGACGGCATTAACCTTCCCCTCGTCCATCCGGATGCCACTGCTGCTGATGTTGTACCCAAGGAACTGCACTGAGGGCTGATGGAAAGAGCATTTCTCGGCCTTGAGGTAGAGCTGAAAGGCCCTCAGGCATTGCAGGACCTCCGCAACGTGGCGTCGATGTTCCACTTGGCTCCGGGAGTATATGACGATATCATCAATGTTGACGAGGACGAACTTATGGAGGAACTCCCGGAGCACCTCGTGAATAAAATCCTGGAAGACGGAGGGGGCGTTAACAAGTCCATACGGCATCACACAATACTCATAGTGGCCAGTAGGGGTTATGAAGGCAGTTTTCCACTCGTCCCCCTCTCGTATCCAGATGAGGTTATAGGCGCTGCGGAGGTCCAACTTGGTGAAGACAGTGGCACCATGGAGATGTTCCAAGGCAGCTGGGACTAGGGGAAGTGGGTATCTGATTTTGACGGTTATGTTGTTGAGAGCCCGATAATCGATACAGGGTCTCAAGCCTCCGTCCTTTTCCACAAAAAAGAAACTCGAAGCAGCAGGGGAGGTGGACGAATGTAACCCTGGGCCAGCGCCTTCTTGATGTATTCCTCCATGGCCTTCTCCTCCGGAATGGATAGGGGGTAGATCCTTCCTTTAGGCACTGGTTCACCCGGCAGTAGATCGATGGCACAGTCCCGCCGCCGGTGTGGAGGCAGCTTGGAAGCCCGTTTGGGGCAGAAGACGTCACTTAAGGGGGCATAGCAGGTAGGGATGGAAATGGATTGGTTTTCCACTGGGCTCTCTACTGAGGTAGAATAAACTGGAAGAGGTTCAGGGGAAGGTTTGGCTGGGACTGGACAACCAGAGATGCAGCTCTTGAAACAGGCGTCGCCCCACTTCAGGACTTCGCCCGTTTTTCAGGAGATGACAGGATTGTGCTGCTCCAACCACGGGCACCCTAGAATGACGTCAGCAGTGGATTCCTCCAGAACCAGCAGATGGATCTCCTCGTGGTGGAGTAGTCCGGTTTGGAGGGAAATGGGACCCACACTATGACGTACACATCTTCTACTCAACGGCCTGCCGGTAATTGTGTGGACTTGGTAGGCTGACGGCGTTGCCGTGGTAGCGAGTTTGAGTTGACGGCAGAGGGCACCAGAGATGGAGTTGCCGGCTGACCCAGAATCGAGGAGGGCGGACACTGGAAGAGAGATGTCAGCGGCAGTAAGTGTCACAACAGTGGTGAGTGGTTTCATTTGGTATTTTGAAGGGAGAATGGCACTCACCATGGGACAAGGAGGACGGACGGGGCATACAGTGATGGTATGCCCCGGGGCTGCACAGTAGAGGCAAAGATTCTGGGCCAGCCGTCTTTGTCTTTCAGCCATTGAGAGTCGATATGAGTCCACTAGCATGGGTTCGTTGGCTGGTTCTGGGGAGCTGACGGCCTCTGGTCGGCAGAGTGGTGAGGTGGAATACGCCTGGCCCTGGTGCTCTTCTAAGCACGACTGCATACGGGTGGCAAAGCGGATGGAAAGCTGGATGAACCGTTCAAGCCCGATGATGTCCTAGTATGCAGCGAGATGCAACCGCACTTGAAGTTCCAATCCCTGACGGTAGGTAGTCAGTAAAGCCTGTTCGTTCCATCCACTGAAGGGCATATTCATTGACAGACATTTTTCCCTGTTTGAGATTATACAGCTTCTCACCAATTGACGAGTCCCAAGCTGGTCTGCCAAAAACTTCTTGGAAATGGTCGATGAAGCTGGAATAAGACTGGATAACTGGGTTATTTTGAGACCATATAGAATCTACCCACAGTAGTGCTTTACCTTGCAGTTGAGAAATTACAAATGCTACCTTGGATCTCTCTGTGGGGTATAAGTGCGGTTGCATCTCCAGGACCAGCGAGGATTGAAGGAGGAATCCGCTGCACTCCTCCACCGAACCAGAGTAGGGCGCCGGCCTGGCCATGGGACTGGCGTGAACGGAAGGTGAGGAAGTGCTGGCATCGTTGACGGAAGTGCTCGCTGGTGTTGGGGATGCAGGTTGAGCTGTGAGTGTCCTACAGAGTGCATCGACCAGATCTTGAAAGGGGTCCATGAGGCTCATGCTTGTGCCAAGCGGTGTTGGGCTGGTCTTCTGTTACAGAATACCTGGGAGGCTGAGGAGTAATAGCAAAATAGTTTTATTGAAGGCACAAGCAGAGGAGCGGGTAGTGCTGGGTAGAGTGATGAATGGATCCGTGAAAGCGGGGTGAAGAAGTCAAAGGAGAGAGGTATACCACACACATGCATGATGGAGACTTGAATCTTCGGAGGATCGTTGGAGAGTGGTAAGTAGAGGAAGAGTTAGTCCTTAGAGTTAGCATACAGGTAAGACCTTGTCGCGAACGAGACCGGATGCTGAGTGCATGTGTGTGGTATTTATAGTGCTGATGTGATTGGGTCGTGATGAGGGTCAGGTGGAAGTGATTAGTATTCCGGTGAGGGCATGCGCTGTGAGTGAGTGGAGGTGGAACCTGGTGTGTTTGTAACAGGTTCCTACACAGCTTGAAAAAATATGCAATTTTATTTTAGTATTTTCCAGGTCTGGAAAAGCATGGAATTTTTTTTTTTTAAATAAAACAAATCACTGTTTTCTATTGCTGTATTCTGTTTTCTAAAGCATAAAATTTAGAATTTCTAAAATTTAAATGCATCATAAAAGCAGAGAGTTTTTCATGAAAAAGTGTGAAATCATATCAAACCTATATTATAATGTAAAATTTTCAGCTGAGCAGAATTAAGTGTCACCATTGCCCTGTGCTTGGTGGATTTTTACTCTCATTGTGACAGCAATATTTGCAGTATTGTGAGAGTATCAGATTGTGAATTCAAAATTGTGAATTTTTACCTTTAATCATTCATTTTTCACAATGAAATAGGGTCTGAAAACTCTACAGAGAAGTCTGGAAAAGTATGCAATTCTGAAATGGAAAATGTGTAGAAACCCTGTTATGAGATTTTTTTAAATTATGCGTCAAAGTCGGTCAAAATATTATGATTAAGATTGACATTACATAAGAAAACATCATAATTATTACATATAAAGGCTACCATTAAGACATTTGAGATAAAAAGCCATAATTTAAAAATGTGTTCCATTTAATTGCCTTATTTTTGTGTATTTCAATTTTTTATCTCATAATTATGATCTAGTATGTCATAATTTTGACTTTTGTCTCATATTTTTGTTTTGTTTTGTTTCTCCAAAACATCATCTACGAATACATCTTATACAAAATGTAAGATTAACTGTTATAAATCTTTAAACAATGTTTTAAACACAACCGTATTCCAATCTGACCAACCAATCCCAATTCATCTTGTCTTTCTACAAGCACCCTGAGCTGTAATTAACCCCACTGCTCGGGATTCCAGCTGAACGTATTGATTTTCTTTACACTGGGAAGGACCGAAGATTACACTTTAGTGACTTTAGTGAATTGATAAGTCCGCCTCGCTCATCCGAGGCCATGTAAACAACAATCTGTTTGTAGATATAAAAGCAATTAATATCACTGGACTCAAAAGTGAAATTCAAATGATGGTTCAGAGATATGACAAAATCTTGACAAGAGGTAACAAAGTCTTTTGTATATTTTATGGTCCAAGCTTTATTCTTGGGTTTAATCTCTTGCTGAAATTGACAGTAGAGGAAGACGCCTGTCATCCGTGATAGCTCAACAGCATCTTGGGGTTGAATCCTTTAAATCTGCCACTTTCCCTGGGCTTAGCCCTGCGATAACCTCTCTCAGAGTACACACGCAAAGCCTGTTTCTACCACCAACTAAATTTCCACAGGCTTTGATAGCATATGTAACCCTGCCTCAGGCAATTTTAGGATTAATATAATGGTTCCTAAAATTAGCAGCCTAGGTTATAGCAACTAACATGAGTTATTTTTACCTTTACTTCTTCTCACCACACTTGAGTGCTCCTCCACTGTGACATCTGCTGCTGGAGCTAATGAAACGTCAGTCTGATAATTGAGGCAGTGCTGGTCAAAGGGATAGAGCAGAATAACTACTCTCCGTCTTGCTCACAGCCATCTGCTTCTTTGGCTTGGCTGCTAGATGGGACAGAAACAGCTTTCTCTAAATTAACTTAATGTTTTACTTAACAGGGTGAGTAAAAGCTTGTCAGTGTCACTTCAAAAGCATTTCCTTTATCCTGTTAATGCTTTCCAAAGGGTAAGATTCTTGTTTGCATATGTTTGTTATGGATGTAATGATAATTATTTTTTATGACCCATCACTGATAAATGGCAAATATTAAAATTACAGATAAAATATTTTTGTAAGCATAAAACCTAAATTGAGTCTTCAGTGCTATGAATGAATTTAGAAGTTATAATGTATAGCATAAAAAAACATATTCATTTTGAAATGTGCTTAAGTTTATATGTAACTGTTACAATATTACTGTTTTTAAAGATTAACTGAGCATACACAATTAAATAGCCATTAAATATTGTATATAAAGAAAATGGTTAATTTAAATACATCTGATGAATATTAGGCTGCATTTATTTGAAAAATACATTAAAAACAGTAATACTGTGAAATATGACAATGTCAATTATTTTGTCTGTTTCAATATATTTAAAAAATATATATATTTATTCCCGTGATAGAAAGGCTGAATTTTCAGCATCCATTACTCCAGTCTTCGGGGTCACATGATCCTTCAGAAATCATTCTAATATGCTGATTTGGTGTTTAAGAAACAAATCAATGTTGAAAACAGTTGGGCTGCAAAAACTATAACCAAAAATCAACTTATCTAAACAGTTCTGCATTATTTTTCATAAAAATGCTTAAAGGGATGGTTCGGGATTTTTGACATCGGACCTCATTTTTAAGTCAGCCTGGTTGTTATTCATCAGTGGAGACATTTTTTTTTTTAATTATCCAGTCTTTATATTTGGATAGATAGCCGATGCTAGGCTAGCGCGAGTCAATGGGTACATGTTAGCCAGCCATTAAAAACCGTTTTACCCGCTCCACAGTGCACCAAACGCAAATCAATTATAACACTAGACTATCGATGCAAATGTCCGTTGATAGAATAATGTTAGAAATCAAACTTACCTTTCATCACATTGCATTAGTTATAATTTGTTCCCTGTAATCATAAGCCTTGTCGACAGCAGCAGCGGAGTGATATTGATTACCTAGGCAACCGAGTGAGCCGGTTAGCTGGATGTAACGACTGTAGTGCGCTTCTGTTCTGTGTTTACTTTTTGCCGCATTACTAACCGGAGCAAAGTAAAATTCCGCAGCTGCTGAGAAACTAGTTCCTTTAGGATCATTGAGATGAAAGTTAAGTTTGATTTCTAACATTATTCTATCAACGGACACTTGCATCGATAGTCTAGTGTTATAATTGATTTGCGTTTGGTGCACTGTGGAGTGGGTAAAACGGTTTTTAATGGCTGGCTAACATATACCCATTGACTCGCGCTAGCCTAGCATCGGCCAACTATCCAAATATAAGGACTGGATAATTTTTTTTTTAAAATGTCTCCACTGATGAATAACAACCAGGCTGACCTAAAAATGAGGTCCGATGTCAAAAATCCCGAACCACCCCTTTAATGTCGTTCTCCAATTATGTTTCCCCTCTACTTACCAAGGTGTCCTACTGAGTGAATAACAAGTTTTCTCCAGAGAGACAGTCTCTCCCCATTTAATAACACTTCTTTTCTGTCTTAAGGGCATGGATATTGATGGTCCAAAGCAGACTGGGGTGGTTAAAACCAGCCTGATCTCACAATCAAAACGTACATATTTAGACGTAAATTAAAACTGTCCAATAAGTATGTGCCTTTACGTATTTACAGTGTCATTTACGTATTATCTGGACGTAATTACAGGTTCGATACGTATCGAAATTTACGTAAAAACAACCTCAAATACGTACAGATAGAATGTGTTCTCTGACCAGTCAGTTATCCATAGAAATTTGCTCATGAAGCTGCTTTTCAATGCGTATCGGATTTTTTTTAAAAATATTTATGTATATTTTCCCTTTTTATAATTTTTTTTTTGATAAATTTAAGATCCCTATACCTCATCCGAACCTAAACCTACCCATTTTATACAGAATGTTAAAAGAATAAAACATAATAAAACACAATTTTAGTAAAAATATAACATTAAAACGTTATTTTGAGCCACTAACGTTAATCTTACACCTACCCCTAAACCTACCCATAACCATTTCTTAAAACTACATAACGTTACTGTTATAAATAAACAAATAACAGACAAACAAACATAATGTCAAATATCAAAAGTGGTACCAAAAGTAGTTCAAATGAAAATGAGTTCCAGTCGCAGTCCTCTCTGGAGGTAATAGTTTTTATAGGGTACAGAGCAGAATTTAATTTATTAATCCGTGAAATTATGAATCTGTCTTCTCTCCGTGAAGGCGCACTGGCGCACTCTATCAACTGAAACACGACATGTCGCAATCTGTGACGAATTATGTGAGAACCAATGAGAGTTCGATATTAGTGCCGTAAACCATGTCGTAACGTTCCTGTGGCGCACTGGCGCTATTTTCAAATTCGAATCATAACGAGCGCGGGCTTTGACTGTGGCGCGGGCTTTGACTGTGACGGACGCTGTTGCTGAGAATGAAGATGAAGATCGATTGATATGGATATGTTCCTTGCAAACATCTGGATTCTAAAGATATGGAGTACAGCAAACAAATAAAATGGATGTGATTTGTAATTGTATGCTGTGCTTTTGTGTATCTATGGTTTGCAGCATGCACAGAAATGTTATTTCCTATTAAGTAGATGAGTAAACTGCTTTCAATAAATTCAATAAAAACATTTATTGATATGACAATTAAATACAACAGATTTAAATCATTAAAGCCACGATTTTAATATTAATACATGGGAATTCATATAAATGCACACTTTACGTTAGATTATTTACGTTTTTTTAGCTGCTAACACGTAAGTATTTGTACGTTTTACTGCTATAAATACGTCTAAGTTGTACGTTTTTATGTGCATGAAAACGTAAGTAAATGTATGTGTGGTAGAACCACATTTAACGTAAAAATACACGTATTCTCATGAGATCACGTTGTTAAAACTGGCCGTAAGCACACAGTAACTACTAGCTGGCGACTGGGACAGTAACTTCATCTAACAGGTAAAAGGAAGCTGAAATGTTCTACACTGACCTTTCCTTGACCTTGAATATGACCTTTCCACTGACGTCCACTATTGCTTCTCAAATCTGAATTCAAGTCCACTGTGACTTGAATAAAGATTTACATTGTCTTTCTTGGAGAATAACTCACATGTTGATGTTCAAAAAAAAAAATCAGACGTATGTAAGATTTTTTAGTGAGTTTTACCCTTTCAGAACATGTACTTTGAAGTTCAATTACAGATCATTATCATCATCTGACAGTGATGAAGATCTATGCATTATGATAGAGTGATGAAAACTGTATGAAGCCTCGCTCCTTCGATGACAGACCTCAAGTTGTCTTTTTCCTGACTAACTCTTCTCTATCATATCCCCACCGCCATCTGCTTCATGCTCTCAGACAATGACGTATAGCCAAAATTAGCCCTGGAAAGACTTCAATTATGATAAAAAAACCTTCACCCCTCTTAGGCCATGATTAAAAAGATCTTCTCTACTTCAGTGCCTCTGATAAAGAGCTCTCGTTTCACACCATCACTTCTTCGTCTGGATAATAAACCACTCCACCAGGGTTCTGCTCGATGCCTTTTACCTCTCCATCCCCTTACATCTGGTGTCCCAATGAGGAGGAATGCTCAGCCATTTACATTTTCACATGGGTAGCAATGCATTGACCCTGTTTGGGCTCCCAAAGATACATTAACATGAACGCAAGCAGTTTACCCCACATTCAAGAAAAAAAAAACATGAAAAGCATGACAGGAAAGAAATAAGACTGTTCACATGAAGTTCATCCTCATCTGAGAATGACACAAATGCCCATTCAAAATTTTGAAATGAGATTTGCTTAGTAACACGTTTGATAAATGGGTTTGCTGTAATGTGATGGAGCCATCACAAAGTGATGAAAAGAAACATTGAAGAAGAAAGAGGGGAAAAGAAGGATCATCTTTCGGTTGGAAAGATGGCCACCATAGATCATACGTCAGGATTTACAAGCCAATTCCCAAAATGAAATATAGACACCAAGAATCAACTTAACACTGTTTTCCACTTTCCTTCCTCTCACAGATCACAGCTGCCAGCTTTCCTCAGGTACCATTGGAAGCCGCTTTATCTAAAGTCAGGCAAGAAATATGAGGATTAATTATTTTCTTGTGGACACTACCACTTACCTCATATTTAAAAAAATGTTAAGAGAGCTTATAAAATAGTTAAAACTTACAGAATCTAATTACTTACTCTGTTTCTGTGCATTGCTTGGTAACCCAAAAAAGCCTAAAGCTTTGGTTTTGGTCTATAATGACTTCCCCTGTATAGAATTAGTGCATTAAAAATAGCAGTGTGATATTGCATATACATTTATATTGTGTCTCCCAACGAGAACTTTATGAGAACAAGTCAGTCCACGCCACAAGTATAAAGATGATGAAACAAGGAACGACATAGTTGGAATCTCATTCAGAACACTTTTTCCCAGGTGATGAACGACATAAACACTGATCGGCCATCGGTCAAAAGACAGAACTGCTGCAGTGCACACACTTATGATAAACAGTACGTTATCATCAGTGGTGTGAACGCTAATATTGTTTTCAAAGAGACATATTACAATATGGGACTTTATAGTAATATTTATGCTTACCATTCTTGGTGAGAAGGGCCTTTTCAAAGCCAAAATCATTAGGCAAGTTCCTCTCTGGCATAATAGGAATACCGGAGGACTTAATATTCTCATAGAATTGTAACAAATTGTAAAGTTATGGTTATAGCTGTGGTTTGGACTTTTACCCATTTTAAGAATCGGAACAAAAGTTAAAACTTTAAGTTAGACTTAGTCTTTGGTGTTGATGGCCTGTTAACTCATTTTTATCTATTTTAATAAAATACATTTGAACTAAAGATAAACAAGTTGTTAACTTTTAAATTAAAATATATTTGTCATATAAAATACATTTTAATTGCAAACCTTTAAGAAACATTTCAGTCAGAAAGTCTGTTATGCTATCGACTGAGAGGGTCACTACCGCTTTTACTGTCTCGAATAAATTAAATTTATCACGGGTTTACAGAGTTGACGTGCAAATTATAAATGTTTCCTGTCACGTTCAATACTGTAATGGATTTACTAGAGATGTCTTTATCGCGCCAAATTCATGAAGTGGCGGGAGATCTCGCGCAGTTCACGTTTTTGATTAACGCATTTGACAGCTCATTTAAAACGCGCAGAGCGACAGTCTATGAGAGCGACTCAAATGCGGAGCGTTAATACACGGATCTCACGGAGCAAATCAACGCATGGGTGTGTTTAGTTAACGCTTTCAGCTTCACTGCCAGATGATGGAGAACATTTTAACGATAGCTTTAGTGTTTTTACTACTACATTTGTTTTCAAATTTAATCTAAACCAGTCCATAACCTAAATAGCAGTCATATTACAACACTGAATCAAGGTCACAATATATGAATATTCTATTTCATTGTTTTAATTTCATTAAACTTTCACAAATTAAAAGGGAAACATTTAGGGAGAAAAAAAACATTTATTAAACATAATGACATTTTACAGGTAATGAAGTCAATATAGAAGAGCATCTATTTGAGATTCATGACACCCCGTTCACAGCTCTTCTGAGAAAAACGCAGGACTGTAAATGAAAACAGGCAAATCAGAATGGCAAATTTAAAGACACTAGTTAGATAGGGACACCTCCAAAAAATGAAACGTTTTTCCAGAGCCTTCTGTTTCGATATGCAGCCAAAAAGCAAACATACTTTTTAATAAATTCAGCAAACAAGATCCAGAATCACTCATACCATCTGTCCAGCATACGTTCATTTCAGACAGACAAGCAGACTTTTCTTTTTATCTGTCTACTTCCTTCTGTCTTGCCATGTGCTGATTAGCTTTCTGACAATTTACAGTTCATCTGGGTTTGGGCTGCCTGGTTGGACAGAAGAGGTGGTATAATGGAATAGGTTGTCAAGTGTGGTCTGTGTCATGGTACAGGTTTGGTCTTGAGAATGGTGCGAGGAGGGAAGCATGTGGGATTGAAGGGTGGTGGATGGAGAGGGTAGTCATTGTGTTGAACACATTAACAGAGAGAGCGGTCATCAAAAGAGCAGATAACAGAGGACCTGTAACCACAACCTCACCGTCTGACCCTGAAGCAGGCAATCACTTAAGAGAGCTCCACAAACCTCTCTTATCCTCTTCCAAAAAATTTCCAATTTAGTTTACAAAGTCATTTATGTCACGGTTTCTTCACCTTCTTAATAGATGAGGAACTTGAGGCAGATTCTCTGCGCTTGCGCTGTGCAAAGAGAAGAAACCATGTTGAAATATTAATGCCAGTGGAATTGCAAATTTTAAAAATCACATTCATCAGGCATTTAAAAACATTAAAAACGTATAATTTTGTACAATAATTTATGCTTTGAATCAATACATCAGTAGATGACGTATAATCAAAAAAATAAATACATATGAAAAAAATATGAAAACAACTGAATTTGAATTTCAAATATTTAAATAAATATTTTTAATGTTTAAAAGGAGATCAAATAGCATGATGATGCTTGTTGAGGTCTATCACTAAAGCAGGTCTATCATAAAAATTACCAAGCCAATAATTTATTAAGTAATTGCAATTTACAGATTGGCACGTATAGGTACTTCCCTCTGAAAACTCACCGAATTTGGAGTGAGTGGAGCTCCAACCACATCAATAATCTGCTCTTTGGCTTCAGTTTTGATGTCATCGATGCTGGGCCAGGATTGACTGTCAGGTGCTCCACTGCTCTCACTCAGTGGTGTAACGGCGCCCCCTGCTCTTAGCAGAGCATCATAGCGGTGCCGCAACATCTGCTGTTCGTACTCACAGTTACTGTAGGCCTGCTTCAACTCATAAACCAGGACCAGATCGCTGCGGAGTTCATTAAACATCTGCACAATCTCCTCTGTGGGCATGGGGTTGAGGTCTAAGGAAAGGATAAGGGATACGTTATGAGATGGTTCAAAGCAAAATTTTTAGTTAAGAACTGTGTAGTTGATTTTAGAAGGTTAATGTGAAGAACACTATAGCTGGGTAAAAATGTTTTCCTTTCAACAATCCCAATACTGATTCTAAAAATTCCATGATCAATCATTTATTTTATTCTATATGCCAGTGTTTTCCACACCATGGCAAAAAAGGTCACAGTTTAAAATCTGAACTAAACCCTAAAAAGAAACTGTACTCAAAATAATGGGAAAAAATACAAATATATACATATATATTTATATGAATGTATGCTTCTATTGATTTGTCCTAACAGGCTGCATTCAATAGCGCACATCATGAGCACTGTAATCGAAGTCACAAATTATTATTTTTTTAAGTGCTTTTTAGTCAAACAAAGGTCAAACATAGCAATCCATTTCACAAGTGAACAACTGCTTTGAGCCGGTCCATAAAATATTCATTATTCTTAAAAATATTTAATTTTTAATTTAATTAATGTTTATTAAAAATAATAATTAATAACCCCCATTAAAAAGTCTCAATATCTATACTTAATGTGATTTATAATTTTTAAATAACTTTATAATACAATAACTTGTATTTTTATACAAGAAATGCACATGATGTAAGAAAATAAAATTTCATAATATGCAAGCAAAATCAATATTATAACTGAAATGTTCCTAAATTAATCAATTTCATTCAAATTAGAATTGAAATGAAGAGCTTGTGATTCAGAATCAATACCATTTTTAGATTGAACCATTATATCACCGTTCAGTAGAAATGGCTACAGAATCATATGATAGGTAGGAATTCAGAAGAGAGAAGGAATGCTTATAAAAATGCTACTCACCCACTCCTTGCTCCGTCAGGATCTGTTCAATTGCTTTTATTTTCTTCTGTCCAACTGAGCTGGGTAGCTTCATCTAAACACACAAATTCATTAGTTAGCAAAATCTATAAGTACAAATAAACTTTCAGTAAACTTAAGTTGCACTTGTGTACTCGTGTCTTAATCTATGAGGTGTTGGAACTCTAGCTGGAACATTAACACCTTTAATCGCAGATGGCTACATGGTAGGGAAAAGGGGAAGCAATGGAATAAAAATGGGGTCATCTTTCATTCATAATACCCCTGAAATGCACTTCAGAGAGGGCAGATCGAAACATGTTTATGCACCCAAGTCTGACTAACAGATGACCAGTCACATCTGAGTCATACACTACCACAGTACCATGCTTAATGCATTTTATATAGAGCAACCTCCCTTCATTACTCTTTAAGAGGAATGCCTTCCTGTGGGTAGATTATTCTACCTATGACTGGGTGAATCAATCAACTCCTGGCTAATGAGAGAGAAGTTAAACGCCACAGGCTCCTGCAGTGAAGAAGGATGCATCATAATATTCTGCAGAGATCATATATTAAGAAATGGATCAGGGGTCAGTTTTGTCGAAACGTGTTAAGCTGATCTTACTCTCTGACTCCGTAGTGAAACACCAGCAGATTTGAAGTCTGGGAATTTGATGCCTGCAGTTTCAGGAACAACCTGCCATTGGACAGAAGAGTAGGTATTAGAAGAGCAAGTGGTAGAAAGTATAAAAGTTTACAGATTTTTTTATTTAGTTTTTTACTTTTTGCAAAGAAAGTGCAAAACTAGGATGATTGCTATTGAAAATAGTTGCCTACCCCCATCCCACCCCATCAAACCACTATTACTTTCACAGAAAGGTAAAAAAAATAATTTAGACAGTTTGAGGGGAAAATAAAGAGATAATTACAGTTTTTTCTGTCTCTCGTTTCAGCGGCAGCTTCTTCTTGGTGGCTTTGCGTTCAGCTCTGCGCATCTCTGTCGTTGTGTCAGCAGCTGTAATAAGCTTCTGGAGGTCCTGGGACTTCTTTTCACGCTCCTTCTTGCGTGTCTCAATCTTCCTCAGCTCCTGGATCAGGTATTCCTCTTCGGCCACCTACAGAAAAGAAAAGGAAGTACATTGTCTAAATAGGATCAAGCTTTTACCCATCACTTATTATGAACTTTCACCATTACATCCAGTGTGTCCCATTAATTACCAAAAATCTGGCACCCGCCACAGTCTAATCCCACCACAGTTTCATAATCAACAAAAATATTTTTACATTTCTGCATTACTGTTGCAATAATTATGCAGACTGATAAAGATTGGTCTTGGTCTGACCATTCTCACCTGCTCTGGAGTGCGGCTGAAAAGTCTCTCGAGCTGCTCCTTCCTGCGTCTCTCATGACCAGCATCGAATATGTAGATCTTCGGCTCTGTCCCTGTTCCTGCCCGAACTTTTGTCAGTTTTCCACAAATGTTGTAATAACGCTCCTTAAGATCCTCCACAGAGCGCTTCTACAGTAATAACAATTAAATCAGTGAGGATTTTTTTTTTATGTTCAGTACAAAACTGAATCATGAAAGAGAAATTTACTCTGTACTGTTGGTGATCATAACGATCATGTACAACAATGAACCGCAGGTCGAAACGTTTGCTCAAGTCGAACAGGTGATCCGTTTCAGCTTTCGTCCAACCATCGTCATGAAGATACATCTGATACTCCTGCTCGGAGTACACAGGCACCTGCACAGTCTTGAAACAGGAATAATTTTTCAGTAACATGCAATTTTTCTCTTTTCTTCAATATCATCCTCTCTTTCCTACCTTGTTGAAGCGAGCAAATGGGTAGTCCTTTCCCTCCTCGGCTGCACGTCTCCAGTGATGGAAGATGGCTCCATCTTTTCTGGCTGGATTAGAAAATGGCATCCACTTCCAGGGCCTCACTTTCTTACAGCCCAGTTTCGCTTTCACTGTCCGGTAGCCTTGCGTAGTATCACTCGGTAACAGGGGAGGGGCATCCCGACTGCAAGAAGAAAAACCATTTAAAACTTAATTATGTGCAGTCATTTTCAGTGTAATAATATCAAAGTATCTCAGAAAATTAGAATATTGTGAAAAGGTTCAATATTGAAGACACCTGGTGCCACACTCTAATCAGCTAATTAACTCAAAACACCTCCAAAGCCTTTAAATGGTCTCTCAGTCTAGTTCTGTAGGCTACACAATCATGGAGAAGACTGCTGACTTGACAGTTGTCCAAAAGACAACCACTGACACCTTGTACAAGGAGGGCAAGACACAAAAGATCATTGCAAAAGAGGCTGGCTGTTCACAGAGCTCTGTGTCCAAGCATATTAATAGAGAGGCGAAGGGAAGGAAAAGATGTGGTAGAAAAAAAGTGTACAAGTAATAAGGATAACCGCACCCTGGAGAGAATTGTGAAACAAAACCTATTAAAAAATGTGGGGGAGATTCACAAAGAGTGGACTGCAGCTGGAGTCAGTGCTTCAAGAACCACTACACACAGATGTATGCAAGACATGGGTTTCAGCTGTTGCATTCCTTGTGTCAAGCCACTCTTGAACAACAGACAGCGTCAGAAGGGTCTCGCCTGGGCTAAAGACAAAAAGGACTGGACAGCTGCTGAGTGGTCCAAAGTTATGTTCTCTGATGAAAGTAAGTTTAGCATTTCCTTTGGAAATCAGGGTCCCAGAGTCTGGAAGAAGATAGGAGAGGCACACAATCCACGTTGCTTGAGGTCCAGTGTAAAGTTTCCACAGTCAGTGATAGTTTGCGGTACCATGTCATCTGCTGGTGTTGGTCCACTGTGTTTTCTGAGGTCCAAGGTCAGCACAGCTGTATACCAGGAAGTTTAAGAGCACTTCATGCTTCCTGCTGCTGACCAACTTTATGGAGATGCAGATTTCATTTTCACAGTGCCAGAGCTTCCAGTACCTGGTTTAAGGACCATGGTATCCCTGTTCTTAATTGGCCAGCAAACTCGCCTGACCTTAACCCCATAGAAAATCTATGGGGTATTGGGAAGCGGAAGATGCGATATGCCAGACCTAAGAATGCCGAAAAGCTGAAGGCCACTATCAGAGCAACCTGGGCTCTCATAACACCTGAGCAGTGCCACAGACTGATCGACTCCATGCCACGCCGCTTTGCTGCAGTAATTCAGGAAAAAGGAGCCCCAACTAAGGATTGAGTGCTGTACATGCTCATACTTTTCAGTTGGCCAAGATTTCTAAAAATCCTTTCTTTGTATTGGTCTTAAGTAATACTCTAATTTTCTGAGATACTGAATTTGGGATTTTCCTTAGTTGTCAGTTATAATCATCAAAATTAAAAGAAATAAATATTTGAAATATATCAGTCTGTGTGTAATGAATTAATATAATATACAAGTTTCACTTTTTGAATGGAATTAGTGAAATCAACTTTTTGATGATATTCTAATTATATGGCCAGCACCTGTACATATACAAAAAATAGTTCAAAAGTTTGGGGTCAGTAGATATTTTTTAAAGTTAATATTTTTATTCAGCAAGGATGCATTAAATTGGTCAAAATACATGTAAAATGTTACAAAAAAAATGTCTATTTCAAATGAATGCTGTTCTATTGAATTTTTTATTCATATAAGAATCCTGAAAAATGTGTCATGGTTTGAACAAAAATACTAAGGAGCACAACTGTTTTCAACATTAATATTAATTAATAAGAAATGTGCCCTGAGCACCAAATTAAAATTATTTATGATGTATCATGTGATGGACATTGAAGACTGAAGTAATGGCTGCTGAAAATTCAAATTTGCCATCACAGGATATACATTACATTAAAACAGACAACTATAATAATATAATAATATTAATATAATAACAATAAAACAGTGAGGTGAAAATGCTGAACAGAGAATGCCAACTTACTTTTTATCTGAATATAGCAATGCATAAACTTCTCTGTGCATTCCTTCTGGTCTTTTGAAGGTTAGTGTCTCTGTCACTTTCTTGGCTTTTTTCTACAGCAACAAACAGAATGAGAATTGTCTCAATTATACAAAGATAAAACACGCATCACAGAAAGTCTAATGGTGTCATCTGTGACAGGTCACCTTGTCTGAGTTGATGAAGTCCTTCTTGCTGATGTGTCCTGAATCATTGTCTCCTCCTGCCAGCTCCAGAATATCCCTCACATCAGCACCGGTCGCCATGGTGAGGGACTAATTATAGTTAAGACAAAATGATAAGCAAAGAGGTGCATTTTAATATAAATTTATGATTAAGTGGTTGGTTTGCTTTTGAAAATAAGGTTAGTCTTTGTTATACAAATGCTGAATGAATTACTTGCTACAGTAAATCTGAGAACCCCCTAACACAGACAAAAAATCAGGGATAAATGTTCAAAATTGTCTTCTGGTCTGTTTATGCAAGTAACGTTAGAAGATAAAGTAATAAACAGTAACTTAGCTAATAAACACGAATCTTTGAATCAATGACCTTACACGTTACAAAAGAGACGGGGTCGTATTGAGCTCATATAGTACTTCTAGAACTGCACTAATGAACTGTAAGTGTAAAGAAACATTTAATCTTACCTGACAAAATACAGGCAGTCTGTGCGTATAAAATATATACGCTGGTCTTTATTTACAGGACAGTATTAGCTGAATGCTATATTCAACGGTAGATGCTGAACTCCTCTTCGATGGTTGTCTCCTCTGTGCATCTTGACACATTTGGGCAAACGATCGCCACCTATCGATCAAAAGGAAGAAGTGCATCTACCATACTGTACTCGACGGTCTTTATGGTCCTCAAACCGTGCTCATAAAACGCATTGCTTAGGTTTATTTGTGTTTAAAAATAGCAAATATATAATAACACGGGGCAAAAAACAAACACACACATAAAAATAAAAAAATAAAATATAATGCCGTTATAACCTGTTCTACATCTTACATTAACAATGATATAGACAGATAGGTTTGCATTCCAAAAGCCATATTATCCATATATTACACTGCTGTAAAATAGTGTTTATGTAAATAATGTGTCACTGTTTGAATGATTACGCAGCAATAATTGAAGCCATGTCATGCAGATTGTCTGATTAAACCTGTTGAAAAAAATTTTATGTCTAAAGAAATTTAATTAATTATCATTACAGCTAAAACTTACATCATAATCATTTCTCAAAAAATTACAAAAAGCATTTCGGACTTTCACACATAACTTTCAGCCTCCAAATATGTCCTGTCCCTTGAATTATGGAAAGGGCAGTTTAATTTTTGTGCGGATGTGGTCTTGCTTGACCTCTCATCCACATCAAATACTGACTATGTCCACATAATAACTTCAGTCAGTGGTCTGAAAGTCATACCAGAAAAAAAGCCAAAAGTCATGCAAGTCTGCCAAAGTCATATATGGGTTCATATATTTTTGGGTAAGAAGAAGCACTTCATCCGGTAGTGTCTTTCATTCCATCATAAGAAAACATTTTTGGAATCTGCATCTGAAATAGCATTTAGACATATTTACACAGTTTATGTAGCTATCTCAGATGGGACATGGATGCATTTAAACTGCAGTTACAGATGCATAAGAAGGCCTTATGTTTTGTTTCGGACATAAAACGTTAAATACTGATATTTGAAGTTAATGAGTGAGTCACTGAGATTCAACCGATTCATTCAAACGATAAATTAATTAAAGCTGATTCATACAATAAGTAAACACAGTCCATTGCTCAGAGACGCAAAACAGTGCTGTGATGTTTATTTGGAATTGTTTATTTGGATTTTCGTTGGCAAAATTGAGCAAAAACAAGCAATTTTATTTCTAAAATGTTGTTACTTTACTGAACTTGTATTAAATGATTATTAAATGTGTTCATGCAGAAAAAAAAGGTACTCTTTGTGTGATAAAGCCTATATTATAATTTAAGGCTATACAATAGCGTATAGAAGCATTTGGGTCAAGATGAAGTTATTAACTGTTTGAACGACACTCGCGTGACAGTTACGTAAGACAAAAGTTTGAAACATTAACCGTAACAAGATAAAACCGAAATGTAACATACAGCTTTTAAATGCTTCTTCTGTTTAACAGTTATTAGCCTAACAACTGTAAAGATGCGTTTTATGCACATTTAGTACCGTAGATGTGTGGGGTTAAGGCAATACTTGTAGTTTGAGAACAGACCGCTTGATGTCGCCATCTACAACATTTTTGCTTGTCTTGTAACTGTTCAATTGAGGCTTTAATCCATCCAATGGTGGTAATTAGATCACAGAATTTCAATAATCATAAGTCATAGGTAATGGGTTAAAGTCCATATCAGGACAGCGAACACTTAACCTAGCCTATATCTATACTGAGATTAAGCTTTGCAATGTCGAAAATGCAGCATTCCAATGTCATGACTCATGACCATATAAAGTTTAAAAGTTTCTTAAAAAGTAAAGTAGCCTATACTTTGAAATGTCCTCATGCAAATGTGACATTTATGTATCTTAAGATTATTTTTTCTGTTTCTAATGTCAGTATGAACCCAGAGTGCATCTTGATGTCAAGAGGGAAAAAGGCTTTTTCCTTCAAATTCCCATATGAAAAGCAGGTTCAGTGAGAGCAACAAAAGCTGTGTGAAACTGTTTTGTCTTTTCACATTGTACTTTTACATGGATTCAACAGAGAAGGGGTTTACAACTTTTATACACTCGAATTTATATATATAATATAATAGAATATAATTTAACGATTGTCCATCCCCCAGACTTTTTTATTTCTCCTAAGAGGTGGCTACTTTTTTTTCTTTTTGCAATTTCAGAATTTAAATTCATAATATTTTCTAATTAATTTTTATTACTCACAATTATTTATTCATTTATTTTTAAGTGAAGTTTTGTATTCATGTGTAGGCGACTTTTTTATTTGTGTTTAAGAATAAATAACTACTGTACTTAATATTAATATTATTATTATATAAATATTGCCATCAATGTTTTAAAGAATTTTATTCCTATAGCTTTTCAGAATTTAAATTCATAACAAATTTTAATTAATGTTATACTTTGCTACTTTTTTTTTTTTTTGTTATACTGTTTTCCACCCCCAAAGTGGAAAAAGTCATTACCATCACAATTATACTCAATATCAAACTTGAAGGCCAGATTTCCAGGACATGACCCCTGCAAGTGCTTCACAGACCCCTGGGGGGGGGGAACCCTGCTACAGAGAAAAATTAAGAAGCTTAAAGAAATAATCAAGGTTCAAGTGCTTTACCCAAGGCATGAAAACAGGTTGAAATAATGTGATAATTCATAAAATATTAAAATGCTCAATACCATTCCAATCAGACCATTGATCTGTGTTTGCTTGTTATGACATAAAAAAGCTGGAATTTGTGCGTTAAGCTTGTAACACCATCACAAAGCCAAGTGCAAACTTGAGTTGGGAGGTGGAAACAAGCGGGGCTTACCAGGATAGGGCGCTTAGTGCAGTCACAAGAGCCGACCGTCCATGAACAAAAACATCCAGGCATTAATTTCTCAGCTCAGCTACGTTTAAGCAAGTATATTTGGATACTTGAGGTTCCCCATCATTTGATTGGGGGGACATGGCGCGATGGATATCTCCAAGAACATTTACGCGTCCAGCCCTCTACAAGCTACGAGTCTTTTAATAAACCGCAGAGAGGAGTTTTGAGACACTTTTTATCTGAACTTCTGTGATGAATTTGAAACGAAATGAGGGGCAAATGTCAAAGGAACTGACCACGAGTTGAGGGGGGAAAAAACCTATGGGAAAGATGTCTACATTTGCCACCCACCCGAAATCGATTGTATTACATTTAAGAAGCTTCGCACTTGACGTATAAAAACAAGACGCATGTTTTCAAGAAAGACACGAGACAACAGGAACTGTTGGAAGATATATTTTTCTCTGACAACTTTGCGTGCACATCATTAGAGGTAGAAGCACCTACCAATATATAATCTAGTAAATCTCTATTTGCTTATGTGAGTACATAGCTACTTAATCATTACAGTAAAGTGAAATGATTATTTTTATGATTTCGAAAAGTTTAAACATGTAGACAGTGCAGGATAGCTGGATTTAGGTCATTTCATGTACATTTAGGCACAATTTTATTATTTATTTATGTAGTATTACCTTTATTTGTAGTAAGTATGGAGTTTAGACAGGTCGAGACTTTTAGGTCGGACTCGAATCTGGATGTAATGTGTTCTGCATAAACACAGGACCACTGCGCCACTGCTCTGACATCTGCATATTTTACGCACGGTCCACTTTTAGTACGAGGATGTAATGACTGTGTTTGCTTGTTTTGTTCGTTTATCAGGCTGGAAAGCCATGCGGGCTGAGAAGAGATGGCACTTATTGTTGAGTATGAGTCTTCTGCTCATCACCTCCAGCCAGTGCATGGACAGCATGGAGGTAAAGGAGTCGGAAAGGAAAACTCTGCTTAATCTAATCCCGCAAGTGATCGGGGACAAGCCCGCGTCCAGGCGCGTCACCAGTGGCCTCTTCTCTGTATCTCAAAATGTGAAGTTTTCCTCTCGTGAAAAGACTGCAGAATTGTCCAAGTCGGACAACAGCAGACCAATAGGTAAGCTGATTTGAGATCAGGTGATGCAAAAGAAATCCTGGACAATAACTCCTTTATGTTAGTGGGATTTTATTCCTGCATATCAACGGCACTTTTAATGTTTTAATCACTTATTGCATGAATAGTTGTTCATATTTTTCCTTACATACACTTTGTATAATTTTGAAGTTAAGTAAAAAAAAAAATAAAAGACATGAAATTGGATTAAAGGAGACTCTTTTGATCTGCAGGGGGTAGTGAAATTAATACTTAGGCATATCACATAATGCTGAAATCATCTGTGGAGATCTAAGGACTGTTCATAGACAAGTTTAAAAGCTTGAGAAATCGTGACGCTGGTTGTCATGTAATGGTATGTGCTGGTGATCTGCACTTTGTGAGTAACAACTTGTTTAACAGGTTTATTAATAAGTCAATAAACCTGACCACACACACACACACAAACAGCACTGGGTAGAAATTATTCCCAATTGCCCATTATATCTACAGTGTAGGGACAGACTTGTACATGTGTCTCACACATATACCACTTGAAATATGACTTTTAGTACTTTTTAATTTTAAATAGTCTTACTTATTTATAATTGCTGTTATAATGCTATTTTCCTCAGCCCCCTAGTATATGTTGTAACTTAAAACATGTTGTGCAGTCATATTCTACCTCTCATATTCTAAAAAGAATGGATTGTTTTAAACAAAAGTCCATTGTCCATTACTTTCTTGCTTTCTGAGACACTATTAATAGACAAGACATCTACATCTGTACTGGTTAACATGGTTATTGAGTCTCGAGTCAATCTGAGTCACGTTAATACAGCAAATAGAGCAGAATTATGTGAATATGAATATATATAAACACATTTCATTGAAATATCTTTCGCTGAACCCAATGAACATTACTTGTGCATTTAAATAATGTAATTTTCCTAATGTTAACATTTGTGCTGAACTAGATTAACAGCAACTACTGAATGTTCCTTGTCTAGAATCTGACCAATGTTTTGATGTGTTCAGAGGTAGTTTAGCATTTCTGTTACTACTGGGGATAGTTCATTATACTCAAATACTGACAAAAGGTTGTTGTGCTATTGCGTGGTTTCTTCACTGCTGCTGTGAAACCCCCATTACTGCCATTGACAGTTTTCTGGTTGGGCTGATTAAAATTTGCTATTTAAATGTCTTAGCCATAACAAAACAAAAAAACACGGATTGACGTGTGTTGTTACACGGAAATCATGTGCCAAAAAAGAAATAAATACACCCATAAACATCTGCTATTCCTGATCTGGATGACCCTGGACTGAGTTTACTGCCTTTAAAGTCTTGCAATGAAAGAGATAATCCAGTGAAAACATGCATGTTTTGAAAACTGAGTTGATCGTGGACCTTTATATAATCAAAACTATCAACACACTGTACTGTACCCTTCTGAATGGAACAGCCCATTAGAATAGGCATTTAGTCATCTTATGTAAGACTCAGGTGTGACGACATGCGTATAGACCCGGAATTAAATTGACGGGTGTTGATTGTGCATCACCTCTACGATTCTCTTATTAAAAATGGAAAAGATTTGCCCACAGCTGAAGGATCAGTGTGGGCATCAGAAATGTAGCATTTCTGAATGAATGAGCAAATCATTCATAAAGCATTGCTGGTTATCCTACATTCTGAGGAAGGTTAAAATTAGCTGCTGCAAGGATTTGTGGACCTGACATTGATAGGCATTACAACTTTGCATGCAATAATCTCCTTACTCCAATAGGCTGGAACTGATATGGTCTACATGTGGGGACGGTGTCCCAGGGTCGGGCGGGCCACAGATTGTACATAATTAGCAAGGACCCCAAGCCTCTAGCAGATTTACTGAGTGCTGGATTATCACTCTGGGATTCCATTTTACATCTATGCTGTAAATGGCTGTCTGTCTTTCTTACGTCAATCATGTAGTCACCACAGTCAAACATATGGCAGATATGACTGTTATCAGTTATATCATCATCGAGGGGAAGTTTCCCAAGAAGTTGTTGCGTGTTTGTACACTGCAGGCATTTATGAGTTTAAGATCTGACAGACTGTTAACAGTATTTACAAGAAGTTGTTAGTGGTATGTCTCTATATAGATAGCTAAGTAAGCAGACTTGTACAGTGACTTCAGGCCATGTGTTAGACAGTGTATTCAGTGACTAAGCCGGACGCAAACTGATGACATCATCATTCCCAGACTAAATAGTTATATAAAGTTGTCTCTTTGTTTCTTTTTTTTAATACTCACCATTAACTCAAAAGAGAAATCTCAGTGTTTTATGCCGCCAATAATTTTCTGTTGAAGTTGTGATGAATATCAAACATATTTTATAGTTGCCACTTGGCAGAGACTTTGTGTTTTTTTTTTTTTTACTTCTTAAACACTTACCCAAAGGGATACTTGAGTAGTTTAAGTTTTGTTTTGTTATATATATATATATATATATATACAGGTGCTGGTCATACAATTAGAATATCATCAAAAAGTTGATTTATTTCACTAATTCCATTCAAAAAGTGAAACTTGTATATTATATTCATTCATTACACACAGACTGATATATTTAAAATGTTTATTTCTTTTAATTTTGTTGATTATAACTGACAACTAAGGAAAATCCCACATTCAGTATCTCAGAAAATTAGAATAGTACTTAAGACCAATACAAAGAAAGGATTTTTAGAAATCTTGGCCAAATAAAAAGTATGAACATGAAAAGTATGAGCATGTACAGCACTCAATACTTAGTTGGGGCTACTTTTGCCTGAATTACTGCAGCAATGCGGTGTGGCATGGAGTTGATCAGTCTGTGGCACTGCTCAGGTGTTATGAGAGACCAGGTTGCTCTGATAGTGGCCTTCAGCTCTTCTGCATTCTTGGGTCTGGCATATCGCATCTTCCTCTACCCAATACCCCATAGATTTTCTAGGTCAGGCGAGTTTGCTGGCTAATTAAGAACAGGGATGCCATGGTCCTTAAACCAGGTACTGGTAGCTTTGGCACTGTGTGCAGGTGCCAAGTCCTGTTGGAAAATGAAATCTGCATCTCCTTAATAAAGTTGGTCAGCAGCAGGAAGCATGAAGTGCTCTAAAACTTCCTGGTATACGGCTGTGTTGACCTTGGACCTCAGAAAACACAGTGGACCAACACCAGCAGATGACATGGCACCACAAACCATCACTGACTGTGGAAACTTTACACTGGACCTCAAGCAATGTGGATTGTGTGCCTCTCCTCTCTTCCTCCAGACTCCGGGACCCTGATATCCAAAGGAAATGCTAAATTTACTTTCATCAGAGAACATAACTTTGGACCACTCAGCAGCTGTCCAGTCCTTTTTGAAGTGAGACGCTTCTGACGTTGTCTGTTGTTCAAGAGTGGCTTGACACAAGGAATGCCTGGGAAGTCGTGGCTTAGTGGTTAAAGAGTATGACTCCTAACCCTAGGGTTGTGGGTTTGAGTCCTGGGCCAGCAATACCATGACTTAGGTGCCCTTGAGCAAGGCACCGAACCCCCAACTGCTCCCCGGGGCCACAGCATAAATGGCTTCCCACTGCTCCGGGTGTGTGTTCCCAGTGTGTGTTCACTGCTGTGTGTGTGCACTTCGGATGGGTTAAATGCAGAGCACGAATTCTGAGTATGGGTCACCATACTTGGCTGAATGTCACGTCACTTTCACTTTCACTTTCACTTTTTCAGCGGAAACCCATGCCTTGCATACGTCTGTGCGTAGAGGTTCTTGAAGCACTGACTCCAGCTGCAGTCCACTCTTTGTGAATCTCCCCCACATTTTTTAATGGGTTTTGTTTCAAAATCCTCTCCAGGGTGCGGTTATCATTATTGCTTGTACACTATTTTCTACCACATCTTTTCCTTCCCTTCGCCTCTCTATTAATGTGCTTGGACACAGAGCTTTGTGAACAGCCAGCCTCTTTTGCAATTACCTTTTGTGTCTTGCCGTCCTTGTGCAAGGTGTCAGTGGTTGTCTTTTGGACAACTGTCAAGTCAGCAGTCTTCCCCATGATTGTGTAGCCTTACAGAACTAAACTGAGAGACCATTTAAAGGCCTTTGCAGGTGTTTTGAGTTAATTAGCTGATTAGAGTGTGGCACCTGGTGTCTTCAATATTGAATCTTTTCACAATATTCTAATTTTCTGAGATACTGAATTTGGGATTTTCCTTAGTTGTCAGTTATAAACATCAAAATTAAAAGAAATAAACATTTTAAATATATCAGTCTGTGTGTAATAAATTAATATAATATATAAGTTTAACTTTTTGAATGGAATTTGTGAAATAAATCAACTTTTTGATGATATTCTAATTATATGACCAGCACCTGTATGTATGTACATACATACATACATACATACATCTATATATATATATATATATATATATATATATATATATATATATATATATATATACACACACAGTACATTATATTAATGAAACACAGTTCCGTATTTTTTATGAAAAGAAAAACATTTTAATTTGGATGTCACAAATTAGTGGAATATCTGATAATATATGCAGACAGAGACATATTTCTCTATAATAATACAGTTCTCTTTCCTGTTTTCATCCATGAAACGTCTCCGATCCTACCAACCTAAATGCAATACCAGCTTCTATGTTTCAAACTGCTTCAGTTTGAGAGGAAGCTATGGTTAGTCTGCTTTGTGTTCCCACAGTATACATTTTATTTTGGTTTAATTCAAAATTGTGAAATAATATCTAGTATTATAGGAATTAAAAAGAACACATTTCTGGTTTGGTATCGATGAAGGGGTATATTTACTTGTTTTATTAATTAGGCTGGTGTGGTACATAAGGCAAAAACATTAACACAGTTTTTTTTTGTTTTTTTTGTTTGTCTGTTTCAGAGATTGTCCCAAGAGACATAAACATGAAAGACAAATTTATAGAACATTTTACAGGTAAACAAAAACCTACTTCAATATGTTTCACCTTTATTAAATATTTCACGCAGCTCTCCAGTTGAGGTCTAGTATATGTATACAGTGCATGGACTTTCTTTTTCTTATGACTTGCTACATTTGCCATGTTTACTTCGTTGACTATTGTATCCCACAATACAGGGCATTCAATATGACCTTCCATTTACGATGTCAGGAATGAAAACAGAAGTAATATCTCTTTATTGACCTGATTTTGACTGCCAAAAATAAATAAAATAAAATCCAAACTTTACCATCTTCTTTGTACCCAGTTGTGAGATTAGGCATAATGCTTTAACAGACATTTTGAAATTAAAAGCTAAATTATTTAATACACCACAGTAAATAATCTACAGTAAAACCTATAACCTTATCACAATTGAAACTTTTTTTTTCAAGCAGGACCAGTCAAGTTTCCATCTGAATGTAGGACACATTTCCATAGAATTTATCACAATACAAAGGATTGTTCCAGACCAACATGTACGTATACATATATCTTTAACTAAGAAATATTTCACCAAAAAATGAAAATGTTCATCATTTACTCATTTACTCTCATGTCATGTCAAATTCTTCTGTGGAACACAAAAGAAGATATTTTGAAAAATGTGTCCATGTTTCTTTGTCCATACAATGAAGGTAAATGGGGTCCATTGTTGTTTGTACCCCAATGTTCTTAAAATATTTTTTAGTATTTTTATATCTTATGTGAATAAATGATGACCGAATCTTCATTTAGGGGCGACAGAGTCCAGTGTAAAATGTTTACCTGTTGATTCAAATTAGAATTATGTTATTATGATCTTTATTTTGTATGATGCTGCTTATGTGTGTGCTTGTTTATTTTGTAGAGACTTTAGAAATGATGCCTATGTTTTTATTTTTCTGAATTAAAAAAAACAACAAAACAGTTTTGACAGGGCGTTACACCACAAAAATGCTCCTCCACCCTTAGTCCTCATGGACTTAATAGTGTTCAGGAGATGTTTAGAGTTTTCCATTAAATAACGCTTATCTAATGGCCTAGCTAGAATGTTACTCTGTATAGAGAGCATAAACGTCGAAACGAATCAAGTCTCCTTTTCTTCAACTGAACTACATTTTATATTTCACAAAATAAAAGACAATAGTTTCTCAAAGTGATGATCAGATTTATATTTTGTGTCACAACAGATGCCTATTTCCTCTAGACATTGGCCGTTTAAGTGTTTTGTTTTATTTTTCTTGAGTAAAAACACTTGTGTGTTAGTGGTCAGCGATGTTTTGTGTGCTTGCTCCACGACCCTCTTCTGTGGTTCTCCGTAGAGAAAGAAGAGTTGTGAAATTCAGCCTTAGATATTGTGGATGTTTATTTTCTAAAGCAGGATCTATGAATTATTGCAAGTAGAGTTAAAGAAAGTGCATATGAGATATTATTTTTATATACCGAGCTTTGTAAATAAGTTCATGCTAAACTGACAGTTGTACTTGAGTATTTGGCAGCCATAAGGAACGCTGGGAATGGCAAAAGCATAATATTTCATACCTAAATCAGAGTTTCTGTCTTCCAGAGCATTTGTATAACTTAAATACTCCCTAAACTGCAGTAAACTTGAAACATGATAAGGTTTCATGTATGGTAACAGCGAATCCAAAGCTGTTTCATGCTATACTTTCAAGGTACTCTGTAGTGTTTGAGTTCTGCTTTGACATTGTGACTTTTAAATGGGAGGGAGAGAAACGTGGCAGTACCTTGAGAGAAAATGACAGCAACAGTGCTTGGAACAGGACAGCAATGGGATGTTCAGACTTCACAAACACCATTAAGGGTGGAAACATGTGGTGCTTGAACCCACACAGTCATTTTAGGCCATCAAGTACATTACTGGGGCCGAGATGAAGCTATTTACAGGGATCCATCTAACCCTTAGCCATGTTCATACTATATACATCATCCCGTGATGGCATGAGAGCTCCACTTAAAACTGAATTTCATCAGTGCATTTAAAGTGGTGATGTTTGCTTCATGTCACAACTCAAGCGAGAGTGTCAGTGTCTGTTCTGAAAGTGAAAATTCCTTTGTTTTCTTTTTCTTGTCCCTGACAGATTATAAAAGATGTGCACGATTGCTAACCAGACTAGTTATGAGTCCGCTTTGCACACAGTCATAGAAACCGCATGTAAGTACAAAGCTGTTTTTAACTATTTTGCAATTTTTACGAAATTGTATTATTTTTATGTGGAATACCTTTTGTTCTAAACATTAATACATTTATTTTTCATAAAAGTATATATATAAATAATATATATAAAAAAATTATATAGTATACTGTATAATAATATTCCTGCATATATATGAACATGTAAATATGAGTATTTATATTGTTATTATGTGCATATTTGTTATGTGTATGTGTGTATTTATTATAATGATCTGAAACAAGACAACTGCAAGATTTGTAACACGATAGCCAAGCCTGCTCTTGGTTACTTTTGGGAAAGTTTTGCATGTTTCTTTAATCTTAGAAGAAATATTGAGTAAGATATAATGTCAGTTTAATCATTGCCATCTGGTACATTCTGAGGCATGCAGTTAATGCACGGTTCACACAGGCGGAAAAGAATTTCCAGATAGTAACATTTCAATTCCATTTCTAAATTTGCATTGTAACATGCATGCAACTAGGAACCAATCACTTTTGAAGTAATTATACACAAAGTGATGTAACAGAGTCTTCCAAGAGTCCATGTTCTGGCAATAAAAATGTAAATTATGCCTGTATAATTGATGTAAAATAATGTCTGTATAATTGATCAAAATAATAATGTAAATAATGTATCTAGCAGTCTTTTGTCTTGTGTTATTTTTCCATTTTGCCAAGTTGCTATTGCTTAATGCAATATTTTCTGGTAGATTATACAACTGAATAATTGTAAATTAGATTGTGTAATAAAATGACTAAATAGCTATCTTTCAAACCGATCAGAGCTCAGTCAGAGTTAAAGAATCAAACATTATTAATTTAATTCCTAGAAACATGTTCAAAATAGTTCACCACCAAACTGTGAAGCTGGAATGAGACATTGAAAGAACCTGTTAGTGAAAGGTGAAAGAATCCATTACCAATCTGAATGTCAAATGATGGGGCTGGTGAATTATGGTGGCTTTATTAGGTTATGATAACTCTTGCTCAGACTGGTTTTCCTTTGAATCAATTAGAAATGGTTAAATTGTCTTTTATGATGTGAATAAGTGATTTCCATTAAAGTGGAGAGAAATTCATTCAAGTCTGAAGTTCATTGTTTCTGTGTATGAAAGGCTGAGTTGCTTGAACTTAATTTCGTATGCTGTCTTCCTCATACTTTTTTCTAACTTTAACCAATTCCTTAAAGTATTGCTTTAAAATATAAAAGGAAGATTTAATATGATTAAATATTAACACATTTCTGTTAAATTCTCTGTGTCACAGGTCCTAAAGATATAAAAGAAAAACACCAGAGATGCTGGAGTAAATTATTATTTCCAAGGAAGTGCCTTCAGATCACCGCAATTAACTGATATGGTTTCATTTATGTCATTTCCATATCCAAAATATGCTTCTTCTTTAATAATAATAAAAAAGGTTGCTTTTTATCATAATTTATGTTTGTTTTAAAATGTTCTTAAAATGCTTTTTATATTATGAGTTTTAAAGAAAGTATTATCTGCAGCCGATTATTTATTTAAATGATATGTAAATATTCTGTCCTTATTACATTTGAATATATCTCATTAAGCCACAATAACTCCTAAATATATATTTGTTCCAAATATTTTATTTCAAATCAAAATATTTTATTTAATTCCTTACACTTTAAAAAAAAAAAAAAAGATTGTGTATATGAAAGTTTCTTACCATGCTGTCGTTTTCATGATATCAACCATTGGCACTTATAAAAATTCGAATGAAGAATTATTTCGAATTGCTAAACCACATTGTTTGATCACAATGGTAATATTGCTGTCACGTTCGGGAACACAGGAGACGAGAGATCCAAATGCAGTGTGAGATTTATTGGGCAATCCAAAATCAGAGTCAAAACAAGCCGGGGTCGTAACCAAACATCAGTCCAAAACAGAAACAAACAAATAAACAAACAGGATCAGGAACTAGAAAACTAGGAACGCGAGGAAACCAGGTGACGGAAAGTAAGGACTCCATGAAAACAAATGGAAACAGACCAGATTATATAGGCAGGGTAATGACTATCAAGTGAAGACACCTGAGTGCAATTAACAGGAGTGCAATTACTGTGATGAAGGGACAAGGCTTTGTGGGAATTGTAGTGCCTGCGGTGAGGTGCCTATGGGGAAGTGAGATCACTAGTGGACACCCAGGGAAACAGAGGCCAGACAGCGTGACATTACCCCCTCCTCCACGGAGCAGCTACCAGATGCTCCACCCGAACCCAAGAAGAGACCAAGGAACACAGAGACCAGGAGGGAGGTGGAGCGGAGGAGGACCAGGGGGAGGGACGGAGGGCCAGGTAAAATGGGGAAACAGAGACAAGTGCAAAAAACAAAAACAAGGAGCCCAGGAGGGAGGTGGACTGGCGGAGGACCAGGGTGAGGGACGGAGGGCCAGGTAATAGAGGGTAACAGAGACAGGAAGTGCCAAAAAACAAAAACAAAACAACAACAAAACACAAGTCCAGGGGAGAACAGAAAGTTCAGTGGCCCAGGGCCGAACCGACAGAGCAGGAATCCAAGGTGGAGCAAGGTGGAATTGGAGCCATGCGGTTGAGTCAGAAACCCACCGGGGCGGTGCAGACCACCACATCTGTGCGGTCGAAACAGAAGCCCACCAGGGCGGCGCAGAAGACCACCACAACCATGCGGTCGAGACAGAAGCCCAACAGGGCGGCGCAGAAGACCACCACATCCGTGTAGTCGAGACAGAAGCCCACCAGGGCGGCGCAGAAGACCACCACAACCGTGCAGTCGAGACAGAAGCCCACCAGGGCGGGCAGAAGACCACCACATCCGTGCAGTCGAGACAGAAGCCCACCAGGGCGGCGCAGAAGACCACCACAACCGTGCAGTCGAGACAGAAGCCCACCAGGGCGGCGCAGAAGACCACCACAGCCGTGCGGTCGAGACAGGAGCCCACCAGGGCAGCACCGAGGACCACCACAGTGGGATCGATGATACAGGAGAGCAAGTCTAGATAGGCAAGTCTGAAACGGAGAACATGAACAAGTTAAGGGTGGCCTCCGTGGCCACGACAGGATCAGTCGAGTGCTCAGAAAGTTCGGCTGAGACGTGGAGAGGCTCTGGTAGTTCGGCTGAGACGTGGAGAGGCTCTGGTAGTTCAGCAGAGACGTGGAGAGGCTCTGGTAGTTCAGCAGAGACGTGGAGAGGCTCTGGTAGTTCAGCAGAGACGTGGAGAGGCTCTGGTAGTTCAGCAGAGACGTGGAGAGGCTTTGGTAGTTCAGCAGAGACGTGGAGAGTCTCTGGTAGTTCCGCAGAGTTTAGACTGGATTCAGGAAGATCAATGGTAACTTGACCCTGCTGATGAAGATCATTGGTGACTTGACTCTGCTCATGAAGATCATTGGTGACCTGACTCCGCTCATGAAGATCATTGGTGACCTCACTCTGCTCATGAAGATCATTGGTGTCCTGACTCTGCTCATGAAGATCATCGGGAACCTGACTCTACTCTGGAGGGTCAACTGTGGCGGTCATCTTGTGTAGAGGCGCTGGACAAGCGGCCATCTTGTGCCATGACTCTGGAGCAGCGGCCATCTTGGGCGGTGGCTCTGGGCCGGCGACCACCTTGTGCTGTGGCGCTGGGCTGGCGGCCATATTGTGCAGTGGTGCTGGGCTGGTGGTCCTACTGTCTGTAGACCCCGGTCTAGAGTTGGCCATCCCACCGGGAGAGACAGGTGTGGCTGGGGTATCCCACTGAGATCGATCTTGTAGGTAACTGGTGAACCCCCAGTATCTCCAGCCCCTTCATCTCCCACCCAGGCAAAGAGTCATCCAGGCAGCTGTTAAATAGGTCCTTCAGGGCCTCATCATTGTACCCCAATCCTACCGCCAACGTCCAGAATTCCTGTGCTACACCACCCACCTCATTCCCCCTTTGATGGAGGGCACCATGGAGGGCATCTTCTCCTCTGCTCCATGCTGGCTGGGGAACGGAGAAAGAAGAAATCTCTGAAAAATTATCACAATAATTAGTATGGTAATCCATGACAGGATCTTGCTTATCAGACATATTTGTCGTTCATATAGTCCCAAGCTTGTTTGAGATGGTCATATCATGCCTTATTTCTGTCCCTCGAGGTCCATTTATAATGTTAATTTATAATGTATTTTTAATTCATGTGATTTTTAATAAAAAAAAAATAAAAAAAATCCACAGACCCTAGAATGATGTAAACAAATACATTTGTATATGAAATCTTTTGGTTGCTGTGCCTTTAAGACTCTCTATGTAAACACTGCTTTGCATGTGCAATCTAAAAGTAGATTGACATGTAATACGATTGTTCAAATTCATATGACACTAGAAAGTTTCTTTTTTTTCTTCTTTTGCAGATTAGTGTCATTAAATTGTCTTTTTCAGAAGGAAGTCTTCAAACTGCGTTTAAAACATCTCAAAAGATTAGTTTGATTCTTCATGATATGACCCCTTTTAAGTGTTCTTAATAAACCAAAACCCATTTTGATGAATGTGAACCCCTGAATGTATTTTACGTCGCTGTGGCCACCATCTTTCTGTTAAAATGGGATTCTCGCTCCACAGTGAAAATCTAGGAAATACCAGGAAATCATTTTCCCTGACCGTTCATCATTGTTATCACGTGTGACATGGTTTGACTGGTTTTTAGAGCCTTCTATGAAATAGCTGTTGGCTTTACTGTGTTTATAATGAATATAAATCCTCAGACATAGTTACTTTAAATGTCTGGCAACAAACAATTCAGCCACATAAATAAATAAGCTGCTAATTGATGGCTTACGTCGTAATTAAGACTCCGTCTGTAAGCATCAATACATCACTTCAGACTGAAATTATTGTGGAGTCAAAATGGTAGGTATATTGGGCTTTCACAAACAGTCTAATTTGATTCTGATGCTATAAATAATGTGTATCCAATAGGGCCGTTATATTAGAGCCTTCTTCTCATCGGGTGGGCATAAACAGTCTATCGTGATCGAAACGGGATATCAGTTATCACAAAGACAAACAGCAGAGATTAAAGGACGAGACAGAAGATGCACAAGGGAGGATATGTGCGAGGGTTCTAACACAATTACACCTAAACACACAATCCTCCAGTTACCGGCCGGCAAGCTGTCCGGAGATAACTCTAACAAAGGCAAGTCTTTCCCTTATTCTTTATCACTGAACTGAAGAACCCCGGCTCCTTTTGTGAAGTGATGAATTAGTGAGACTTTGTCCAATAGTTTCCCTGGTCATGATTCTTGACCGCTTCCTCAGTGACTCACCAGAGAATGATGTGGACGTGTCTATTAAAAGCAAGACCCAGACCTATTGACTTTACAGATTCGTTTTTGAGTAAGTAGCCTAAATCTATACTTCTAAATCACGCATGCTTTCAATGTGTGACATATGAACGACATATGACCTAAAATGAAAAGTACCTTTATCTTTTCCAGCAAATGGTCAGTGAAAAATTATGCTTAACCTTCAGAAAAAGTTGAGTATTAAGTTCAGGAGGTCAAACTAAATATGTTTATTTTTAGTGTTTATTTTCTGTCACTAGCCTACTTTCTATTTTACATCGGTATTCAAATTCAACATCAATATATCAAACAGACAAAATGTATACAAAGTTAGCTGGGGCAAGCTAGTTTGAAATGAAATGTTGATTTATAGGTGATCTGTATACTCACTGGCCACTTGATTAGGTACACCGGTTCAGTTGCTTGGTAACACAAATTGCTAATCAGCCAACCACATGGAAGCAACTCAATGCATCTAGGCATCTAGATGTGGTGAAGACGACTTGCTGAAGTTCAAACCGAGCATCAGAAAAGGGAAGAAAGGGAATTTAAGTGACTTTGAACGTGGAATGGTTGAATGGTTGAAATCTGTGTATTTCAAAAACTGCTGATCTACTGGGATTTTCACACACAGCATCCCTAGGGTTTACAGAGATTGGTCCAAAAAGAGAAAATATCCAGTGAGCGGCTGTTGTGTGGACGAAAATGCCTTGTTGATGTCAGAGGTCAGAGGAGAATGGGCAGAGTGGTTAGAGATGATAGAAAAGCAACAGTATCTCAAATAACCACTCGTTACAGGTAAGGAGGATGCAGAATACCATACAACCCGAGGACAATTCTTGTGTCACAGTTGATGTGCACATCAAGACATTTAAAGGAATATAAATAATAATATAAGTTGGTAAATAAACAAGTAGGCTATAATACATGTAAAAAAAAGTATAAATATATGCTATAAAATATGAAGAAGAATTATAAAGGACTATGGATATGCAGCCTACAAGATTTAAATTACTGTATTAACAGAATTGAATTGATTGTGATGAACAGCACTAGTAAATAAATAGAAGCAGAACTGCAGCAAACTATATTACACTGAATGTTAAAACAGATAAAATATGGGCGTATTCTAGCCGCGCGCTTCAGTTTGAATCTGAATAGCGCGTTTAGCGCGGGGGCGTGGTCACATTAGATATAATGAAGGGAGACATGAAAAACAGACATCGCGATGTTTTCATATAGATTACTTTAACACAGAATATCTGTTTTCGGCGGCACTTGTTTAGTTTAAAAGTAGACATGTCAAGCTTTCTATAGATATCTCTCTCATGTCTCTTTGTTGAGTATTCACGGAGTTACAGTTCATTTTAATGACGTGTTTTTAAATGAAGATCAGTGCAGACAAAGGCTGCAGACAGCACACCTTGTTTGTTATCTTTATTTTATAAGTGCACAAAGTTTTGTTGTTATTATGTCTGTATCCAAAAAAAAGTAGACCCTTTACAGATTCGATTGATGTATTGCTCTTATCTGTACGATTAAAACTGAAAGTGTAATTTAAGTTATTTTCAGGGTTATCAGGAGAAAATGACTCAAAACGCGTATCCGCGTTAATCGACTCCAGAGGGTTAACGTATCTTGAGGCCACGAGTTAACTTATCTTGAGGCCACGAGTTAACTTATCTTGAGGCCATGACTTAACTTATCTTGAGGCCACGAGTTAACTTATCTTGAGGCCACGAGTTAACTTATCTTGAGGCCATGACTTAACTTATCTTGAGGCCACGACTTAACTTATCTTGAGGCCACGAGTTAACTTATCTTGAGGCCACGAGTTAACTTATCTTGAGGCCACGACTTAACTTATCTTGAGGCCACGAGTTAACTTATCTTGAGGCCACGAGTTAACTTATCTTGAGGCCATGACTTAACTTATCTTGAGGCCACGAGTTAACTTATCTTGAGGCCACGAGTTAACTTATCTTGAGGCCACGAGTTAACTTATCTTGAGGCCACGAGTTAGTTATATATTTTTTTTTTGACAAAGTGGGACCAGAGGGGCTCCGTAGATATGCAAGTGAACATGTGCAACAAATCCAATTCCAATGACATCACTATTAACAAATCACATTATGTAAAGTGATATAAAACAACATTATACACAAAATGCAACAAATTTAAAGATAAACTACCATGTGCGCCCTCTTAGACCCTGCAGGAAAAGGTATTCTACTCAGACAGTATATTGATGTTTATCTGCATCCATGTTAGTCGACCCATGCCAGGGATGCCATGGTCCCACACTCAACTCAACCTGGATATGTGACCTTTTACGCATCAGTTGTAAATCTTTCTTTAAAAACCCCTAACTTTAAACATTTTCAAGGGAGCGCATTCTCTAGAATATCACATTTATACATTTTATTCAAATATTTTTAAACAGTGAATGAACCCAAACTAGCATGAATTTATAACAGAAACATATACACATGTCTTAGACAGTTACACATACAAAACAATAATAATAATAAAAAAAACTCACCTTAACTCTTGTGGTCTAATAACTACTGCTCTCTAAATAATGATAACAGAAACCAGTCTGACATAAAAATGAATCTCTTTAGGAAAAGGATGAGGAAAGGAAAGGATGCTTGTACTGAAATGAAACATGACGTACTCCATAATTTTGCCTCTGAGGCAACATTCTGCAAAGTAAACATTTTAATCCCATTAGAGGATCCAGAGGGGCCCTGTCCTGTTATTTATAGCAGATTATATATTTTTAAACCCACACATCTCCTTCTGAAAAAACCCTTGATCGTTTGTGTGGTCTTACGATTTATGGTTCATACATCACAGAGAGGGGGCAAGGCCAAGCTTTGTGTTTGCCAGTTTATGACTAACACCAATTTGTGAAAAAATACAAAACATGAATATGAATTAGCCGACATTCAAATTCAATATCACCCAGACATGACATGTGAAGTGGAAGATCTTACAAACATGTTGTCTCTTAATTAATTCAGCACTTAGTTGCTATTCAGTGGTATTAGCATGTAAACTCTTTTTGATGCCTCAGGTTTTATCGATCCCAAAGTGCATGCACATGACAACAGAAAAAAAGCTTTTCTCCTCAGGACATGTGTTATTTGTCAGGTTTCCAAATCTTTCTTATCCTGCCTGACACGACACACGGGAATCTGTCATCACCTCCACTCCTTTTGTGCCTGTTGGCTTGTGATACTCAAGCATGAATGAAAAGAGACAGGTGATGTCAGTATTCTACATCCATGAAGACATAATGGCAACAAAGCAAGTTTTGGAGCAAACTCTTAACACTAAAGATATATTATTTTGCAATATGGAAGTAGGCTATTTTTCATGAAGTCCTCCACAGGAAGCAACATAAGAGCAGCACAGCAGCTAACTAGATTCCTTGCAGCTTCCAAATGATGTCATCAAGTAATATATCCCCATGATGGGTACCGATACTTTCTGTATTTATGACATCGCCATGTGTGGGTGGAAATTGTTCCATTATCAGGGCCCTAAAAATAAAACACCAGATGGCCCTTATAAAATGACTGGGAACCTCGGATAGGAGACGTATGATAACATCAGGACCGTTGTCTGAGATGTCAGTCTGTACAGATAATTAACAATGTTGCAGTTGAGCACAAAAAAATCAAAAAGTGAAGAGAAAAGAAAGTGAAAGTGAAAATTAAAGGGATACTCCACCCCAAAATGAAATTTTGTCATTAATCACTTACCACACAATTTAAGATATTTTGGATGAAAACCGGAAGGCTTGTGACTGTCCCATTGACTGCCAAGTTAATTGCACTGTTAAAGAGCCAGTAAGATGAAAATTCTAAGCTTCCTATCACTGTTTATAAGTCCTGTACAACGGGTTTAAATCCATGCAAGGTTAAAAAAAACATTGTCATTTTGTCAAAATATCATTTTTAAATTACCTCAATTCTCAGAGATCCCCAAACGGTTCGCGCGAAGCTGTTCAAAAGATTCAGTTTCCTTAAACCCCACCTTTCGGTAGCATACTGTGTTCTGATTGGTCAACTGACAACTTCACGGTAAACAATGCGTTAGCATTAACATATAGTGCTAGCGCGACATACTGATAAGACGCTCGGGAGAAAACAAACACATAACTTCATAATCATACTTACAGGTTGTGATTTGGAGATGCTTGCTGGTCCAAATAAAGTTGGTAATGAACCCTCTTTTATGGCCAAATGCTTTGAAAATCCCGCCTTGAACTCACTGAGATTAGAAAAGCAGTCATCAGTGAAATGTCGTGAACACAACAAAAGGGATTTGTTGTACTGCTCTGGTATTGTGGTAAAAATGAATTTTAGCCATTGGTTCTTCTGATCTTCATTCTTTGGCAGTGAAAATAAAACAAACTTGCCTTTACAATTAAAAACACACTGTCTCCTCGACATGATGCTATCACACCAACTACTAACCAGAGCGTCTGTGTGGTGGGTGGGGCAGGTCAGAGTTTTGTTTCTCCCAAGACGGTAGGCGGAGATTATTATGCAAAGTGTTCTCGTTACGTACAAAGAGATGGGCAAAAGATTTGAAATCTATAATCTTGTTTCAGCGATTCAGAGTCGACTCCTTACTTTAGAAGCCAATAACTTTATTAATCGTGTACTTTTCGGTTTAATTACTTTGCACATTGTTTACACTGATGGAAAGCTACATCATACACTGTAATACAGGTAATTTTTGATTTCCCATATGTGTGGCTCTTTAAGGTCCAGAAAAGTATGAAAAGCATCGTCAGAATAGTCCATCTGCCATCAGTCCCAGAGAGCAAGCAGTTTCAGCCCAGATCCGGCCCACATCTGGCCTGCATGGATTTCACGTGGGCCAGATGTGCACCAGATCTGGGCCAACACTATGTTGCTGTCTGGGGTGGTTCAACCGTAATGTTATGAAGTGACGAGAATAGTTTTAGTACGCAAAGAAAGCAAAAATAAGGACTTGATTCAACAATTCCTCTCCGCATCACCGTAGCGCTATTTTGGAGAAAATCTACTGAACGCAAGCAACGTATGCTCTTCAGTATCAGCCACAAAGATACATTTTCTACATGTATTTACGCTTTTATTTGAATGAATACAGCACATCCCTGCAGCACAGCTGACGCAGAAGAGCGTACTATTCTGACGATGTCTTTCATACTTTTCTGGACATTGACGGTGTAATTTACTTGGCAGTCTATGGGACAGTCACAAGCCTACTGGTTTTCATTCAAAATATCTTAAATTGTGTGGTAAGTGATTAATGACAAAATTTCATTTTGGGGTGGAGTATCCCTTTAATTTTCACCTTTTCACTTCACTTTTTGATTCTTTTGTGCTAAACTGCAACAGTGTTAATTATCTGTACAGACTGACATCTCAGACAACGGTCCTGATGTTATCATACGTCTCCTATCCGAGGCTCCCAGTCATTTTATAAGGGCCATCTGGTGTTTTATTTTTAGGGCCCTGATAATGATGAACGAAGATGAACAAAGCTTTCAAGGGTTTGGAACGACATGGGGCTTAGTGATTAATGACAAAATTTTAATTTTGGGGTCGAGTATCATGGGGTGGAGTAACTGTCATTGTCAAACAAATCAATTCTGATTACAATTATTTTCAATGCACTTTTACTTTCATTTGCTGACTGAAATTGTATTCATGACACAACAGAGGCACCCTGAGGACAGTTTGAGTACTGTGATACACACACACACACACACACACACACTGAACACAATCAATGATATACATTTATGAGTTTGAAGCAGAAATGACTCGAACCAGACAAATTAAAGAGTCGATCAGGGCTGTGGCTGAAACACGAGCTGAATTCCTCAGAAAGGCAACAGGAAGTCATAAAACATTCTGTACCACAAGTCCCAAGCAAGATAACCAACTAACCAAAGCTTTCACAGAACAGCTTTCAACATTAACACCACTAGAACAATTATTGACAATTTCAATTCGGAGAAGAGATTTGTCAAATTTGTTGTTCGTAATTGATAAGCAATGCCGGACATCATGTGTAAACCCATGAGAGTACCACACAAGATCTTTTGACTTCCCCCCACTTAGCAGAACCAGACTGAAATTCCTAAGGAGAAAGGGGCTTTGAACCTCTGGTCTCCACAGACATCTTTGCCAAGAGAATGGCAAAGAACCTGTCTTTTCTACATGTATATGGACCAAAATGAACTCCAAAATGACTTCTGAATGAATATCAGTCCATCGCTTAACTCCATATTCATTTATATGTAACCCACACATTTGACTATCATGTTATAATCACTTATTGTGTATGTCTTTTAATAACTATGGGATAGCTTAAGGATACATAGTCATGTCTAGTATCTATGTAATCGAATCTGCTTGCTTGAATTAGTCCAGACAATCAATTATTTGTCAAATATATCATATTCTGGTTATAGGAATCATGTCCAAAATTAGACCCTGCAAGAGCGGAAAAATTCAGACCACATGCTTGGTAAGATAAACATATGATTTATGATGCCCCCGAGCCAAGACAATATCTGATTGGTCAAGACAACATTTGAGGTGTGGCCAACAGGCCAGTTTAAATACTCAGGACACCATAAAATCTTTGCTTTTAGTCTCTAGCTATGCTTCTGCTATTAGTCATGTCTGCTTTTAGTCTCTAGCTATGCTTCTGCTATTAGTCATGTCTGCTTTTAGTTTGCTTTTAGCTTTGCTTCTTAGCTTTAGCCTTTAGCCATGATGTTTGTCATCACTGTTCTTTGAGCGCGGTTCCAGCGTGCTTTAGCCTGCATGCCTGCTGCTACTTAGCCACGATGAGAAGAAACACAACCTAGTCTCGTCAAACTTTACTTCTTTTCTTTTCCGTTTGAGAGTTTCGTGTTCTGAGTTAAGTTTTGTAACGCCGTCTGACCTCGTCTGCGCGTTCAACTTCAACCAGCGCACACAACTCTGCACCTTCAGCCAACGCCCCACCACGGGCTTCCCAAGACGTCACTTCAGCGACTACTGAACTTCCAGCCAATCAGCGACAACTTTACACAGGCAATGTACCTTCAGACATTTGTGCTGGTGTATCTAATATAATTTTAACCTCATTGAGGAACTCAATGCGAGGGTTGATTAAGTGATTGATGGCCGTTCATGTCTATGCAATTTAACGTATTGCTGTAAACTTGGGATTCCATATTTCCATTCTCTTAAACTCATCTTTCCCTAACTTTCGATCTTCCTGCAACTTGTGTGAATGTGTGAGTGCGTGCGTTTATGTGTTAGATTAGTTTATATGTCTTAGATTTATCTAATAAAGCCTTATTCATATTGAAAAGAGAAGTATCTTGTGTTTTGTGCTTACAAGTTAATGTCTTAAACTGCCGATCTTGTTACTGTGCTAATAGATAGTGTTTTCACTATAGTTTGGATATTAATATCCAGCGCAGATTTGATGTTAAACGGCTCGTTCGGTGAATCGCAGGGCGTCTCAGTGATCAGCCGTGAAACAGTGATTCTGTTCAAATTCCCTTTAAAATCTTAAATGATTCCCTTTGAGCTAAATTGACCTGTTTCCCTTACAAGTTTATGAGTTTTATTTGTAAGAGGAAAAATATTTGCAATTTTAGCTGCAGTATGGAATCTAATTTTAAGTTCCAGAGCGATATGTTGGTGTGGAGTGATGCAATTTAGCTGTGAGGATGGAAAAGACATATCAAAGTGAATGAGTTAGTGATCAGAGTCAGATGTTTTAACAGTACTTTTGCCAGGAAATACTTCTTTTAAAATGCAGGTCTGTTTATAAGATCTGGGATATTTGTGTAGCAATATACACTTGATTTTGTGGAAAAACAATGCAATATTTTAGTTTACTTTGGTGTTATCAGAGTTCCACTATGCTGTAAGCAGATATCTAATTCCAGGCATGCATACAATACAGTATCAAAACAAAAACATAATCAGCTCTATGTTCTGGCTTTAACCTCATCCCAGAATCATAGCCAACTTGTTGGCTCCAACTATGAGACTCTGAGTGATGACCGAGGTTTAGGTTTGTCCACAACTGAGCTCCAACCAGAACTACTACCCAGAAATAGTAGTAGTTTGGTTACCAACATTCTTCAAAATGTCTTCTTCTATGTTCTTTAGAAGAAATTAAGTCCTACAAGTTTGAGGACGAGTAAACAATGACAGATTTTCATTTTTTAGTGAAATATCCCTTTAATTATTAGAGAGTGAACGATGGCAATTATTTACACATCACAATACATATTCTTTCTGATAATTATTTTAATCATGACTTGAATAAAGTAAAAAAAAAACAAAAAAAAGTGTCAGTGTAACACTATGAGAGACAAAGTGATTGCAAAACAATTGTATGAAACAAGCAAAATGGGCAGTGCAATGATGAAAATAATATAAACATATATAGAATGGCAGCAATCATAAAAAACTAAATAAATACAAAACGCATGCATTTTTAAAGGGTTCCTATTATGCTTTTCCACTTTTTTTATTTTTTAGTCAGTGTGTAGTGTGTATGTTTGGGCATAAAAAAAGATCTACAAAGTTGCAAAACTCATAGTTCACTCCAAAGGGAGTTATTATTACTATTTTTTTTAAATCCCTTTTCAAGAACTAAAACTAATGGATCATTTGGACTACAGTGTTGTTTTCTGGGTTTTGTGATGCCACAAAACAGCTTATTAGAATCCGCTTGTTAACAATACTATGGTGAATGATGTCAAGTTGACCATTACATTATTTGTAACAGTTGCTGATGAGACAGTAGCTATATGGTGGGGAGTGGCAAGATCTTAGTTAGAACTCTTGGTTGAGTCAAAGTCCTTTTAAGACAAGTCACGGGGAAGTCATGGCCTAGTGGTTAGAGAGTTTGACTCCTAACCCTTGGGTTGTGGGTTTGAATCTCGGGCCGGCAAGAACACGATTTAGGTGCCCTTGAGCAAGGCACCAAACCCCCAACTGCTCCCTGGGTGCTGCAGCATAAATGGCTGCCCACTGCTCTGGGTGTAGGTTCATTTTTGCCTGAGCAAGGCATCAAACCCCCAACTGCTCCCCGGGCGCTGCAGCATAAATGGCATAAATAAAAGAAAGTAGTAATCTTTAAATTGTGTATCAGTGTCTGCCAGAGTGGCTTCTTCATATATAAATGAAGCTCTATGTTCTGCGGCTCATGATCACCCTCTAGCGTCACCCGCCAGCATCTACAGGTCTAAGTGATGTTCAAGTTGGCATAATTATACAGTATTATATACTGTAAAAATTATAAATTATATTTTAATATATATTTAACGCAAGAACCACATTTAACAAATGATAAGTAATAATATTAATGAAAACAATACAAACATGACTACTTGAGTCCATACCACTACACCCTCCCCCACTTAAAAAAAAAATGTTCTCCGACATTTTACCACAACTTTAGAAGTTGTTTTCAGGCTGACCCTTTCATTGCTGCAAGACAAAAGGTAGGTTTTCAGTTTGTTTTAACTCTGTGCATGAAATCAGTTATTCCCTCCTTGCCATGGCTAATTTTCTAGAAGGGGGGGGGGGTTCAGTAACTATTGTGCTACAATCTCTAACTATTGCACTGAACAATTTATCTGACTATTCCTACCAGCAATGTTAGCATATATGTAAACAGTAACATCTTAATTAGATGAGTCTTACCCTGTAATCAGACTCCGTAATATTTGGCCACTTATTCACCTTTTTTTTGTGTTTACTTTAAAGGTCACAGGTCTCCAGGATGGAATGTTGGAAGTTGATATCCTTTTGAACTACATTTCTCCGTACCACTGTCAGTTCTCCCAGTTCATTATATGTCAACATCTTTGGCTGATGTCTCTGTGGGTAAGTGCATGAGTGTGGTACCTCCAGTTCACTCACGATCCCCCTCTTCAGAATCACTGTTCTCCTGTGGAACATTCTCCTCCTCCGTTCCTGTGACATCTGCATTCTCTCCCTCTCCAGCATGAGGTTGGTATTCAGGTAAATACTCATCCATCAAAGCCGGTTCAAATGGTTCAGCTTTAGGATTCAGTGTGGTGAGCTTTGCACTGTCTTCAGTATGGGGCAGGAATTTACAGCATAGTTCATATCTTTCATCATCATCATCACTGCCTGAGTCTAGGTCGTGTTGTTGTTCTGGCACTTTCCTGTTCTTAACACTGTGCTTTCTTTTTTGTGTTTGGCTGTCTTTTGTGTCTGGCTTTTCTACAGGTAAACTGTCACAGGGCAGCAGGAGGTTTCTGTTCACCACCCGATTCTGTCCTCCTTTCTCTGGTCTGATCTCGTACACTGGACCATCAGGGCTTTTCCAACTTTTCACCGTGTACACACAATCTTCCCAGTGTGAGTGCAGTTTACCTGGTCCTCCTCTTTCACTTAGCTTTCTGAGTAAGACTCTGTTGCCAGGCAAAAGCTCAATGCCATGAATTTTCTTGTCATAATATTTTAATCTTTTCTTGCAGTCTTTGATGCGATATCATAGGCTTCAAGTATCCATGTTTGCCAGTTTGCAACATACTCTGCATAATTCTGCTGTTTCTCATTCGCCTGCAGGTTGAACATGAGATCGATGGGGAGCCGGGGTGAACGTCCGAATAGCAGATAATATGGAGAGAAGCCAGTTGCTTCAGAACGGGTGCAGCTGCATGCATGCACCACTTTGGACAGCGAGTTTTTCACGTCAGCCTTCTTAGTATCACTCAGTGTCCTGAGCATGGACAAGAGCGTCCTGTTGAACCTTTAAACTTGCCCGTTGCCCATTGGGTGATATGGGGTTGTGTGAGACCCACGCACACTGCAAACCTCTTGCAACTGATCCATCAGGTGATTCTCAAATTCTCTTCCCATGTCATGGTGGTTTTTATCAGGGAAGCCAAACTTGAGGGCAAAATCACCAAAGGCGGGCTGTACCACAAGCCTGAGCAAAACGTGTAAAATGGTCCATCACTACAAGTATGTACTCGTAACCATTTTTGCTCTTCTCAAGGTGGAGAAAGTCAATGGACACAAGCTGGAAAGGGTAGGTGGTTTGAATTTAAACCAATGGGGCTTTTGTAATCTTATGAGGTTTTTTTCTTTTAAGGCACTCACATACACGCGTCACAAAGTGCTCTGTCTCTTTTTGAGAGTGCGGCCGAATGGACGACTGTTATTCTTTTTGTACTCCAGGACACGGCTGATAACTGGGTCTTTCTCTTGGGATTCTTTGATCTGCTCCTGCGACAGACACAGATTAGTGGGTAGTGAGATGTTGTCTTCCACCAGATGTACAGCTTTTAAGTGAATACCACTTGTCCACAGAGGAGCATTCTTCAACGTTAAAACCACACCCTGATTATCACACCACTTATCACATCTTGGTTTATCTCCTCTGTGCACAGTTTCATGTACTGGTCAATGTCAAGTGGCATCCTCGACAAGCCATCTGCATCTGCATTGCATCTCCCAGGCCGGTATTTGATGATGAAATTAAAATCTGCCAGCTCTGCGACCCAACGGTGCCCTGTTGCATTGAGTTTAGCTGTTGACAAAATATACGTTAAGGGATTATTATCTGTGTATACTTCGAAATGTGGAGCATGGAACAAAAAATCCCTAAAGCATTCACAAATGGCCCACTTAAGTCTGAGGAATTCTAGTTTTCCTAAATGCATGTGGTAGTTTTTCTCCGGTGGTGTGAGAGTCCTTGACCCATATGCAATCACTGACATCTTTCCATTTTGTTTTTGATACAGGACTGCCCCCAAACCATCCTGTGATGCATCACAATGGAGAAGAAACGGTAAAGTCAGATCAGGATAAGCAAGGATTGGTGGCTCTATTAAGTGGTCAATCAGTGTGTTCAACACATCTTGATGAGTCTGTGTCCAAGGTATGGGTGTGTTGGGAGATGACTGCCCTTTTGACTTAGTACTGACTCTTCTTCTCTTTCCCTTAGGCTCAGCAGGTTCTCTGCTTTGAGGTGGTGTCGCTATGAGCTGATAGAGAGGTCTTGCCAGGCGAGAGAAATTTGGTATGTAGGTCCTATAATAGGAGAGGAATCCCATAATTTTTCTCAGATCTCCCACTGTAGCTGGTTTTCTGAGTTTCAGGGCCTGTACCGGGGCTATTTCAGCTGGATCCATGGAGTATCCCTCCTCAGACACGATACGGCCCAAGAACCGCACTTTCCTTTGGAACAGTTCACATTTGTGTGGACTGAGTTTGACTCCATGTTTCTGGTATCTTTGGAGGACTGTGCGAACATGAGTCCCATGATCATCGAAAGAGGTACTATGCACAAGGTTATCATCCAGGTAAGGCTGACAGATAACATCTCTCAAATCCTCCAGACAGGCTTCCATGTTCCTCTAGAACTCAGCTGGAGCTGAACTAAGGCCAAATGGAATCCTGTTCCACTGAAATAGTCCCCAGGGTGTTATAAAGGCTGTTAGGGGTCGGCTCTCGACATCCAGGAATCCTTGGTGATAGGCCTTCCCTTGGTCCAAGACTGAAAACCAAGAACTGCCACTCAGGGAGTCCAACACATCCTAGATCCTGGGAATGGGGTGCCTTTCCGGTACAGACTTGCGATTTAATTCACGATAGTCACAGCAGAGTCTCAGGCTCCCGTCCTTTTTCCTCACACATACGACTGGCGAGGAGTAATGAGATCTTGATTTGCTTATCCACCCTCGGTTTAGCAGATCTTGAAGATACTCCTTCACCTCCTGTAAAAGTGGCTTGGGCACAGAAATATAAGTCTTTTGTACCGGTGATTTGTCATGGAGTGTAATATGCATGTTGAGTGAGGGGATGCAACCAACATCATTATCATCAAAAGCATTGCACTCTTCCTTTAACAGTTGTCGTACAATCTGTTGCTGTGACTCTGTTAAGTGTTCAAGTTTTATTGGTGGATCCCACTGACTGGGTCTCTTTGATTGATGTGGTGTAATACTCAACCCACATGTCTGCACCGTGGATGTTGGCTGTTCTATCACCTGCTCCATCTGAGTCTCATTTCTCTGAAAAGAGTCTGTTGCTATTGGGTAAGTTGTCTTTACCACTTCCAGGTGGCCAAGGATGAGTCGTGGCATAAGTATGACTGGGTGACTGGCTGTATTAGCGATGGCAATTGGCACATTCGCTGTCTTCCCATTACCGACTTTGACTATGCCTTCCTGCATTACTAAACCTTCTGGTAGTGGTGATGGTTCACTTGGAGCGAATAACAGGCTTTGTTCTTGAAATTGCCCCCCAATGTGTGCTTGTGCATAAACAGTGGTTATTTGCCCTGCATTGAGCTGGATTCTTTATTTACCAACTCGCACCATTCCAACTGTCACATTTGAATTTACAGTCTTCAACAGTTTAAGCATGGATCTTGCCTTATTTATTGAAATAGAGAAAGCTTTGCTTACCCTACAGACAGTACTGGACCGTGGTCTCAGTTTCTCCCACCTGGTAATTATCTCTTCAATTATATTGTAACCGCCGATAGGGTTTTCAGCCACGCTAATATAACTTGCCACGAGCATAGGTACTTGCAGGGTCCCTTCTTTACCTGGATCATCACTTAATCGGAAGCTCACTTCCACCCAGCCATCAAAAGGGATCTCTGTGCGATTGGCGGCCAATCCAGTCAATGTTCCTGGCCCCAGGAGCTCCTCAATCGGTCTGACAGTGGTATGTGGTTAGTGTCGTTCTCTCCAGTCTGCGTTGATAATACTGGCTTGGGCTCCTGTGTCCCATAAGGCTTCAACTCTGACATCATTGGGGCGGCAGTGGACCAGGCACCTTTTTCCAATGATGTTCAAAAGTTTATGCGTAGCAAGGGATAGTAAGTTATCAATTGAATAAGAATTGGTCACAACTGGGTGAGTAGCAGGTTGAATGTTATTTTCTTTACTGTCTTGCTTGCTTTGCACAGGTCTGGATGTCTGTCGCGCTTCTGAACTCGTCTGGGACCCAATGGCAGAATGGACTACTGGGGGGTCCAGCTCAGCAGTCCCCTCCCGTTTCCCGATGCCGGCCTCCTTTGTCGACAGCCCCGTGACAAATGTCCATCTTGTCCGCAGCGATAACAGTGCCTGCACTCTTCACCTCTTTGGGCCTCCTGGCATGAATGGCAGCCTTTGGGTCTCCTCTCAGTTCGAAGTGGAGTCATGGGTGGGTGAAACTGTGATCTGGTCTCTTCCATTGTCTCTCTGAACATTTTCGTCATTTCCATGACATTTGCTCTGAGGTCTTCAATTGCTTTAGCAGTGTCATTGTCAGTATCTTTGCTTTGTATCTGTTGCTTCTTGTCTTTGACAGTGTTAATGTCTTTCATTAATGTCTTTTTCCTCTGTCCTTGAGTCTCCATCTCGCTGCTTGAATATCGCTCAGTGTTGCAGACATGTTCTACTGTTTGAACTTCACTTAGTCTAAGAGGCTTTTGAGTCACTGCTTTCTTTAACTTTGTTTGTCTCTCCAATTCCAGATTAGCAGCTTCACCGATTTTCTCAATCAACACTTCATCTGCTATTTTAGGATCACTGAGGAATGGTTTGACTTGGAACTGAACTGCATCATTTAGAAGGCCTGTCTCCACAGAGCGAAGAAACTTTCGTTGGATGAGCTCCGGGCTACACTGTTCTCCATCCTGCTCATCTCCAGATGTCCACAGTAGTTTCTCCATCAGTTCAATGGCTCGGAACAGGAAACTTTGAGCAGACTCCTTGGGTTCCTGAGAGATGTTCATGAGCCTGTGCAGTAGATCAGATGAAGAATCTATTTTATAATGTCCTCTGAGGATGGTCTTTAATGTGGAAAGTGTGAGGTCTCGCTTAATTTCAAGGAGTTCCCTGAGGGGAAGGCCAGGAGTCACTGCTCTGATAACTGCTTCAATGATTTCTGCCTCTGCATACCCCTTCCTCACTCCTGATTCGATCTGGTTGTTGAGGCTTGTGTATGACAATTTTTTCCTTTTGGCCAGCCTCTCCAATCTGTCCGAAGACTCAGAATTCCCTCCTCAGAGTAGCCCAATCTGTTCCTCTAATGCACGACGGGCATTTGCATCTGTCTGCTGTAGTTCTGCATGCTCTTTCCTTGGCTTCTCTATCTCAGCCTGGGTTACTGGTGACTCTTTGAGCTCGGTGTAGTGATAGTATAGTTGTATATATAGAAACTAACCACTAGGTGTCAGTATTATTATACTTACCGGTAGTATACACAGACAGAGAGTTAGACCATCACATGTGTTGTTGCTGTTCCTGCTTGCAACCTGAAAGTGAATTAAAAGATAAGTTTAATTACAAACAGTTTCTTCATTGAAATAAGAAACATTACATGGTACCAGGAGTGGTTAATCACCAACATCGACAGTCGTCATGAAAAGTGTTAAACCGCCTGACGTTGTAAACTGGACTGGAAACATTGATCACGAATGGCGTATGTTCAAACAGAGATTCACTCTGTACTGGCAAGCAGTGGGCTTGGATGAAGCGTCGGATGCACGCAAGATTGCATTGCTTCTCACCGTCGCGGGACCTCATTCAAGTGTTTAACACACTCGTGTTTGCACAGGCCGAGGACAAAGGCAAATATGACGTGGTGATGGAAAAGTTTGATTTGCACTGCACACCAAGAAAAAACGAGACTTTTGAGAGGTATATTTTTCGCTCTCGTCTACAACAACAAGGAGAGACGTTTGACAGTTTCTTAATTGATTTAAAGTTGAAGGCTAAAACATGCAATTTCGGACTGTTGCAAGATTCAATGGTCCGTGATCAAATTGTGTTCGGCAGCGATGATAAAAAAGTGAGAGAGAGGCTTTTGAGAGAGACGAAGCTAACCTTGAATGAAGCAGTGCGGATATGTCATGCCAGTGAAATAGCTATTCAGCATGCTAAAACCTTTAGTGAACACACAAAGATGAGCGGGAGTGACAATTCAGCCGTAGTTGAAGTAACAGAGAAGATGCAGAAAAGCGGAATGAGTAAACTGAAACAGCAGAAAGAACTGTTTAACTGTAAGAGATGTGGCAAAAGACACCTGCCAAAGCAGTGCCCAGCTTATGGCAAAGTCTGTGCTAAATGTAAAGGGCAGAATCATTTTGCCAAACAATGCTTTTCAAAAGGTGGACAAAGTCAAAGAGAGCGTGTGCATGCAGTGGAAGAAACATTCCTCAGTGACACATTCTTCGTTGGAATGGTGCAGAAGGCCGATATCAGTCAAGAAAGAACAGAACAGGCTGATGTGAATAGTGTTGCACGGGACAAGTGGATGACTGCTCTGGAAATAAATGGAGTAACAGTATCACTCAAGCTAGACACAGGAGCAAAAGTCAATCTGATTTCAGAGTATGATGTCAGAGCAATGAAAATCAAGCCGCGCATAAGTCAGAAAACTGTGCAACTCAAAGCCTATAATGGCCAGAACATTCCAACAAAAGGAACATGTACTCTCAGAGTAAAAGTTAAAAACAGAGAACATTACCTCATGTTTATGGTTGTTCCAGATGGCCATGATTCTGTGTTGGGAGATAAGACATGTGAAGATCTGGGTCTGGGAAGAAGAATATGCACCATAAATAATGGAGAAACACAGAACAGTGTGGAACAAATCGTGAAACAGTTTCCAGACATCTTTGAAGGGTTTGGGGTATTACCATTCACCTACAAAATACAGTTGAAAAAAGATGCACAGCCAGTAGTTCACGCACCCAGATGGGTTCCAGCACCACTTTGTGAAAAGCTGAGGCAAGAGCTGGATAAAATGACAACAATGGGAGTCATAGAAAAAGTGGAAGAGCCTACGAAGTGGGTTCATTCAATGGTGTGTGTGAAGAAAGCCAATGGTGATCTACGTAATTGTATGGATCCAAAGGACTTAAATGCAAACATACAGAGAGAACATTATCAGATTCCGACACGGGAGGAAATTATAAGTGAAATGGCAGGTGCTAAGTTTTTTACGAAGCTGGATGCATCTCAGGGCTTTTGGCAGCTGAAACTACATGAGGACAGCACAAGGTATTGCACATTCAACACGCCCTTTGGCCGCTACTCCTTCTTGAGGATGCCGTTCGGAATTTCCTCAGCTTTCCACAGGGCTATGGAACACGTAATCGAAGGCATCGAGGGTGTGCGTGTTTATGTGGACGACATTGTATTGTGGGGATCCACAATAGAACAGCACAACAAGAGGCTCATGGACATCCTACAGCGTGTAAGGAAGTATGGGCTCAAGTTAAATAGGAACAAGTGTCAGTTTGGAGCAAAGGAAATCACGTTCCTTGGAGATACGCTGTCAGAAAGGGGTGTGGCACCAGACAAGAGTAAGATACAGGCAATACTCAAAATGCCCAGACCCACAAACAGAAAAGCTGCAGTTCTACTGCAGGCGGATGGAGAGAATTGGAGGCCAGTCACATATGCCTCGAGAACGATGACTCCGATGGAAGTCGCTATGCACAGATTGAAAATGAGTGCCTGGGCTTAGTGTATGGATTGGAGAATTTCACGGCTATGTGTACGGCTTACTGACATTTGTGGCAGAGACATATCACAAACCATTAATTGCTATCATTAAAAAGAACTTGAACCAAATGTCTCCAAGAATCCAGCGACTGATCATGCGACTGCAGAGGTATGATATGGAGCTAATGTACACTCAAGGGAAGCATCTAGTTCTGGCCGACGCTCTGTCCAGAGCTGTGGAACAGAGTGGAAAAAGTGAAATTTCCACAGAGGCTGATGTGACTCAGCATGTGAACATGGTAGCTGAAGCTCTTCCAGTCACAGACACAAAACTCAAACAGATTGCAGTGGAGACTGGAAAAGATAAATGTCTGCATTTGGTCATCACACATCTGAGTGAAGGTTGGCCTAGAGGAAAATGTGCTCAGTACTACAACATCAGAACAGAGTTGAGTGTTGTTAAGGGATTTCTGCTGAGACAAGGCAGGATCATTATCCCTCAGTCACTGCGACAGGAGATGTTAAAAAAACTGCACGAGGGACACCTTGGGGCCGAGAAATGTAAAAGAAGGGCTAGAACTGCAATCTACTGGCCCAGAATAAACGCAGACATCGACAAGATGGTGTCAACCTGTGATACGTACTTGAAGCATCATGCTAAGCAACAAAAGGAGCCAATGATCATCACTGATCCACCGGATGAACCATGGCAGAAATTTGGGACTGACTTATTCTTTCTGGACGGACGAAACTATTTGCTGGTGATAGACTATCTGTCAAATTACCCAGAGATTGCGTTGCTATCCAATACATCTTCTGCTTGTGTGATAACACACATGAAATCCATCTTTGCGAGACACGGCATTCCGCAGGTGGTTTGCAGTGATAATGGGCCATGCCACAGTGGAAGGGACTTCCAGAAGTTTGCTGAGGAATATGGGTTTCAACACGTGACATCGAGCCCATTATATCCGCAGTCGAACGGAAAGGCAGAGAAAGGTGTTCACATTGTGTAACTACTACTCAAGAAAGCAGTGGACAGTAAATCAGATCCTTATTTAGCTCTGCTGATTTACCGTGCTTCTCCACTAGAACATGGTGTGTCTCCTGCTGAAATACTGATGGGGCACAGATTACAAACCACACTTCCGTGCTTAGCAACACAAAACAAGAGAAAGTACCTGAAAAGAAAACAAAAGCACCTGAAACTGAGACAAAAAGCGAACTATGACAAGGCATCAAAAAGCCTAGAACCACTCTCTATGATCGTTCATATATAACCTATTAATACACTACTTTAGAAACAGGAAAAGTGATGTAGTTGTTGTGAGCACTGACAGCAGCAATGGTTGTCCCTTCCACCATGTTTTAAGTTTATTGCATGCTCAACTCTAAAACTCAGATATCAAAATTTCTGAATCCGAATTTCCCAGTTGTAAGTATGATATAAGAGGCATTCACGTCTAACTTCCAATTAGGAAACCCTTATTTACGATAATTCCAATAGCACATGAAGGCAGCATTAAAATCAGCCTTAAATTCGTCTGGTGTGCAGCCAGCCAGAGCTGTTTTCCAATCACAACTCACTGGTACAGCTAACCAATCACAACAATTTTTGTTTTTCAATTGGCGGTCCTTATTCAAACCCGAAACTAATCAAGCCATTTATGCCAGGCTGGAAAAAGGTTTTGTAATAATGTAAATTATGTGAAAAATAATGCGTTTTTCGAACCACCAAGCATGAGAGCATGTTCTACTACACCCCCAAAACAAAATCAAGACTTAGTAAAAGAGCATAATAGGACCCCTTTAAATATAAAACTTAAAGGGATACTCCAGCCAAAATGAAAATTTTGTAATTAATCACTTACCCCATGTTGTTCCAAACCCCTAAAAGCTTTGTTTGTCTTCAAAACACAATTTAAAATATTTTGGACCTTGAGTGTTATTTACTTGGCAGTCAATGGGACAGTATCAAGCCTCCCAGTTTTCATTCAAAATATCTTAAATTGTGTTCCGAAGACGAACAAAGCTTTTTACTTTTTACCAGCAGCACAATGTAGATCTGTTCAGAGACACAAAACACACAAGCCCTTTTAATAATGACTTGTTATAAACACTGATTACAAAGCAAGTGTGCAAGGTTTGTGTTTAATTTGTTTTCTCAAATCCTATGTATAAAAAAAAAATCAGTGTTTGTTTTGTGTGTGTGTGTCCAGAAAAGCAATGACCCAAAGGAAAAGACTCACAGACTGTTATTCTAATTGGTTCCTGCTGGTTGGCCAGCCCATCATAATAGTACAAGTCAAACTCTTCCTCTCTGCAGTGATCAGTTGCCAGGTCTTCAGAGGAGCAAAAGAGCACACTGAAATGGCTCTCACTGCACACTACCCAAATTGGAAACCTGGGAGTTTTCAGGTGAGATCCAACCTTTAAAATGACAGAAATCGTGATATTAAAAAATTTGGATATAATATCTAAGTATATGTTAGAGTGTTTGAAGCCTCATTACCATACATATATTATAGTGCTCCAATAAAGACAGCAGCCCAATGTTACAATGTGCTTTAATTCCCTTCAGAAGTGTAAAATTTCCATTTCCGGAATCAAGCTTCATTTCATCATCAAAGATGTTTGAAACTGCCCATCCACAAAGCAAAAGATTTACCAATTCCTTAAGAAAAATGAAACGGAAAATATGAGACTTAATGAATCTATCATATCAGAAAACTCTACATACTGGAGCTGTACAAAAATCAAACAACACTGTGACCAATAAGAGCAAAAAATCAAATATGCTTTCATATATGTATAAAGATAAGGACTGTAAAGTTTTAATATGGCAAACCTGTGTGCAGTAGCCATGAGCTCCAATGAGAGTGGATGTTGACACATTCATATCACTTTGTAAGCTAAATCACAAAAAAAAAAAAAAAAAAAAAAAAAAAAAAATTACCTCTGTGAATATATGAAAGTAAACAGTCTCCACTAAGTTAAAAAGGTGGAAACTCACATTGCAATAGTTCTGGAAAGAATGGCAGAGACAGTAAGCAGGATACAGCCAAAGGGGCCAGACTCAAACTAAAAGGAAGAAAGAGAACTGATATTAATTGCCATTATCAGTCACAACACAAGCCTGAACTGCTGCAAGGACTCCACAGGGTCCTCCATGATAAAAAAAAAAAAAAACGGAAAATCTCATGATGCATCAGTTTACAAACCAAACCAGTCATGTTTATGAAAGAACTGGATATGGTTTGTTCCAATGGATGTGTTTGATTGTCAGCATGTTGGCATCCTTTGGTTTTGCCACTTCTCATTCTCATTCTGTCCTTAACGATCATCCCCAACATTGACTTCAAAGGATGTTCAGCCTAAGTGCAAATGCATTTTGATGACCTCTCTACTTTTTCAAAATTCTTTATATTTTAAATACAGACATTGATCACTTTTATACGTTATTCCTTTTGTAAAGGTCCTCAAGTTGAAGTAATTCTGCGCAGATCTGATCAGTTATTAATGCTTGAATTAGTTCAGGGAAGCTCTTCATCCATGCAAGCTATGATTTTCTTCAACCCCGTACATTTCATCATCCAACCAGAGCAATTTCTCAGAGAACAAGGAAATTTACAGAAAAAAATCTACCTTTAAAACACACTATATTCATACCCTACTAGGTAAATATTTTAAAAGATCATCTAAAATGCTGCTTTGAGTGGTAACGTTAGTAAATTATAGGATATTTAGCATGGGTGTCCAACCATTTTTAGAAGTCTTCCAAATAGAATAAACAGAAACTGATCTGTCACCCACCTTCGACTGAGATATTCCCTTACTAGAGACGCGGAGACTTCCTCCACATCTTTTCCCATCATAGATCACAATAACACAGCGGTAAATATAGGAACAAGTTGGCTAGTTCGATGTAAACAGTCTTGTTCGATTTGAACTTCACACACATCGAATACTGTTGGTCCAGTGACGCAAAAAGTGAGTATGCGCCATATGCGGCGCATAGGGGCGCCGCACCATGGGGGGCTCCAAAGTAGAGGTCTTCGCAGTGCACCCGAGACCCGTCGACCCGGGACCCGACCCGGGACCCGTACGGGTCCGGGTCTATATTTTAAATGATCAGCCGGGTCCGGGTCGGGTCCGAATCTATTACTTCGGGTCCCGGGTCTGTTTAACATTGTGTAATACCCATGCGATCGGAGTCATCGGACTCGGAGAACACCTGGCCGTGATCAGACACTGCTTGTGTTTTTTGTAACTTGCAACTTGTAAAATTAGGAAAAGAACAGAGTGAGAAACAAAAAAAACAAAAAAAAACAGCGCAGAATGCAAGTGCATGCATGGTAATAATTGCAGACTTGACACACTCATATTTAATATATTTCAAATCAGCAACAAAATCGGAGGTGAACTGTCACATGAATGTTTTCTATGACGCTCAAATTGCGTTAAATCATATTTTAGGATGATCCAGCTAACACGCATGTGCAGTCTCGAGCGCGTGTCATGTTTCTATGGCAACCAGTGAGGGACAAACCGCGCTTTACATTTTCTCCCATTTTTATACTAATATAAATAAACCGTTTAATCTCAAAGTTTTAGTGGTCAGATTCAGACTCGACGCAGAGCAGAGAGCACAGAGATGATAGCGTAAGCGGCCATGGCACTGAAGGAGCGTTCGTTATTATAGTTCAAAAAGGCAAACAGTCGAAGTTATTATGCGAGTTAACTCGAGTCAGAATGTACATGTACATGTCTGTCACCGTGACATCAAGTGGAACTTTGAAGCTGAAATAATGAGTGGATTAAGCTTGGACTTGGAATAACGAGCGGAATGACATAGATAACTTTCTTGTCTGAGGATTATAATGCATCACAGGCAGTCAGGTACAAGGACGAGAGACTACGGCTCCTTAAATTAAGATATAGGTTTTTTTCCGCAACATGTTTATTGACTTGTAATAGCAATTTAAAGTGGAATATGTGACAATCGGGTCCAGTCGGGTCTGTGTCTTCACGACGGGTTCGGGTCCAGCTTTCAAATAATATACGGGTCCGGGTCGGGTCCAGGTAGGCATTTCTCGGATCTACACGGGTCCGGGTCCAGCTTTTGAAATATTAGACGGGTCCGGGTCGGTTCGGTGTAGTACATTACGGGTCTCTTTCGGGTTCGGGCACAAATTTTTGGACCCGTGAAGACCTCTACTCCAAAGCTATGGTTAATTTTTTTTATATATATAATAAAAAATAAAAATGTATATTGAAAGTAAAAAAAATATAAATTTTAGAGGACTAACAGGCGCCGGTGCCCTCATAATATTCCATCATAGAATTTAGACATAGAACCTCGCGAGTGGGAGGGGCGCCGTGAGCGCTGAGTAAAGCAGCAGTAACCTTAGTGCTTTGTCGTTGAAACTCGAAAAAGATGGATAAGACAAAAAAGGTCCCGGGGGCTAAAAATAGAAAAAGAAAGAGGGAAAAGGAGATGGCATGTCAAGGGATGCGACAGCAGCTAAATAAATGATTGGTGAAAGGCATCAGGTAGGATTTAAATGTGACGTCTATGTTTGGAGAATACGTAAAACTGGAATATGAGCTGTCATTTATTCCGTCATCACCCGGGTGCTGATAGCTCGCGCGCACAGATGAGACCTAACCAGCACACGTTGATATCCGTGTTTAAACTAAACTAATTTAAGCTTTGTCAGTTTAAACATTTAAGAGGCAGAGGACGCGAGCTCGCGCACGCAGTCCATGCCCTCATCCGAAGCGCGCAAACCCGCGCCTCAGAACGCGCGCAAATATAAGCTCTCTCTGAAGTATTTTATTTAAATGGACAAATTCAGACAAAAATTATGTCAAAATGCCCGTCTTGGTAAGTCTCCTATAGCAGACATAGCCAGCTGAACGTAGGCCACTGTATCAGTGCATTCTCTTAAAGTGACAGTCTTTATATTAATCGAACAGCAACAACAAAGAAATCACTCACTGCTCTTGATTAAAAAACTTTTGTAATAGATTGTTCAGTTTCTCCTAATGTTGGCTCGAAAGGCTATAATGGTCAAATGGGTTGGTAGTGATGCCCCCTTATGGAGCCAAAAGAGTCTCAATAAAGATAAATGCACACACAGGATTCATACATGCACACACAGGATTCATAAATAAAAACACAGGATACACAAATGCACACAAAATTTACAAATGTACACACAAAATTTAAAAAGCACAGAAGATTCACAAATGCATACAAAATTCAGAAATGCACACAAAATTCAGAAATACACACACAATTCAGAAATGCAAACAACATTTACAAATGCACTCAAGATTTACAAATGCACAGGACAAGATTCAGAAATGTATTTCTGATGCACACACACATATATCGATTTACAAACTGCTTGCGGTCTGTGAACTTCACTGCATTTGTGTGTGAATTTTGAGACTCCCCTGACTTGGCTCGACACACAAATGCCTTTTTTTAAACAGGGAATGATCTGCAACCAATCAGATATCTCCCTTGTTTTAGCCAATCACAAGAACGCACTCCACGTGGGGGATTGTTTACTTATAAGCCGATCACATGAACGCGTTCACACAGCGCAATATGCCTGTGGTGCGGCATATTATAGCCTACTTATTTATGAAATTGTATAAAAATATAGATGTTTAGATTACAATTCAGGTTTATTTTTTATTTTTTACAAAATATAAATTTTAAAATGTCTCAATACATATAGCCCAGTGACTGCAGAAAAAAAGTTAACCATGGATTCATAAATTTGCAATAGGCAATTATTTCATTTTATTGAAATATTTTAATGAAAGTAAAAAAAAAAATTTACACATTTTTGAATATTTAAATATATCTAAATTTTCTTTTGGATGCAATATAGAAGTCGCTTTAATTATAATATTCGGTCCCTACATGAAGAGAGAGTCAGTGGTCCGCTGCAAAGGAAAGTGACTCTCCGACTGCGAAAAGTGGGTCTCCGGCGGCGTGAGGAAAGTGAGTCGTTCGCTTAGGAAATTGAGTTGTTCGCTGCGAGAGGAAAGTGATTTCCGGCTGCGGAAAGTGAGTCTCCTGCTGCGCAAAGTGGGTCTCCGGCTGCGCAAAGTGGGTCGCCGGCTGCGTGAGGTAAGTGAGTCGTTCGCTGAGGAAAGTGAGTTGTTCGCTGCGTGAGGAAAGTGAATCGTTCGCTGAGGAAAGTGAGTCGTTCACTGCGTGAGGAAAGTGAGTTGTTCGCTGAGGAAAGTGAGTGGTTCGCTGATTGGCTTATAAGTAAACAATCCCCCACGTGGGGTGTATTCTTGTGATTGGCTAAAACAAGGGAGATATCTGATTGGTTGCAGATCATTTCCTGTTTAAAAAAGGCATTTGTGTGTCGAGCCAAGTCGGGAGTCTCAAAATTCACACACAAATGCAGTGAAGTTCACAGACCCGCAAGCAGTTTGTAAATCAAGATATATATGTGTGTGTATATATATATATGTATATATATATGTTGTCCTGTGCATTTGTGAATCTTGAGCGCATTTGTAAATGTTGTTTGCATTTCTGAATTGTGTGTGTATTTCTGAATTTTGTGTGCATTTCTGAATTTTGTATGCATTTGTGAATCTTCTGTGCTTTTTAAATTTTGTGTGTGCATTTGTGAATTTTGTGCGCATTTGTGTATCCTGTGTGTGTATTTATGAATTATGTGTGTGCATGTATGAATCCTATGTGTGCATATGTGATTGTAGTGTGTGCATTTATCTTTATTGAGACTCTTTTGGCTCCATACCCCCTCTACTCAGATGTGGAAATCTATGATATCTGAAGTTGTAACTCTAGAAAGATTGAGGTATTGTCGCAATGGTAAATCACACCTGTTTAAAAAATGGGAGAATATTTTTAAGTGTCTAAAGATTAAACGGTCATAAACAAAAACTGGATAAAATTTAGGTACAATCATATGATGAAATGCTGTATGTAAATTGTCCACATGTTCATGAATATGTTAATTATTTCCTGTGCTGTGTTTTTGTTTTAATATGTTTTTGTTTGTAATAATTAAAATGTTTAATAAAAAGAATATATAAAAAAAATATATAAAAAAAATAAAAAAGGCTTTTGTAAGTTTAATAAAGAACAATCTTTAATTTATAGTCAAATATGCGATGCTGTTTTACATTTGATTACTTTATTAAATTTCTGTACCTAAAAACTAATACTAGACCTGTTTACTAATACTAGACCTATTTACCTCTTTTTTTAAATACTATTGTATTTATTTTTGCTGTTGCTCCTAGTTAGGTTTTTTTTTTAATTATAGTTTCTCCATAAACATAGCACATACCGAACTATACCGAAATGTGACTCTTGAACCGTGAAACAAACCGAACTGTGAAAATTTTAACTGTGCCACCCCAATAATAATAATAATAATAATAATATATAAATATATATATATATATATATATATATATATAATTGTTATATAATATATAATATATATAATTATATATATATATATATATAATTATTTATTTAGAAGTTGGGGGGGGGGGGGCAAAATGTTTTGCTGCATACCCCTCTAACACTGGATAGTTGCGCCCCTGTGTTGGTCGGCATAGGTCATATGTTCATCTACAAGCAGTTACTGCATATTCAGCACAGTATTTAAAATAGTGATGTGTCGTTCGTGAACGAATCATCTTTTTGAATGAATCTTTTAGGTGAACGAATCGTTCTCATTCACGCAATCCACTGACTCATATTTCTCGTTCACTGAAGTTCCTCCCTCCACAGCAGCGCGGCGCTATTACGAAATGAATGAGAGTAAACCGGGTTAGTCTGCCATTTAGCATGTCAGTCTCGCAAAATGCAAAGCACAGTTACAGGCAGACGGGAAGGAAGTCGACCGGAAGTTGAAGTCGGCCGCGTGCCGCCATCTTGTAGCAGAACTTCACTTGCATTAGCATCCCATTGACTTCCATTCATTTTGGCGTCACTTTGACAGCGAATAACTTTACATCTGAGGCGTTTAAAGACTCCATTTGTCCATTATTTATTTCTAAAGATACACAACAATGTATAAAGGGCTCCATTACCTTCTATGTTACATTATGGCCCCGTCGAAACAGTTTTTGTAAAAATAGGCTAACGATTGCATCATAACAACTCGACTCTCTGTCGCACAGTAGAGAAAATACCGTACAGACAGGAGGAGAAGCTCGCAGGCAATCGGGGAGACGTCAAGAGAGAAGCCCATAGATACAAGCCCTGGCGTTACATTTTTAAATACTATACAAAATAATTAATCAGAATACTTACTCCTGTTCACTCACGCCAAAGAAGTCCCCGCTCAAGCTCGCCGTCTCTGCAAGATTAACGATGGCAGTTTGCACGCACAGCTACTTTAAGATTTACATCTATTAGACAGGTTGCTGACATCATCAAGCTTAGTTTGAGTCTGCGCGTCAGAAACGGAAGTGCTAAAAATGGGCTTCACTTGTCTCAATTGAGTTCCAATGGGGTCGCTGTGTCCATTTCTTTTACTGTCTATGGTTACAGGTACTGTGCACATACGCTTGTTTTGATATTTAGCATACAGAATTCCACGTTTAATCCCCGATTTATGAATGTGAATATATAATATACAAACTGTCTGACCAAACAATTAAAATGCTAATTAGGCAAGAAAACCTCGTGCTTTGTTCATCTGAACAAGTTAATTAGACTTTATATATTGAATGCGATTATGATTTATGATTATTAGATTTAGTCCGAGAGCTCTCAGTCCCTCCATTGAAGCTGTGTGAATGGTATACTGTCCATGTCCAGAAAGGTAAGAAAAACATCATCAAAGTAGTCCATGTGACATCAGAGGGTCAGTTAGAATTTTTTGAAGCATCGAAAATACATTTTGGTCCAAAAATAGCAAAAACGACGACTTCATTCAGCATTGTCTTCTCTTTCGTGTCTGTTGTGAGAGAGAGTTCAAAACAAAGCAGCTGGATATCCGGTTCGCGAACGAATCATTCAATTTCACCAAATCGAACTGAATCGTTTTAAACGGTTCGCATCTCTAATACGCATTAATCCACAAATGACTTAAGCTGTTAACTTTTTTTAATGTGGCTGACACTCCCTCTGAGTTCAAACAAACCAATATCCCGGAGTAATTCATGTACTCAAACAGTACACTGACTGAACTGCTGTGAAGAGAGAACTGAAGATGAACACCGAGCCGAGCCAGATAGCGAACAATAGACTGACTCGTTTACGAGTTAAGAACTGGTTGCATCGGTTTTCGGATCACCAGTAGTTCTTTCGGACAGTTCAATTTAATAAACCGGTTGAAGAAAACGGTTCACCGGTTCTTTTGCGCTCGACGTATAATGGCGTCATTTGCGATGATTGCCCTTGATTCAAGCCTTCGGTTTACCCGCGCTCATAACACTAGCACAGAATCAGTTCAGAATCAATCATCAAAAGAATCAGTTCAGTTCAGAAGCTCTGTGTGTCGGTCTGCTTCACGCTGAATCACACATGCGCAGTATCAGCTCCTCGGTTCACGAATCGGACGCGTCTGACAGAAACGGTTCTTAACTCGTGAATGAGTCAATGTTTTGTTCATTATCTGGCTCGGCTTGGTGTTCATCTTCAGTTCTCTCTTCACAGCAGTTCAGTCAGTGTAATAAATAAATAAATTGTTTTGACGCCTTTGTGTTGGCACAAACAAGTACAAAATACACTTTTGCAGCATTCTGGTTGTTTAGGTGGCAGGTATGGAGAGGACTGCTTTTTATATTAATAATTTAAAATTATAAACCATCAAGACGCCTCTGTCTACTAAGTGATCTACTTAATCGGAAGATTTTCAGAGTAGTATTCTGAAAAGGAAAGTTGTGTCAGATATGGTCAAATTTATGAAAATACACTGAAAGTGTCTAGCAGAAAAGTGATAATGTGTAATCAGATGATTCCATCAGGCCAAGTCTGCAATTAAAGAGTTTATTTAAAATCATATATAATTAATATTATTATTATTTTTAATAAAATCATGTATCATTTATATTATATAGATAAGGCTGTTAGTTCATGAAACAGACAACATCACTTCATTTTCATGAATTTTATTATAATTTTGTACATTACATAAATGACTAAAACCTAAAATCACCTCGCTAACCTCTACATACACTGTCCATACATTTCACTTCCTCACTACACTTTAACATAGAAACATCTGGGCTTATGAAAGCTCCATGTGTACATTTTTATTCAAAACTTTAAATACTCAGATCACAATATCGGGGAAAAAATCTGAGTCTGAACAGAGGTGCTTTTTGGAATTTAACAAAAGGAAATGCAACCACAGCCCCTTTAAAGATAGTGAATCAAACTCTCAAGTAACGTCTCATTCATTCAATTACATGAGTATGAAATCCTTCCTCAGTGACATAGTGGGTATATTTTGAACATACTCAACTGTATTTAATAAACTGGATTTCTTTTCAGCTACGCTATGTATTTATGCTAGAAGATCATGGGAACAGTATTTGTGTTTTGGCACAAATTCATCCCAAATATGGATTTATGTTTGTTGTTTTGTTAACCGTGAGTGCACCATCTAATGTAAACAACAGACTGCACTTCATCACTGAGCATATCTTCAGGAGGAAGGGCGAAAAATAAAAAAAATAGAGAGATAAACATCGCTCCTTCCTCCTCAGTTTTTGGCCCTACCTTCAGAATGGAACTTTTATAAAAGAAAAAAAGAAAAGTCTGGGAAAGTTCCAGAGAAGGAGAGCATCAGTAGTCCTCAGCTGGAAAGAGAAAGACAAGGAGACAGAGAGACACAGATTAACAAGAAGAAGAACCGTGTGGAAGCAGACGTGCAGTCCGTTTGAGGTTAGTGACGCCATAAGAAATCTCAGCATGCGGGTGGTTAGTGGAGACGCAAGGCGGCTTACTTTCAATGGTGAGAATGCAGGTGCTGGCAGCAGTTCCTCGGCTGTTAACGGCTTTGCACATGTACTCTCCTTCATCCTCAGGGAACGTTTCTGGCAAGTACAAGCAGTAGGTCTCGCCTCTCTCAATGTACTGGTAATCTTCAGAGTCCGGCAGCAGCTCACCCTCAAACCACCAGGTGACCTCTGGTTTGGGTTCTCCTGTTATCTTCACAGTGAACCGCACGGGCTCTGCGTCAACCACCGACTGGTTCTTCAGGGGCTTTTTAAACCATGGAGCGCCTGACCTGGCATGGTCCTCTTCATCCTCATAGGCGGCTGAGCCGTTAATGATGCTACCCTCTTCTTCTTCCTCTTCTTCCTTTTTCTAACAAGACATGAAGTTTCACACTCAGATAAATCAGCAAAACAACAGAAATCACATGCATGCAGCTCTATCATGCATTAGTGTTGAGCACGGTCCACCATTTAGCTCTTAAACAAAGCAGCCCAGGAGAGGTTTACTTTTTGGAGAGCAGCGTCAATTTCCTGTTGTTCAAATTGCATCCTCTGTAATTTCTGCTCTTCGATCTTCCTCTTCTGCTCCTCTTCTCTGGCCTTGGCCATTTGTTCAAATCGTGCACGCATGTCCACTTTCTGTTTGAACGGGACGTCTTCTGCTTTAGCTGGAGTTGTATTGTCCTCGTCTTCATCCTGTGTGTAAGATTGCAAAATTCCTCATTTCAAAGTTCTTTAGCTGGAATGAAAATATGAGAAACTCCCTCAAGCTTTTACCTCCTGACAGCGCTCTGCCTCTCTCTCCTTGATTTTCTCATCAATTTCTTTCCTTCTTGCTCGCTCCTCATCGATCTTCTTCTGGATCTCTTCCTCTGTGAGCTGCTTGATCTTCTCAAACTTAGATTTTAGGGTTTTGGCCTGGATGGAGCCGGTTCGCTTCAGATTTGTTAGTTCCCCATACTCGGTGCTCACCACCTCAGAACTTTCATTGATCTTATCCTGAATCAAACACACAAAACATATGTAAATAATTGAAGCATATTGAAATTGTAAATGTAATAATCATTTTATTGGCATTGCATACCTCGCCCATCTCTTGTCGCAACTGTTCAAACTCTTTCTTCTCCATCTCCATTTTTAGACGTTTGGCCTCCTCCTTGCGCTTTCGGTCAGCCTCCTCTTTCATTTTCAGCATCTCTTCAAAGTTGATTTCTAGTTTCCCTGGGTGCATTGCTTCCTGTGTCCTCGCCAGAGTTTTTTCATCATCCTGCACCTGTCACAAGAACGGGACCAACATCTCGTCAGAGACTGATATTTAAATACATATGAACATATCTTTTATACATCTTATGCAGGTACAGAGTGTTTTTCCATGTTACATGCTGTTATTCGTTTTCTTATGTTCGACTGATGAAAAATGAACATGCTGAATTTATAATCAAAAAAATTAAATTCACAGGTAATCAAATATTATGAATATATTTCTAAATGGTAGGTATATAAAATGTATTATGTTTACTCTACAATTATATATTACACAACAAGGTTGTGCAAAATTCAGCACTCAAGAATTGAATTCAGTTCATGAGTTGGAACTTGAATTTAATCCATGTCCCACAGGAAGCTGAATTAATTTTAATAAGTATATATAAAATCTATAAAATTAAGTATCTTTCAACCCTGATCTGTCTGTCTGTTTTTAATTAAATTCTGAATGACACACAACACTTTATTAGGAAAAAAATCAGTTAAAACATCAGAACAGTGAAACCCCTTATTGCCGAGAGCAAAATACTATACATTATCACACAGTTTGTGATTTGATACTGTAAAAATAAAAAAACTCATATACTCATATACCCCTAACTGAATAGGAACTGAACCTAAACTGAAACTGAATATTCCTTTTTTTTTTTAGACTGCAAAGGATACATACAGTATATTGGAATCTTGTTTTATTTACCAGTAAAAATCAAAATGAAATCCTTTAAACAAGACAGGAATAAGAAGCAAAAATATACATGATATTGAAAGGGTTCATATCAGAGGGAATTTTCTTTGATATTTTTATTACAAAAAAAAATAGTTTATTGTACTATAAAACCTTGCAATATTATTAGTGGAACTCAGTGGGAAATATTACCTAAACTGAAATTAATTATATGCATCATATCTCCCTTTAATTCATGTTTTCGAAGAATGTTTAGTATCCTCAATATACTATGTTTACTGCAAATTTTATTTTGTCTTGTTTTAAAAAAGTAAAAAAAAAGTTTGTTACTTCCTTATGTCCTTATCCAGTCAAATTAAACTGATTCCAGTCCAGGGCTCTTAAAGACACAATTTGGAAAGCATAACAGACGAGCATTGCAGCAGGTATTTCATTTGAGAACACTGGAGATTTGCACTTATGGTGTGTTCATATTTGAAACTGAATTCATTGTTTTAGATTGAATTAGAGACCATAAGTAAGTTGGTGTATTGAAATTGACACCACTTAACAGCTGGGCTCAGATGATATACATTTATTGAGCAGAATGCATTATAATAAACATGCAGCATAATGTATATTTATGATACATTATTTGTAAGCAAAGCAGTGATTGTATCGTTTCCTGAATATAGTGTTAAATAGAAGCCCATTAATAGACTTTTTGCTTATCTCATCCATGGTCCTACCATATTTTTGCGAGCTTCTGCAAAAAGTATTTTCTCCTCTTCCAGGCGTCGCTTGGCTTCCTCCTCTTTCCTTTTCTGCTCTTCTTCTCGTCTTTGTCTTTCCAAATCCTCAAAGCTGATGGCCAACTTCCCGGGTTTGGCCGCATCTGAGTTTATCATGGCCAGCAGGATGTCATCATCACTATTTACAACCTGCAAATCAATATATTAGTGTAACAATAAAAAACTCCATGATCACGGGAAGAAGGAGGCGGGAACCGGCGGACAATCAAATATAAACTTTAATAATCAAAATAAATACAAAACAATGCGTCAGCCCCTCACAGATGACTGACGCGCAGAAATAAAAAGCAAACACAAACTAAAACCCAGGCCTGGTCCTCTCTCGTCCTTCACTGTCATCGCTCCAGTTTTATATCCTTCCATCTCCTCCGTGGGACTCGAGACCGGTGGGTCGAACAGGTGTCGCTCATCTCCAATCACTCCACCGGCCTCGCTCCCACGTCCCTCGGCCCCGCCCCACTCGTCACAATTAGGTTTGGGGAAAATTAGTTAGTCAACAGTCAAGTGTGTTATCTGGTTTCCAACTTACATGTTCAACTGTGCCAAGTCAGCAAACCCTTATCACTGTTTGATTTTAGATTGTAGCTGTTATATTTCAAGCCAGACATGCTGTCCTGTTTTCTATGATCTTTTGTAATAATAGTGAGCAGTTTGTGTCTATTAAATATTATGTAGGCCTGATCAGAAATTAACACTGATAAATGCGGTCAAAATATAATGCTTACCATAGTACACATAAAAAAAAAAATAAAAAAAAAACACAAACATGATATATTACCATGGTGCTGTTTCACAAGCACACAAACTGACCATGCTTTTTCTGGCCTCGGCAAAGGCCTTTCTCTCTTCTTCGATACGTCTTTTCCTTTCTTCTTCCACTCGCTTATGTTCCTCTTCCAGCCTCTGTCTTTCCAGCTCCTCAAAGCTGAGTCGAAGTTTACGAGGTCTGAATTCTTCCTTTTTTCCCTTTGCATCCTGAGTATCCTCATCATCCTGGGCCTGCGATAAACAGTTTATCATTATTCATGTTACACATATACAGTGGCCCCAATTTAAAAACTCTTTGGATGCTGAAGTAATGTGGATTACTTATGTATTATTGTAATGTTTTTATCAGCTGTTTGGACTCTCATTCTGACGGCACCATTCACTGCAGAGGATCCATTGGTGAGCAAGTGATGTAATGACAAATTTCTCCAAATCTCTTACAATAAAGGAACAAACACTTTTACAGTACTTGTCGAAGTCTGCAGCCGGAGAGAGAATTGGGAGACGAACGGTGAGTGAGCGGGCTGAACGCAAATAATCAACACCTGTCTCTTGTTTCAGTAATTGGCGTGGAGAGAGTATTTAACGCCAGGAGAAACAGGAGTAGAGGAGAGAGACCCGCTGCTGACGAACGTGATCGCAAAGCTCTGCTTACCAGTCTGTGTTTTCAGTATATGGTGCGAGAGGCACCGTCTTTGTTTTATGTTTTATTTAATTAAAAATCGTCAGCAGTAAAGCCGACCCCTTGTCCTCTTCCTTCCAACCTCTGAACCCATTTACATATATATATCTACTGGTTGTGGAAAACATACTCACCATGTCCAGCTTGGCCTCTTCAAAGGCTTTCCTTTCCTCCTCCAGTCTGCGTCGGGCCTCCTCCTCTGCCTGTTTTCTCTGCTGATCCTGTCGCTCCTTCTCCTGTTCTTCAAACGTCAGACGCAGTTTACCAGGGGTCACCTGCTCCTTCTCCTTGGGAGGAGACTCTGCATCATCCAGCTTTTTTGAAGAAGGAAACTTTTTTAGTTAAAAGTGTTTTTTTTTTTTGCCAAAGTTAACAAAACTCTTTCTAGTACAGATGGCATTCATCTTTAAAAACAGATTGTTCACCTGTTCAATCATGGAACAACGCTTGGCCTCTCGGAAAGACCGGCGGTTTTCATCGTATCTCTTCTTCTTTTCCTCCTCGGTTTGCTTCTTTAGTTCCTCTTCTCTACTCTTCTCTAAGTCCTCAAAGTTCATCTTGATCTTTCCCGGTTGTTTTTGAGATTTTGCAGGCACCACTCGTACCAGCAGACTGTCATCACCTTCCTGTCATGAAGAAGATGTGGGGAAGTAACCCAAACAGATAAAACAGCAGTTTTATCACTGGAATTACAAAGGTGTGATCAAATGTCTTCCTGTTTTGTTAAGATTTTTGAAAATCAGATACAAATGTTAGGTCTAACCTGAAGCCATAACAAATCATTTTATACATTTCTACTGCTTTGACCTGTAACATTTCTGCAGTCATGGACAAGCATCCAGACAGGTTTCAGATAAGGCCTGACAGCAGAGGACATTCTTCTGGCACAGTTGCCTTCATTTGTGTCATACTAGACAGAGATATGGGATTGCTAATGCGGTCAGAGAGCATGAACTACAAGTGGTGTGGGAAACAGTTGGATGTCAAATGTTTGTTAATTCTGGCTCCTGTAAGTGTGGACGGTGGGTCATTTGGGCATCACTGCACACATTTTTATATATACAATAGTGTATAATATACTGTACACTACCTTTTAAATATTTGGTAGGATTTAAAAATATATATATATTTTTGAAATGTCTCTTCTGCTTACCACTTGCTGTCACTTTTGATCAGTTGGCCTTGCTGAACAAACTTATTACGACAACACTTTACAGTAAGGTTTCATTTGTTAACATTAGATAAATACATTAGTTAACATGAGCTAACAACGAACAATATTTCTACAGTATTAATTCATGTTAATCTCAACATTTACTAATACATATTTAAGATCTTTGTACTGTAACTGTTAAAATTAGTTTATGAACTTTATTAATAAATGCTGTTAAAAGACATTGCTCATTGCTAATTCATGTTAATTAACACTTAGTTAAAATCTACAAATGAGAACTTCTTGTAAAGTTAAAGTATTTTTTTCTTTAAATCTTACCTGAAAAGAAGTGTTTGTTTGTGTGATTTTGAACAGCGGGCCATTTTATGAATCCAAATTTATTTTATATTTATTTACAGTATTTCAACAAAGAAACAAAAAAAATAATTATTAAAAATATTTAATTGAGTTTATGAATAATTTATGTTAATAATGTTAACCTTTGGGTGTTTATGAGTCTTACCTTTCCTGTCACTGCAATTTTCTATTGTGATGTGGCATTGCTCTATACTGTAAATCGATTCTTTGATTTGATTTCACTTCCACATATTGCTAGGTTTTAAAACCTAGCAATATATACTTTACATTGCATCAGAGGATTACCTGAGTGATTACAGATACTTTGGGTGGAGATTTTCTAATAGTAGACCTGATAGAGCAGCCTCCTGCCAAAGTCGCATTAAAAGCATCCTGCTGTAGCCACAGCCTGTTATCATGACACTCTGACTTACCTCCTGGGCTTTCTTGGCCAGCTCTTTCTGAATCTTGGCCTTCTCTATGGCCTCCTGTGCAGAGCGCTTCTTTCTCTCCGCTTCTGTTCTTTTCCGCTCCTCCTCTTGCCTTTGTTTCTCCATCTCTGCAAACTTCCCCTTCACACTGCCTGTGAATGGACAGAAAGCTGACAGTTGGCATCTATAATGGGATTAAAATGCTGTTACAACGATTACGTTGGATCAGTCCTAAAACCAAATATTCCATATCCCTCCGTTTTTCTCATTTCACCCTACCTGTAATTTTGGGAACATATGTTTTTTCTATCTTCGTCGGCTTCACCTCTTCCTCTTCATCACTAGAGGTGAGGAGTTCCTTTATCTATGGAGGATCCGACAGTTGTTGTGGGGTTAGCTGTTTTATCCAGGATCAGAAACCATGCTGGTCATAGCAAGCCAAGCAGACCTTAATCCTTTTAACACAGGCACATATGACCTACAGGGGCAGATGCTGATTGGGCCATCAGTCGTGACATAAGCAGGGGATAAGTAGAGTGTGCAAGCAGCAAACAGGCATTACAGATACTGGGGTGTTTTACTGATTAAAGGCTTTTTTTATAAGGTTTGTTTACCTCCTGAAATCAGTTATTGATGCATGCCAAATCTTATGCAAACACTGCAGAACCAGCAAGCAGTATCTTTATTAACCTCAAGTCAAAATCTCCTGCTATGCATTGTTAGTGTCAGAGAGATGAGGCAGGGCAGTCGGTGGATGAAGTAACGAAACAAGATGATGAAACAAGATCATTTCTCTACTGACCAATTGCTTCCTGCGAACATACTCTCTCTCTTTAATGTACTGCTCTCTGCGTTTCTTTTGCTCCTCCTGACTTCTCTTTTGGCTTCTCTCTTCTCTAGCTTTCTGCATGGCCTCAAACTTATTCTTCACATCTTCTTTTCCCAACTTGGGAACATAACTTCTCTGTACAGGCTTAGATGTTTTAAGCAGTTTCTTCAAAACAAAGAGAATTAGAGGTATGAGAGATTGTTAGTAAAATAGAGAAATGGAAAATCTGTTCAATTCTTTGCCTGATTGATTATATAAATATTATATTATATAAATTACATAAAACATATAGTTGACTGCTTTTCCATTGAATAAAAAAGCATATCATTTATTGAAAATATAAATTATAAATTAAAAGTAAATTAATTAAAAAATTATAAATTAAAAGCATGAATAAAAAATTTATAATTTATAATAAATTATATATATATATATATATATATATATATATATATATATATATATATATATATATATATATATATATATATATATATGTGTGTGTGTGTGTGTGTGTGTGTGTTAATTATTATTTTAATTAATTTTTATTTAATTGTAATTTTTTGGAACGTACACATTTTTAATAATGTATTTAGAAATATTATTGTAGCCTAATCATACCTCTTGTTTTAGTGCCACCTCTGACATATTTGTCATATCATGTGATGCATCGACCTCTTCATCTTTCTCCACTTGGGTGATGTTTTCCTCATTCGTTTTGGAAACCCTCTCTCGTTTTCTCGTCCTGCCGATGGTCTTTGTCTCCTGTTTGGGCTCTTTGTTCTCTGGTAACTTGGTTTTCTTTGGTTCATCTGCAACCCTCTTCATCTCCACTTCTTCAGACATACTCACATCACATGTTTCTTCTTTATGGTCTTCATCATTGATTGTATTCTCTGTATCATTATCATTAGCTATATCGTCTGTGTTTTTTGTGTTGTTTATATGCGTCATGTCTGTTGACACGTCGGCCATGATTATCACATCAGTCATGGTGTTGTTTCTAAGATACACCGTAACAGAGCCTGTTGCGAGACACATCAGATGAAACTGACATTGGGAAAAAGACATCATGATCACAAGATTCCATTGCAAAGGAACTGCTTTTGACCTACTGTAATGTTTATTATGTTACAGATCTAAGATTCTTAGACTGTTACTTGTTTTCTCTAAAAGGTAAATAAATGGTACTAAAGTCAGTTTTGAGTCTTGATAGTGTTAGTTGGTGGTCTACAAAAGAACAGATGTGTGGGGAACCTCCAACAAGAGCCTTGTGGGACATAAAGGCCCTAATTTTAACTCCCAGTCTGGGTCCAGCCATGTGATTGGGGCTATTTTTACCTGGAGATATGAGTCTAAGAAGAGGTCAGCACCCAGATGGCACACAGTGCAAATGTACAATCAATTTAGCTAAAGTTAGCAACAATTTTATTTTTTGTGACAGTATGTGTTTTACACTAAGTGCAGTTATTTGCATTTCAAAGATTCTACATCTAACTTCATTCTAAAAATAATCCCAGAAGAACAGCAGCATTTACCAATGCAGAACAGAAAAACTTGATTTTAGGCATGACTCACTACATGTGTGATATTATATATTTGTAATCATTTAAATTTCAATGCACAGTCACTCTTCTTTGCTATTCCTATAACATCTCACACAACTGAAGCTCCTGGTGACTAGAACTCACAACTGATCACACCTCACTTTTAGAAGATGACGAAGACAATATGGGCCCCACAAACAATGTCGCCATTTTTCACCAGTGTTTCCCGCCACATTCCAATTGATGTATTTATTTTTATCAATAGATGTGAATTTATGCTGTACACTAAGCATTTTCCACAGACAACCATCTATGGAAGTAAAGTAATGACTTATGTCTTTGAAACAAAAAAGCATGCTGAATAGCACTATCTGAAAAAATAATGCATTGAATTAACAGTACTTGCATTTTAATGCCTTGTATTTCCAGGGCTTGCATCTTTACTAGGTCCTGAAATTTAATATAGTTGTTCGTTTAAGCTATGAATAATTCAATTAAAAATATTTCACACACTTTTTGATAATTAAAAAAATCAATAATTCATATTCACGTTCCAGAATTCACTTCCAAAATATTAAATCGGTTTAAAAATACGATGTATAATCTTCGACAGGCAAATTTCGGTCCATTTTATTTTACTTTCAAAATTCGCTTCCACAAATTCAGTGGTTAAAATTCGGCAGGCAAATTTCGGTCCATTTTATTTTACTTTCAAAATTCGCTTCCACAAATTCAGTGGTTAAAATTCGGCAGATAATTCGCCCTTTCACATCCGGGAGCTGCAGGAATAGCAGTAGAGCACAGAGGCATGATCTCCATCTGGGGGTACCAAGATGGCGGCGGAGTAAGCAGTCGCTTTTTTGAGAGCTCTCTTTAAGACCGCGGATTTTCATGATTTAAACTAATTTACTCCACCCGAATTGAAACGATGAATATTCAACAACAGATACTTAAACCAGCAATACTGCAGCCACCGTCCTCTTCAAATCCAGAAAAGTCAACGGATGGTGAGCATAATTACTGTGCAATGGATGTAACAATGCAATCAAAGAGGGAACGAGGACCAGACTCGACTCCGCCAACTCCGAGTAAAACTTTAAAAGAAAAAAAGACTAAGCCAAACATTGAGAGTGATCATCCCCAAGCTTCAAATAACGATATTTTTGAAGCAATATTGGAGTTGGGGAAACGTGTGACTGGAATTGAGTCGCAGTTAGGAGACATTAAAGAGCAAAACCGCCAGAACACCGCCATGATTGCTAGTTTAACCAAAACTGTGCAGTTCAACTCGGAAGAGTTAAAGGAGACTAAAAAGAAAGTGTTGGAATTGGAGAAGGCTAATGGCCATTTACTGGAGGAAAACAAAGAACTGAAGAAGAAAGTTATGGAACAGAAACGATATAGCATGAGGCCGTGTCTCAGTGTGAGGGGTCTAAAGCAGAAGAAAGATGAAAACCTCAGAGCGACCATTATCCCCATACTGAAGAAAATTGGCCCAGAATATGCGGGAGACATGGAACGTGCGGTGGATGTTGTTCATAGGCTTGGCAAAAGAGAGGATAACCGCACCAGGCAAGTCATTATCCTGTTTGCATTGAGACATGTGAAGGATGAAGTATGGCTGAAAACCAAAGACTTGCCAATATGCAGAATGGAAGGTATTAGCTTTGCGGAGATGTTACCCAAAGAGGATTTGGAGGCACGAGAGCGTTTGTGGCCGTTGGTTGATCAAGCAAGAAAGGCGGGAAACGAGCTTTTTTCCGGGGGCCCTACGCGTACATTGATGGACGTCGTGTTGAGGACAACTGACTGTCTTTTTTAGGATAAGACTTTAAAGGTGGAATTTTCATGAGCGGTTTGAGAGCTCTAAAATGTGGCATTTTCTTATTTTAGCAGCACGGTTAAAAGTAAATTAAAAAAAAAAAGTTTTATTTTTTTTATTTTTTTTGATAGTTCATGATAAATGTAAAAATTTCTTTTGGTTCTTTAAACGTTAGGGGCTTGAAAGAACTTGTTAAACGAAAGGCATTATTTTTATTTTGTAAAGGGCAAAACTCTCACTGTTTTTTTTTACAAGAAACTCATTCCTCAGAAGCTGATGCATCGTTCTGGCTGAATCAATGGGGCGGAAAAATCCTCTTCAGTCATGGCTCTTCAAGATCCGGTGGAGTAGCAATTTGCTTCAATAACTTTCCTGGAGAAGTTATCACACATCGGACTGATACAGAAGGACACTGGTTAACAGCTGTGGTGAAAATTGAAGGTTCTTTCATAATATTGTTTAACGTATATGGGTATAATAATGAGGACTGATACAGAAGGACACTGGTTAACAGCTGTGGTGAAAATTGAAGGTTCTTTCATAATATTGTTTAACGTATATGGGTATAATAATGATAACCAAAATAAGTCAATGCTAGATGATATAACAAAGGTGATTTCTGAGCTTAAAGGTCGATATCCTACAGATTATATTTTATATGGAGGGGATTGGAACATGACTCCAAATGAGTGGCTTGATAGGTGGCCAGCTAGAGTTGGTAAACCTCAATTTAATATTCTAATTAACAACTTTTTGGCTGCTAATAATTTTAACGACATTTGGAGAAAAATATACCCAGGAATAACAGGTTTTTCATGGTTTAGACCAAATGGATCCTGTAAATCTAGGATTGATTATTGGTTGGGCACTGACAATATAGTGAGTCATGTTACAAAGACAATTATGTCAAATGCACCTTTATCAGATCACTGTTATAAAGAACTAGTCTTAGAACCTACAGATAAATCAACATATAGGAAAGGCTTTTGGAAATTTAACGGTAAATTATTACAAAATGAAGAATATTGCAGTAAAATCCGAGGAATAATTACTGAAATCCAAAATGATAACGCCATTATTGGTTATAGTAACAAATGGGAATTCATCAAATTCAGAATCAGAGAAATCAGTATTCAGTTTAGTAAAGTACTAGCCAAAAAAAAATAAAGAGTTAGAAAGCAAATTATTAAAAGAAATACATATATTCTGTAGCAACACCAATTTAACCCACCAATTTGACTAGTTGAATTACAAAACAAGTTAGACCAACATTATCTTGACAAAGCACAGGGAGCTTTCGTGAGATCGCGAGCGAGATGGATTGAATCAGGTGAAAAGAATTCCTCTTATTTTTTCAATCTAGAAAAAAGCAGACAACAAAAAAACTGCATCTCTACTCTTTTAGTAAAAGGTGAGGTACGGAAAGACTCCAAAATCATAGAAAATGAAGTCTACATGTTTTATTCTAAATTATATTCTTCTCAGTTCTCGAAAGTAGACTGTAATAACCTCTTTCAAAATCTTTCTCTATTAATTCCCCAGATTGATTTATCTTTTAAAAATATTTGTGATTCGGAACTTAGAATAGAGGAACTGGACGCAGTTCTTAAGAAAATGGCTTCAAATAAATCCCTGGGATCAGATGGCCTCACAGTTAATTTTTATAAATATTTTTGGAAAGATTTGAGAATCATATTATTTGAAGCGCTAAAAGAATGTATAGTTAGGAAATAATTGATGACTAGTATGAAACAGGGCGTAATTACTCTGATCCCAAAGCCGGGGAAAGACAAGCAGCAACTAGACAATTTAGGACCGATTACTCTACTAAACACAGATTATAAAATATTTTCAGGATCCATTGCCTCTAGACTTAAAAAAGGGATAGCAGACATAATAAGTGTGACACAGTCGGGCTTTATAAAAGGAAGAGTCATTCATAATAACATTAGACTTGTTATGGATTTGTTAGACTATAGTGATTTAATTGATGATGATGGTTTTATACTCTTCCTTGATTTTTATAAGGCCTTTGACTCTGTTGAGCATGAATTTATTTTAAAAACACTTCATTATTTTGGTTTTGGTGACAAATTCAAAGATATTATACATATGCTGTATTCTGATATAAATAGTTGTGTGTCTTTGGGACACGGGTCCTGTAAAAGATTTAATATTGAAAGAGGAATAAGGCAAGGATGTGGAAGCTCTCCCTTGTTGTTTATAATGGTCGCAGAAATTTTGGCTATCTTAATTAAAAACAGCGTGATAGAAGGTCTGAATTTAATGGGCAAACAAATAATTATAAGTCAGTGGGCTGACGACTCAACATTGTTTCTTAAAAACAAATTTCAAATTCCCATAGCATTACAAGCTATCAATATTTTCTCAAAAGACTCCGGACTTCAGTTAAACTTAAATAAATGTGAATTATTGCCATTAAAAGAACAATCCATACAATCATTGTATAACATAAAAGTAAAAAAAAGAAGTCAAATACTTGGGTATTGTAGTGACTAAAGACAAAATGATCTCTGAAAAACGAAACGTAGTAGACAATGTGGACAACTGCAAATCATTTCTATGTAGATGGTTATGAAGAGATCTTTCCATTTTTGGCAGAATATTGTTAACTAAAATGGACAGTTTATCTAGATTAATATACCCAGCTTACTCTCTTCCAATAGCACCCCATATAGTTAAAACTATCAACAAACTAAATTTTGATTTCATATGGCGGAATAAATGTCATTATATAGCCAAGCAGGATTTAATTCGAACTTATGAGGATGGTGGTGGTAATGCAATGGATTTTGATTGTATGAATGGCATGTTAAAAATTAGATGGTTAAAAAACTATATTCAAAATAAAAATTCATTGTGGTATTATATTCCCAATCAGATTTTTGAAAAGGTAGGCGGCATTAGTTTTCTGCTCCAATGTGATTTTGATTTTAAGAAACTTCCTATGAAACTTTCAGATTTTCATCAACAGGTCCTTCTGTATTGGAAACTAATATTCAAGCACAATTTCACACCACACAATACACCAATTTGGAATAATAGGTATATTTTGGTAAATAGAAAATCTTTTTATTTCTGAATGGTTCTCTAAAGGTGTCTGGGCTATTGCCCACTTCATAGATATGGAAGGAAATGTTTTACAACATGTTGAATTCTGTGACAAATTTCAAATTAGTTGTACCCAAAAGAAGTTTAAACAGATTGTGAAAGCTCTCCCAATATCACTTGTAGCTATAATTAAGCAGGATATAATATATTCAAAAATCACGCCTTCCTTAAGACAACTTTGCATTAATGCTATTGATCTGCAAAATTACAAATGTAACAATAAGTTTATAAGGAACTGTTTACTTAACTGCCAAACAAGCTCTCTCAAAAGAGATTATATTCTCAAAGACTTTAGTAAGGAGGTAATAAAAAAGATTAGAGGTGATTACTTAAAATTTCCAGTTCCCCAAAAAACAAAAGAAATGCAGTTTAAAATTATAAATAGGATTTATCCAACTAATGATTTCTTAGAACGGAGATTTAAAATAGATGTAGGAAACTGTAACTTCTGTGAAAATGAACCTGAAGATTTGGATCATCTTTTCTGGTTGTGTTGTACAAAGGTTTTGGCTGGACCTTCAACAATTGTTCATCTCTAAAGGAATTCAAATGATAAATCTAACAATTAATGATATAAAATTCTGTGTTTTTCGGGTGATCACAATGATTTTGGCATTAACAATGTGATTTTGTTAAGTAAACATTTCATACAGAAATGTCGTTTCTTCAAGACAATTCCTAACATTACTCATTGGAGGAATGAATTGAAACTTTTTTACAACTCTTTATTAAGGATTAATAACAAGAATGCAGTGAGACTAGCTTCTTTTATAAACAAACTTATTGAATAATTGCCCTTTTGGTTCATTTTCTTTTGATTCATTTTCTTTTGATTATGTGAAAGCCATCTTTATCATATGGCCCATGCCCCATGTTCTTCTGTCCTTTTATGTATTTATTTTCTAAGATGTGCACGGTAGAATAGTAAGATTTTCACATGGTACCTGATTTGTTTGTATTTGCTTTGTCAATTTAAAAAAAAAAAAAAGCATGATCTCCATCTGCTGTCAGTCGCTCACCAGCAGGTGGTGCAAGCGGCTTCTGATGAAGACCAAAGCAACAGGTGGATTAATTAATACAGTTACAAAAACTGATCTGCAGAAATTAAGCAAGCGCTAAGTGGAAGTTTTGATTACAGGGCATGTGGAAAAGCTGATTGTGCGTATGTTTATTTCAAAATCTTTGCTGTTACCAAGTAAGCAGCATTCAAATGAGATTATAATGGTGTTTTACCCAACGCTGAATTACAGAACTAACATTACATCTAAGGAAGACATATATTGCTTTCGGTTGTTTAGTTTCCGTAACTTTGTGTCATGGCTAGTGCGTCGCTGTTCTGTAATAGGCTACTGGGGATCCCCTCACGTCACACTCCAGGATTCCCCAATGACGAGTAACGCATAAGACCTCAGAACTCAAAATACATTTTATTGATGATTTTGCAAACTATATAGACAGTTAAGCAGATGTAAAATATGAACGAACGCTCAAGGTTTCACGCGGTTTACCTCAGAAATCTGTTAAAAGAAAAGAAAACACATTACGTGGCTCAGCGCACTAACAGTGACAGCGATTAAAAGACAAAACTCACATCTTACTGATGATGCAAACTATATACAGACAGATGAGGATATGAACGCAAGAACAAGAAAACCTGCATGTTATATATATATATATATATATATATATATATATATATATATATATATATATATATATAAACAGAGCCGGCCAAGCCACTAAGCGACCCTTGCAATTGCAAAGGGCCCCGTAGCCAGCAGAGGGCCCCCTAGAGTCACTCTAAAAATAATTGTTTCTGCAAGTATTCTCATAAACACAGTCGGTTATGTTTTAAGTGAACGTATACACTGGCCTGCTGCTCAGAGAAATTCGCTGTACCGGATAAATCTCTCTCTCTCTCTCACTCTCTCTGTCTCTCTCGCTGTAAAATAGACGACGTTAAAGGGGGTGTGTTTTTTAAGATACGCAATGGAGTAGACCAAACTAAACAGGGAGGGAGGGCAAAACACTAATGCAAACAAAATATATCGGCCACGGCCGCGCGATCAACTCACTCATCCAGATGGCCAGTCCGCCCCTGAGCGCAACTGCCCGAGCGCTTTGGAAAGAAAGTGTGTGTGTGTGTGTGTGTGTGTGTGTGTGTGTGGGCGCGTTGACACCATAGACAGTAAAAGAAATGGACACAGCGACCCCATTGGATTCAATGGAGACAAGTGAAGTCGTTATCTCTTTATTCCCGGGACAACTTTGCCATCGGAAAGCGTGTGTCTGCCACGGGCTGTCCACAGGCTGCGCTCCAGACTGACCACACATCGTAACATGTTACATTTCTTAAATAAAAATTGAAAAAAGAAATTATCGCGGACGAAAAAATTATCGAGCTCATTTTTTTTTTATAGTGCGATTAATTGATTTATCGACTATCACGACAGGCCTACTATTTACATCATTAAAATAAAGTTTACGGAAACTCGTTTTTCCTCGTCAATCATTCTCCATTCATAAACGTTATTCAAAAAGGGCGCGTCTCGTGCACGGTAAAACTCTCTCCAATATATCATATGATATATTTACATTATAACGCTTGATCTCTAGATAAAAGGCTGTGGATTTTCATAAAATGACTTTATTTTGTGTATTTGTATTTTATGTTTGTTGCTGTTTTTCACATCACAAGGACTATGAATCGGCATCAAACGCACAATAACTGGAATTTAAAACTGTGAAGAAACAAATGATCAATAAACTGTTGGACAGATAGCCTATACATTAGGATTTGTGCGCTCGACATTTCTTCGCTTTGTGCCGTGAACTTTTAAATGCCCACTTGAGCAGCGCTGCACACTGTGACTCCATGTTGCTTTGAGCACACCATTCTGCACAAATATGGATTTTAATAGTTCTATTGAAATATTACCTAATTCTTATTATTGTTACTATTAATCTTGTTTGTGGTGTTTTAGATGTTATTGTTAATTTTGTTTATTTGAAAAATTCAAACATTTAAATGTTCTATTTATTATTATATATAATATTTTATTTAAATGTTATTCTATTTGCTCGATTTCATTTAAATTATATATAGGCTGTTGTTTGTGCCTCTTAAACTCTGGTGTCAATTAAAAATGTTTCTTTGAATGTCAGTGAAAATCACTTTATCAGTCTTCTTATTCAGCAAGTTCATCAGTGTGTGTTCGTTGAACTGCACTGCCTTTCAGCTCAGTGGTATCATAATTTTCCTTTTAGACATCAAACATGGAACTCAACTCAAGAACTCAAGGTCTTTTATTGTCATTCTGTACATGTTGCCACATAAGAACAAAATACTTACTCAGGACCAGCAGCGTAATAAAGATAATTAACATACAGCATACATAGAATAATTTAAACATCATTTAATAGACTAAAAAATTAAAAAATAACATAGTAGATATAATATGTACAGTATAGTTATAAGGTGGTCATTGCTTTTCTTTAGGCCTTACTTAAAACGGTCAAAGGGGCCTCCAACTGAATTTTGCTTAGGGCCCCCAAAGGTCTAGGGCCGGCTCTGTATATAAACATTAACGTCTTTTATTGCCTCAAGATATTAAATTATTAAATTCGGCATCTAATTAATACAATATATTACTGTATATTATGTACATTTAAGCAGATGAGCCTCACAAACCACAAAGTTTCATCAAATTTAATTGTACGTAGTACAATAATATATTCAAATTAATCAGGTCATAATAAATTAATAATTTACTCAAACTGACTAAATATATATGGCCAATAACTTATTTCTCTTTATATGGACACTACACAAATATTTTTTTAAGAAAAAAATTACAATACTTAAAAAACATTTTTTTTAAATGGGGGTTTTCGTGTTCAAAATATTGTATGTTACTAGTATGTTGCTAGTGACCAGACTGACTTGCTACAGTTGAAATTTTGCCAATATCTTCCTCACTGTATATAATAATACAGTATATAATAACTCATAAGAAATTACAGTAATTCACATAATTTTTTTTAATTTTATTATTTTATTATGTTCCAAAGGTTGTAGTACATTCCTAGTTACTAGACTGACATACTATAGGTAAATTTCTGCTAATACCTCCCTTGCTGTACATAAAGTACATCAATATTTTATAATACAACATTTGGAACATGAAAAATCCCTTTTGGGGGTCTTACAGATTTTGTTTTGTTTCAAATAATTGTGAATGGCACATGCACTATAAGGCAGATATTAGCAATTTACATTAACTACGTAACTAACAACATACTAGTACAACCTGTGAAACATGAAAAATCCCTTTGGGTAAATGTTTTTTTTTTTTTTTTTTTTTTAAGAAATGTTTGTACTGTACGTAATGTAAGGGAGATATTGGCTAAATCTAACCTGTAGTAAGTCAGTCTTGTATCTAGCAATGTACTACAACTGTTGGAACATGAAAACCCTTTCCAGGGATCTTTAATATGTAAATAATTGTATACTGTAAATATATGAAGGGAGGTATTGGCAAAATCTCACCTGTAGAAAATCACTATGAGAAATACAAGATTAAGAATTTGACAGTGTGTTATTTAAAATTGTAATTAAAACACATTGGACCTTTTAACCCAGTCAGTGGAATTGTCAGACGGTCCCTTGGGTGCGGTAGCACGTCAATAATTTCTTCAGTTTAAATTTTCTTCAGTTTAAATTTTCAGAATTAATATACCTAGATTGTTTTTAACTCATTTTTTTATGTTAATATAAATTGGTTGCATATTGTTAAAACTAATCATGGTATTGATATCTTTGTGGGACTGTCGACTTTATAGATCAGTGGTAATGGAAATCAATTATAAAGAAAATGCAGCGCATTGGATTCTTTTTGACCCCATTTGCTTGCCTGTATATAGTTTGCATAATCATCAATAAAATGTATTCTGAGATCTGAGGTCTTATATCACAGTATTAATTGATTGAGAAGCGTTACTCGTCATTGGGGAATCCTGGAGTGTGACGTGAGGGGATCCGCACAAGCCATGACACAAAGTTATGGAAACTAAACAACCGAAAGCAATTTATATCTTCCTTAGATGTAATGATAGTTCTGTACTTCAGCGTTGGGTAAAACACCATTATAATATCCGTTGAATGCTGCTTACTTGGTAACAGCAAAGATGTTGAAATAAACATACGCACAATCAGCTTTTCCACATGCCCCGATAATCAAAACTTCTGCTTAGCGCTTGCTTAATTTCTGCAGATCAGTTTTTGTAACTGTATTAATTAATCCACCTGTTGCTTTGGTCTTCATCAGAAGCCGCTTGCACCACCTGCTGGTGAGCGACTGACAGCAGATGGAGATCATGCCTCTGTGCTCTACTGCTATTCCTGCAGCTCCCGGATGTGAAAGGGCAAATTATCTGCCGAATTTTAACCACTGAATTTGTGGAAGCGAATTTGGAAAGTGAAATAAAATGGACCGAAATTTGCCTGTCGAATACTATACATTGTATTTTTTAACCGATTTCATATTTTGGAAGTGAATTCTGGAACGTGAATATGAATTATTGATTTTTAATTATGAAAAGGTGTGTGAAATATTTTGAATTGAAATATTCACAGCTTAAATGAACAACTATATAAAATTGCAGGACCTAACAATGCAAGCCCTGGAAATTCAAGGTATTAAAATGCAAGTACTGTTAATGCAATGCATTATTTTTCAGTAATTGCTATTCAGCATGCTTTTTTGTTTCAAAGACATAAGTCATTATTTTACTTCCATAACCATCAATGTAGACACAATGTTTACTATCTTGATTAGTTAAACTTCGTCTTCACATTTAAGGTTTATTTCAGAGTTTTGTTGGACATTGAAGATAAATGTTTAGTATATCTGTTTAAAAACATTTAGCTAAACCCTAACATTCAAAAGAATGGCACCCTAAAGTGTGATCTAATGAAATAAACATTAGTGGGATCCAGAGGTGGGTAGAGTACCCAAAAACTGTACTCAAGTAAAAGTAAAAGTACTTCTAGAAATATTTACTCAAGTAAAAGTAAAAGTACTAGTCTTGAATAGTTACTTGAGTAAGAGTAAAAGAGTATCGGATAAAAAATCTACTCAAGTAGTTAGTTACTAGTTACTTTGGGTCATATATACTGAGCCTATTTTTATTTAGATATATAGATAAAATGTATGTAATGTATGTGTGTGTGTATAAATGTATATATTCCATCAGCCTTTACTCCAATTTATGTAATTTATTATAAAACCCTGTCTGTTTACTTAAGTAACAGATATAGGTGTCATGCCATAACATATTTTTAATATGACTGACTTTATATTAAATGTGAATTTAACATTGAAAGTTAATGTGATATAAATATTGCTACTAATCTTTCATTGTTCAGAAAGAGAGCAAATAACATTTACATTATTAAAGATCATTTACACTGACAGTCTAGATTTCAATCTCTCTCAGAAACTCCCATTAAAATCACTGAAACTGTTAACACTGTGAAATCAATATCTTATTTACAGATTCGTACACACATCTGCACTTTGTTGTTTCTGACGAGAGAATTCGCCAGAAAGAGGTCTCCAGTCAGTGAGCGAGTGAAGGAAACACCGGCATTTTAGCGATGACTCGTCTGAACGCCTCTGATTGGCCAATGCTTTAATAAGCTCAAAAGAATCATGTGTGATTGGTTATAACGTGCAGCGCTGTATAAACGCATCTATCTCTGGCTCAGCGCCAGCAAGCGATCACACATCTGAGTGAATAAAATATTAATCGGCTATTTTTTGTCTTTTGGAAGCTGCATTCAACTTGACTCCCCTCTGTTATAAGCCACACACGTACAACAAACTAATGTCACAGTCAGTGGTATCATGTACTGTAATCGAATGTAGCCCAAGTTATTACCTGTTAAACAGTAGACAGCACACGCGGTGTTCATCTAATAAGGATCTCCATCGCAAGCAAATAATAGCCTTTGCAGATTTGCTTTCAATTTAGTGCAGTTCCATAGCCACGTTTTCAACGCTGCTGATGTTAAACGTTACAACTCTGAGTGAACCACTTCAGATGCTCAGCGCGTGCGGCAGGGAACTGAACGAATCATTCAAACTGATTCATGAACCAATTCACCCGTTTGCCAATTGGTTTGATCAAGCCTTTGAACAGAATTGACTCAAAAGAATGAATCATTCGCGAATGGGCATCGCTCATTGCCCAGAGAAAAGTAGACGGCGCGTTTGGAATAAACTGAAGCATTTATAACATTTATTGCATTAACATAAAGTAACGAGAGGAGCGTCGCCCACAGTAACGAAGTAAAAGTACAAATTTTCCCCCAAAAATTTACTCAAGTAAGAGTATAAAGTACCCATCTTTAAATATACTCCGAAAAGTATTAGTTACCCCAAAAAATTACTCAAGTAAATGTAACGAAGTAAATGTAACTCGTTACTACCCACCTCTGGGATCTAATGAAATAAAAGTCTACCCCAAATAGTATACTGTATTCACAGTGAGTTAAGTAAAGACATGAGGTAGGCCCTCATCCATGTCGACATGCCCTTTGGATTTTTTTATTTATTTATTTTTTCTCCCACAGACTTTATTAAATTCTTCACACTTCATAAACGATAACGTAAAAAATACCCTACCTTCTTAAGAGTGAAATTCTTTCTTTGTCTTCAATCATAAGATTTGTTCTCAGTTCAGGGTGACTTTGATAATGCCAGAATCAAGTATAAATCCACAAGCACAGGTTTAGTCCTGTCTTCCCATGCGACAGAAAGTCCAATGAGCGCATTCGCTGTCAGTGGGCGCTATCCATAAAAATATCCGTGCCCCTCTCCATCTCCCGCATTCCACACGCGCCACCGGCTCGCAGCCTCAGCTGTTGCACCACATATGTCTTCTTATCTCCGAGTCTGAGGCTGTTTTACACAAAATTATTTGAACACTATAATTGTTATTTTCAAGCTGTCAACGACACGAATGACCTGTAAGTTATTATTTAGTAATGTGCTTATTCATTCATGTATTTTTAATGGCAGCCTGTATGCACTCTAAAATATCATGTTAAATGTACGTTTAAATCAATCTTTCATTCATTACTGGCGACATTTTTAAAAATGTGTGTGTGTGTGAGTGTGTGACTTAAATGCAATAACCTACAGTAAAAATACAGGTATTGTTTTATAGAAAGATATTTACTGTAAATTATGTGGTAATTCATACCTTTTCCATTGGCAAGCCAAAAAACACAATTTTACAAAATAAATTTTTTCAGCATTTAGAATTCTTCTCCCATTACAGTGTATTCCAGTCATCCACATTGTATATATAGACGCTTGCATCAGGTTTGTTTGTTTTCATTCATATTTTCCACACAAACATCAGCTTGTTTACATGGAAAGCTGTCGTTGGCTGTTGGAGGCAGTATGGCTTTATCTTGAGAGTCTGTGGCTTGTCCAGTCAGTTCTGACCCACTTATCACGGTCACATATAGAGACGTGTGATAACCCAGATATCTCAATGGGTCATTCTATAACAATATTACAGCATATATATATATATATATATATATATATATATATATATATATATATATATATATATATATATATATAGACAGATAAAAATGGCCACTTTCAACTTTCTAGACAGCAGGTCTTGTTGCTGTGGTGACAGACCTGTCAGTGGAAACAAGTTTATTTGCTCATTGCTCTCTGACACAACAGCATGCTTTTGAAATGAACAGTTTTGATGCCTCCCGCAAAGCATTCATGAATTTAATTAAAAATGACTAATAATACTGAAAACACACTTTAGGCGCAGTATGAGCAGGATGGAACAGAACTGATTGCATCTCTCTACCTCACCAGCCAGCAGTGCCAATAAACATATTATTTTAATTTTGGGGGAGATTTCTGTGAACCTTTAGATAATTATTGTCCATTTTCATGTTTTCAAATAATTAGTTCAGCAAGTGTTCACCAAGATGAGCTGGAAACCTCAGCCTGAAGGACAGTCATCTGTAACATGAGCTCAGACCCAGCATGCATCTCTCGCACCCTTCAGACTGTGACACCTTCGGTACTGGAAGACTCATGTTAAAGGGGTTTAACCAGCAGCTTTGAGAAGCATTCAGAAGCTTTAGAAGGAATATGCTTGCATGAGATGTTTGTAGTGTCATGCAAGGGATTGCATTTCCTACCAAGGAAATAAAAAATAAGATATGTCATAGTTACTGTTCATACAATTCTGACTGCATTTTATGAATATGTATGAATACTGTTTCAACCTCTGAAAGTTGCTCAAAAATGTATTTTCTTCAGTTCAAAGGCTAAAGTGCTATGCTAAAAGCTCCACTCTGGAGACCAATGGGGACAACAAGGGAGAGCCTGAAATAGCCCCCCACCTGTGGGGAGAAATCAGAGCTATATAGACTGTCATGCCGCTTGAAAATGTGTTTGTTTCAGCAGTTCAGTGTGGTTTGTTTATCTTGTAACCATAGTAACTTAGTACTAGTGCATGTGGGGAAATAGGAAGTAAAATTGCCATGCGGTAATCAGCTACAGGAATGTGTGAGCTCTATCTATGGGCTGAAATGTGTGCCACCAGAAACTGTATTTGAATTGCTAAACTTGAATAATTGCATTGAATAACTGAATCTGAATAACATAATTTGAAAGTTCTATGTTTAATTTGAATCATTGCATTGAAAAACTGAATCTGAATTGTATAATCTGAAATTGTATTTATTCAAAAACTGAATCTGAATTGTAGTCTAATAAAATTTGTCCAATAAAATTTGATCCTCACTTAAAATTAAACACGCTATATATCTTCACATTCACTTCACACAATTCAGATTCAGTTCTCAAATTCAATTTCAAGTTACTGAGACAGACATCCGGGTAGTTGGAGGATGAAGGAAGAGCAATCGAGCACAGATCGATAGATAGCGTTCATTGGCGCACAGGAGCCAATCAGCACCTACGTTTTGAAGCATAGTACGTACCCACCATGAAACAAGGAAGAAGTGCTTGCCTTGCCGACTGACTTGACCACCATGGATCCGGTGTGATAAGAATTTTTATTTTTAAATATGAAAGACAAGAAAAGGAAAGTGCTAGTATTAGTTGGTTAAGTGCTGGCGAAGTTAATGTACTGTAATTACTGATTGTCTATTATTTAAGAAACTTTTGTTTTCAAAGAAAATCATACAGTAATTATCACACTATTTAAATTATGATGACAGAAATTACAATTGTAATTGACCATAACTCATAACACAGTACATAAAATAGTACATTATAATAATAATTCTACTGATTTTTTTTTTTTACACATAAATTGTCAAGCAATATGCACACTATCAATGTAATCCATTTATACATTTTTCGAAATACATAACATTTCAAAGAATCTTTACAGAAAGTCATACTGTTGTGTCTATATGGTCAAAAACACCCTCACTATTTTAATAGTTGGTGCTAAATGCTTTAGTCTTCATACATACAGCAAGCAAGCCATAGGCAACAGTGGTTAATAAAGAAAAATCTGCAAGATGTTGATAATGGAGTAAAAAACCTTTGGAGAAACCAGACTAATCAAAAACACTGGGGACCAGTTCTCCTCTGTATATTCAGTCTGAACATTTGGTACAATGTCAATAGTAGTTAACAGTGTTACTGCATTGATTCAGCTGTAAGGTTAAAGGTTAATTGTGCCATGTACAGGCAGTAACATTGTTTTCTCTGTGGCCCAGGTGATGCAGGCAGTGTTAGTGAAGAGTTCTAAGGTGCAGTCATCCATCAATGAATCCTTGCTGTTTTGCTGAAACTGGAAACAGTTCATCCTACAGTATGTGAAGTCCATATTGGAAGATTGGGGAATCATCAGTCTCAACGTAACTCGAGAGTGTCTCGGGACAGAGCTTCTGTGGTAAAGAAAAATATAAAAATGTTTAGGAACTGTAATATAATAACAATAATTATTTCCTCTCTGCCTGTGTAATATACAGTACAGTATGCTGGAAGACTTTCTTGACATCATGCAGAACGGGGTCAGAAGACATCAGAAGCAGGAAACATCAAAAATCATTGTTAACCGTAGAGCATCGGTTTACAAATCTTTCAAAATCAAGTTATGATTTATGTGTATGTTCAACTCAGTCTATTTTGCATTCAAACATTGCTTTAAATTCTTTCACCTGCCTCTTGTTTCTCAGAAACTGTGGTGTATGTACGTGAATTATTCTTTCTCTATTGTGTGTTTGCAAATTTGTGCCATTTACTTTTTTGTTGCTTCTGTAGGATCATAGCTTACAGGTGATCCCTGGATTCTTTGACATGATATGAGGTACTTGGCCCCAAAAGTTTGAGAGGCTTAGGTTATTTACATTTGAAGGAGAATATAGAAGCGTACAAACCTAGAAATGCTCACTTTTGTTTTGAAGTTGAAGGAATGAAGTCAGCTTTGCTGAAATGACAAAACACAAGTATGAAATATAATGTAAAATTAAAATGTAAAAATGTGTACAATAAAGTTAAAAAGTGGACTTTTGAGAGAAAGCAATTTTGCTATGGTCAGGACTAACTGATCAATAATAATCATATGGGAACAGTGACAACCAAAAAAAAAAAAAACCTTTGTACTGTTGAAAATAAATGTATATCACACAGCACAGTCAGCCTTTATGGTAACAGCTCAGTCAATTTAAAAAGTATTAAATCCAACTGGTCAATGCATTAATCCATTGGTGGGGAGACAGATGCTTGGAGGGATAGATCTAACTAAAATGCGACAATATATTGACATTTTTTTATTGACTAAAAAAATATACTAAAGTTTGATGTTGGGCACTGGGCCCAACAGGACCATGGGAAGGTATTGCATCTGTGAGCAAATATGTTGAATTTACTATTTCTGAGTTGTCTCCTTGTCAAAACATAGTGAGACATACAAGCTTACTACTCTCTCTCTCCCTCTTAGTAAGCAGTACCTTGACAATGACAATCACGAGGAGTAGTTATCGTAAATAATCACGCTGAAGACATGACCAGTCTACTTGGCGGCAACAACATTTTCACCGGAGGAAGAGGCAAATGCTTAGAAATAATAAACGCCAAGCAAAGATGTTGTTACCAGAGCTACATAACCACAAAAACGTGGGATAATAGCTACTGTGTTTGCAACACATCGAGAAAGATGTAATTTCCCCCGTTTCTACAAAACAGCTACAACATTAAACTAAAGATAGTTAGATCGTGAAAAAAAATAAATTGTCATTACCATATTTGTCCCAGGCGGATCCATGGTGGTCAAGTCAGTCGGAAAGGCAAGCACTTCTTCCTTGTTTCATGGTGGGTACGTACTATGCTTCAAAACGTAGGTGCTGATTGGCTCCTGTGCGCCAATGAACGCTATCTATCGATCTGTGCTCGATTGCTCTTCCTTCATCCTCCAACTACCCGGATGTCTGTCTCAGTAACTTGAAATTGAATTTGAGAACTGAATCTGAATTGTGAGAAGTGAATGTGAAGATATATAGCGTGTTTAATTTTAAGTGAGGATCAAATTTTATTGGACAAATTTTATTAGACTACAATTCAGATTCAGTTTTTGAATAAATACAATTTCAAATTATACAATTCAGATTCAGTTTTTCAATGCAATGATTCAAATTAAATAATACACTTTCAAATTATGTTATTCAGATTCAGTTATTCAAAGCAATTATTCAAGTTTAGCAATTCAAATTCAGTTTCTAGTGGCACATATTTCAGCCCATATCTATCAGTCGTTCTGAGTCGATCGCTTTTCCTTTTTCCTTTTTGCTAAGGCAACGTCTGTAAGTATTTCTCATCGTGTAATATTTGGTTACTGCTTACTTTTAAGTTAGTAAGATTATTGAGACGGTTAAATTAGTTTGTTTATCGCTGCTGGTTGTTTCTACTAGCTTGATTGTGTTTATCATATAGGCTACACTGCTATGTTAGTTAAGTGGTGCTACTTACACTGTTATTGTGTATTTGAGTTTGATTAATAATATAGACATCTCATTGTACTGTATTGCAGTTTCACAAAATTCCCAGTAAACTTCATGGAAATGAATCAACTGTGTCCTGGAGTTTCTTGGGAGTGTTTAAGCTGAATGGAACATAGCCCATGACATAGACAGCTATTCTGCTAAAAAATATCTTCTTTGTAAAACTATTGAGCAGCATTGAGTCATAATGTGTCCATGCTGTATAGTCAAGCCACCTTTGTTTATATAGCGCTTTAAACAAAATACATTGCGTCAAAGCAACTGAACAACATTCATTAGGAAAACAGTGTGTCAATAATGCAAAATGACAGTTAAAGGCATTTCATCATTGAATTCAGTGATGTCATCTCTGTTCAGTTTAAATAGTGTCTGTGCTATCATTTGCAATCAAGTCAACGATATCGCTGTAGATGAAGTGACCCCAACAAAGCAAGCCAGAGGTGAAAGCATCAAGGAACAAAATCTCCATCGGTGACAGAATGGAGAAAATAGTTGTTTCTCTGATCTCAGCATGGAGATTTAACTGCATTCTTTGTTTATTGAGGTTTTTATATATTTTTTTTTTCATTAATTCATATTAAAAAAAAAAATTAATTGCCCATTTTGGCATTGTTTGGTAATGAGACCTTCACAACAATCAAAAACTTTAAAGGAATAATTCACCCAAAAATGAAAATTTGCTGAAAATATACTCAACTTCAGGCCATCCAAGATGCATGAGTTTACTTCTTCATCGGAACAGATTTTGAGAAATTAAGCATTACATCACTTGCTCACCAGTAGATCCTCTGAAGTGAATGGGTGCCATTAGAATGAGAGTCCAAACAACTGATAAAAACATCATAATAATCCACAAGTAAGATTTCAATCCATCAATTAGCATAATTGACAGCACCCATTCACTGCAGAGGATCCATTGGTGAGGAAGTGATGTAATGCAACATTTTTCCAAATGAACAAAAAATTCATCTATATCTTGGAAGGCCTGAGGAGTAAATTTTCAGCTATTTTTAATTTTTAGGTGATCTACTCCTTTAAGCAGAGGGAAGAGCCTTGTTAAGAGTATACCATGTGTATCTTCTTTCAGATGGGCATGACTTGACAAACACTGCAATAGGAGGTGGTATAAATAGCTCATCGCTCTAAGAGTGGTGAACAGTGCTACAGCGGGACTTCTCTGTTCAGGTGAAGCGGAGGCAGTCTGGCGCTTCCTCAAGTTGTGACTTGTGACCTGTGACACCAGATGCACATTAAAATGGTTTATTGTGGTGGAAATTGTTAGAATGGATCCAGCAACAGTAGAAGAAGAAGAGTGATGTCAAATGTAATTAAACCCCTCTTTACTTTTTTATTTCTTCTCCTCTTTGCCTCTTTACTACTGTTTTCTTGTCTGCCTTGCTCCTTCTCTCAACAAGTCACCTGTTCGCCTGGTTGGGCATTTACTCTACAACAGGAACAGGTGCAGATCACAGCAGGACACTGGGCAGGATGGAAAGTTTACAGTTGGTTTGAAAGAGAAATGGTAACACTTGAAACACTTGTATTTGTTTTACAGGTGCTGAAATATGCTACAGAACAATTCACTCAGACATGCTCCAATGTTTCAGGCAATGTTAAAGCATTCAAGTACTGTTCGCAAAACATTAAGATATCCATTTTTTTTTTATCATGACTGAGGTCTAAAGGGAGCTGTATTTCCTCTAGATATCTGCTTTAAGAAGCTGAAGTATTCACTATCAGGTACCAGAGCAAAGCTGAATTAGGGGCTTGTGACAAGTGAGAACTGGCTAAATGCAGGAACTCAAAGAAGAAGTTGCCTTATCAATCTCAAATAACTTTGCTATTATCTAAAAACTCTTGATGATATAAACCAAGTCTTGAAGTTGTGCTTTGTCTTGAGACAAACCTTGGTCTTAGTGCATATCATCTCAGAACTGCTGTGGCTGCTGCTCTCGGCATCGCTATCTATCTTGCCAACTTGTGTGTGTTTGCATTGTCGGGGTGCAAATTAGCAGTATTTGTTCACTTATTGTAACTCCCCTTTTATGCAATTTCCTCCTTTTCTTCACACTCTGCCCCCACACCTATACCCCCAGTGAACAATGCACCTTTTCAAAAAGTTTTTACAACCTGAGGTGTGAAAAGCACCTCTAAAACAGGGGTTTCATGACCCTTTAAGCTGGAAGTCTTGGTCTCCATTTTGGTTAACTAATCTTAAAAATGATAATCTAAAAAAGTGCTGTAACAATTTTTTTTGCTTCTTATTTAATATTAAATAATGCATTAATAACCATAACTAATTGCACCTTATTATAAAGTGTTCAGTGTAATTATCAAATGTCATGAAGGACTATTTAACATAAATCAGTTAAAAGTTATCAGTTCATAAATTAGTTGTGTTCATCGATATATCCAGAGGGAGGGTTTCAAAGCTGTTTGTTATTATGATGCTAAATTATATCTATATCTATAGCTGAGCTGCAGTAAATGACACACACACACACACACATACATATATTTGCTTTCTAAATCAGGCTTTGGGTTGTTCTTTATTATCAAATGGATATAACATGTTAGATGTTTAACATGTTAGAGGTCGTAGAAATGTATTTATTAACCCTAAAAAGTCTGTTGTAAGGCTTTAAAATTATCCACATGATCACAACTTTGATGAAAAACTTGGTTTATACACATGCCTACTGTGGTCTGAGTTAAAAGTTTTTAGCAAGTAATTAATCTGTATAATTTGGTACATGAACAAGAATAGTTTGTATATTGTTAATAATATTTTAGGTTGAACACTTAATGAACTGAAGCAACTTGATTTTTTTTTTTTTTTTTTTTTTAGAATATCTCAGTGATATATATTACATGCTATCAGAATTCAATCTTACATTTTAGCCATAAATGTTATTATTTTTTGTGTATTTTCACTCTAGGCTGAATGAACTGTTCAATTAAAGAAAAAAATGACACTGCTGTGTATAGACTGTATTGGTTACTAATGATTTATCAATGTACACTCTGAAAAAAAGGTACAAAAGCTGTCACTGGGACGGTTTGGGTATCCTTTCAAAAGGTAGGCTACACCGTATTTATCCCTAAAGGATGCATATAAATACTTACTATCGTACATATTGGTATCTAAATGGTAAATATTAGAACCTTTTGAAAGAGTCTCGCTGCAGTGACAGATTTTAATTAGGCCTAATTTATTTTATTTTTTTCTTTGCTGAGAGTGTAAAGGTTCTTTTTTCTTTTACCCCAGCCCAGCAGAGGGCATTTTTGTGCCGTACATCGTTACATGCAAAACCTTCAACCGGAACGACAGAGGAAGAGAAAGGCGTAAGGGAAGACAGTTTTGATGCGACTGTGCTAACCGCTGTGGTCCCAGTAAAACCCCGGTGAATCGTTATTTTTCGATCACCTCAGCAGTACGGTGACATCCCCCCTGTGAAAAACCTTGCTTGGATGGTCAATGGCCGTGAGGCTCCGGCGCACGGTATGTTTTCGTACATATACGTAACTGTTATCGGCACGGCGAGCAGCCAGCCGTTGTTTGCACTGCACCGAAACTGACAGCAAGTGCTCGTTTAAACGGCTGCTTGGACTTTTTCACGATGTTAGCAAGCTTTTGACAGGAATAAAGCGCAGGATTAATTAACGTAAGACGTCAGTCAGATAAACACGCGGGAGCGGCGCGCTACGTTTCCGTTTCTCCCCGCGGCTAAATACCGGACGGCTAGCGGCTGTGCTAAATCTAACGGTTAATAAACAGCCAGTGTTTTTTCCCCCGGAGATGACTAACGTTATGTGCGAGTGAAACGACTGTGTTTATCGTGTTATTTCTAAATGCTCAAGAACACTGTGTAAGCTTTTTTTTTTTGCAATAAGACACCGTTTGTGTTGATCCCCTCAATTGTTCCTCCGTTCTATCTTTGTTCTGTAAAAATAGCGTTGTGTTGTAGCTCTTAAACGGATTTGGCGATGGCTCGTCGTGGTTTCACCGCTACCAGAAGGCACCAGACACAGGAACTGGGCAGAACTGTCGCTACTTCACTTTAATAGGTAACAAAATGTGTTTTTTATTGATGTTTAGCTGGCTCAGCTAGCAGGAGACAGCGCTGGAATGAACCTGCGCTTGGTTTGTGTTTTCATGAAGAACTGAAACTGTCAAGGGAACCCAAGTTGATGTCGTTAATATAATCTAAAATGTTGCTCTTTAGTTTTAGTTTTGCTGGTGACTCGGACTTATTGTATATAAAACTGGTGTTGCTTTCAACTGCATCAATTTGGCTAGTTTGAGGTTGGCATCCGAGCCTTTGAATTGGCTTATGTTTCGTTTATTAAATAAGGTGTTAACAGCGCTGCAATTATGCTTATGACAGTTAGTAACACCTGTCGTGTGTGGATGGATGAAGTCGAGCGGAGGGAAGTTGTATACATGAAACACGGTTGATGTCTCAGGTTTCAGGTCGTTGTTAGTGGTGAGATCGATAAACACAACACAAGCCATTCTTATGCACCGCCTCACACAGGACTAGCGTAATATGTCTTTTAGCTTTGCATTTACATCAGAATTTAACCTGAGATATACCATATAAACATGTATTTTTTCTGATAAATAGCAGTTTTTCAGGTGTAGGTTTGAAGCCTGTGTTCCTGTCCGGTAATGCGACATGTTTACACTGCGGCAGCCGAGAGTCTGAGGCCGTCCTGTGCATACGCGACCTTAACCATATAAAGCCTGACGTGTGAAATAATAGGCAGAAAAATGAGTTGTTTGATACCATACTAATGATATGTTTGATACATCTAGCTTATGTAGAATATGGAGCTCACATTCGAGGAGGGAAAAAAACAAGTTTATTCAGAGGCTCCAAAAAATTCACTTTTGTTCAGATGTTATGTTAGTTGCTGTTAGTATTCCATAACAAAAAGATGAAATCCTGACCGCTTGTAACGTAACTTAGTAAGGTCTGTATAAACGGTCACTCAATATATTGCTCTGTATCTCCTTAGGGAGATGATATTTTAATCTTTAGTTTTATGATCAAAGGACTGTAATATTAATTATTAGCACATATAGCTACTGCAGTGCAATACAATGATGATTACGTGCAGAGGTCAATCAATATATCGGTTTTGATATATATCTGCAAAAATCCTCACTGATAGTTTTTCTGGGTTGCGTCCATTTCTGGAGTGGCTGAGAAGGTCAGCTTTCATTATACAGTACAAGAATAGCATCTAGAGGCAGAAATCATTGACGCGTCATCAATCGCCGCATTTCCACTGTCGGGCCAGTGCGAGCCAGGGCTTAAAGCGGGCCGGGCGGGGCTAATAGCCTCGGGCCAGTAGCACCGAGGCCAGAATAGCGCTGGGTTTCCACAGTTAGGGCCTGAAGCTCTGCTGCGTCACTAAAACACGCCCTTTACAAGCCTCTCAGAACAACGTCATGCAACCCCATCATTTCACCAACAAAGAGAAGCTATCAGAAAACTAATAAGAAATAAATCACTAGAACATGCACAATCACACAGGAACATGTTAAAAGCAGCCGTTTGTTTGCATGCTTTGTTAAATATTCAAATTCAAAAGCATCGACGTTTTAACTATAGAATAAGTGATACATTATTGATTTAATTTATCAGGACTCAAAATTTATCACACATAAATACACTTATTTCTATTTCATTTATTTATTTATTTTAACGCTTATGAAAATAGCCTGCTTATTCAGTCGAGCCTGTTTCTTTTTATTTGTAGCCACAGCCTATCCGTCACATTTAGAATGAATGATAATATCTCTATTTTTATAAAAGCTCCCTAACAAAAACATTATTATATTTTTTATGATAGGCAACGTGAGCTAAACTCTCGAGACGAGGCTTGTGACAGATAATATAAGTTACTAAATAATTACACGATTGTGATAGAGAATAAGAAGCTGACGTCTGATTTCTTCAGGTGGTCATATTTACATAGTCTTTTACATCGCTTAAAATATTTCTGCCTTGTTTAGGTGATTATAATCCACATCGGATCAAGTTTTTTCAAACACTCGCTGCTGACTGAAAGTGAGTTTTGAGCTCAACTGATTTAAAAAAGTGTTTAATGCTGGTGTTAAAGCTGTTAGCTTTCTGAAATGATCCGCAGCGCAGACGCTCTCTATTTTAAAAAAAAACTCCTGAACAGAAATCATTATTACATTTTGATGATATATGCTACGTGGAGCTAAACTCTCAAGACGAGACTTATGACAGATCAAATATGTTAAATAAATACACAATTGTGATAAAGAATAAGAAGCTGACGTCTGATCTCTCCTGGTTGCTTTTACCATGTTTACTATGGTAACGTTATTAATGTTTAGCGTGCATAATCTTTTACATCGCTTATAAAGATTTCTGCCTTGTTTAGTGATTATAATCTACATCGGATCAAGTTATTTCAAACACTCGCTGCTGAGTAAGAGTGATTTTTGATCTCAACTGATTTTAACAAGTCTTTAATGCAAAAGTTATATAGCTGTTATCTTTCTGTAATGATCTGCAGCGCTGACGCTCTCCAGACGCGGAGAAACTCCGCCTTTGTTCATAACACCTCTTCTAGCTCCAGCTGGCCTGCTTTGGCCCAAGGTTTTCGTCGGGCCAAAAAACCCTGGCCGTTGGCCCCGAGGAAGCCCCGGCGAGGCACGATCAAGCCCTGGAAGTGACAGTGGAAACGCGACTGGCCCTGGCACGCACAAGCACGCCCGGTTTAAGCTCGCCAGTGGAAACGCGACTATTGAAGTCATTTGAGATACTGGTCTTGGCCTACCTGAAGGACATCACTGGACCCTTGCTGGAACTTCTTCAGTTTACATACAGAGCAAACAGGTTTGTGAATGGTCAGTCAACATGGCAATGCATCACTTCCTGCAACACCTCGACAGACCTGGGAATTATGCAAGGATCTTATTTGTAGATTTTAGTTAGGCCTTCAATACCATCATGCCTGATCTTTTCTCAGCTCTCCGTACCTACCTCCACTTGTCAGTGGATTACCAGTTTCCTGACAGACAGGCAGCAACTAGTGGGGTCGGGGAAACTCACATTCAGGACTCTCACTATCAGCTCTGGTGCCCCTCAGGATTGTTTACTCCCCACTGAGATCCCTCTGTGAAGTCTCCTGAAGTTTGCAGACACCACTACAGTCATCGGCCTCATCTAGGATGGTGAGGAGTCTGTTTACAGACAAGAGGTTAAGCAGTTGGCTGTCTGGTGCAGTCTTAACAACCTGGAGCTCAACACACTCAAAACAGTGAAGATGATAGCGAACTTCAGGAGGAAACTTCTTGTGTGTGTGTAAACACTTGGCAATAAAGCTCTTTCTGATTCAGATTCCAATTCTGACACTGAATCGCATGCGATTTATCGTGCAGTCCTACTAAACAGTGTGTACACATTATACTGTAGTGCATGTTTTCATATCATTACTAAGTAATTAATTTGTTGACTAGATGTTGCATTCATGGAGAAAAGACAGCAGTATGTATGAGAGGCTGAGAGGACACAAACATCAGCAGCACTGCAAATGCTTAAACCCTCTGGGGTCAGCAGATATGCCGGCACATTTTTTCTTGATAACGACGATTTTTGATCGTATAGATAACAGAGACACATCATTTGAATATTTAAAGGGTCTACTTTTATTTGAATACACTCATAACAACAAAACTTTGTGCTTTTGTAAAATAAAGGAAACACAAGGGTGTACTTTCTGCCGTCTCTGTCTCCGTGAACAACTTTCTGAAACAGGTCACAAAAATTAACCAAAACTCAGCGAATACTTGACGCACAGACAGGAGTAATGCATCTATAGAAAGCTTGAAGTGTCTACTTTTAGATGAAGTAATTCATATTGAAAACAGATTATTATCTGATAAAGTAATATGTATGACACTTCAAGTTTTCTTATATATAATCTTTGTGTGTGTGTGTGTGTGTGTGTGGTGAGAGAGAGAGAGAGAGGGCTATACGATATAACGAGGTCATTATTCAGAAACCAACTAAATTAATTAGAGCGGTGATACAGGAAGTGAAGTAAACCGAAGAGAATGTCAAAATAACAGAACATAAACCTGACATTTACAGGTTTCTCAGAAGCAGAAGTCCTCATAGTTGGGTAAATTTCTATAGTAGTGAATGGGAGACTGCCAAATATATATATATATATATATATATATATATATATTTACATACCTGTTTGCTCAAATAGCAAAATCCACGATAGTGTTTTCATGACTTTCAAAACGGTGGAAAAAAATAAGAGAAAGACTGATAATGGCAGAGAGAACCATGTCAAATTTACCATTACTCCCATAGACGCTGTATTAGAAACACTCTTGCATTAGCAATAATAACTATTTTTTTGTGTAATGTGATGCAAAGGTAATATAAGTATAGTCTTCAAAATTAATATACAAAAAAAAAAAACTTTAGTTGTACGGTGAGGATTTACGATGCTTATGACCATTGAAACGCATCACAGTCTTGTGAAAATGGTCTATAAGATGTTGGGCTATTAATTGTTAGCCTCAATGTATAACAGTTAGTTCTGATCCTCGAATATGACTGGACAAGAGACTTTCTGCAGATATTTCACCTGTGCGTTCTAGACGGGCTGTCAGGCATTGAGTCTTTAAAATGTTCATTCAACTGCACGTTCAAAAACGCTGATTCATTCAAAGAGAGATGTAATGAAACATGGTGTTGAAAACATTTTAACACTATGGAGCCTTAGTGCAAATCAGCATGCTACACATTGTTATAATTACTAACTTTTTTAATATAATTCAGTACACATTCATGAAGTGTAAAATGAAAATGGCGTAACCTTAAGTAAAAAAGAAAACCGCAAATATAGCGGTTGCTGCAGTTGGCTTGTCAATAGTGTGGCATTGCGATTTTTGTGGTTATTGCAACATTTCTATCTGTGTGAAACCAACGCAAGGTCCAGTCTTTCCTGTCTTAACTCATTATCTGTAATGTGATCACGCACAGTGCACTTCATTCATAGGACAATCATCCACGTAAGATGCACAAACAAACCCCCACATCGCCTCCATTAACAAAGTGTGAAGGTTCATCAAGTTCATCTCAGCTACTTTCCGTTCCTGGAAGAAGAATCACTGTGAGGAATAAGACAGAATTTACCTCAGAAGAAGAACGTAAAGCAACATGAGGCTTGAGCAGCGGAAGAGATCATTTCTGATGAGTAAATCATTTTTAAATAGTTGCATTAGTTATTTTGTTATTTTACTTTTCTCAAACTATAATTCCTGACTAAATGTATGAAATCAAGTAAAGCATTTTAAAATGTTACGTTTCATTGTCGCACAACACAAGGATGTTATTAATGTTAAATAAATTATAAAACAATACAATAAAAAAGTAATATGAGGATTTAGGCTACACTGACTGTAACACTATGAGTGTTAGAGTCTTAGAATGTTAAAACCAATCTTTACTGTGAAATAGTCTGTTTGTGAATGTAGAGGTTTATAACGTGCTTAACAATAATTTAGTTTCTCAGAAATAAACTGTTTTTGCATTGTATAATACATACAAAACATGCTTGTGTTTGTTTACAAATTTTTTTTTTTTATGTATGGGCAACATTAGTGATTGCTAATGTAATAATATAGTTGCTAAATATATCAGCATGCTAACAGATTGTTGTTTTTTAATATTTGTATTTTATTTATTTATTTATTTTAGTAACCAGATACCTTGAAGACTAAGACTTCACTTCAAACTCTTTTCCTCTGAGAGTGCTGTACCAACATCAGAAGCCGTTCAACTATATTGGGCTGATATTCTACACAAATATGGTAAAATAAGCTCCATTACTACTGATGATGTGGCTGTTGTTTTTCATGAATGCATGGAAAGAAGCAGCAAACAGATTAGAAATACCAGGTATGGTGTACTTGTTCCAACGGTCGAACAGGATCTGTTTGCAGCAATGGCACAAAGGTGTTTTACTTTTCAAGTCTCTGTGTTTAGATCGGTGTGCTCAATATTGTGTCTTTGATATTAAATGTGTGTATATTTTGATTATACTGTGTTATAAATAAAATACAAATAATCAAAACTCCCATTATTTTACTCTCATTCTTTCTTGCCTGCCTCGCAGTCACAGTTGCACCGAAAACTCTCTAACCATTAGGCCACGACTTTCCCACAGTTGGGGAAGTCATGGCCTAATGGTTAGAGAGTTTGATTCCTAACCCTAAGGTTGTGGGTTTGAGTCTCGGGCCTGCAATACCACGACTGAGGTGCCCTTGAGCAAGGCACCGAACCCATAAATGGCTGCCCACTGCTCCGGGTGTGTGTTCACGATGTGTGTGTTCGCTGCTGTGTGTGTGCACCATTCATTGAATGGGTTACATGCAGAGCACGAATTCTGAGTATGTGTCACCATACTTTACTGTATGCCACTTTCACTTTTTCACTTTCATTGGCCATTAGGGGATATATATATATATATATATATGTTATTTTTATTTTATAGAAAAAAACTGTAGTCTACCACATCCAGTTCTCAAAAGTCTTCTGAACAAATGTTCTCTATGTGTTTTATGGCCTTAATTTAGTGACATAAAAATATTTGTTTGTTTTTTCACTAATCAACCACACATAAATGTTTTCTCAAAAACGCAAACATGTTCATTGTTGCTTACATATTACTGTAGCACAGTTTGTGCTTGATACAGTGTAATCAGAATTTAGCTTTGAATATGTTTTTAAGATCCTGAAAAAAGCACAATGTCAGGGCATGTCAAAACTCACCCACGGCCCCAAAACCCCCTCAGACCCCAGAGGGTTAATGTCACGATTGTTACCATCTATTTTCTTTAGTTTATATCCTGCTGGTAAAATTACTGCATTTGTTAGCAAGCAAAGTTGCAGATTTAAAGATGTGACGTGAGAATGCAATCTGATATGTTGCTTCAGACGAAAGAAATCCTGCAGTGCCATTCACACAGTTTTCCAATATATTTGTCCCGAATCATGGTTAATGCACGTAATGACTTCACCCTAGGCTGTAAAATTGTGCATTTTTTCATTTTTTCAGTGAAATGTTTGTCTTTCTGTGGCTCTAATAAAGTCTGTGCTTATAGAGACCTAAAATATAGATAGCGCTGTTTCTTACCGGTTTACACTTGATGTGAGAGTATACATACAATATCCATATTTATATAACTTCAATGCTATGGGCTTTGTTTATATATTTAAAGATGGCCATCTAGTTAGAGTGAGTTAATTTCAACATCTACTAATACAAATTTTAAAGTTTCATCTGTTAACATTAGTTAATGAAATAACTAATTATCAATATATAATATTTAATTCATATCTAATTTTTTTTTTTATAGTAAAGCACTATTTTACATTTTGTCATTCTGGTTACATCCTACAGGTTTGGAACAACATTAGTGTGTGAATTAATATCAGAACTGTCCCTTTAATGATTTCTATTTGTTGCAAACACCCCAAGCTAGTTTGTTGGCAGTGCACAATAAGTAGTCAAACTCAAATCTGTGGCTCTGATGGGATGTTATTCGTGTGTTGTCAGGGGATGAGAGGAGAGCAGGTGCTGCGCTCCTGGCTGCGGACTCAGTGACTCTCTCTTTGGACTCAGGATGGCGCAGGGAGGGCCTCAGTTGGACTACCTCATACTGCAGGACCTCAAACAGCGCTTCCCAGAGATTCCAGAGAAAGTAGTGTCTCAGTGCCTTCTTCAGGTGAGAACCAGCAGTCACCGCTGAAACAAATGGGATGTTAAAAATGTGGCCTGCTCCAGCACTTTGAGACATTTTTACCCAAAACACATTGAAATGAAATGAAAAAAACACACACACACACTATCTAGTTTTAGTTTACATATTTAGATTATCTTTAGTTTTCTTTCTTTCTGCCTAATAAACCATGGGGATAAAATGGCTTTCCTGGGATAAATGTCAAGCCAGATGGCATGTTGTTTTATTAATATCTTTTATTGAGGTGATTCACTGATTTATTGTTTGAATGTTGTAATAAAATTGACAATTTGAAATGTGAGGCATTGCTTTATCAAAAATAATGTTATTCCTCAGATGTCACGTTCATCTCCAACTCAAATATTTTACACATATTTTGCAAATGATCTTATGAAAATCACCTTTTTAAGTAGGTTAACTGAGACAGATGATACACTACCATTTAAATGTTTGCAGTTAAGATCTCTTAAGCTCACCAAGGCTGAATAAAAGAGCAGTATTTATTTAAATAGAAATATTTTGCAATGCACTGTCAGTTCTGATTTAATGTAATGCATTCCTGCTTAACACAAAAATAAAAAAGATCTTACAGGCCCCAAATTTTTTAACTCTGCCATATGTATACCTTATGATAATGATGTGCAGTGAGTGTTATAAGTAATATTTTTTGCTGTGTCATTCTGGCTGAATGCCATTACTGTTCTTTTCAATACATTACTAATGCCATCAGAGTGACTTCAGGTGCAAAGAACATGTATACTTCACTGTCTTCCATTTCCTCTTCAGAACAACAATAACCTGGACCTCTGCTGCCATCTGTTGGCTCAGGAGAGTAATAGATACCTGTATGAGGAGTACCACAGCCCAGATGACTTGCACTTAAACCGGAACCACATGCTGCGCATTAGTGTGGGTTACCCTGCTACTGAAGGGGCTAAAAATAGTGCTGGTGGCCGAGCTTTGGTCCACAGTTCCAGCGATGGGCACATCGAGCATCCTCGAAGTGGTTTCCATGAGCCCCTCTCTGCCCCCGCTACTATGGCGCCATCACCCGGCTTTAACCCCTTCTTCATTAACGATCAAGGACGCTCAAACATCCCCACCCCTCCACCCAGCATCCAAGGCGTGTCGCCCACATACCACCCTGTCCCACGATACATGACTCCTATAACAGTTACCCTATCCCAGAACATCCCCTCTGCCCCACAAGCACTGCAGATACCCCCTGGTGTCTATTGTAACAGTGGGAACACGGTGTACATGCGTCCCTCACCGTCTCAAAGTCCTCAACCCACTCCCTGGTCCTCATCTGGGACATCTGTGTACCAGCAGTCTCCTTATGCTACTCCGACATACCAGTCTCCTTACAGCTCTCCCCAACATCAGGTCCAGCAGCCGCCTCAGGTGTTTCTGCCCATAAGTCCCCCGACCCTCCCTGGGCTGTCCTATCAGCAGACGCCAGTTTCCCACAGGCCTTTTATGTCCTCCAAAGTCCCTATGAAGAACCATATAGAGATCACACTGGAGGGACAACGATCACGGAGCAACTCACCTGTACATGCTCCGCAGGGAACACTCTATATGGCCAACAGCCCTTCCCCAAGTTCCCCATCCCGGGCCATTAGTATGACCGGACCCCCCGGGGCCTCCATTCATCAAGGAATGTATGTCCACCAGGGTGTGGCAAGGCCCCGGCCCGCATCCTCTCCTCAGCCGGCCAGCTCTGCGTTCATCAAGATCAAAGTGTCCCCTGGACAGGCACAGCGTTCCTCAAGCTCTCCACCAGTTGAGACAGAATCCCTCCTCAATATAGTGGACCAGGGCGAGCGCCACGGTGCACCTCCTCCGATCCTACCCATCTCTGCCCTGCCAGGGAACATCTCCAGTCAGATAAACCGCATGCCTAGACGATTCAGCTCCGGCTCGGATGACTATGCATATACTCAAGGTATGAATCTGCTTATGTAACCCCTTATGTGTATGTATATGCAAATAATTAAGTTCATCTATATATATATATATATATATATATATATATAATTTGTTTTATTAATTCAGTACTTTTATTCAGCAAGGATACATCGAAAGTAAATGCATGTGCATGTTACAAAAGATTTATTTTAAATAAATTCTGTTCTTTTAAATGTTCTATTCATCAAAATAACAACTCTTTTCAACATTAATAACGGATTGTTTCTTGTTGCTTGAGAACCAAGCCAGCATATTTGAACGATTTCTGAAGGGTCATGTGGCTGCTGAAAATTCAGTTTTGCCATCACAAGCATTACATTAAAAAAAATGCAATTTTATTATATTTTGATCAAATAAATGCAGCCTTAGTGAGCATAAGAGCATATATATATAATATAATTTTCTTACTGTGTAAATAGTTTTATTGTATTGTGGTTTACTATATATAGTTTGTTAGGCAGTTATCCAGTGAAGCAGATGTTTCTTTATACACATTTATGGAAAAAGAAGAAAAAAAACTATACTTGGGATGAGCAAATAACTCTTTCCTGTCAAAGTGGTCATTTCCTGTCCAGGATAAGCTTTTTATGCAACTCCTTTGCATCTGTTTATGGTGTTTATATGCATCAGTGTTGGGTGTATGTAAGTCTTCAGTTTTATATGCTTGTGTATGTCTCCTTCTCAGCACTGCTCCTGCACCAGCGTGCTCGGATGGAGCGTCTGATGAAAGAACTCATGCTGGAGCGGCAGAAACTGGAGCAGCTGAAGAAGGAAGTGAATGAAATGGAATTTGACGCCCTGCAGAGACGCTTCAGACGGGTGAACAGCACCAGCCTGATCCCTCGGGTAAGTGAGAGACAAGGCTTTTATAGTGTGTATAGTGTGTGAATGCATATTTTTGAAGGACTGCGGAACACACACCCACTTGTTTTACATCGCTAATAAAGGGAATAAATGAATCCTTATCAAATTCTCCAAATGAGCCTTGTGTATAAAAAACATACACACCTAGAATCTACGTGCAGAATGTGCAAATACTATGGGTTGTAAATGATTCACATCTGTTTATTCGGGTTCTCGCTCCTTCTGCATGCTTCACAGACTGAATGAATCTCTTTTGAAAAAGGTTAAACCTCTTTACATAATGTACCCATCCAGTGCAACTGTCATCTCTTTCCTCTGAATTTAACAAAGTTAAACAGTGATAAGCTGCCTTTATTTGTGCAATTAATGTGAAAAAGTAATGTACTTTGTGTCTGTTCACATTTCCTAGCCTGAAGATATGACCAGAATTCGGTCGCAAAACAGACAACTCCAGATTGACATCGATTGCACCTTAAAGGAGACAGACCTGATGCAGTCTCGAGGTAGCATGAATATACTCCTCTTTATGACCTGAACATTAGCACGACTGCACAGATTGTTGGAAATTATGTTGAAAATTGACTACCATTTGCTTCATCCATCTCTTATTTTTAATTTATGTTTTAGGCAAGTTTGACGTGAGAACCATGAACAACTTTTATGATAATATTCAGCCTGGTCCTGTTGTACCTCCAAGAGGTGGGAATTCAATTATTTTTTTAAATTTGATTAAGTCAACTGTCACAATGTTGCATATTTAAACATTTCATTATTTAATTTTTTGGTAATTCTTTACAATAAGGTTCAATTCGTTAATATTAGTAAATGCATTAGGTATAGGTAAAGCGTTAATTTTGGTTATTAATTTCTACATGTGTTAATACATTTTCAACATTTCAAATGAATTCTGTGTTCCTGCAGTGTCATAATTACCATAATTGTTAGATGATAACCAGGACATTACACTAAAGCGCTGTCATTTTGAGGGTTTCCACATGTTGTAGCAGCAGTCAGGTGGTAAAAGTTAGAGCTCTCCAAAAGCTCTTGTGAATTTAATTATGCTTCAACATTTCAGCAAGAGAAAATATTTGGCCTTAAATGTAAAAAAAAAAAATATATATATATATATATTTTTTATATATATTTATTTATATATTTATATAAGACATATTAACTAATGTTAACCGATTGAACATTAAGTTACAAGTTTTGTAACTTTGCTATGCTAGAATGTATCCTAGATGTGGTTTTCATTAAAAATCTCATTGTATTTGTAGACTAACCTCCACTGAGCTAAAATTAGCCCTTTGCTCTCTGAATATCCTGTCAGATTTGTCCTGACCTCTGACTACACCAGTGGAGTGGAGGGTATTAGGTTGCTTGTTATCATATAGCGTTTCTTGCACCCTAGTACTATTTTCATCGCTCTTTTGTTGCTATGCGGGTCCAGTGGCCCAAATGTCAATGGGTGTGGCAGAATGCTAGAGCTTCCTCAAGCCTTCAAATTTAGCTCACAGCAGTAAGAAATAAGTGTGTGTATGCTGTTTTCACACTGTTTTGTCACCTCTCTCTAGTTAAGACTCCGGTCGTGCAAAGGGACGAGGATTTCGAGGGTGCTCAGTGGAACTGTGAAAGCTGCACTTTTCTTAACCACCCTGCGCTGCACCGCTGTGAACAGTGTGAGATGCCACGCAACACTTGAGCCGGCTTCACCGCGACCCTTCCGACAGGCCATGAACCTCACTCTTCCTACTAATCTTCTGTTCCATCATGCAATGTTCAAGTCCCACCTATCATTCGACGATTTTCGTCCCTTGTGCCCTCAGCTTCACCCAGCAATAACTGAGCCATACCCCACAGAAAAAGAGACAACTACTTAATATTATCCAATCAGACCCACCTTGTGTTTCCTCTTGAGGAGCTTCCTGCACTTGTATTTCCTTTTTTTCTACTGAAAGTTTCTTTAAAAGAGGAAGTAGGGAGATTTGACTTCACAGAAACAAGGGATTTATTGATTGGCGCTGGAGTGGACCAAAAAGGTGTGGTTTTAGGAGAGGGTGGAGCTTCCAGATGTGGGGGAGGTGTGGTTTACCAATCTACCATTCCAAGAGACTGTGGTGTTTACACAGAAAAAGCCCAAACAATCCCGCGTGCAGGGCTTCTCTTACAACACATTCAATGTTTTGAGATAAGCAGGGGCTGAATAATTTTAATGTAGACTTTACACTGTATGTGCTCACTATGAGCTCTTCTCATGAATGATGAACACTACAAGACCTGCATATGAACCTATACCTGGTACTTTTATGCATATTCCGCACTGTATTCTGTTTAAGATGTTGATTTCCTGTGCAAATGCCTCAAATTGCTGAACTTAATAAAGGATCTCATTCTATGTGACTATATGCTGATGTTGAGATCATCCAAATGTAAAACCATGAATGTACCACATTGTTCTTTTTAAATGTTTATTTGATTAGTATATAAATTAGAACAGTATGCCACAACTGCATTGAGGACCTAAAAATCCTAACAGAAAGCACACAATCTCTCAAACACGCACTCAAATGATACATACACCCTAATTCAGACACATCAACATGCGCACAACAGACTCACAGTGCTAAAAAAACAACCCTACAGTCTGCCTTTAACTACCTGTATGGATACTTGTGCAAAAGACTAATAATCACTCCAGATACCAGTCAAAAAACTAGTCTATATGAAAGACCTAGGTTTTCTACAATGCAAAGTATCTTCTACCAAATCCCTTTTAAACTGAATATGCAGATTTTTCGTTGTGTACAAAGTAAGTAATGACAATTCATGTGCTATGTACATGATCTGTGCTTAAAGTAACAGCTGTCTCCATTTCTTAGCATTTTATGAGAGCAAATATGCTTTGATTGATACACATGGAGAAAGGGGTGGTCAAATTTACTGTTGTATGGCAAATTTTTGCATTCGAAATTGAGTCATTTCAATAAGAATCCGTGCAAAGGGGAATTCGCTGGAGGGTGCAAGATTTTGCAGTGGGTTCAAACTAAGTTGTCGCATTAAAAATAGCTATTTCAGTAAGGATCCAAGCAAAAGGGGAATTTCATGTGAGGATGAAAAATTTCTGAATATGTTTAAATTGGTCACGTGAAATCATTGTGTTGACCAATAAAGTTGCTGCACCTTACGTTGCAATTGACCTTGGAAAGTTCTCTCTTCTTTTTTTTTTTAACATTACTAATATTTACCGTTGATCAGTGAAATTCAGTCATTCCAACAGAAATCCATGAGATCGGGAATTTTACATCAGTTGCCCAGGCAGATTTCACTTGTATTCAAGTTGGTCACAAATTCCCCACGCTGACCAACAGAAAGCTGCTTGGTATGAAAGTGACTTAAAGCTTTTGATAATGGAGCTTTTTTACGTGCAAAATTTCGCAAACTTTGCTGCACCTTAAGAGTAAGTTCTTTGACCAGTTTATAATTAATTTCACTGATGTTGCACTGATTAGTACTTTCTTATTTTAAGTTAAAAAAAATCTGCATTTTATGTTCTCAGGTGCATTCTTAACAGTTTAATTTTGTCTTTAAACCTGTCTTGTATCTCGCAAGTATTAAAACAAATGTGTGGCACAGTTTTATTCTGTCAGATTTGTAGACTTCTGTCTGCCTTGTTTCAGATCCCAACACAGATGGAGGTTTCCCCACTGATTGACTGGCAGTATTTCTGTGAACACAGGCTGACATCTGGAGTCAGATGCTCATCTGACAGTCAGAAGAAGATCAGAGGTGTTAGAATGAGGAGAGAGAGAGATGACATGGAAAAAGAATTAGAGTTTGATGATGGGGTTTAATTGTGTGAAAGAGTAATCTGAGGGAAAAAGGATCCAAATCTATGCATCTAACAGCTCGGCATTGCCCTGCATTTTAAGGGTCTTTGTGTGTTTGCAAAGGGTCAGTTCCAAATGAACGTTCAGTGCAACAGTGAAGAGGACATTGAAGTTCATTATGGGTGTCGTAGCATGTTTAGTAGTAATCTTCGTAGTTCTTAGGGTTCAGGCAGTAGAGAATAGCTCCTCCGAAGGAGAAGATGGTGGCTCCCCAAGCCAGACCGTAGCCCCAGTTAAACTCGTGGTATATGCTCAAACTGATGGTCTCGATGAACTTGATGGGATACAGCACCAAACAGCAGGCCTGTAGGACCACTGTGAGAAACAGAAGAGCGCTGGCAATGAAATTTGAAATCATCAAAGAGACAAAAGTAGGTTAAGAACATTAAAAGTCTGAAACCTCAATGGGCTTTATTTCTTGATAAGCTCCTCAACAATGTGAGCGACTTCAAAGCAATGTAAAAATCCTCTCAAAAGAGATGTGGAAATGTCTGGTTTCGAAATACCTTACATCTTTTCCCTGTGATGCGTTCATATCGAGAACAACTGATTACTGAAGCAGCTGTGTGATGTGGCTTGGAAAAATAATGCATTTGCTGTTTCCTGGTCCATTAGCCGCAGGAGTTGCGTCTTGGAGCCAACAACACATTTTAAATTCATAATACATGAACCCTAATTTAATGTGCATGGAAAACAGAAATGAGAAACCAACTCATTAATGTTTTCAATGTAAGTGTGTGTGAGTGTATGCACGGTTGTGTCTATTTCACCTGCAGCAAAGAGCATAACAGCGACTGGTCGGTAGAAGCGTCTCCTGGAGCGAATGCAGACAGACACCAGGGCCACCAGGAAGGAAAGGAGAATAAGGAATGCTCCACCCAACAACAAGGCCAATGTGGCAATCTGCCAGTCTGCATTAAAAAAATACATAAAAATGCATTATATTCATAATTATCATATTTTATCTGATGAAAAAAAAATCCCATGGGATATATGCCTCATTTACTATATGTGCTAAAGAAACCTTCAAGACATAACCATCCAAAATGACCACTTTTACTTTTTGTGTCCTTTTTTTATGTAATTACATGGAAATCATTAATGAACATAGTATTCAGAAATTCTCCTTTTGTGTTCCTTAAAAGCCAATAGAATAGATTAAGGGTGAGTGGTAAAACTTTACAATAAGGTCCCATTAGTTATCATTAGTTAATCTACTAAATAGTTTACTCTGGTCTTTTAAATAATATTATCAGACTTCTGGTTTTAAGATTAATAAATACTTTACAAGTCATTTTTCATTCTTAGTTTGTTAACCTATGTAGTTAACTAATGTTAAGAAATGGAGCCTTATTTTAAAGTGTTACCAGACCGGTAAATAATGACAGAATTTTCAAATTTTTGTAAACTATTCCTTTAAAAGACTCTTAACATGCTGAAAAGTCAATACACACATGGCTACAGAATGGCTGACACGAACACTCACACCTTGGGTTTGCGTAACTGAAGGAATGAACCTCTACGGGCAGCAGAGAGCTTATCGACAATTCTGGCGAGCTAAATGGGGCATCATGTAATGTATTCCTCCCTCCCTTTCTTCTTCAGTCCCTCTTATTTCTGCTTTTCATTCAAGCACTCTGATAAACTCAGCTCGAGTAGGGCCCAGAAATAGCACTGAATCCTCCATGGAATGTGGGAGTGAGGGAGGGGGCAAAGAGAAAGAGACAGAGAGGAGGTGCCTGACACAGTATGCCTGCTTCCATATCTGAAGACATGAGAGTATATGTGTGGAATCTCACATGCAGTTTGGGACGACTCCTGAGGAATCTCATTAGGTAGGCAAAAGGGGAAACGCATTATGAGCAGATGAGGACTCTCTGAGGACTGACTGGACAAGTTTTTTTTTAAGCTATAGGGAGGCTGAGGGATTCATTTTTTTTTCTAATTTGTCATATTATTTCTAACTCAGAATGTCAAATACTTCAAATTATTTAATAGTGAGTAGCTTACATTTAGAGACAAATATGGTTCACCAAAAAAAGAAAAAAAAGATCCAAACAAAGCAACATTTTCTTTATTGTATGAATCAAAATGAAAGATTTAAATGACTAGTTTTGAATCAAGAATGAATCAGCGTTTTGCATGAATCAGTTGAGTGAATAATTCAATGACTCAATCATAAGGACAGTTATTTGTTTTGAATCATGAATGATTCAGCGTTTGTGAACTAATCAGTTAAGAGAATGATACATCGACTTCAAGGTATGTCACTTGTGTCATAAATGAATGGTACGGTCCCAAATGTGGACTTACAATGGCCGGTGGGCCGACAGTCAGGTGTTACAGATTCCTACCCGACAGTCAAAGCAGTGTTATGTCACAAAAGTGTGGACTCAGAGGAAGACCCCAATGATTTTGGGGCCATTTGGGTCAGGGCCAACCAGTGTTTGTAAACAAATCAGTTGAGATAATGATTCAGTGGCTCCCTTAAAAGGCCAGTCATCTGTTTTGAATCATAAATTAATTGATCTGAATGAATCGGTATATATTTCAATGACTCATTTGTATGGACAGGAATTTGTTACAATTTGTTACATTTCTAAATTAAACATTGTTTTTAACAAATGGGTTGAATGAACAACAAAGACTGTTGCATCATTGTAGCTTGCAGAAAGGCTTACTTACATTTTACTTCCAGCATGTCTGTTTTTTTCCCCTCAGTATAGGGAATTTGGGGAATTTTAAAGATGGCTATTACACAACAACAAAAAGAATAAGATACCTCTGTTTACTCAGTGCTAACATACATCTAAAAATCGCAAAGTTTCATTAACTTTCTGCTATTCAGGGGCAAGCAAACAATCTATTGCAACACTATCCATTATAAATAAAATCATAGACACAGTGTGTTTGTACTGTTACACAAGTTACAAAAACAAGTACATTACAGGAACCACTGGTCATTAATAATTTAAAAGGTTTGTTGTTTTAGATTTGAAAAACTCTGACTGGTCTTTTATTACTATATAAATGAGGCCAACAATAGCAAACTAGGACATTTTGACTAACCATCTTCTCCTGTATTGTGTTCACAAACGAGTTTCTCAAGAGTTACTTCAGAAAGTTAAAGAAATTATATTATGAGTGAGTGAAGTGACATTCAGCCAAGTATGGTGCTCTGCATTTAACCCATCCGAAATGCACACACACAGAGCAGTGAACACACACACTGTGAGCACACACCCGGAGCAGTGGGCAGCCATTTATGCTGCGGCACCCAGGGAGCAGTTGGGGGTTCGATGCCTTGCTCAAGGGCACCTAAGTCATGGTATTGAAGGTGGAGAGAAAACTGTACATGCACTCCCCCCACCCACAATTCCTGCCGGCCCGGGACTCGAACTCACAACCTTTCGATTGGGAGTCCGACGCTCTAACCATTAGGCCACGACTTCCTATATACATTAGAAACAAAGGCCATGATAATGTTTTTTAGTCATCATGTGATAAATGATTCAATTACTGAACCTGAGAAAGGATTCAAAACATTTCATAAGACATTTATGGCTGTTTGTTTAAATAAAACCATAAAAGCCCTGGATCCTGTCACAGGATTTTGTTATCACACAGTGATATCTGTAAATAGAAACATCTTCATCAGCTCAGGAAAATGATCTATAATTTTCTCTGCTGGAAAATAATCATTTCTAGCACTAAATCAAGTCAAAACATAATTTTCAGAAATTGCTGAGATTCAGCTTCATTCCACCGTACTATAGTTTCAAACATACACAAAGCCTTTTAAAAATATATATATATAAAGTTTATGATTCAGCATAATAATGATGTCTGTCACCGCAGGAAGTTGGAAAGAGATGTATGAAAACAGAGCTGCTGATATTTGCTTCCATATAAAAAATTAATTCTGACACCTCGATCTCCGACCCCTCTGGAGAGCTACCAAAAGCCTGCAAATCATCAACGAAAGTGTCTTTGGGAAAAAGATTTTGACTTCATGTACCCTTGAGGTCTACATCTGAGGGGTCTCCGGCAGAATGGAGCTTATCCAAAAACCCCTGTAGGACTACAGATGGAAATGAGGATATGACATAAAAATAAAAACATTCATTACTTTAATCTGTTTTTCAGCAAGCAAGTGCCTCTTATGCCGCGTTTCCACCGAAACTACCCGGAACATTTGTACCAGGAACTTTTTTCCCCAGGAACCTTTTTCCCCCCAGACCTGTTGCTTTCTGTGTTTCCACCACGGTTTAAAGTACCGGGAAGATTAGGCAAATAGACTGGTGACGTAGGTCTGCGCGCGTTTCTCAATACAAAGTACTCTGATTTTGGACGTGCATCCTCGGTAGATCAGACTTTGCTCATTCGACTCGGGAGTCGTACTTCATAACTTCAGTCAGCTCGCCTTGGTTACTGCCATTTTCCTCTCTGTATATTTACAATAAAATGAAATAGGATATCAAATACCACTGCCTCTTTTCGTTTTCATTTAAGCATAATAACAGCTGCAGAAATGTACTTAGTTCAGGGATATGTGTATATATATACAGTCGTGGGCTAAAAGTTTTGAGAATTACATAAATATTAGTTTTCAAAAATATTAGTTTTTTACTTTGCTGCTAAACTGCTTTTAGATCTTTGTTTCAGTTATTTCTGTGATGTACTGAAATATAATTACAAGCACTTCATACATTTCAAAGGCTTTTATCGACAATTAACATGACATTTATGCAAAGAGTCAGTATTTGCAGTGTTGGCCCTTCTTTTTCAGGACCTCTGCAATTCGACTGGGCATGCTCTCAATCAACTTCTGGGCCAAATCCTGACTGATAGCAACCCATTCTTTCATAATCACTTCTTGGAGTTTGTCAGAATTAGTGGGTTTTTGTTTGTCCACCCGCCTCTTGAGGATTGAACACAAGTTCTCAATGGGATTAAGATCTGGGGAGTTTCCAGGCCATGGACCTAAAATTTCAACATTCTGGTCCCTGAGCCACTTAGTTATCACTTTTGCCTTATGGCACGGTGCTCCATCGTGCTGGAAAATGCATTGTTCTTCACCAAACTGTTGTTGGATTGTTGGAAGAAGTTGCAGTTGGAGGGTGTTTTGGTACCATTCTTTATTCATGGCTGTGTTTTTGGGCAGAATTGTGAGTAAGCCCACTCCCTTGGATGAGAAGCAACCCCACACATGAATGGTGTCAGGATGCTTTACTGTTGGCATGACACAGGACTGATAGTAGCGCTCACCTTTTCTTCTCCAGACAAGCCTTTTTTCCAGATGCCCCAAACAATCGGAAAGGGGCTTCATCGGAGAATATGACTTTGCCCCAGTCCTCAGCAGTCCATTCACTATACTTTCTGCAGAAGATTAATCTGTCCCTGATGTTTTTTTTGAGAGAAGTGGCTTCTTTGCTGCCCTTCTTGACACCAGGCCATCTTCCATAAGTCTTCGCCTCACTGTGCGTGCAGATGCACTCACACCTGCCTGCTGCCATTCCTGAGCAAGCTCTGCACTGGTGGCACTCCGATCCCGCAGCTGAATCCATAACCTAGGTTATGGAACGCGCTTCCCATTGCTGTTAGAGAGGCTCACACAATAGCCAGTTTTAAGAAGCTGTTGAAAACTCATCTTTTTTAAATTGCTTTTATGGACTGTCAGTAATATTCTACTGTGTTGTACTGTAATGAGTATTTTATGATTTATACTTTTTACTTTGTATTGCATTTATTGTAGTTTTTGAATTTTATTTGTTTGTAGCGCTTTGGGTTCTAGAAAAGCGCATTATAAATAAAATGTATTATTATTATTATTATTATTATTATGCTGCTTGAACTCAGCTCGCTTTGGCTACTGCAATTTTCCTCTCTGTATATTTACAATAAAACGAAATAGGATATCAAATACCAATGCCTCCTTTCGTTTTCATTTAACCTGTTAACCTGAACCCCCCATTATGGGACTCACAGCTGAAAGTGCTCTAACTACCTTATAATTGTAATAGTTTCCTACTTTAGTGTGTTACAAACATAATTGTGGTGTCTTTAGAAAGAAGACCCTTTTTGCTTCACTTTTTATCAACCAGATTTGATAATACTCAAAAATATTAAAAGTTATAGACACTGAAGTGCCTTGAATTTTTTTTACCACTCTTAAATATTTTTTTTTTTGATATAAAAATACATGAAATGAGACTGGCTGCAGTTCCTCTGACAGCCACTGGTGTCAGTAACGGTTAGAAATTTCAGAACCTACGCAATGCTCCTTTAAGATACTGATGTAACTCAAATTTAAATTGTAAAAAACTAGGTGAACTCTTTGACCATCGACATTTATGAATGTGATATTTTGCTAATATAATAGACAAATTAATAACAAAATAAAATGTATTCTCTAAAGGCTTATTATAATAAAATAAAACATTCTTATCTTCTAAAGTAATGTCAATTCCTGAAATCTCTTCAAAGAAGATCCTAAAATCACACCAGAATAATTTAGTACAAATATACTTTCATCATTCAAATTACAAAAAACACATTTCAAATCAATATCCTTCTTAAATCTTTTAATAATCTCATTTACTGGATAAATACAATGAATAATTTTAAATGAAACCTCGCGAATCTTATTGATGACACAGTATCTCCTGGAGATTATAAAAGCCTCCTCCCAATTAATGTCCTTAAAGCGGGAATTCCAAAAACTTTTAGCTGGGGGTATTCTAAATGGCCGATAAATCTGTCTAAGAAAATTATTATTGCATTTTTTATCAAGAGTACTTATACCATCTAACTTTACATTTAAGTCACTAGTTATGTTCAAATCAAAAGCATCAGCAGCTCGCATCAACTGAAGAAGACCAGAAGGTATAGCATCAAAGACCACTGCATAATCCTTTGCAGAAATTGGAAGTTTAAACTTATTTAAAAATTCTCCATATGAAAGTAAAACACCATCAGGACGAAACAACTGTGTCACCAATATAATATTATTTCTGAACCAATAATCGAAAAAAAGTGTCTTATTCTTATATTTAATATCTTTATTGTTCCAAATCAAACACCTGTGGGGAGAGAAATTATGTTTGTACACCAACAACCAAGATAATAGAGCTTGTCTATGAAAGTTAGACAGCTTAAGGGGAATTTTATTTATATCAAAATTACAATTGAGGAGAAAAAAAAAGTACCACCTTGCCAGCAGGGACTTTCTGAGGGGCATTTTTTTACCCGGAACTTTATTTAGTGCCTGGTTCCTGCGGTGGAAAAACACAGAGAACCAGGCCAAAGTCCCTAGTTCCTGGGTAAAGTTCCTGCGGTGGAAACGCGGCATTAGCTAGGTTCTTTCAATCAGATACCGTGATGAGGGGAAAAAGAAGTCCAATCTTATAGACTGAATTACGTCAATAAGACACAGTGCCTCCGCAGACAGGAAGGGAAACCAGTGTAGCCTACACTTTGTGTCGTGGACTCCACACTGAACCGCTGCCTCTTCACCAGTCGAGCGTAACATCAGCACAAAAAGACACTCACACACTTTCAACAAATAAATGTTGTTCACGAATATCTCTCCCCAAGAGCTTTCCCAACCTCAGATTTCCACTAAATGTGTACATGTAAAAGGGAGTGTGTTTATGTTAGCATATCTGCTGTTAAATTGACAGTGATAAACTTAAAATGATACCCTGGAGTCGATGAAATATGCCTGTATATAGTAGGCTGTGGAGTCAGCCGGTAATTGCGAAGCTAATGAGATTTAGTTTAATGCACAGTTCATGACACAGAGGAAACAGAGGAAATGGAGGGACTGATTACAGAAAACCCAAAATCAATAATGCACTGCAGAGGGAAGTCATTCACCCAGGCCGCTCTTTTGGTATTTCGACTAAAGCTTTATGACTTTATATGGAGTCAAACTGTGCCTCTTAAATATGACGGGACAATGTCCTGAGCCAAATAAGTTATCACTGCACACCAGAGCAAAAATAACACCTTAAATCTTAACTGCTTATGGCTATCCGAGACTTAACCTTTAAAAAAAAATTGGGCACCAAATATCTCTACCAACATACAAGAATATGAAGGGGGAAGTGCCCCCAAACAGCGGTTTATTCGCTAGTAAACCTTCACAGATGCCAAAAAGGAAGTGTCTTTTTCAGGGCCAAATGACATTTCTAGAATGCAGCACTTGTTTCCTTGGTAACTAATCTGTCCACATTAGGGCCTCTAAGGAGCTCTCCTCTCACACTTAACCTCACTCCTTGGCCGGTGAGGACACCGTAACAAAGGCTCATTTTATAGACAACAAAAGCAGAATGAAACCCCAGCTGGACCACTGATTCCATCACACATTCCCACATCATCCAAAAGCCCTTCCACCAAACAAGCTGTGAATAAAATACAGCGTCCTAGTAAATGTTAAGGATCGATATCAATTAATTAATGAACAAACATTGTCTCTGTAATTAGATTAATCCTGACTTGCTGTAGGCTGGAAAGTCTTTTTATTAAACAAGACGAATTCAAGTGATACTAACTAGTAACACATACTGGGCATTTATTTTTAACTATAGTCCCTAAAAATAAATCCTAGTGATTGAAATTAGCAAATAATCCAACAGTACCTAAATTATTTTTTATCTATATGTACTTACTCGTTATATATAGTAATTACCTATTAGAATGTTTTATTTCAATAGTTGGTAAAACCTATTAAGATTTTTTACTTAATCTAGAAAAAAAAGCAACTGAAATAAAGAATGTAACTAGTAACAATTGGAATAGATCTCGAATTATATAGGATATCTAGGCTATTTAAAAAGTAGGGTAATATTGTTGAAATAGAAGTAACTTTAAAATGCATACTAATTAAAGGACTAAATGTGCAAAAAAAAAAAAAAACCTGGTCATCCCTGCTTTAATCTGACAAAGAAATGTAAAACGCAAATTGTTGACTGTTCTCAGTATTTAGAAAAAACTGGTTAAGCATGAGCTGAACAATGAGTGATAACGATGCGCTTGGGAGCGAAGGGCCCCTTTTGTTGATCTCATAAATCAAATATGTGCCTTCAGGGCCATGTTGCAGAGCTCACTAAAGTTAAAGAGACTGCGTCCTTTTTTGTTTCCCCCGAATCTTAAAATATGTATGTGCAGCATCCTGTCTGAACATTTGCAATGTGTATTGCAAAGTTAAAAAGTAGCGGCTCTCACCGGTCCCTTTCTGCCCCAGCGTGCTGTCGCACTTCCAGTCCGCGGAGGCAGCGTGCTTCCTGCACGACTCCCACAGGGACAAGTGGTACTGGTCATCCGCGGTGACCCACGCCGGGCTCAGCACGGCCCCAACATCCAGGCACAGCGCGAGGAAAATACACACCAGACCCACCAACTTCAGGGGCGTCAACGCCGACACGCGCACCTCCTCCGCTCCGCTCACGGACGAGGCCATGTCGGTTGGATGCGCCGGTGATGTGGAGCGATGTTGTGATGTGGAGCGATGTTGCGCTGCGTCGCGGAGAAGCCAGGAAAGATGATCCCAGACAATGTTTTCGGATCTGTGTGCGCGAGCAGTGTTTTGAAGATCGTGGAGCAGCTGCGCGAGAGGGACGCTGTAAGCAGCTGCCCTTGCGCTTCTGTGGACGCGACTGCACTGTACATTATTGAAAAATCTCTGCTTCTCCTGCAGGGTCCTAGTGCCTAGCTAGAACTCCCTGTTCACAAACGATGAAATGAAACGTTCCAAGCGGAGTGAACAATTCATCAAAATATGTGAACCTCCCGAGCCTTCCGAGACGCAAAAACCTGACAATTCGATTGATAGAGCAAAACCTAAACTGCTTTAATAGCCAAACAATTTAAATTATAGAAATAGAATATGTAGCTAGCCTATATGTGTTTTTTTTTCTTTATTTATTTTCATTTAGGCTATTAATTTATGAATTAACAAGCAAACCCTTTTTTCACTCAAGAAGAGATAGCCTACATTATTGTAGACTATGTACAAATAATTTTTTAGGTTACTGCATGCTTTTTATTAGGTGAATCATGGCTGCAGCAAAACAAACCGGGACATTAAAAGACAATATGCTTATTAATAATACTTAATAGTAGGATATAAAACATAATGTGCCGAGAGATAGCTGCGGTTTAGCATTTTAATAAGCCTATTTAACATGGAAGGATCACTTGACCTTTAAAAAGAATCACTGAATCGTTTTCCTAACCAGTTTTTTTTTTTTTTTTTTTTTTTTTTTGAAGCGGACTGTTCAAAAGAATCGATTTGCGGAAATGAGTCGGACGTCCCGTCACTGCTTCTCAGCTGGCGTTTAGATTGTGGCATATTTCTCTCGCACGATATTCCCTCATTTGATATTTTCTCCCATTCTCCCTCTTCATTTAGCTATCTGTGCTATGTGCTCTCACAAACACGCACATAGAGCAATGTGTCTTATTTCAGACAGATAATGAATAATCTTTCTCAGTATAATTAGAGACACATGAGTGCTGATAGATATAAATGCTTTCCTAACGTTGTGTGGGAAAGGGAAAATATTATTTCATCAAAAAATTAACTGGTGCATAATATAGCCTATCTAAAACTGTTCATTTAAAAAGTAGGCCTTTTATTTTTTTGCAAGTATATGAATGCATATTCATTAGTAGAGAAGCATGAATCACTAGCTCCGTGAAATTCACTTATAAGTCAAAAGACAGATTAATCAATTTCCTTCTTTTTCCACATTTTTCGTGATTGGAAAGTCTGTCAACAAAGGACACCTGAAATTCCATTACACCATCAATCGCTTGGCCTTGCTAATAAAAGTATCTAACAGAAAGAGATAACACCCTCAATACATTCTTTGTTCAGTTCACAAGATGTACACCATTCTTCTGTAACTCCACCGTGTGTTAACATGAATGAGCTTTTTATGTGGAGTAATGAATAATTATAAGTACATTTAAAATGAATTATTGTTAACAGGTCAAAAATACTGGTTTACCTTGAAGGTAGAATACATTCAGAATTTAACAGACTGGCAGTCTCAGTTGCATGCAGGCAATTTTTTTTCCCCCTCTGCAAAGATGAGACAAATTCTTTCTCCTCTCATCTATTCAGGTCAGTAAGGTTTTTTCTTTGTTTGCTTGTTTTTTTATCAAGGGTTTTGTGAAAGAGACAGGAATAATATGATATACTGTGTGTGTATTGCATCCTTCTGCTTGTTTCAGAAATGAATATGTATTGTACTGATTTTAAACGCCATTTGTTGTTAGCATTATAAGTGCATTTTTGTCCAACAATATAAGCAAACATTAGCTAAATCAAGAGAAGTAGCTGTAAATAAAGCACACATGCATAACACATTAAATGCTTAGCTAGAATACATTAAAAGAAAAAACTGGACAGTGTTGTGCATATCTTAATACTGCCGGTCAAGGTTAGATAATCAAAAATCAAACATCATAGGCCAAATGTGTAATCAGAGACAGAAGAATAAAGAATCCTATATAGCCCCAAAAAGACACTATTCAAGTTAATAGTGTAGCAAGACAAAAATTTTGTCCATGTTGATTAATACACACATCAGAGAAAATGAGCGAGATTACTGTGATAGCAGTATTTCATTTTATTCACTGATTTTAGGCTACTTGTTTATTTGTAAATGTTCCCTTATACAGTTTGATAGAAGGCTAATGTACAGTTTTTGCTTTGCCAAAAAAAAAAAGAAAGAAAATTCAGCAACAGTGAAATTTTAATTAAAATCCCTTTTCTAGAGAGTGACATGAAGAAGGAAAAAAGAAAAAGAAAAGGGATGTGATGAGATGAGATGAAAAGCAACTGTTAAGACTATGTATTTATGACAGGAATAAAGTATCCATCACAACCTGATCACATTTATTTAAGATTTATTTAATGCACTAATGTAGTTCACTTGTTTCACGTATTCACCGTATTTTCTGGCCAGTCATTATAACCTAAAAGCCGATATAAACGTTACGAATTCCTTCCTGTCTCATATACCTACAAAAAGGGATTTATAAAAGAAAAAATATTGTTCTGTAATTACCGCCCATATCCCACAACCCGCGTCATCAGCTTACTATCATGTTCTTCACTATTACTACCAGTTCATTCTGGCTCCTCACTGCGCATGCGCCGAATCAGGACAATTGGACTGTTTACGGCGCTTTGGGGTGGAACGGGTAAACACAGTTTTTGTTTATTCTGTTAATCTGATTTAAAGTCGCAGCCTTTTTCTAATTATTATATACAACACATAAAGCTTCAGACGCGTCAATAGATATATTAATTTGTGCCGTTTTTATGTATAAAACCGCGTCGACAAGCTTCAGGCGATAGTCATCACGTAATGACGCAATTTTGTATTCCTGTCATGTTTTTTTAACGTCTCTTGGCTGCAGCTGTACGTTTCTGTATAGTGAAACGTACGTTTTGTATACGTAACGTTTCCCGTTTTTATTCGTGTGCTGACAGTGATTGACGTACATGCTAACGTTAGTACGATAACAGTCCTTGAGCCATACAAAATGATTTATGTTTTTGGACAGATTTTTGTTTGTTTATTGTGATTTAACACATGGACATAGCTCTGTAGAGTTGTATGCCGAATTCCATCGAGAATATTGCTGTTGTTTTAGATTTGAGAAACTGAAAATGCAGAAGTGATGTCCTGTAAAAGGGTGGTCGTTGATTAAATCTGGTCGTCTGTTCTGTTGTCCCCTAGTACCAGTTTCTCTCTTTGAAAAGCTGCAGGAATCATGGGAGCTGGTGAGTCTTTTTTATACTATAGTTCTACAGACTATTTTATATTTAAAAGGATACCGGGTTTTTTTGTGTGTTTTTTTAAGGTTGCTAAGATATGTAATGGGTGTGTATGCGCAGCCAGCTTGTGATCTCATGGATGTCAAGTGAAGGCGATGCATCTTTCTGTGCTTGGTTTTAGTCACAGATTATCAACAGGGGTCTTGGCCTACATAGCACCTCTAATATTCAACTCATGCTTAATCAGATAATTATGGATCACAATACAGCATCGGATTTATTTCTCCCACTCTCAATGCTGAAGAACAGTAGGCTACTCTTTCACAAGCTCCCTATGCCTGGGAGTAACCTGCATTTCAAAGAAATCACTGTCAGTTATAGCCCCCCTTCTCATTTCTGTGCTGTGTGCTTATTGTTTGTATGTCTGTCAGTGTTCCTGCCAGCAGATGCCGCGCACTCAGTGCTGCGGAGACTCCCGAGAGCAAACTTCTTCTTGGAGGAGATAAAACAAGGGAACATCCAGCGAGAATGCAGGGAGGAAATCTGCAATTATGAAGAAGCCAGGGAGGCGTTTGAGAATGATGAAAAAACGGTGAGTTTGGGTTAGATGCATGCTTATGTCTTTGCATGAACTTGAACACAAAGTCCTCTTCGTCATTACACGCCATGGCATTTCCTCTTGGCAGGAAGTGAGCATTATCGACAGGAAAAGGCTCAGTGGATACACATTTTCTCCGGATGGTTAATTATGCATCATTCAGATTAAGGATGTTTGAGTCATTTACTTGTGGGTGTTTACATTGTTTATACGAAATAACAGAACAATATAAAGTATGTTTTTATGTAATGTGTGCTCTTGTCGAGTCCAGTACAGGGCTGCATGATTTGGGGGGAAAATATAATTGTTTTTCTTTTATTTATTTAATTTTCCTCAGATGATTGTAACAAACTAAATTAAATAAAATCAATACAGGTTTGATGTGCTTGTTTGTAGATATGCACGCATGCATGTTTGTCCAAAAATATTTTTTTAAATAAATTAAATTAAATTAAATTGTATTTTTTTTTTTTGATTTCTTAATATTTGTACTTAATACAAATATTAAAGGAAATAAAGAAAAAATAATACAACAATAATTTTATTTACAGTAAAACTTTCAAATGACAAGATTCGTATAGATGGCATTCTTTATTTCTTCATTTTCAAATATTAAACTCTTTTGTTGTAAAACCTCAGAGAGCCTTTCAGCTTCTCCTTTGTTGACAACAAATGGTTTGAAACTGAGCACTTCATATTGCTAATCTAAACACTATTTCAATGTGGTGCACAGTCGTTGGATAGGGTGTGGTTTTTGTTTTCAATACAAGCAAGTTTGTTTTGCTTATTTACATGTATCCAGACAATGTCCTTATCAAATAGTTGTTTTCTCCCTTACAGAGGCGTTTCTGGGAGGAGTACCAGCGTGAGAGCAGCCCCAGGCCTGGAGGACTGGAATCCATCGCTGGTGGCATTCATTCTCTGTACCTGATCTTACCCCTGCTGCTGGTTTTGCTGCTCATTGCTGCAGTTTCCATCACGGTTTGGAGATGCCACTCACGCAAAAGATACCAGCAAAGCCCTGCCATTGGGCGTCCACAAAGAGACACAGCCCTATCAGTGGTGTCCATGGACCAGTCGGGTCGGCACTACCATCCTGACATCAGTCCTCACTCAGAGATCAGTGCCCACAGTAGCCCAGCCTACCCTGGTGCTGACCTCACACCTGGGCGGGGCAGTCAGGGTGACCCGCCCCCTTCATATGAGGAAGCTGTGGGGCATACAGATATACAGATTGAAGCGGAGCCTCCACCACAATATGAAGACATCATCAGTAACCACAGTAATACAGTTATCATCTCCCAGGGAAAGTGATGGATCTTCCAGGCATGTTATCCAGCCTCATGTAGGGATGCATCTTGATGCCAATACACCAATACTGTAAACCCTGTCATTTCTTACTCGCTGTGTCTCGCTTCTCTTTCATAGCTTATGTTTTGGCGGGATGTGAACATGCTTTGCCCCATTTATTTTTTAAGTACTAGAAATATTTTTTTACAACATCACTACTTCTGTGACAGGCTTTTCAACTCCAGCACTAGCAAAACAGCTAAACTTTACTTAATGTGAAGAGAAAACAACTAATGCAATAACATTATCCACAGTTCTGTAACTCAGATACTGATAAACATTGAGATGCTTTGATTTCAGAGATGTTCGTAGAACTCAAAAAAACATGAGTTCTGATCCATCCCAAATCCAGTGACGGACAACTGTGATGTCATCAGCCATTCTTTTGAGTTAGTAAGTCCTATGAATGTCAGAATATCTTAGAAAGGAACTGAACATTTGGTCAGTTGTGGCCTCTCTTGGCACAATTAAAACATAATTGTAAATAATCAGATTCAGAGGGAAAAAATGCACAATAATTTCAGGAAGTTTAAATTGTATTGTTTACTGAAATTCAAGGTTCACTGTAACCTTTATTAGTTGACATTTAAACGTGGGCTATCTTTGTGTAATTGCATAGACGTCACTGGGCACTGTGAAAGCCTCAATGAAATGCTGATATTGGGTTGATTTTTTTTTTTTTTCACTAGTTGAGGCATTAAACACTGTGTTAGATTTAGTTATCATGTTGGAAACATTTCAGCTGAATGGATAACAAGTTAACAGTGTGAGTTAGCTGAGAATACATTGCTGATAATATTGACCAAACAAATTAAATCCAGATTTTATGTAGCATGATGGTTGTTAATGCTGAATCAGCCTCAAGTTGGTCAACCAAGTCAACATGTGTGGGGTTCTGATTCATATTTGGATTAAGGAAAATACAATACTGAATGGAATAATTCACCCAAAAATAGAAATTTGCTGAAATTTTACTCACCCTCAGCCCATCCAAAATTTAGATGAATTTGTTTATTGGATCAGATTTGGAGATATTTAACATTACATCATTTGCTCACTAATGGATCCTCTGCAGTGAATGGGTGCCATCAGAATGAGACTCCAAATAGCTGATGAAAACATCACAATAATCCATAAGTAATCCACAGGACTCCAGCCCATCAGTTAACATATTGTGCAGTGATGTTTGTAATAAACAAATATATACTTTAAATAATTGCTTCTGGCCAAAATATGAGTCCTCTATCCAAAATAAAAATTTCAGTGAAACATTCTGAGGCACCCGTTCACTGCAGAGGATCTATCGATAATTTTTGTGTGACGTCACACACTCATAGGAAGGAACGCCCACCTGACTGCCAGTTATTTTTACACAGTAGTAAAACGGAGATATTAAAAGGTGAAATTCAATAAACACCTTACTGATGATGTATATTTTGTACAGGCAAGTATATGAACCCATAATATAAACACAATGTGCAATGTTTCACGTTAAATTCACGTTTCTCATAGAAAACCCTTATAAGGAAAACACTGAACCATTAAGCGGATTTATATTCCGGCCTCATCTGCTTGCCTTTGTAAACTATGCATCATTAATATGCTAATTACTGAATTTGATCTTTTAATACATTAAGGCACTTTAAGTATTTTTACAACGTTTTTCGCACTGTTTACTAAAATTGAAATATTGCCATGGGTGCTAAATATGGATTGCAAATTGCCAAAACTTGCATCTTGTTCACATACCTTTGTTTTATTCTTTTTACAGGTGATTTAAATATTTTGCCGCTGTAAGACAGGCTTGTGCTGCAGTTCTATGGATGTTTTGCCTTCCAGGTCTTCGAGCCAGTCACATGACTGAAAGTGGTGTAGTGCTAAATTTCTCGGAATCTGTTGCGATGAAGAAACAAACTAATCTGTGTCATGGATGGATTGAGAGTACATTTTCATCAAACTTTCGTTTTTGTGTGAACTTTTTTTTAACTGTTGTATTGTGCAAGTTTGGTTTGCGGTTTGCCATTTCAGTCAAGCCACAGTGAGTTCAATGGCAAAACGGTCTATGCACACAGTCCAGTTTGGCAGTTTACATGGTCACAGCCTTGTGAAATTATTCTTTATTGTAGCCAAGGAATAAACAGGCATATTAAGCATCCCAAGCTGGGAATTCTAAGAAAAGCAAGATGAATTGTTCATTGTGGAGGTAATTACTAAGGAGCAAGAAGCATGCTTTTTGTTTGTTATGAGCTGTGTGCAGACTCTCTGAGATGATTGAGAGTAAATAACTGTTTTTTTCTCTAACCTCTTATAGAATGTTGGAAATAACAATTATGACTTGGCCATGTTGGTGTTTTTTATCTGAGCTCTGGTATATTTTGAATGTGTTGAAGGCTGTTTTCACACTTGGTTTGATTGTTGAAACAGTGGTTTGATTAAACCCCTTCTGCTTTCACACTGTAGTTTTGGGTCAGAATCGTACTATGTTTGCATTTACAATGCAAGTGTTAGCGGCAGCTGTGTAACACTATAAATAGAGTGTGCTACAAAGCATAACTCTTTCCCCATGACATGATTTGTGTTTTTGGTAACACTTTAACCTGACACCTTTATATATTATAAAGGTGTTTATAATGTACATTGTAAGGCATTCTTTATTTTTATAAATAATTGTAACCAAAATTAAAATGAGTTATAATATTGGCAGATTCCTTGTTACATCTAAAATTAATTGTTTATCATGTCTTAATACATAATATAAAAATGTAACAATGAATTAGGCAAGTATTGTGGTTACAATTATTCATGAGATCATACAATACATTTTAAGGTGTACATATATGCGCTTCAGGTAAAGTGTTACTGATTTGACCTTCTGAAATGTCTCTTCAGACAGTTAAAAAACAATTTTGGATATTTGACACTAACTATTATGTTGGGCTTGTCTGTGTGTTTTACAACGTTAACCTCAAACCATTACTGATTTCTTAGTCTAGTTTTCACCTCAGGCCTAGCTAAACTAAACAAAAACCAAGAGAATTTTAAATTAAGAACAAATTATGGGAACAAGCAGTATCAGTCCCCTAAAAAATAGAAGAAAAACTCAAGGAAATATTCAGTATTAAATATCAGGAAAGTGTGTGCTTGTGGGTGGGTGGGTGGGAGGGTGGTTGTGTGTGGTGGGGGGGGCATAATAGAAAAATCTACTTATTGTACTTATTCAGTATCTAAGTGAATGCACTTTTTTTAGAGCACTGATTGCTCTTTGTAAATAAATATTAATTGATGTATAAAGGAATTCTTTTATTGATGTATAAGATTTACATTTTTTAGGAAATGCTGTTTGGTTTATCCTTTTGCCTTTCTACCGTTTATATTATCAGTTCATTGACAACATGCTCAGCTGACATAAATATGCAATAAAATACATCGCCAGCACTAACTCCAGAAACCTTTGTGAAGAATCAGAATAGTCTCATTCTGCCTAAAATTATGTTGTGAAAGGTTATGTGAAATAAGAAAATACTAAAAAAAAAATCTTTCGAAATACTATATGATGTTGTAAGTTTGGCTGACTTTCTGATGTTGTTGTATGTGTACATGTACTATTCTCAACATTGATAATAGAGAGAATTTCCTGAGTGCCAAATCATCATATTAGAATCATCAATGTTAGAAATGGCTGCTAAAAATTCAGCTTTGCAATCACAGGAATAAATGTATTTGTCTTCAATTTTAATATATATATATATATATATATATATATTTTTTTTTTTTTTTTTTTTTTTTACAAATAATTAAATTGAATTGTATTAATTAACATTATTACAGTTTTTAACTTGTCTTTTTTATATAAACAACGAAAATCCTTTGAAAACAAAATGGCATAATGTACAATGTATTTGATGTTTTGAAGTATTCCCTTTTAGGTTTTATAAATGCATTTGTGGGGTTGAATACATATCATGCAGTTTTCTTATTTGTAAAAGCTTTTAAAGGCATGTCAGAACTGTTATTTTTTTAGGTTTATAAACAACTAGACTACTGTAAATCTGGTCAAAAAAGTATAGTATATCACATTAAACGACATATAAAAACACTTTATTATTTTGTAATACAGAGAATATCAACATTATAATGTCCTGAGAATACTTATACTTTTTTTCATATTCCTTTTTTTTTTTTAAACAAAGTACAGAAATCGATATGTGTAATAACATATGACAGGACATAAAACTGCTTTGAAATTTGGCATAAAGAAAATTAACAAGGTAAGAAACACAATAATGGAATGGCACTTTCATCACCACATGGTAAACATGACCATTTAGACATATGATTAACACATCCATTCAAAACAGCATACCAGAGTCATTACAGGTTTTGAATACACCAGTAGTCATGATTAAAGCAGTGCAAGCAGAAACAAAGCTGTAACTAACACTGTCACAGGAGTAAACACTGCATTTCCAGTGAATCCATACAGCCAGTGGCAGTGATAGAAAAATCATTACAGCCAAGCCAGTAACTGTAGTACTGCAGTTAGACAGCATAAACGATCAATAAGTCAAACGATGAGAACTGTTTTGTCTGATTCGTCTGGCGTGGAAAAATTTGTGTTATAAGTGAACCTCAGGGGAAACATGAAAAAACCTTTACATTTATTTAAAATCTATAAGTAAATGCTATAAAATATTGAAAAATAAAAGCTCAAGAGGATGATCCACGGTAACAGGCAGTAGCAGATGTGACAAAGTTTGCTAAATACAAAATCCTTAGCAGTAAGTGGTAGGGACATCAGGATGCTCTCGATGCGAGACCCATGTGTGGCCAGGCCGAATTTCACCCCTGTGTCATACACCAAGTTAAATTCGACATATCTAGGAAACAGAGAGCTCGGTTAGCTGCTGAACATTTATAAATGACATACATATTATATGAATAACAACATCAAATTAAATTCAAAGGTCAATTACAAATGCAGTCATAACTGTGCTATATTATCATACTGTAACATATTGAATAATTATGAACATTATTAATACTGAGTTATTTTAACAAAAACTAAAATAGACTGAATTTTTATATATTTTATATATTTATTAAGATTTATATATTTTAAGATTTTTGTATGTTGCTGGCAATTTAATATTTTTTTAGCATTATACTATAAAGCAATAAAAATATATATACATTACTGAAAAGTTACTCAAAAGTTTGGGGACGGTGGGTTTTTAAAAAATGTGTTATATATATAAAACCCTCTTCATCAGCATGGACTCCCTCTTTAACCAACCTGCCTCTCCTGACTTGCTGCCAGTCCTTCTCCTCAGGAGTAAAGGAGTCATTTAGATGTTTGTATACAATGGACAGGTAACAAGGCACCACAGTTTTAGCGCAGCTCTTCACAAAATTAAAGACCTCCTCCTGATTGGGGGAATTCAAATCATCAAAAAAGATCCCTACAATGCCTCTCGTCTCTGCTCGTGACGGATGTAGAAGTAATTGTCACACCTTAAGAGAAAAAATAAATATATAAATACTGACACTAACCTAATATTGAAAAGTTCAATGTTGTTACAAATCTAGTTAGTTACAAATAAAATTAAATTTAACAATATTATAAAATACAAAAATGAAGTACTAACAATCAAGGATTTGAAAGACTTTTGTCTTTTAAATGAGCATCGGTCTCATTCATTATAAACAAAACAAAATTTAAAGGGATGCCTTGAAAAAAAAGAAAGAAAAACAATGACTGCTGTAAACAATGAGAATTCTTATCACTGCTGAACAGTTCAAATCCACCCTGAAGATAAAACGCTCATACACACATCCTTACACCCATAACAGCTGTAACACACCCAATTCAAACTACACACAACAGTAATCAGATTCCTACCACTTTTTGAAGTCTGAGTAATACTTAGGATGGTGCTTGTCACATGCTTTCTTCAGAGTCTTGTGGAAATGGGTGGCATCTTCCAAATCAACATAAACAGGAGTGAGATCTGTTCCACCACCAAACCACCACTGCATTGTGCCTGTGACAAGGAGGGAGATGGATTGAGAAAGTGATGGGTGGTGGTCACAGATAACAACATCTCTCTTCCCAGTTCCCAGAGCCTCGAATGACTTGGCAAGAACACTCATCGTCTGCCTCCTCAATCTCAAAGTATCTGTAGTTAAAGTGCACTGTGGGAATGTGGGGTTTTTTGGGTGTATGACTGAACTCACACCCATGGCACAGAACGGCAGCTTCCCTGGAACACAGAGATATTGCTATGGTAAAAACAACAGCATCAAGTCACATCATATAAATCTTCCTTCAAAATCAATAATTCGAACTTATTACAAAATTAAAAACTAGAAGTAGGACTGAATATATAAGGAACTGGTTTCTGTCACACTCTGCGTTCACTTCGAAATGAGAAGTCAGTCTCTCACCATCTTTCCCTTTCAGAATTTTTCCACGGCACAAAGTTATAATTTAACCAAAAATGTCTTGTTTTTTCACAAATAAAACTTTTTTATATCATAAATGACTTTTTTTTATTTCATTATTTCCACTTTTGCAGTTTTGTTTACCAAAACATATTTTTTTTCTTATGTGGTGGAAATGGGCTCCTACATACCTTGGCGTGTCTTGACTTTTCGAGGTGTACTATGGGAAATGGCGTTTCCCCCCTATGAACTATGTATGAACTGTTTTATTTAATCTAGTACGGACTACATATACCATAAACGTGAAAGTATAAACTAATCGTGATATGTACTTCCGAGCTAATAAATATAAGAAATCTTTGAATAAAGTAGTGCCAGTACCTTTAAGTTATTTTTCACTCGCTGTCCTTTATAAATACCTTTTAAAATATTATTAATAGTATAATAATATTAATGCAGAAAAACCGTTGCCTTTGTGCTAGTGTCGTTGACAAGATTTTTCAAGAAAGTGAAATCTAACTGTATCACAGATCAAATCTGGCTGGATCTTCCGTCTATATTTACAAAGAGTCTGCGCATGCGCGCGCCCAACGACACATCGTGTTGTGCGTCTCTATGGCAACACCTGTTACACGCTGCTTAGAAGCATAGACCGTAAAAGAAAGCTTAGAAGCTGAGGCCAACAGAGGATTAGAGCGAGCTGCTCTCTAATGTACAGGTGCGCGCACAGACCAGATCTCTGGAATATATAGGCTGGCTAATGAATTATCATTTATTATTTTGGCACTTAAAGTGAAGCAACACCAAACAGAAGTTCTGAAGGTAAGCTCCATACATTTTCAGTCGCGGAAAGTAATAAAATTGAATTCTAAAAGCAGACGATAGGTTAACTCTCTTATGCAATGACAACACCACCAGGTTCTGGGTTGTAATATTAGCCTTAATGCTCATTAAATTGTTATTTTATCACGGGAATTTCATATTATATTTATAATTATTTAGGCATTGCAGTGCATTTAGTGGAATGACCATATGTGGCATTTACAATATGAAATATAAAACTTCCCTTTAAATATATAAGCTGCGTCTGCAAAGTCTGAGGTTAAAAAAAATAATAAAGACGAATGAATAACCATTTAGAATTAGAAATAAGATATTTCTCATTGGACAGCAATGGGGAATATTGTTAGTTTAATTGTCACTGTATGTGGACCAGTGTTGTTTTAGTATAATTGAGATACTTTTATAATTGTATTAATATTTTGAAATAGTTCATTTTTTTATTTTGCTGTATTAAAGTCATGCAATTTTGTTGTGTTTTATTGTTGTGTTTTATTGTTGTTTGTGTTAGATTTTTATTCAGTTTTAGTCCTTTTAAATTCATGAAGTTAAATCAAGTTATTATATTTTAATTAACGATATAATTAATATATATAAATAATATATATATATATATATAAATATATATATAAGGTTTTAGTTTTAGTTGACTATAATAACTTCTGCTCATTATGGATCAGTTGCCATGTCTACACACCCCTGTTTCACTTTCTGAAACTAATTAATGAGACTCCAAGTGGTTTGAATCTAAAGCCCTAATGCATTTGGGCGTTTTTTATTACATAACACTAGCTACATTAATGTCAACAATCCTACCAAGTGTGTGTACATTTATGTGATATGTCACCTATTTAATTGTAATTTTATGTAACTAAATTAAAGTGAGAATTATGAATGATCAATACATTTGTCAATGAAATCTAACATTCACTAATAAATGGACAAATAATTATTTAAATAATTATACATATTTATAATCATTTTTTACACCCATTTTTTTTACTGTGTGCTCCATTTTTTATTTGTTCTGTGTCTTAGGATCCTTCTATATTGAGAAAGTGAAGAGACAATGAGTGATTCTGCAGTCCAGAACACTCCAGATGAGTATGAGGATGACTTTGAGAAAGACCTGGACTGGCTTATCAGTGAGGAGAGCAAGTATGAGGAACAGGTGAGTGATTCAATGTGCAATGATGGCAGAAACTGGACTTCTGGTCTCTGAGAGTCTTCTGGTGTGTGGTATTCCATTACACAGACGCTGTACCTTGTGTGTGTGTGAAACCTTCCCCACTGACACAGATCCATACACACTTTCACTCACCCAGAGAACTCTGTCTCATGGCACTGCATTATTCAACACATGCGATCTATGTATCTGATTCACCCTTCAGAAAGCATGCTGTCCTTAAAGGGATAGTTCATCCAAAAATTAACATTTTGTCAATGTTTACTCGCCCTCAGTTTTTTTCATTGCTGAATACAAAAGAAGATATTTTGAAGAATGTGGGTAACCAAACAGTCTTTGGTCTCCATTGATTACCATAGTATTATTTGTTTCATATTATGTTAGTAAATGTTGACCAGCAACCCTGAAATTCTTCAAAAATACCCACATTCTTCAAAAAATATACTGTTTGTTTTCAAAAAAAGAAAAAAAGGTCTGGAACAACTTGAGGGTGAATAAATGATGACAGAATTTTCTTTTTTGGGTAAACTATCCCTTTAAATCACACAATGCCAAACCCCTTTTATTGTTGGTTTTCTCAAACTGAACACATAATTTTTTCCAACAAAGGATCCTGATGACAATGACATTGAAGCTCAGATAGACAAAGAGCTTGAAGAAGATGTGCACAAACAAAAGGAAATGGTTGAAGAAGAAGCGGATGAAAGGTGGCCAACGCCCATGGAGCCATTAGAGGGTGCCTTAGATACTGACAGGGATGACCTTGTAACCTCTCCAGATGTACAGAACAATGAAGAAAAGAAATATATTTTGGATACGATTCAAGAGGCTAACAAACAACTCCAGGACCAGGATCCTCCAGACCAGAGCCGGTGCAGACACCTGCAGTTTAAAGACACTCTGGTTGACCTGGTGGTGCATGTGCATGAGTTTGACGCTCAAGAGAACAACGCCACCTCATATGGGGATGTAGAGGAAGAGCAAGAGGTATCTGCACAAATGCAGAGACTGGAGATTGGAGAGCCTGATGATGAACACAATGAGGGTACAAAGGAAGGACGGGTTTTGGTTGAAAGGGATGGAAAGTTTGAGCTGGTGAGTCTAAAGGAGGTGGAAAGTCAAGGAGTGCTTCCTCCCTTGCCGGTTTCTCACAGTGGCAATCAGCGAGCATCTTCATGGCAAAGTGAATCTGGCCTCCATCTCTGCAAGAGTCCTGTCTCCTCACTGAGGCAAAATTCTACCTCACCTTTTCCTCCTGGCATTGAGTCTCTATACATCCCCAAACCTCCGCCGAAGCACAGAAACGGGCCCTGTTCTGCCAGGCCATCCCAAAGGGGAGCATGGGATCAGGTCAACAAGCGCAGGGTCCAGTCAGCAAATGGAGCTCCATCACATGCTACTTTCACTCTGTCACTACAGCAGAAAGAATTACTTGCCAAACTTCAGCAGCAGAGAGAGAGGCAAGCAAAAGAGGTGTGATGTGGTTTTAATATCAGTTTAATATTACATTACATTACATTTATTCATTTAGCAGACGCTTTTATCCAAAGCGACTTACAGATGAAGACAGTGGAAGCAATCAAAAACAACAAAAAGAACAATGATATATAAGTGCTATAACAAGTCTCAGTTAGGTTAACACAGTACACGTAGCATGGGATTTTAAATAATATAATAAATAAAAAGAAAACGGATAGAATAAAAAATAAAAATAAAAAAGAATAGAGCAAGCTAGTTAGAGGTCTTTGCACACACACACACACATACATATACAATTGCATAATGAATGAAAAGAAAATAGAATATAAAAAGATTAGAAAGGTAGTTAGATTTTTTTAAAGAATAGAATTAGAATAGTGAGTGCTAAAGTTAGAGGGTCAAATAAAGATGGAAGAGATGTGTTTTAAGCCGATTCTTGAAGATGGCTAAGGACTCAGCTGCTCGGATTGAGTTGGGGAGTTCATTCCACCAGAAGGGAACATTTAACTTAAAAGTTCGTAAAAAATGACTTTGTGCTTCTTTAGGATGGCACAATCAAGCAACGTTCACTTGCAGAACGCAAGCTTCTAGAGGGCACATAAGTCTGAAGTAATAAATTTAGGTAAATGGGTGCAGAGCCAGTGGTAGTATAGTGATATAGTATAGTATAGTGATATAGTGGTAATATCAGTTTCTGTCATGATCTAACAAAAAACTGATTTAATTTCCTGTTTTTGTTCTGACCTCCTTTCTGCCTCTTCTGTTTCTTTTTCAGGATGAACTGAAGAAAAAAGAAGAAGAGGAACAGAAGCGTCAGGAGAATGAGTTAGCCTTCCGATCATGGTTTATGAGGAAGAAAGAGCAGCTGCAGGTGGAAAGGAGGGTTCAGAAAGCTCAGGAAATGGAAAGGATGAGCTGCATGGTATGTCCACCAGGGGGAGCCGTTTAACCAGAAATTGCGTTCCCAGGAACCCCCCCCCCCCCCCCTGCATAAAACATGAAGTAAATAAATATTATTATTATTATTATTTAAAAATATATATATTTCATTATTATAAAGACATAATTGCAAATGAAATAATAACCTTCTACAATCTAATTGTCATTATAAAATCAAATTTTATATTTTTATTATAATATTTTTACATTTTCATTATTTGATTAAAAATAAATGTTAAATACGAATATTATGAAATATTATTACACTTTAAAATAACTGTTTTCTGTAACTCTGTAAAGTTTTCTGTAATTTCTGTAATTTATTCCTGTGATGGCAAAGCTGAATTATCAGCAGCCATTACTCCAGACTTCAATGTCACACATTTCCTGTTATTATAATAATAATATTCCTTATTATTATCAGTGTAGAAAACATTGTTCCCCTAAATAAGTGTAAGTCTGTGGGAAATACTGGAATTAATTTATATATGTATTTTAAATGTATATTTATATATTTGTGTGTATGTGTGTAATTTATTATTGACTTAATGGCATTACACCGACTGTCACTTTAATTGCTTTTGTTGTTCTGCCAGAGGGACTGTGGTGACCCAGAGGAGGCCTTTAAAAATTGGCTCCAAAAGAAACAGGAACAGCAGTTCAAAGACAAGCAGATAGAAGAGATAAAGAGACTGGAAAAGGAGAGCGGCTTTTGCCTGCACAGTCGAGAGGAGAGTAAGAAGGCCTTCAGAGAGTGAGTTCAGCACCATATATTATCCTTTTAAAATCAGGAAGCAGAGGGTGAATTGTATTTAAAACCAATGTGAAAGCATTTCCCTCTTGCTCTGTTGTAAAATAGGTGGCTGAAACGAAAGCATACAGAGAAAAGAGCAGAACAGCAGGCAGCTCGAGAGCGCTCACGCAGACTCATGCTGGAAGAGCGCAGAGCAAGACACATACCACTGCACTGTCAATGAGATCAAACCCTTCCAATTCAGTGACCCCTATGGATACTGCTACTGATCACCTCGTGATGTACATGTGACCATTGATACCATCAGGATCTGAAGTTCTAATTTCAAGAGTCATCCATACATCTGTATCTATGGATACTGTTCTATTGATCTTATTAAAGTTCTGTCTCATCTCCATGATACAGTGGATGAAAGAACATGTGGTTGGGAACACAAGCAGGAGCTTTCTTTTATTAATTGTCTATTCATCCTTTTACAAAATACAGAGATCAAACAGGTGCTTGAGTGGATATCCCAACAGCTTTAGGCACTTAAAATAATTGCTGCTCCATGATGATTTAATAAAGTTTTGCGTAACTGCTGAATCACCAGATATTCTCCTTGTTTATTTATTTATTTTTTTTATAGCTGGCTATCCTGTAGATTTGTCCACTGCTGGCTCTAGTGTGCCACACAGATACTGCAGTCTGCAGGAACAATATTAAAGCAGCAGTTCAGGCCCAAAGCTTCAGATCAATGATTTGAATGTGAGCAGCTGACATAAAATGCTTTGGAAAATGTTTATACTTCAGCTAAAACTATTTTAAATGGCATTCCTTTTATCATTGTTTTTGCATGCATCTTTATGACCTTATATTAACTGAGAAACCATATGGAATATATGTAATTTTAAAATATTTTACTAATTGCAGGATAATTAAAAAATAAAATGTAGGGATGGTGAAACTGTGTTTAAAATAATTAAAAATAAAATAAATATACATTTTGCTATATACATTCATACAAATTAAATCATAATCTGAATGTTAATGAAGAAAGTTCATAGGTATGTTATGCATCAACCATGTGCTACAGGCATTATAAATAGTTGGTTCTAGTCTGATGTGTATCATCCTGTGTTTGTTAATTTTTTTATTTATTTTATATTGATTTTTACCCAAGTTAAATGTTTCACATTTTTAAAGAAATCAAGACACCTAAAAATAAAAATTGTTTTGCACATGATCATTAATTCCACAACAGTCCCAAACCCCTCTTTAATATATATATATTTTATTACATAGTGTTCCTGTAGCTCAATTGGTAGAGCATTGCGCAACGTTGGGGGATCAATTCCCCGGCAACACATGATAGGTAAAAATTGATAGCCTGAATGCACTGTAAGTTGCTTTGGATAAAAGTGTCTGCTAAATATATATATATATAAAGCCTTGTACACTATCAATCAAAGTTTTGGAATAATTAAGATATTTAAATGTTTCTGAAAGGAGTCACTTATGCTCACCAAAGCTGCATTTATGTGCTGAAAAATACAGTAATATTACAATTTAAAAGAATGCTGTTTACTTCTGTGATAACAAAGGTGATTTTTAGCAGCCATTCCTGGAGTCTTTAGTGTCTCAAGTGATCCTTCAGTTGCTTTTTTTTTTACATTTATTTTTCAGCAAATAAATGCATGCTTAAAATTAAGAGATTATTGTAATTATTACAAACTTGTGACAGGTAGGCTATTATTGTTCAACATATTGAGAAAAATATATGTTCCTCATATGACACATACGAGTTTTTACTGGCAACAAAAGTTCACATTTAAGGTTCATATTTTGTTTCAAAAAATTACATGACATAATTAATAACAGTGAACAGTTGCACATTTGTGGTGAAGATAAATTAGGAAACCACATTACCCAGCATCCTTGTCGTGCGCCTGCGCAGAACTCACTTTGCCGCTAATGAGTTGTTGAGGGATGCAACGCTCCATAGCAACATCAGTACCAGCGGAGGAGCGCTGTAGCAGACGACCTGGGATATATATCCTGAGAATATCTGAAACAGGTGCTGCACGCGGACAGCATGGACGACCAGAAGGTAAGAGGCAACCGCCGTTATAGAAACATTACGAATGACGCGCTACAGATGAAAAAGAAAGAGGATGCTGCGTGAAAAGAGATACTTAATCCAAAATACCGTTAGCTTGTAGCTTCACTTGTCACGTCCTCCACCCATTGTGTTTGTGGATATAAGTCCTTATAAAGGACAGTCTGAAAGTAACAACTTCGCACGGTTAGGATATGCACGGTATTTAAATGTATGACGTAGGCCTGTATGTGAAGATTTCCTCACGTTGATTAACAACAGCCAATGTGATTCACCAAAAACCGCCCGGGTTCTCTCAACTCTGTAACGCGAAACGAGTATTGTTTCAAATATTCAATACAGGAAATGCTATGAAGGGAGGAAATAATATTTCAGTTTAGTCATAGATGATGAATACCCACATTGCCAGAGAAAATGTTGGTTCGGGGGAACCCTAAACCGGCCTGTATTGTTACAAGGTTCTGGCTTCAGGGAGACGCCCCGGATATAAAGCCGCTCCTGTGTGTCTCATCATCAGGGACTTGATGAAGAAAAAGGCCTGGATGAGAGGAGAGTGAAACATGACATTTCTGGTTAACCCTATGTGAGCTACAGTGATATCAGCTCACTCTCCTTCATCTGTGTAACGTGCTTTAGCAGTCTGCACTTGTCTCCCCATGAAACACTCTAAAACAGACAAGGGAACAATGACGTCGATGGCAAAGTATCATCTGAATGAGATCTAACAAATTGATAAAGGTGCACTAAGTCGTTTATTGCTAATTAAATCGTATTAGTTTTTTGTTGTTGCGAAAATAGCACTTTTGATAAATATTAAAATTATTCCAGTCATATCAGTCTTCTAAAAAAAGAAGACTGATTTTAATTACATGACCAGCCATCATGCAATTGTTCATTTATAAATAACTCAACAAACCAAATAATAGAACAAATATATTTCCATATATACTGTATAGTCACACTATTAGCTCAGAAAACATACAATTAAAAAATATGTAATTGTTCATATGTGATCTTTATATGTAATGAGCTTAAAAAACATGTTGCTGTAAGCACAGTAATAAAAGCTGTAAAAATGTTATATATTAATTTCATATCATTTCTATAATCTATTTACATTGTTTAAATTAAAGGCGTAAAATTGTCAAAATACAATTATTCATGTGATCGTTACATGCAATGAGCTTAAAAAACATGTACAGCAAGCAAAGTATTAAAATCTTTAAAATGTGTTTTATTAATTCTATATATTTGTAATGCAATAATATTATTTAAATTAAAAGTGTGAAATGGTCAAAATATAATAGCTCTTGTGATATTTATATACAATGAGCTTAAAAAAAACATACATTAGCAGAGTAAGAAAATATAAAAAAATGTTATGTATTAATTCTGTATAATTTATACTATTAAAAGTATAAATTAAAAAAATATAACTGAACTTTATGTGCTATAATAAAAGCTAACACAAAGGAATGATACAATTCTAATATATCTATCACTACAATGAATCTGCTTTGTGAGACAGGCCTCCGTCCCGCACGTGTTGCCATTGTTAACCTATTATTGCTTTAATTAAGTGTTGGTTTTATATAACTCATGCATGTGAAACCAGAAATGCATTCATACTCTGTTTCAGGAGTCACTGAGGAAGATTATCACTACGCTGGCTCTGAAGAATGAGGAAATTCAGAATTTTATCTGCTGTCTAAAACAGAGTCTAGAGAACCTAGAGGTAAACACCTTCTGCTCTTTTTATTCACATATTCATAATGAATTGTTTGATGAATGAGGAAATTTCTTTGTCAGGTCTCAGATGGCCCAAATATGTTGCAAGCACAGTGTTTGTCCAGACACGTTTCACTAAACCAGCAATTTGCAACAGTAATACCATTTTAAGTCAGAGGAGGACAATCCAGCTTTAACTCTGCATTTTTGATGTTTGCAGGCGAATTCAAACCGAGTGCAGGAGGATCTGGAGTCAGAGTTTACTGCTCTGCATGCTGTCCTGGATGAACTGAAAGAGGGCATGGTCACACGAATCAAACAGGAAAGAGCCGGTCGCACATATGAGCTACAGGTGAGAGTGCTGTGAGGATCCCTAGCCATAACACAGGTTAAGACATTCTTCCTAAATTAATTCAAATGTTTTATTTTTGCTAGACTGATTGATCAGATATATCAGTAAAAGGCAGAGTGAGATGGCTTTAGAGCTTGTGCATGATTTAGATGTGTCATGTTAAGAGAAGGATAAAAGACACCTTTGAGGATTACAGTGGGTGTGTGTGTATGTGTGTGAATAATCCAGATTGCATCCTTGTATCCCTGTACGGTACATCTGAAACAAAGCAATTTACAGCACACATTCTTCCTATCATCTCTTTCACTGAGTGACATCTGTCATTACAATCTTTGTTTCTTTACTTCTTTGAAAGAATATTATTTCAAAGCACTTCCTTGTGACTAATTGTGTGGCCCTGAAGTTACAAAAAACTAAATCCTGATGAAGATAGGCTCTGTGTGATAGGCTGTTATTACATTTTTGAAGCCTAGGTATGCCCACTTTTTTCTATTTCAGTTATCCACTAATGCTTTTTCGTCCTGTTCGTAGTTATTTTATACTACATGACATATGATTACCCATAGAATTTATTTATTTATTGTTTGTTTTTGTTTTTTTGCATTTTGACTGCCTTTCAAAAGTTTGGGATCTGTAAGATTTTTAATGTGTTTGAAAAAAGTCTCTTATGCTCCCCAAGGCTGCATTCATTTGAAAAAATAATAATAATAATAATAATTCTGTAGTATTGTACAATATTATTAAAATTTAAAATACCTGTTGATTTGAATATATTTTAAAATGTTACTTATTCTTATGATGGCAAAGGTGTCACATGATCCTTTAGAAATCGTTCTAATGTACTGATTTGGTGCTTAAGAAACATTTCTTACTATCAATATGTTGAAAACATTTAATATTTTTGTGAAAATAAAATCAGGATTCTTTGATGAATAGAATGTTTTGTAGCATTAATTTCTTTACTCTCACTTTTGATAAATTCTTATTGCATCCTTGATGAATAAAAGTATTCTTAAAAAAAATCTTTCAGACCCCTGACTTTTGAACAGTACATTGCTTACACGAAAACACATTTTGACTAAATGGCAATTACTTGAACAGGTGGCAAAGCAATTGTAATAATGTAGCAAAGTATTTAAATCAAATGCAAATTAAGTTAAGCCTCTAGTATCGAGAAAAACAGCAGTATGCAAAATACAACAAAGCTACAACAATTTAGCACACTGCTAGATAAGTTTATAAGACTACCAAAAGTCAGAAAGATAATTAAGTTACTATAGATGAATAGAGTTATTCAATCATTTATTAAACTTCAGCCAGATTATTTAATTGTCCAGTGATATTGTTGTGATGGTCTTTTCAGAGTCAGTTGAGCGCATGCACCAAAGCCCTAGAGAGCTCAGAGGAGCTGCTGGAATTAGCCAATCAGACGCTCTGCTCATCTGAGAATGACAGCTTCACTGAGGTACCGCCCACTTGGAATCTTTACAACACTGTTACAACTAAATGACTCATCTATTTACACTTAAAGGGCTCCTATTATGCTCCTTTTTACAAGATATACTGTAAGTCTGAAGTGTCACCAGAATGTGTCTTTAAAGTTTTACCTCCAAATGCCTCACGGATCATTTATTGTTTCATGCTGCTGCTCCCTGCCCGCTTTTCAGAAAAGGGTAGTGTCTTTACGGTTCGTGCATTTGATACATCAGCAAAAACAAACAAAACATCTTCATGCATTTAAAGCCTTGTCAGTGTAAACTCCCGATATACAGTTTTCTTAGTCCACAGAAAGCCAGCTGTCAGACGGCAAGCTGCACATAAATGCACACATGTATGATTGTATTAGATCGGTGAAATGGTGTCTCTTGGATATGGTGACAACACACTAATATCACAACTCAAGCAGGCCTCGTCCCTTCATATTTTTCTGTTTATGCCTTGGACGGGAATTATTTAAATTAGGGACATTTATGTTCCTGGAAGAAGAAAAAAATATTCAACTCGAGGCATTTAAGGGAGTTCAGAAACAGCACTTATTGGTATAGAGAATAACTCCCTAAAGAGTGGACTTTGCAGATCTTTCTCATGCTCAAACCACAACATAATGCACTAAAGAAATTTGAAAGTGTAAAAAGCATAAAAGGACCACTTTAATGGCTTTATGGTGTTTCAACCATTTATCTTTTTTTTATAAATATTTGAATGAAATTATATTTTTACAATTGCTTTTAGGAGACTTTAGCTGTTGCTTTCTCTAACAAAGTGGTCAGATTGTGTCAGATGCTGCTGGCTTTTCATGCTAACATGTGCTGGTATGACTGATGTATCGTGTTTTGTTAAGACTCAGTTCTCTCGCTCCCTATCTCTCTCTGTCCCTTCTTCTTTTTCTCCTTCCTCTCCGCTGCAGGCTGCCAAAGGGATAAAGGATAGGTACTGTACAGATGTCCTTACTTAGATCTTTGATTGAGTTCAATACACAGTGTAGAACATCTTCAAACACTCCTCCTGAAAGTTCATTCATTTGATCATTAACTAATTATATATATATATATATATATATATATATATATATATATATATATATATATATATATATAAGCAAAATTCTAGTAATTTTATTAGTGATATTTGACTCATTTTCATTGCGTCTGACTCCCCAAGTGTGTGTGTGTGTGTGTGTGCATGGAGTGATTTACTGTACTCTCATTGATGTTTCCTTCATAACATTCCCACATTCCTGTTCTCAGTCTGTCAGATGAGTTTTTTTGTCTTTGTAGACTGACTGTGAATGTTTATTGTGGGTCCGTGTATCTGCAGTGTGACTATGGCTCCAGCATTTCGTCTCTCCCTGAAAGCAAAGGCCAGTGACAGTATGAATCACATGATGGTGGACTTCTCTCAGGAAAGAAATATTCTACAGGCCATCACATTTCTTCCAGGTCGGTGTATCATCAACAAGGAAAATGTCATGAACGGTTTAAGCAAACTGCCTAATTTGCATGTAACCGGTTTTACTGGTGTCATGCCAATGTGTGGAGTGTCGATATATCTGATGGTGTAACAGCTTTGACATCAAGATCCGAAAAATACAAGACTTCCAAAATATCTCATAAATGCTGACTTGATTTTCTTGTTTACTTGTCTAGTCGATTCAACCTGAGGCTGGGTAAAAGGTGCCATTTTAAGATCAAATTAAATCAAATAGAATTTTAATCAGTGGATAAATTATAATAATAATTGTAATAATAATTGTATTAAAATGAATATAATAATTTATAAACATTTTTCACGTTTAATAACTATAATAATTTCAGAATTCCAATATATAACTAATTAACCATGGCACAATTTTCAGAAAATCTGACAGTAAACTAAAAACAAGTGTGTCACTAGAGTGTGCTTCCAGTGTAGGTTGATTATATTTTGACTGAGTTAGTTTACATTTTTATGACTTCGTTATCTCTCTTTTACTGTATCAAATAAACAAAGTTATAATAATATAAAATTATATATACATATTATTTACATTTTGAATGACGCCAATTTCAGAATTTCCGTATCTCATGTTTCGGATTATTGGGACTCGTGAAAATTTTAGGCTTTGGCTGGTATCTCTATAGAAAGGTCTCCGGTATCAGATTTCTCTGTTTATCTCCCATTTAGTGCCTGCTACACCAGAAATTCACGTGGCTGAATGCCAGGTGTTTGATAACACAGTCACAGTGGTGTGGACCTTACCTGGATCCGACTCCAAAATCGACCACTACATCCTGGAATATCGGAGAACAAATCATGAAGGTCCTCCTCGGGCTCGAGAAGACTACCCCTGGATGGTGGTGGAAGGGATAAAGGAGACTGAGTACACACTCACGGGTAAGTGTTGATATTTGTTTTGGAAGTGATCTTTTCTTGAGTAGTTTTAGATAAAGTTGTGACCATGATGTCATTTGTTTTTCAGGCCTTCGTTTTGATACACGTTACATGACCTTTAGAGTGAAGGCATGCAATAAAGCTGTGGCGGGTGAATTCTCAGAGCTGGTTACTCTAGAAACACATGGTAAGTTTCACTTACACACACAGAAGGTAATGAGGCATGAAGTTTCTTGTCTGCACAGAGAGAAGAGTCTAACAGAAGTTACAAAGCACTTTAAAAGCACGTACAGTACTAAACAGTCTGGTTTAGAGAACACTGCTGTAGTACGTCTGCCCTTTTGTGAAATAAAAGTTAGGGCTGTCAATTTAATGATAATCTGTGTTAATTACATTACATTTAGTCATTTAGCAGATGATTTTATCCAAAGCGGCTTACAAATGAGGACAATAGAAGAGTGCAAGTGTTAGAGGGTCAAATGTTTTTTTTAATTGATATGTTAAGAAATGTTAATTTAGTGTAATTAATTCTAAAATAACAGTAAAAATATAAGCAAGTGAAAATGCCCCCTTATTTATCCATTGAATGCCTATTCAATACATAATAATTTTTTTGAATTGTCAATATTTAGATTATGTGATCAATCGTGATTTAATTTGATTAATTGGACGATTATGCAATTAATTTTTTTTTAAATTATGGGAATATAAAGGGCTGCACAATTAAATTAAATAAAGTGAAAATGCAATACACGATTATCAAATCGCAAAGCACTGATATGGTTGGTTCAAAGTAAAGAGCAGCACTGTTGATCTTGTACCTGCAAGAAGCTAGTTATGAAAAATAATATAATAATAATTTTCTTTTACAGTTCAACAGTACAATTACAATTCAGTATAAACTAAGTAATATTGAACTGAAATTATAATTACAGTTAATAATATAAATTATAATTAGTTTAATATTTTTATTTGGTAAAATAATATAAATAACAATTAATATTATTCTTATTTAGATATTGATTTTTAATCACAAAATGCACATGCACAAAAAACCTATTATATATATCAATCACAATAATTTTTTTACCTCGTGCAGGCCTAGGAGATTATTTGCCATGTTCTGAAAACATGGAAAATAACATTTTCTTTTCTTACCTTTAAGTCTCCCTGACATTTGCTTCCAGCGTTCGTCTTCAAACTGGACGCAGGTTCAGCCCATCAGAACCTGAAGGTGGAGGATCTCAGCGTGGAATGGGACAGCAGCGGTGGGAAGGTGGCCGTCCAGGACATCCGTAAGGAGAAGAACAGGACCAGCTCTCCTATGCACTCTCCTGCCAGGTCAAACAGGATTGCCCCTAAACAGCTGTTTCCATTAAATAAATGTGTTGATTCCTTCTCATAGCTGACTATAGTAGACAGAAAGTGGATTTTCATCGTGTCCTCTTTACATATGCTGTCATTGACTAAATTGTATGCCAAAAGCAGACTTTGCTGGAATGTTCACCCAGCTTTAAGCCAGATATACTGCCCTGCTTGTCCAATCAAACAAATGTCTCCCTCAGGACAGCCATGATGTCCCCCAAAAGAGCTCCATCTGCTAGAGTGGGCCGGGACCGCTTCACAGCGGAGTCCTACACTGTCTTAGGTGAGTCAACACAAACGTTTTGCATTGAGCTACAAGACACTGAAGAACCCTCAACTTTGAGAGCGTTCATTCAAAAGCTCCCCAAATTCTCTCCAATGTCTAGGAGACACAATGATCGATGCAGGGCAGCATTACTGGGAGGTACGGTTTGATAAGGAGAGTAAGGTGTTTGCAGCAGGAGTCGCTTTGCGGTCTCTAGGTCGCTTTGATCAGTTGGGGAAGAGTAACGCTTCCTGGTGCATTCACCTTAACCACTGGCTTCAGCAGAGCCTCACAGCCAAGCACAATAATAAAGCCAGAACACTGGACTGCCCCATTCCCGACCGCATCGGCATTTACTGCAACTACGAAGAAGGTGAGTTAATCTAGAAATATGACAAAATAGTGTCACAGTACTGCTGAAGCTGTTAGCCATGGTAAAAGCAAATGGATGATGATTGGCTGTGTGAGAACCGAATGGTTGCAGCAGTCACAGATTGTATATTTAATATAGTGGTTGACAGATTATATTGTTATGGGGAATATTTGGCTGTTTTTAATTGTTGTTTGTCAGAATCATAGAATCACTTGTTTGCTCTATAAAGTATAAATGTGTTTATTTTATAAAATTTTACCGTCATGTTTTTCATATTTATTTTTTTTATTTTTTTTTATTTGGTAAATAATATGTAAACATAAATTTAATTGCAGAATGTGTCATTTGTATTTTAAATTAAACTAAATTGTAAGATATTGTATATCTTTACATTGGCCATCAATCACCCTGCTCTTTAAAGTATCGGTCAGCCACTAATTAGTTACTTGTTAACTAGTTTGTTCTTGTTTTTCCTCTCCCCTTTCAGGCACATTGTCTTTTTACAACTCTAGAACCAAAACTCTTCTTCATACCTTCAGAACCAAGTTCCAGCAGCCTGTTATACCAGCCTTTATGGTAAGAAATAATACAGCTCACTTTGTATTTACCAATTTAATCACACATAAATTAGGGATATTTTGAACATGCTAGCCGGCTATAACGAGTTCTTTGCGTAGGATGCATTTTTGCATTCCAAAACATCTAGGTGGAGTGCAATGCATTGGAATAGATTGCAGGTCTATTTTTAACTTGGCAGCGTCATAAAAATGCACAGTTGGTGCAACAACAAAAAAAACACTAGTTACAACATGTTTGGATATGAATGGTTGTTAGAGAGGTGCTTCAAATGCAGTGCAACTTTAACTAACTTACTAAAACAAATAAGATGTATAAAATGTACAAGAAAAAGTGTACATTTATTCGTTTACCAGACATTTTTATCCAAAGTGACCTACAAACTTACACAGTACTGTACATTGCAGAGGACATAAAATATCACACTGAACGGGAAAGGTCATCAACTCACTATTTCACCTTTAGTGCACTTACAAACTATTCTAACTTAAACTTTCAGAGAAAATGATTGGTAAATAAAGTGCAAGAGTTGTCAGAAGCGTAATGAGGTGACGCTGAAATTCTCTTTTGCCCCCTATAGGTGTGGAATGGGAGTTTCTCTGTGCAGACAGGCCTTCAGGTACCCAGCATCGTGTTGTGCGGTCAGAAGCGAAACAGTAATACGAGCAGCTCTAATGCCAGCCTTACTTAAATCATACTCCACTCTAGAAGCTACACGTACACACAGGTTTGGAGAACATCTGGCAACCCTGACATAACTCCGGTACAACAAAGCCTGGAGACCTTCCTATCATCACTATGTCTTCCCAGCACTGGGGGAGAGCTGCTCTAGCTTGCTTTCCTCATTCCTATTAGCTCACTCATCTGGATCCTGTGCCTTTCAGTGTCCTGACATTATGAGGTATTACTCTGTTTCAACATGCTAATAGCTTTAATAGCCTTGAGTTCATGTGTATATCACTAGGGCCAAAAGTAATGTTTTTTTTTTTTTTTTTAGCATTTGTTCATTCATATCACAGTATTTGAGCCACATTTGAAGTTATTTCAGTACAGCAGCAGCATGTTGGTGTTATTGTTTGAAATCTCAAATGAAACTGTATTATATTTACACACTGAATGTCTTTAATTATATGCCTCGAATTCTGCTTCAGTAGCTGCTTCCGTAAAATTTTTAAACATACAGTATCAGAATAGCACAATCTTAAGCTTAATCATAGAAATTAGATGCCTTTTATCGAATGTATTAATTCAGCAGTTCCAACATCTGAGGCGGAAGGAACCATTTGGTTGTGCACGGTTAATGGTGTGTGTGTGTGTGTGTTCATAATCCGTCACCCAGAAAGGTACTTTTCAGTGTTCTTGATGCAAATATTTACTAAACTTGATTTCTTTTTGTATGCCTGGTGCAATTACATATTACAGATCACAGAAAACAGTGATTTTTGTTGTTGTTGCCACATTACCGAGGGATAGTTCACCCAAAACTACAAAAATTCTGTGACATGTTTTTCCAACTAACTCTGTTTCTGTAGAACACACAATACAGTTTGAAAAATGCTATAGCTTTCAAGTTTAATAAAGGACATAACATTATCAGTTGGTAGTTTTGGGTAAGAAACTGCAATTCTGTAAAATTGTGCTATTACACTACCTGTTACGTCAATAAAACAAATGCCAAACATGCTTTTGTCTTGCACAACCACACATGGAAGAAAGTGTGACACAGGGTACGTATTTTCCATGATCAATGTATTGTTCTCAAAATATATAGTATAAAACATGTTGTAACAGGAACATAAAAACAACATTTGTTTGATCTGTTTCTCTATCTGGAGAAAGATGACCTGCAACTTCCCCACATAGTAAAGTCACACTATAGATCAACATATTATCAACATCCATTTGTGACTATTATAGCAAGACTGATATTTTATGATCAGAGATAGAGAGGAGAGACTTAGACCAGCTATCTGACACATTGGAATTCAAGAAAATATTTAAACTTGACTTTCCATCTGAATAACTTAATAAATGATAAATCAACAGTCTGTCAATGAGATCAACTACACAAACAGCAGTAGTGATTTACAGTCAACAGCTATGCAACATGACACATGATGATTGATATGTTGGTCTATAAATGATTGTGATCAATCAATCAATCTCTGGATTCAAGTGAACATCAGTGGGAAAATATCACAGATTCAGTGTCCTGGCAAGTAAAGCTGTATATCCATATATCTGCTGGTATACATTTAAGAATAGCTTAATACTAAGGAATTATTCCTCATTCCACAATGAAACCATTATCATCGTTTTAGAGAGATTACGTTTATTCCTGGTTTCGTCTCCTACTAAGAACCTCTTGGAGCTCATCTGTTAAGCACAAAACCACAGTGAGTTGTTTTTTTTGGAGTAATTACAGATATCAGAAGCAGGAAATACTGTTCTGATTTGAAAATAAAAGATTTATTCGAGTGAAATGGTGGCACAAAAACAATAACTTGTTCTTACTTATGTCAACATGTTTCTGCTCACACTTCGGAATATTCTTAGGCACGCTTGACAAACCGTTCCTTCTGGAAGTTGTTTTACAGTTGCCAGGATGTACCAAAATCTTTTTTTCACCATCTACATTAAAACAGAAAACATTAAGAAATTATTTGTAACAAAATCCACAGATTAATTCTGGAGGCACTGAATTCTGATGTGGTAAATATCGCCTTGCTTAAACTAAATATCATCATCATTGCTTAAACCAAATACCATCATCAGAATGAAATCGATATTGTAATTAACAATATTTTTTACAGCATTTATTACTCATTGTTAATGTCAATATCAAACAAGAATAATAAAATTAAGTGTAAATTTACAATAAATGCTGGAATAGAAAATTCATCTAATAAGTTTTTATTTAGAAATATGGGACATTGGGCTATTGTTGTTACCTTGAAGACGTGGCAGGACAGGAGGTGGAGGACATGCCGTCTGATCCACCTCATACTCCCCAACATCTGGAAAACACAAACATACAGTAACTGAGGATTAACAACATGCATTAGACACACAACAAAACATTTTAAAAAAGCTAAAGAACTGCAAAACCCTAAATTTACAGATACTTTGAAGTGTATAAGGACTCACTTGACACATTGAGATAGGTGCTTTCATGTGTGTTTGTTTCTGACTGGGATGTTTGATTCCTTGGTACTAAACATGCAAATCAAAAGTTACATTACTTTGCATGTTTTCTAAAAGTAAAGCTGTCAGTTTAAGTTCAGTTTAGGCCACTCATTAAATACAATGGAGTAGGTTTTAAATGATAGGATGATGTATTACCTGGTTTTGGGGGTGGCAGAGGAGTAGGCGAAGGGCATCTGGGAAGATGCACACTTGTCTCACCATTTTCATGTTTGGTCTCGACAAATGCTGAAAGAGAAAGAGAAAGAGAAAAGAAAATGGGAATCGTATAAATCAGGTCTATTGAACTAGCCCACATGAGGTTGTCACTCATTTCACTTGACTGTTTTCCCTCGCAAAACTCTGTCTGCCCTGTTCTGTGGAGAATGTGTGTCTCAATTGTCTAACATTCAACTTTAAAAGAAATACAATCAAACAATACCAGCATTCATTACGTTGGAAAAAGAGAACCAAAACCAGCAGTTTAAACTATAATAAAATGAATATTAGATCACGCTAACAAAAACTACTTCTCAACCAATGGCTTTGTTATGCAAAAAGACCACATTCACGGTTTCAGCTCTGGCATCAAGTCTAATTTACTTCTAAGAGTAAAGCTGCTAGCTTAAATAAGACACACTAAAGTCAATACATGTTTAAAATGGTAAATCATCTAATCAACAGTATTCAGTATCTATTTTTTCAAAAAGATGATTTAAAAATGTATTACCTGGTTTTGGGGGAGGCATTGGAGGAGTAGGCGAAGGTGCTTTGGGACGAAGCACATTTCTCTCACCATTCTCCTTATCGGTCTCAATAAATGCTGAGAGAGAAAAAAGAATAGTATAAATCAGGCTTATAAACTAGCCCACATGAGGTTGACAGTTATTTCTTGAAGACTGCTTTCCATGTGTTACAATACTCAATGTTATTTTTATACATGGATGATTATTATTTTCTATAAAACTCTAATGTCTACCCTGCTCTGTGGAGAATGTGTCTCAACTGTGTAACATTCAATTTAAAATCAATACAAACAATGCCAGCATTCATTAAGTTAGAAAAATATAGAACCAAAACCACAGTTTTCATCTAGAATGGAAAGACTACACAAACTAACTAGTTCTCTGTTTTCATAAAGAGCTCGGTTTCAGCTCTGGAAATTTCACAAGGACTTTTAGAATTTATTTTGTAAATGTTTTTGTCTCAAATGTACTGTTTTTCTCTGAATGAAACCTGAAACACTTGTTTTATTGGGTAAAGGCTTATGTTTAGTAAAAAAACGTAACATAAAAAAACAAAACAAAAAAACCCAAAAACAACTTGAGCAAACATTTAAAAATTGTTTCTTAGAAAAAAAGAAGTTTTGTGCAATGTATTTTTGTATGTTCAAACAGCAATCAAAGAAAAAAAATGTCAGCCAGCTGGAATCCCATAATGTAATTTTAATTAAAACTGAGAGCAACAGTGGAATAGTTTGTCAGTCATTCTTTTAGTGGTTTCTATGATAGGGTGACATTATTTTGTAACCTACATGTCATTCGTCATTCATAGTTTTGTTAACATTTTCTAGATGTATGATTCATACCTACAAATACGTCAGTCTGCCTGACAAACAAGTTTTTTCCTAATAGTCCTAAAAGAGTCTCTTACTGATACTTTTCTCATAGTGTTCCTCCATCAGAAGAGGCACCAAAACTCCATTGGACTTCTTCAGCATGCAGTTAACGACATCATGCAGGGTCTCACAGGTGATCTGTGGGTTTGTGAACACACTCACATTTTCTGATACACATACCAGAGAAAATGATTTGATTGTGGCAATAAGCCTAAAGTTCAGTAGTACTTAATGTACGTTTGCTCACTGGAGAAACATTTACCAATAAATACACAAAAACACACATGTCCTGTAATATACAAAGAGAAACCGACGAATGCCGTTTTTTTTTAATCAAAAACTTTGAATTCTAGGGTGTGGTTTAAGATAAAAGTCAAAAGACAGAGCTGCTCCAAACTACATAAGACATCAGTTTTACTGATCCACTGCTTCTGATTCCCAACACTGACCCATAAAACTTTGTCTTATGAGAACTTTGCTTATAGAGCAATCACACATTAAGACACAAAGAACAAATTGCCTAGCGCAAGAGCTTGGAGTTCACACAAAATTACCAGTTCGCAGATGGTTAAATCGTTAAATGTTCTGAGAGTCTTTCTATTAGACTGAAGCTTTTATCAGGCATATTGTGAATGTAATTTATTATTTATCAGAGGCTTTTAATCTTAAGTAATTTGAGAATCAAGGAACGTAAACTATTACTTACAGGAGTCTCAAGGGCAATGGTGAATCCTCCTTCATGGCTCCGAGACACACGATAATGTTTGAATACTGGTCTGCTGGGCACAAGATAAGAGTCTTCAGGATTTATTCATTCTTAACTAATACAGCTATATTCAGTTTTATTAAAACTTCCCAGAACACACTGATTATTGGGTAACATGCTTTAGGATCAAGGTCTAAGGTTCAAGACTCTTCAACCAGCAATACAGATGATCAAGATAAATTACAATAAATTAAGTTCTTCAGGGCATCCAGCAATCTCTGATAATGCATGTGCAAGCTGTCTACCCAGCATTCAACATGGTGCAGTACTGATTACAGAGGAGAGCGTCTGTTTTACCCGTTAATATCTTGGCGTGTAGTGAGGGCAAAAGATGTCCCATCATGACCAGGCCTCAGCAGTAAGTTTCCCCGAACACTGTTGCTTTCCAATAAGTATTCAGCTTCGACACGAGTAACATTTTGATAACACCTGCACAAAGCATTATTGCATTATTACATAATTTGCATTTTCTCGTGCATGTGAATGAAATGTGCAGTGTGCCTAACCTTTTAATCCCTTAAACATGCTTTTATGTTTGGGTTTGCTAACTTGCTGTCAATGTTGTTTTTTTAAATTAAAGAGAATCCTCATTTTAGGGGATTTCATCATACACATCAACCAAAAGGACTGTAAAATGACAAAGGACATTTTATTTTTACTGGACTGTTTTAATCTTACGCAGTTTACTAGTGGCCTAACACAAAACAACGGTCACACAGTCTCTAGGCTTGTGATTGCAAATGATGCAACCCTGTCACAGCTGTCTTCTGTTGATATTGGTCTGTCTTTTACATTATTTTCACACACTGTTAATTTCTGTTCATGGAAATCAATAAATCAGATTTTGAGGTATCACATAAGAAAGTTACCACTTGCAAACTTGATCCCCTCACTACAAGCTTATTTACTGTAAATCTTGTTCTCAGCATTGTAAATGTAAATTGCTGCTGTAACACCTGTTCCAAGAAAGCATAATATTAATTGGGATAACTTAATTATCGCCCCATAACAAACCTTCGTTTTCTTGCAAAAATCTTAGAAAGTATTGTGGCCTTGCAGCTGAACAATCACTTTACACTAAATAATCTGAGCACCTTCAGTTTGGCTTTTGAAAATTTCATAGTACTGAGACAGCCTCAATCACAATCTATTACCTAACCATCCTGAAACTGTATTTGGTGTTTCTGAAACCATTTTAACCTGGTTTAAATCATATCTCTCTGATTGTTGACAGTTTATCTATATGAGCAGTCTTAGGTTAGCTCTGTCCCTACGGGTGCTCCTCAGGGTTCAATTTTAGGCCCCTTACTTCTTTTGCTTTTGCTTTTAACATCACTTGAGCTTAGTTATTATTTCTATGCAGACAACACGCATATAATGGATATCTCAAAACTTTTTGTGTCTTAAAAAAATATACAAATAAAATGTTTTCCTATCTTTGTGACTGAAAGGCTTATTAATACTTTTGTATTTTCCCAAATTGACTACTGTAATGCATTTCTTGCAGGGGTTCCTAAAACTACATTCAACAAATTACAATGTGTGCAAAATTCTGCTGTAAGGATCCTGACTGGAGACAGGAGAACACATTGCTCCAATTCTAAAGTCCTTGCACTGGCTTCCAGTCAGGTTCTGAGTTGAATGCTAATGCTCACATATAAGGCACTGCATGGTCTGGCCCCTCAGTATTTGTCTGCACTTTTAATTTTAAATACCCACAAGTGTCATTTGTGCTCCTCATTTAGGGGAAATCACAGCCTAATGGTTAGAGAGTCTGACTCGCAATCGAAGGGTTGTGAGTTTGAGCCTCAGGCCGGCAGGAATTGTAGGTGGGGGGAGTGCATGTACAGTGCTCTCTCCACCTTCAATACCATGACTTAGGTGCCCTTGAGCAAGGCATCGAACCCTCAACTGCTCCTTGGGCGCCGCAGCATTAATGGCTGCCCACTGCTCCAGGTGTGTGTTCACAGTGTGTGTGTGTTCACTGCTGTGTGTGTACACTTTGGATGGGTTAAAAGCAGAGCACGAATTCTGAGTATGGGTCACCATACTTGGGTGTATGTCACGTCACTTTCACTTTTTTCATAAGCTGGTTTACTGGCTGTTTAATAGACACGTTTGCAATCTGTAGAGGACAGGGCTTTCTCATCCTACACTCTTAGATTTTGGCAAGAGACTGGCAAAACAATACATTATTAAAGGTTAAGTGTGTAATTCCTGTATCGCAGTCAAAAATACTGAGTTTTCCCACATCCTCCCTATCTGCCACTGCTCTGCCAAACTGATACTTGCGTCCCACCCAATCCATTGAGTTAGTTTTCCCTTCTTATTAAGCCGGCAGAAAGTACTTAAACATCAAACACCAAAAATATTACACACATCACCTTTAAACTTTCATGTTATGTTATCATCCTTAAAGCAAGTGGTTTTAACTTACGGAGGCATGTCTGACTGTACAGTAACAAAGGGAGGTGGAGGAGATGAAAGAAGCCGCTGCCTTATTTTCTCTTTCTCTATTATTTCCTTCATCATGTGAATCTGACCAGGCAGCAGGTTCAGAGAACTCGGCACAGACAGCTAAAGGACAGAAACAATGAGAATTATCATTTTATATTTATATAATTTGGGTATGGCGTAGGACTGTTTCTTGTGGCATATGCTGACCAATCGATAAGTCATATAGAGGTACTGACAGTTCATCACATAGATGAACTCAAGTAAAAAAAAAAAAAAAAAACTCTCTGGTTTAGTGAACACTAGCCTTTGAGATAAAGAAGAATGAGAACCAGAAATCACAGATGAAATGGGGGGAAATTACACATTTTCAGATGATTTTTAACTGATTTTAGACCCATTTATATATTAAAAGATGTTTTCGAGAAGCCCAACTAACCTTAGAAACTGAGAGCATGAAGCCTTTCCACAGTTCTCGGGCCTCAAGGCTTGGGGCCTGAGAAAACAGAGGAAGAAGGAATCAAGGGTACCTGTGCATTATCAGATTTAAATAATTCCAGGTTAAACAGCTGTAAGTGTATAGCAGTAAAATCAAAGTCAAGACTATTTTTCACAGAGTTAGTTTTGCATAAAACGATTAGAGATGGGAGAAGCCCTACAATCATCTTGATGTCTTCATTTTTCATGTGCAGCGTGAATCTAGCAGCATCCAGGTTTCGGTCACGACAGCGGTCATCATTCACAGAGACAAGATCAGAGAGATCCAGCTTCTCTATATACTGCGTTTACAAGCACAAGCAAACAGTTGATGCACAAATAATCTGTTCTATATGTAGGCAAACATATACAGAATAAAATAGCATTCAGGCCTGCACGCATGCATTTGAATACATTTATGCAAATATACAAAATGCACACACACATTGAAATTATTTTCAAGCAGCTAGTCAACTTAAACTGAAAAGGCAGCTTATAAGAATCACTTACAACATTGTCTTTGGTGTTATTGTAGAAGAAGAGTACATTGCCACATAAACTGGTCCAGAGTTTACGACCCCTCTGTGCAGAGAAAAATAAACATTTACTGAAAATAAATACATTTTCTGAATAAATTTTTTAAAAACCAATAACTTCTGAAAAATAACATATTTTGCATCAATTTTCTAATATCAAATTTCTGTGTATTTCCAGGTTTAAATTTGTGTACATATGTACATATATATGGGGTTTTCACAAACTGCATATGTTTGTCATTATTGACAATGGTTGAGTTGATTCATAAAATACATACCTATGGAAAGACCGAACCAGTTTTTCAAGAATGAAAAGAATGAAGAAAGGAATAAACACTTCAGAAACAAGACTTGATCCAAAGGCATGATTATTTTATAATAATTTTAACCAGTGGACATGAAATTAGATTGTTATAAGACTTATATTAGTTATAAAAAAACACAAACTATCGGGAATGTGTATCGTTAAAGTGCATGTCATGACGCAAAATATTTACCCTGTGCTGACCTACAGTAAATAATGAACAAACACGAGACCACATTTTTACAAATGGGTTAGTGGAGATGTCCTCTATCAGCTGATCAGCTAAGACCTAAAATGCAAATGAAAGAAACCCTTCTTTACTAAAACCACCGTCACTAAATGCAAATCGGTTTTCTGTAGTGTCAGAGCTGCACGCAAGTATGCAATCAAACCAGTTTTTAACTTACGTTGAAAAACGTAAAGCAATTCATAGAACTGTGTCCATAAATAACCTACCGCTCAAAAAATGCTCAATTCCTGCTACAAAAGTCAGAGTTAAAGTTAAAAGACACAAAATTTATGTTGAAGATTAACTGTGAAAGAATTTAAATGACTCTTTGTGCCATTTAGAGAGGGATGATCCTACAGAAATACTGGGATAAATGCTTATTAAAGATTTACAGTAACACTAGTAATGTGCGACACTGTAAAAGATAGGAATAACCCATGGTTATGATAAAAAATAAAATAAAATAAAAAGATGGTTCACATTGCTAAACACTAACTGAAGCATACAGCTCATTCTCTTTATGCAACTACAAGACACTTCTAAAGATTTTCATTTAATGTTGGGTGGTAACATTTATCATAATGAACTGTTTAAAATATTATTATTATTATTAATAATAATAATAATAATAATATGAATGTGAATGGATACATTTGACTAAATGGGTTACACAAATTGATTCAACTGTTAAGCATCCGATCGAGTATCGTTTCGTAAGAAAAAAAAATTATATATATATATATATATATCCCACTATATATAACCCAACCATTTAAACTATAGGCTACATGACGAATATACAGGAACAGCTGTAGAAGGAAATAACCCTGCTGATGACAACTTAAACCTAAGGGGTCTAAAGGGCTTTGGGGTGCACGTTTTAAAGACTCAGTTAAACCATCCAAAGGAGATAATTTATTTAAACTATTTTCCCCTAACCACAGATGTACATAATAAAATATTTTCTTAAACATCGTGGACACACTGACTCACCTTGTCTTTGATTGATTTCTTTTCCAGAAATCCTTCGTAATAGCATGTTGGAAGCTGAGATCTCCCTCGTCCAATGCGATTTGATGCTGCCATAAGTTACACTCCTGTCAACTGCAAACTTCTTAGAAAACAGTTCAAGTATTTGAAAGAATACGCTTCAGTGTCCGCCTCAACGTCCTCGTTTAATGCGTTATTAAACTTTCAAATTCATACTAGAGCTCACGTGCTAAAGCTTTATAAAAAAAAGTTAGTGACGAACAGAAAGCTTGTGGACTAAAAGTAACACAACTGCCAGCAAATGCCTATTTAAAGAGATCTACGTGCTGTCATCTTCCCCCACCCCTTGGGCTACCTGAACACAGGTGAGTTAATGTGCTCGAGGTTTGCCGGGAGGTACGAAAGTCCCGCCTATTAAGAAGAAGAGTAAAGCACAAATAACCACCACCCCTAGGCATGGCACGTAGGTTATATGAATTATGAAAACATATTGGGGAATTCCCGGTTTAAAGTAACGCCAACATCCAAAGCGCTTCCGGTAAATGAACACTTTGAAAACACCAATTTTACATCCTTTTGATTTTAACAAGAAACTTTCAGATGGTATATAATCGGTTTTTCAATTTCTTTAGATTGTTAGACGTCTGAAACACAATGCTCTTACTGAAATTACAAAAGTAGGATAAGTCACACTGTACTGTAATGCATGTAGGTCGTGTAGGCTTACCATTGGTGTTGCTCTGGAAAACCTGATTCATGTCATAGAATGATTATATTGTTTCAAATAAATACAGTATATGCTCAGAGTATCTTTTTTCTTAAACATTTCAGGTTTGGGCTGATGCCATGGTGATTTTGCTGTTCTGCTGATAATTTTCATTATATGTGTTAACAGTTTTTCAATATGAAGTGTATTATTCCACGGTATATTGAAAATTTCAAAGAACGACGACATCTAGCGGTCAGAATTAGACACTGCGTTCCATTCATTACCGTAAATCCTATAACGTTTACGCATATTTCCCATTGAAACCAGAGCTGGACTGGGACAAAAAATCGGCCCGGGCATTTTTGCCCAGACCGGCCCACTATATGATCATAAACACCACCCATCTTTGCACGCCCTTAATTATATGCATACCAACTCCTATTCATTAAAACCACTAATGCCATGTAATGAGTGAGTATAGGAACGAGTGAGAGTTAACAGATGAAATAAGTCAAAATTGTATATTTATTAATACAGTTGAACTATACTCCACAGCGGTGAATCCTAAAACAAGCTATAAGCGGATCTGGCATAGCAATACCAGTGTTTCTTACAGGATTTTTCTTAAAACTATGGTGGTGTGTCCTCGGTCCTTCTAGGGGGGTTCGGGGGCATGCCCGTGAGAAAATTTTGTGCATTTTAATGTTAAATTCATTAATCTGATGCACTTTGAGAGTTCAAAATTAAAAGCTCCAACCCATATTCAGTGTGCAAATTAAACAAAGAAAAATTCAAACCTCTTTTAGTTACAGTGTCTATTTACATTACACCTATACATAATAATCGTTATAATATTAATCCAATGACAGTAATAGCCATATTTTGTAAAACAAATGCACAAAAAAATAAAGGAAACTTTCTTAATTAGTTGTACCAATTTCTATACTTGAAAGAGATAAGCACATGATCTTTTATTTTGAGCAAACTGCATCAAGCTTTTATTTTGGCGGAAAACATGGTTTACAAACGCCTCTTATTAAATTTCTAGTGAATTGCGGTAATCGTCAACTATGCAGATGTGGAAATAATCTACACTCATGACATGGCCTCAGTGTTTTGAAAGTAGTTATGCTTACCGCAGGCTCTACACTTTCTCATCTCTCTCCTGATCCTCCGTCCTCACTATCATCATCTGCCACAGGAGCTGATGAAGGTCAGAAAACATATATTTTGACACAGTTTACAGTGTCTGCTTTAAGGGCCTGGTTCTATTTTTTCACGCTATTTATCTGCACATTCCTTGCGTTTCTTCTCCATCTTTTTTTACAGATACACACTGACACTGCTGCCGCTCGCTCACTCGTTTAAAGTTGTGATTAGGCCAGCCCAGTGTCAATCAAGAAAAGAGCCAATGGGCCACTGATCTACGTGTTTCATGGGCTGGTCTGTCAGAAAAAAAAAACTAACACTGACTTTGACCAATGCATTACACCGGCACAAACCCAGCGCCGCCAATTAAGCAAAACAAAACAAAACGAATGGGCCGCCGATGTACAAATTTTATGGGCCGTTTAAAAAAAAAAAAGTATGAGTATGAGATATCGGCCCAAAAAGCACGTCGGCCCACCGGGCAAATGCCCGGTATGCCCAATGGCCAGTCCAGCCATGATTGAAACCATCTGTCCACTGCTGGTCCCAGTTCTGCTCATTTGACCGTGGTCCAGAGCCATTAGAAACTGTATCTAAACTGATATAAACTCAAAAATTGCAAACTATGTCATCCAATTTGCTTATAATATTTCCGCGATATGGCTTCCGTTTTAACAGTAATGCAAAACACCTCCATCCTCCCAAGTGCTGGAGAGACTGCCGCCACAAACACCGCTAATTTATAAAGGGGAGTAAATGACAAGGACGGGTAGGAGGGAGAAAGGGGAGGGGAACTGACATTAAAGAAACACTACACACACACAATGAAACTACACTGCAGAAACACACGCGCCTTCATTTTACGTTTTTGAATAACAGCCTGCACAGAAGTGTTACATTAACACCTTTAAACTGAACTGGCGGAAAGAAAGACAACACATCAGTCAGAGGAGAAGTTTCAGAGTAAAGCGTTTTCAGACGAGTATCGCGAAATGGGTGAGAATAAAAAAAGTGATTTTTTTTTTAATAAGCTGGTGAAATTAACAATTACTAGGCCGCGGGGTTGCGGAGAGGAGCGAGAACAAAACACGCGAAGGATGGACCGTTTCTCGACACATTATCAGAACCGTTTTGTCTTAATTTCTTTTTAAAAAGCTTATCAGGTAGATATGGCAGCGGACGCTCGCTGATTCCCTGATGAGCGCCTCGCTGTGTTTACCATTTCTGTCCCACAATAAAAGCTGCATTTTACCCACATACGAGTCCCGAGTAAAGACTTTGTTTAAATTACATTATAATTGTACGATGTACAATTTTATGGAATTACATTTGAAAACAGTTTTAACTTGATCTAAGGACATAAAACTTTCATTTTCTTTTTAAAATGACTAAATTCCATTTTCAACCAATGTGATTTTTATTATAATTCCTTGAATAAAAGAATAGACATCTGCTCTCCTTGCAAGGGTTTAGATAAGACTTCATCTCATTAATATTAAAATGATCTTAATAAATATGCATGATGCATTCTTGCCTGTATTAATTCAGTGTTTCTGTCTGTTGATTGTCTTAAGGCTCAGAGGCACCCTCATCTCCTCAGGTGGTTGAGGAAGGAGCGGATGAGGAGTTGAGCGGGGCCGAAGATGCAGACCTTAGGGCCTCCTCTGGGAGGGGGTCCCTCTTGACCAGGAGAGGCATCACACTGAGAGTCCTCTTAAAGGATGGTCTCGTGGAGCCTGGAGACGGCATTCTGTCCATACACTACCTGGTATTGTCCAGAAATGACATCATTAGGGCCATTACCATTTACATCATTAAAGAAATGAATGAAAATCTGTTCACCCTAAACTATGAAATTGTAAAGCATTGGATTTACATAAAGAGTACAGAACTATAGTGCGTCGAAGAAAAAAATAAAAATGGAATGTAATGAAATATTTTCCAAATAATATTTTACATATATTGTGTATTTTTCACACTGAAAATTGTCTTTATGTATGAAAATATATAGCTTCCTTTTCAATTCTAGGATGTGGGTCCCAACCACAAAGATGATCATATTTGGGGGCCCATCACATCTAAAAGATTAAAACAAAACCCCTGATCTTAACAGAATGTCATAGCTACGCGCCTTTCTTTTTTCCATAAAATGAAACTGAATAGTAACCATGACTGTCATTAGGGTAAATAATAATGCCAAAATTGTTATATTTGGGTGAACTATGCCTTTAAAACTTTTCCGGTCAGGTGTAAGGGCTCTGTCTGTCTCTCCACAGGGTAAAAAGTTTGTTGGAGATCTTTTGAATGATGGGAAGATTCGTTGGGTGGAGACTGGGCAGATCTTTAACTCTCCAAGTGCTTGGGCAACACATTGCAAGCGTCTAGTGAACCCGGCCAAGAAGTCTGGCTGTGGCTGGGCCTCGGTGCGCTACCGGGGACAGAAACTGGTCCAGTACAAAACCACCTGGCTACACAAATACCAGCCCAGTGCTGACATGGTGAGCAATGGAGGAAAACTGAAATAGTCAAAAGAAATGTAAAATGTAAATTTTAAAAGGTGATAAATGAGTTACAATAAATATGAACGATCATGGTGCAGCCAGCAATTTGTGTATGATTTGATTTGTTTACCTCAGAGTCTGGTAAGTGAAGGAGAAGATGATGAGATGGGAGATGATGAAGAAGAGCAAGGGAAAACAACCATACCAGTAGAAGACAAGAATAAAAAGTCCAAACCTGAGCTGCACGGTATGTCGTCGTCATGTACAGTACATAAACATTACACAGAAACATCTTCACAATCACATAGACTCCTCATATCAAAACAGGACACCCGAGAAGGCATTAGTAAAGATGACTTGGCCAGTTTATACAGTTATTTCCTGTTTGTTTGTTTTTTCTCCAGACAGAGAGAGAATTCCAGTCAGGTATTGCACTCTTGGCACCCGAGATGCTGCAAGGTAATTATTATATTAAAAATGTTTCTTTTTTTATATGGCAGTTATAGAGATTTATTCGACATTAACTGCACTAAAGCAAAAAAAAGAAAAAGCAAAAAAAATAATTCTTACTGACCCAAACGTTTGAGTGTTTCTGTGCTTGTCTCGACAGGGATCCTCACACTCTCGTAGAACTGTCTGCCTTTTCTGCGATCAACCGCTTCCAACCTTTCAGTGTAGCAGTGTCCAGCAACGTTCTGCTGCTAATGGTATGAAGTGCTCATGGATTTAAGATTTTACAGTAGATAGTAAATACTGATGATATGCCAATTAAATTCAACAGTTGAAGCCAATATAAACCTTTTAACCCACCTCTGTTCATAGGATTTTCACTGTCACCTGACCACAAGTGAGGTGGTGGGGTATTTGGGAGGCCAATGGGACACTAACACACAGTGTAAGAGTGATCATTTTTGTAACTGCTATACAAACTAACAGCAAACTGCAGGTTAGAAACACTAAAAATGTATAGTTCATGTTCTTCAGTGCTTACAGTCTTGAGGGCGTTCCCTTGCCGTACACAGCTGGCAGATAGACACACCGCTCCAGCTGTCGAAGAAGAGGTTAGTCTGCAAAATACATTTTGTTAGTTGTAAAAAAATAGTGAAGTTCCAAAGTCTGAGTTTAACTTATAAACTGTGTTGCAGATTTGCCAAAATCTCTTCATGCGGGGACTGTCATTGGTGGGATGGTATCACAGTCACCCACGAGGTCCCGCCCTTCCGACTCTGCAGGACATCGATTCACAGATGGATCACCAGCTCCGCCTACAAGGCAGCAGCAATGGCTTCCAGCCCTGTCTGGGGATTATCTGTGGTGCGTGATGGATTTCAGTTGATTATTACGCAACACATTGTCCTCGTCTTTTATTGGATGATGTGTTTTGTCTTTTGTCTTCTTTGTCCACCACTTATAGGGCCCTATTACCAAGGCAACCAAGGTGTGGCCTCCACCATCACGCCATTCTGGGTAGTTCCCCCTCCTGAGGTAACTGCTCTCAATCATTCATTGACATTTTTTTTTTGCTGTTGATACCAAAATAATAGCTTGCTCTAATTTTCTTCTTCCACTTAGCAACGACCCAATGATTATGGCATTCCAGTTGCAGTAGAGGTCACATATGTGCAAGACACCTTCCTCACTACAGACGTGCTCAACGAGATGGTACGAAAACAACTAGCATGCCAAATTTATATCTATATTTGGAAAACAGGGATTTTAATCTCTTTAACAGTTCAGTGTGATTCGGAAACAGTAGTTTTTTGAAGCGAATCACTCACTGGTTGTCTCTTCAGTTTCCTGCAACTATATATATATAACATCTCTATATTAGATTAAAACAGCGTCTAAATTACATCCTGTAGAATTAATTAGTACGATGTGTAAAGTCTTTATGAGAAGCTGAGGCTGATGTGTCTTTATTTTATATGTGTGTAGATGCTGTTGGTGGAGTTTTATCGGTGTGCTCCTGACCTTGTGCAGTTCAGTCAGAAATGGAGTCCTAATACCTCAATACTCGACAAAATCAAGGTCTGCCATAATTCATACATGCACAAACAAACAAAATACAATATCTATTTCATGATTTACAACTAACATCAAGAATGTTCTTAAAGGTAAAGTGTGTAATTCCAGTACTACTAGTGTCAACAAAGACAAGTGGGGCGGGGCCGAGAGCCGTGGGAACGGGTCGAGGCCGGTTGAGTGATTGGAAATGAGCGACACCTGCGCCACTCACCGGTCTCGAGTCCCACGGAGGAGCTCCGGAAGTATAAAAAAATGAGGAGTTACGACAGAGAAGGATGAGAGAGGACCAGGCCTGGATTTTATTTAGTGTTTTGGTTTTGTTTGTGTGCGGCAGTCGTCCGTGAGGGGCTGTCGCGCTGTTTTGCGTTTATTTTGTTATTAAAGCTTTCATTTAAATTTCCGCCGGTTCCCACCTCCTTCCTGTGATTATGAAGTTTTTATAGCATTACATTGGTGCCGAAATCACAGGAAGAAGGAGGCGGGAACCGGCAGACATTTAAATGAAAGGTTCCCATGGCTCTTGGACCTGCCCCAATCGTCACATCACATTAGACTCAATTTTGTAAATCAAATACAACAATAAATAAAAAGGTAATTTTATCATTTCATCTCACAATTCATACTTTTCTCTTGCAGTTCTGAGATCGAAGTGAGAATTGTGGGACTAGTGAGATATAAGCTCTGAATTGAGAGATACAAAGGCAGAATTGCAAGATATAAACTCAACTCAATACATAAACCCACAATTTAAAGGAAAAGAAATCAGAATTACTTTTGTTTTTTAATTATGTGGCAGAAACAAACAAAACAGAATTGTGAGGTGTACACTCATATACAAACCCGCAATTGCAAAATAAAAAGTTAGAATTTTGATGTCTTAAAGTTGTCTCTACCTATTACGCAGTTAGTGCCTTTAACAATAATCTCAAAGCAAAGCATGACTATATATATGACATTCGAGATTTTTTATTTGTCACATACACTATTATACAGAGCATATATAACCAACAGTGAAATGTGAGTGGGGACATATATGTCTGAACAGTAATGCTAATTTTCTCTCATCCTCAGGCTTCTCTGAGTGGCCACGCACCCAAAGACCAGGCGTACGCACAGATCCTGGAGCATGTGTACAACCAACTGCGCAACACTCAGTGAACGAGCAGTGTACGTCTTTGTATTTGTATTAAGCTGTAGAACTGTTGACTTGGGACCTCCCACTCTGTGCATTACGTCTGTGCACTGTTATACTTTATATGAAATGCCTTCATGGAGGATATATCATAGATGCTTCCATCCAAACTGTTGCCTTTAGGACTGTTAGGTCTGTATCACTGGCTGTGGTTTATATGATTCTGTCATATCTGTGCTGTGAAACTTGTCTTCCTCTGTGGTTGAAACGTTTGGTGGGTAGTTAGGAAAGAGAAGAAGATGGGTAACCGAGTTCTCTCTTTCGGCTAGTATTTATCTGTTTGTGTGGTTAGATTTGTGCCATGTTGACTACGCAATATGCAAACAATGCCTTTTACCTGCTGAATACCTTAAAATATACACTGGAACAAATGAAATTTGCTTCTGGCTTCGAACCTTGTAACAAAGTTTTTTCTTACCATACAATTAAAGAAACCATACACAAGTAAAACAAATGGAGTACTTTCTTGAATTTATTTACTTAAAGATGAGTGGAGACAATAAGATACAAATATTTAGGGTTTGGGATATTTAAGAATAACAATAATGCAGTTAAATCTGAAACGTACAAGAGGAGACTTTAAAACTACAACATACACCAGCCTGCTATTAAACTAACATGCAAAAATCATTAATAAAAAGGTTGAATGGTTTTGTATGCATATAAAAAAATAATAATATAATACTAAAAAGAACAATACCAGAATTATTTATTTTCATGAAAATCATTCTGGTACCCTCGTTCGATTAGATCTAATTAACCCATTTGTTGTTTTCTTAAAGTTGTAGTGTTGCAAAGGCACATCTGTACACATGCTTGTACATCTGGGTCACAGCTCATGCCAAATACTGAAACCAACAAGCCCTTTGTAAACGAAGAAAAAGGACAGACAAAACTACATATTAGCTCGAAAATCATAATTCATATTTTGTTTGGTTTTCTAGATCCATTCTTGCCATCAAAAAGGCACTAAAACTCTTTTCACAATGAAACCGTGATCGTAGCCTGTCTGCTTCAGCACATCTACAACAGTCTGTTACGGTGAGCAAAAAAAAAAACCATGGACAAGACATGTAAACAGATGTTGGGAGGAAAAGGACACAGAGGTGCTCTAGTCGGGGTGCTTGGAGTCGGGTGGACGGTGTAGGTCCATGCTTTTATGGAGTGTGATGGAAAAATGAAGAAAACCATTTCAACCACTTTTAAAGCTCTAAAAATACATTGCCCATGATGGAGGAGAGCAAGAGATGTAGCACCATCCCTTCTCTTCTGAAAATGGGAAGATTTATTTTTTTATATCAAAATATTCTGTGTTAATTAGACTAATACGGGGCTTATGAGCCAACATCCAACCTAAACACACCCACATATACACACCTGAAATAATGGGACACTGCCAGCAGCATCAGATGTAGAGACTACTGTAAACTGACATTAAAAGAGGAGAAAAAGAGAGGAAGACTCTATTACTCAGGCATTAAAGAACTATTTGGCTGTGTTTCCTTCAGAAAAAGTCTGTAAATGGTTTGTCTGGAGCCCTTAATGTGTTAGAAGTTGTAAGGGGTGCACAAAGTGTTTCAAAACAGTTGTAGTGCAGTAAAACCCTCTCTACATGACGCAACACATCCCATAGGTGTTTTCGCTCACCTTTATGACATAATGCAAGGTGCAATTCAGCATCTAATTTCTATTAACTTGTAAAAAATATACATGAAAACATATTAGATGACAAATAGCTATAGAAAAATGTTAAAATTATAGAGCGTACAAAAGGACTTATTCCTCTCTACAGGTCTGTGGCTCAGGATTGCTGCACATTGGGACACTGTACGCACAGTCCCACAGTGCTTACGTGTTCATCACAGATACAAGGCAGTTTTCCCTAATCTGAGGAAGTTTAATGTTGCAGCCTGACCAGCAGGGGCAGTAAGGAGACCAGTCGAGTCAAAACGCAACTTTTCACAATCCAACTATTGAGAATTTGTACTGATTAAGAATAGCCAGTCTACTCTTTAAAAGTATAATCATTTTATCACAGGGACATCATAGTCTGTAGTCATTTCTTTTCACTTAATGCAGCACAAACAGAATGAGACATTATTAAAAGACCTGGACAATAAAGCGAGTTAGTGTGTCTGAAATTTTAGCTCAAGCACCAGGTTATACTGTCCATATGTCAGTCAACCGGTCAGTCAGTCTGTCCTGGAATGTGAAAGGTCATCATTTCCCAAAGTTGCGTCCTTCAAAAAATAAATCAATGTGTAAAAGTGCCAGAGTACAGGTACATTTGGATCAACGGCAACAATGTGGTGAGGATGAAGACCAAGATGACTTCAACTGGTTCCTTTCTCCCTACCTCACTTCCCTCCAGGTTTCTCCCTTTCACTTTTTTATTGCTCTTTCTTTCTCTCCCCCTCTTTTCCTCAATGAAGACCTCCTAGTGTGGCAGAGGAACGATCACCTCCACGTAGTTGAGAGGGAAGAATCCAGATTGGCCACGCAGCATGCCTTCATACCAGTTTTCATCTATCTGATTGGTCAGATTGATGATGTCACCCTCGCGGAAGCCCAATTCACCTTCATTCTCCGGCTCGAAGTCATAGAGCGCCTTACAGCATGGCTGCTCCGCTGCTAAAAGCAGAAAGGGAGAGATTTAATGAGAATGGGATATTAAGTAGAGATTTTGGGAATGAGGGATGTTAGTATACAATGGAGGAAGTAAAAACTAAAAAGGAAATATATTGTTAGCACTCATAACAGTAATTTAACTATAACATCCTTAGGGGTCAGATAATATAAGTATTTTAAAGACATTTTGTTCTTGTCTGGAAAAACTTTTTTTAATTAAATAACATTTCTAAAGACAAAACAACGCTGAAAAAAAAGTATTAAACCAATATTTGACCTTTTAAGTCCTAAAAAGTAATTATTTACTCTAAAATGTCACATTCAGGTTGTATATACACACCCAAAATTAATTGTAGAAATACAAGTTAGACCCTTTTTGATTTTTTTTGTTTCTTCTAATTTCTATTTTGGAAAAAAAAAACATGAGATTAATCTGAAATGAAATTCACTAAAGAACCAATAAAATGCTTTTTGAACACTTTAATACTTCATAGCAGTATTGGTATTGTTAACAAAAAATGTAAAAGTGTTTTCGGTAACAAATACATTTGAAATAATACATAAATATCAGATGAAAACTTAAATTAAACAAAAATCAGAAATGTTGCAATGGCAGCTGAATAAAATAGATATGTTTAAGTTGAAATACTAAAATGACTTAAACTAAAAATGAGAAAAACAAGTTAAGCTATATAGAAATTATAGATAAACTTAAAATGAATAAATAAAATAAACAATTATATATACAATTTAGTAATAAAAATACTAAAGTTAAAATGAAAACTGAAAATTCTAAAATAAAAGTAAAAATATCATAGCAGTATTTCATAGCACAAAATTAAAATGTTAAGTTAACCCTTCCAAGACAAGTCTGATAAACCAAAGTCATGGAGTGCCGTAGTGTTAATGTTTAACACACAGTTTTAATCCCACTACAACCATCTGGGTTAGGATGAGGTGCTCTGTGTTAGTGAGGGGTCGGGTGCCAAAGCCTGGGTCTGTGGTCATGTTACAGTTTCAGTATGTAGCAGGGGATCCCTCTGTTATGTGGAGCAGTACTCTGTGCTTGAGGCCAACACACAAGCGCACATTTACAATCACACACACACTTTAGCCCCTTTCACACTGCCATTCCAGCAAATACACGGGTAAAGTGTTCCGGCAATTGTTCCCGGGTCGCTAGATTTTCCACTTTCACACTGCCAGTGATTACCCGGGATATGTGCGTGCTTTCACACACAACCCGTAAAGGTCCCATAACGACACGTGACATCAGGGAGTGACGTGTAATGTACCGAGTCGAAAACGTTAGGCACGTTATACTTTCACTGAAGCAAGCGAACGATCTCGGCGTCAGCACGGAAAGTGAGGAACTAACTGATCTCTGCTTCATTACAGTTTGCCCATATTTTTTTGTCATGAACATTGATCTTCCTTCAAAACAGCCGGTAAAAGAGTCGCGCGATAACGTGCGTCATCACTTCGACACGGCATTAGATCTGGCTTTGGTTCACACAGCGCTCGTCCCGGGTTGAACTTGGCAATGTTACTAGGTCCCCGACCTGGGTTCAATGCCGGAATCAATCCCGGGACGTGTTTGCTTTCACGCAGAAGGAGACCCGGCAATGTTCCGGCAATATGCCGGGTCCGACGTGCAGTGTGAAAGGGGCTATGCATAAAGCACACATACCCACCAAAAAGACACTATATAAGCTGTAGTTTACTGTGTGTCAGTGCAATAAACTACCATTTAATGAAGAGCTGAACCTTTCATGAACTTTGCACTTCCCTTCATAAAATTACAAAAAGCTTATTTTTGTAACTGTTGTACTGTTTCATAACTTCCCCCACATTCTTTTTTAGTTCTCCTCCATATAAAAATATCAGGGATGCACGATATGATAAGCCCATGATTATTTTATGGGTGATAAATGGCCCATATATATTTTAATTTTATAACGCTGTCTACAGCAAATGTAAAATTAATTACTAGATATTAAACAAGTAGTTTAAAATTAATAAAGTTAATCGCATACAACAATTGAATGTACAGTATGGAAAAAACACACTCATAGCTAATGATTACATTGCACAGTGTTATTAAATGAGGGAAATCTAAGTCTACAAACACTGGGCATGAGAATACAAAATTAAATATCCAAAATCTGGTAAAATATAATGATTATACACCCAGAAAATTTACCATTTTGCACATTCCTACTTCCTTTACTTTCTTGCACCTTTCCAATAACCCCCCCCCCCCCCCCCCCAAGCTTTTCGTCCAACCAAAGACACATAAACAAACAGACATTCCCATGCAAACACATACAGAGCCACACACTCTCTGACTCACGCAATCTGGGTTTCCACATGGATATTCTGCCAAACTGGCGGTATGGCTCTGATGACGTAATAAGAAGAGAACACAGAACAGGGTCACTGGCTGACAGCTGTCCATTTGTCTTGCCTATCCCGCCACATGTACAGGCGGTCTCATCACACCCTGCCACCGGGCCGCACAATGTGCCTTTCTCTCACTAGTCTCACGCCCAAGGCATTTCCTCCAATGTAATGAAGATCATCTATCCTCATCCAGGAACAGCTAAATTGGTGAAATGTGTATTTTATGACCATGTTAAGCAGGTAAAGTGTCTGGTCTTACCTGCATTGCGCATGGGTGGAGCAGATGTTGGGGTGAAGCCACCGTTTGACTGTTCGTTGGTCTCTCCAAAGTCAATTATAGGCTTGGGCTTGGCCACATACTCTTTACGAGGACGTGACTGAGCATCTTTCATCCTGGTTGGTTAAACAAGAGTCATTATTGCTTCTTTCGACAGAATAAAGAACAAACACATATGCTTTGCAAAGACACGTGCCCACATACACACCTGTCTTGGAGTTTGTCAGAGAGTTCCTCCAGGACTTGAACAGCCTGCCTGTGGTACTGCAGTTGAGACTCAACCAGTGATGACAGCTGGCTCACCTGCTCAATCTGCACAGGAACACACACATTAAATACAGTGTTTCCCATATACTTACACTATGTGTGGCGGCACTAACCCCGGAGGAAATATATAAAATAGCATATGTTCTTATTAAAAAATGCTAATTCATTCTATGCCAGCAGGAGCCGTTTTTGGAGTGGCAGAAATAGTGGTTTCTCCGGTAATGGCTGTACACAAAGCAACACTTGTGCTCATGAATGCTACTTAGGCATCATAGGAAAGATGAAATGAAAATGACATTGAACATTTTCAGAAGTCAATGTTTTTTGGAAAATCTATTTGTGGCAGTCAGTTTTTTTTAAATTGTGGCAGGCCACAAATAAATTAATGAATGGGAAACACTGAAATATATAAAGATGTATTTATGGCAACACTGGGAAAGCACAACAATATTCCTCATCGGCCATCGGCACAAGACCACGAGAACCAGACAAGTGCTCAATCTGATGTGCGTTGAACTTGAAGCCTGGAATTAAACTAGGTCACGCTGGTTTCGGCTGGCCAGAAGAGAACTGGCCCCCCGACTGAACCTGGTCTCTCCCAAGGTTTTTTCTCCATTTGTCACCAATGCATTTTTGGTTCCTTGCCACTGTCGCCTTTGGCTTGCTTCATTATCCCATTAGGGGATACAATTTCTGGCAACTTTTGGAAGAGAACTGAACTGAGCTGGACAATGACATCATTGAATCAACAATGAACTGACTTTAAATGATAAATTGACTGTTTTCTATTGTCCTCTTGCATTGTCAGCACACAATGTTTTCTGTTTAACACTGTAAAGCTGCTTTGACACAATCTATATTGTATAAAGTGCTATATAAATAAAGGTGACTTGACTTGACATTCATAAGCAAATAGCCTAGTTAATGAGTAACTCCTGAGGTCTTGAGTTCACATGGATCTCACTTGACTGCTGAATCTAGACTGGAAGCTCTGCTAGCTGTTCACACTAAATGTTTACATGTTTAAAGCTGTATCATACTGTATTACTTTACATCTAGCACTAGATGACTTTAAAATAGTCTTGTTCCATATACTACACCAGCAGATGTTTATTCCTTCATCAAGTTATTGTCATTTTCAACCAATAGATGGCGCTCTGACCACTCCATTAAAACTAAAAGCTAGAAAAAAGTGAAAGTGAAGAAAGTGAAGTGACATTCAGCCAAGTACGGTGACCCATACTCAGAATTTGTGCTCTGCATTTAACCCATCCGAAATGCACACACACAGAGCAGTGAACACACACACACACTGTGAGCACACACCCGGAGCAGTGGGCAGCCATTTATGCTGCGGCGCCCGGGGAGCAGTTGGGGGTTCGATGCCTTGCTCAAGGGCACCTAAGTCGTGGTATTGAAGGTGGAGAGAGAACTGTACATGCACTCCCCCGGCCCGGGACTCAAACTCACAACCTTTCGATTGGGAGTCCGACTCTCTAACCATTAGGCCACGACTTCCCAAAGCTACAAAAGCTACAGCCAAGCAAGAGGATTTTTATCCTTCCGGCTGCACTACAGCTTTATTGGATTACCTGTCTTGACCCCAGCCCGGTGATGAGCTCGAGTCAAAAAAGGACAGAAAGTTTTTATCTTCCAAACTGCTAATTCTAAATTGACTTTGTCTTCGCAAGTTCTTAAAGTAGAGACAGCAGGTACAAAATCAGTAAGGGTAAGGTTTTCCAGATAAACATTGAATTATTCAGTGCTGCTAATAGGATTAGCACAACCCCCAAGAAACAAAAGCACAAAAACACACCAAATGAAGCATCGAGTCAGATGGTAAATCCTTACATCAGTTTCCAGAAGATTGTACATGCTGATCTCAGCCACTTCCTTAGATTCATGAAACTTCTCCAGAGCCTGCCTGACCTCTTCATCTGGAATTTTTCCCTGACGTTTCTTCTTATAGTCATAATCCAGCCTGCGCCCTTCAAGCTTTTTCAAATGGTGCTGCAAAAGAGGCAAACTCTCCATTTCAATACTACAATACATATACATATTTTATCTGCACCTTCGGGGAAATGTGCATAAATTGCATCCTTAGGGTACAACAGCTTGTCACTGAGGCTGTACCCTTGAAGGGACATCTTTGTACCTTATGTACCACTGAAAGGGGCATATTAGTACCTTTTTGCAGTAATATGTACCCTTAAGGTACTACTAATGAACCTTACTCTAAGAGTACCGGCCCAATGACAAGCTGCTGTACCCCTAAAGGGTACAACAGGGTACAAAGGTACCCCAATTTTTGCAGTTTTTTTCTTAGAATATGGGCATCACATAAAATGTATACAGGTATGTTTAAATCATATATGCGTGTGAGACCGACAGAGAATGTAACCTGTAAAGCAAACCTGTATTTCTCTCAAGTCCTTGTCAGCCAGGCCTTGTAAAGGGTCAATGAAATTCTGTTTGACATCAATGTCCAATGAATCCTTCACCTCTGCTAGCCTCTTCATACTTTCACCAACGTCAACTAGAGCACCACCTACAGACAGACACATATGTGGTTGTTTTGTACATTTGGTTAGTGGGAGAATTACAAACAAAATCTCTGAGAATTTAAAAGCGGCACTTATTTTCTAAACCCACCAAAGTTTGTCTCCTCTCCGAGTTCTCTGCCATACTTCGCCATGCATTCTCCCAGCAGCCCCTCTGCCTGTGGATAACCTGGACTCTTCACCTGCCCTCTAATCTTAGACATTGTGTTCAACATGGAGAGCTTTGCACGAGATGCTGTGTGAAAGAAACAGAAGGAAAAAGATATTTTACAGTAATGATCAATAACGTTTATTGTGAGCATCTGTGTTGCCAGAAAAAAAAGTATACATGTATTTGGTACAAAAGCTTAGCTCATGCGTACATCTGAACACAAAGCTTTCAAAGCATACCCCTTTTGATAATGTTAGTGAACATATGCCGCGTTTCCAACGAAATCACCCGGAACAATTGTACCAGGAACTTTTTTCCCCAGGAACTATTTTCCCCCCAGACCTGTTGCTTTCTGCATTTCCACCGTGGTCTAAAGTACCGTGAAGATTAGGCAAATTATCTGGTGACGTCTGCGCGTGTTTCTCAATACAAAGTACGCAAATTTCAGACTTGCATCCCCGGTAGTTCAGACTTTGTGAGTTCGACTCGGGAGTGTGATCTCCCACGGACGGGACGACGGTAATTCTGCAAACAGCAGTGTACTTGATAACATCAGTCAGCTCGCCTTGGCTACTGCAATTTAAAATAAGATGAAATATGTTATCAAATACCACTGCTTCCTTTTGTTTTCATTTAAACATATTAATTAAGAGAAATGTGTATTTATACAGCCTACATTACAATGAAACGAAATATTATAGAAATTTTATTTTCATTCAACATATAGGTAAAGTGAATAAAGACCAAAGATCACCTGTTAGATTTACCCAAAACTAATTATATTTTATGTTTAACCACTAAAGAGACATCAGAGCCAGTGGGAAATGTCAGAAGGACTAGCCGAGTTGAGAGTGCTCTCCTCTGTAACATGAGCACTGAGGTCCCGCTGATCGCGTGGAGCTGATTGTCTCCAAAATTGGCGATACCCATTTTTAAATAGGTGCTGTCTTTCTAAATAAACTGCAGATTTGAGTTTTATACAACTAAATTCTCACCTGAAATACTTTTAAAACTACATTTCGTGACACAATAACAATAATATTTTGAAAATTATCAGAATAAATGGTGGTTGAAATCACAATGCTGCATGAACTCGACCAATCAGCATGCTCAGTGCCCAAGTCCCGCCCCCGAAAGTTCCAGACCTTTGAAAAAGTAATACCTCACGAGCAGGGACTTTCTGAGGGCCATTTTTTTTTATCCAGAACTTTATTAAGATCCTGGTTCCTGCGGTGGAAATACACTGAGTACCAACCCAAAGTCCCTAGATCCTGGGTAAAGTTCAGCGGTGATAACGTGGCTATAGGTGCTTAACACATGCATTCTACAAAGTTTAAGCATTGTTCAGTGCCTGTGCTATATCTCTCCAGAAGTTAGTATCGATAAAATGTCTCATGTACTCGTGTAAACTATAGCTGCAGGTATCTTTTATTCCCCTTTAATAAGCACTTGTAAACATGTGCATCTATTGTTGTTGATGTTTACAGCAGTTTACCTGAGTCTGGATATATCTGCTTTCATACTATATGGTAGCTGAAAAACGGTAAGTGAGCAGACTGATAGGTCCAAATTCACAGTACTTATAAAACAGTAGGCAAAACATTCCAGGATGGCTTAAGACTAGGGTTTCCTACTGTCCCATATTAGCCGGGGTGTCCCATATATTGGGCTTAATTGATGTGTCCCGTATGTGACCTCCCTTGTCCCATTTCCCAATTCAACTGGCAGGCTTAAGGACTATGTATGCAAATCTTAAACAGACACAAAGATAGCTCCAGTAGTGTTTTTGGTCTTACCTGGATTAGGCTGCAGGTACTCTGATGTTTTAGAGATGACTTCTATCACAGCTTTATTTGTCACATCCACTTTCTATAGAAACACAGAGGGGAAGTCACACACTAACCAATATAACAAAATGTCTCTGTAATAACATTAGTATCACCTTCCAGATGAGGTGTATTTAGCAATAACGACCAGCAGACTACACTTTTACCGCTTCCGAATAAATATTGTACTGAATATCCCTACATAAGATCTATCAGAACACTGCTCTTCATTTCATCTTTATTTGGTAGTATTCTACAAAACCATTTACTCAGATAATTACAGCGAACTGAATGAAGTGGCAATATCAAATCTGTGAAGTCATTAATGTTTAGTGTTAGTTGAACGTATATCAAACAGTGTTTTCAAGAGACCGAATGATATCACTAGGGTATAGTGGACAGGATTATTAAATTTAAAAAAAATTATAATTCTAAGACACTGCAGTGAATAAACATTTCAGATAATAATGAAAACAGACAATCCTGGATCACTAAAGCCACACCAATTACACTTAGTAAGTGAAAGAAACTTTCCAGAAAAACACAGGTGGTATAGAAAATTTTACTTATGGAATGGATGTGTGGTCAAGCCTTTGAATTACTTAATCTGTTTAAATCAATGTTTTTAGAAAGACTGTTGGCTGCAGTGTGGCTGCAAATACTTACTCTCTCGAGGTCCTTGAACTCCTCGTCCAGTTTAGTTCCCTCGGCACCACCAACCTTCTCACTCACCATCTGACAGAGAAAGAAACCATTTTAATCCAGTATGATGACTGTATTAAAAAGATGATAAATGCAACTAGATTACATAAGGTTGTACAGTACTGATCATAACACAAAATCAAATCAAGACACACAGTGTGACAAGTTCAATTCAATTCATTAACAAATAACCCTCAATGAGTGATCTAAATCTGTCAGGGTGGTTAGTGAATCTAACTTATAACAGATATTTATGTCAAAATGAAACAACTTTTGTGTTAAGGTTTCTGAAACCTGCATTGGAATCATTACTCACTGGAGTTTCATATGACACGGTGTAATCAAAGATTGTGCAAAGCGTAATAAAAGTTAATAAAAAAGAAATATTAAACATAAAAATACTGCATATTCAAGTCTGACTGAAAAAAAAACTAGTCTGATGCTATATCTAAAACGGATTTAAAAATACAATATGATTCAACCATAGACTGTAAAAAATATGGACAAAGCGTCTGTGACGTCACCAATAGACTTTCTGAAGAACGGGTTTGAAGCCGTTTATGGGGGGTATGGGCAGCGCCATCTTGGAAAATCTAGGGAAATCCTAACCCCGCCCACCTTCTGACGCAGCGCGCTTCACTCAGCTCGCTCTGCAAATTCGGTTATCTCTGTGTATATTTTAGGCAACGAAATATGTTATAAAACACCATACTAACTATTTTCGTTTTCATTAAAAGAAATCTTAAACATTATAGCCACACAAATGTGGTTCAGGCAACGGATATTGATTATATTCAACTACACATAACGTTTGCCTATTTATGAAAAAACTAAATATAAAACACAAACCTGCCTCTTTTCATTTTAAATATACAACCCGAATTCCGGAAAAGTTGGGACGTTTTTTAAATTTTAATAAAATGAAAACTAAAAGACTTTCAAATCACATGAGCCAATATTTTATTCACAATAGAACATAGATAACATAGCAAATGTTTAAACTGAGAAAGTTTACAATTTTATGCACAAAATGAGCTCATTTCAATTTTGATTTCTGCTACAGGTCTCAAAATAGTTGGGACGGGGCATGTTTACCATGGTGTAGCATCTCCTTTTCTTTTCAAAACAGTTTGAAGACGTCTGGGCATTGAGGCTATGAGTTGCTGGAGTTTTGCTGTTGGAATTTGGTCCCATTCTTGCCTTATATAGATTTCCAGCTGCTGAAGAGTTCGTGGTCGTCTTTGACATATTTTTCATTTAATGATGCGCCAAATGTTCTCTATAGATTAAAGATCTGGACTGCAGGCAGGCCAGGTTAGCACCCGGACTCTTCTACGACGAAGCCATGCTGTTGTTATAGCTGCAGTATGTGGTTTTGCATTGTCCTTCTGAAATAAACAAGGCCTTCCCTGAAATAGACGTTGTTTGGAGGGAAGCATATGTTGCTCTAAAACCTTTATATACCTTTCAGCATTCACAGAGCCTTCCAAAACATGCAAGCTGCCCATACCGTATGCACTTATGCACCCCCATACCATCAGAGATGCTGGCTTTTGAACTGAACGCTGATAACATGCTGGAAGGTCTCCCTCCTCTTTAGCCCGGAGGCGTCCGTGATTTCCAACAAGAATGTCAAATTTGGACCCGTCTGACCATAAAACACTATTCCACTTTGAAATAGTCCATTTTAAATGAGCCTTGGCCCACAGGACACGACGACGCTTCTGGACCATGTTCACATATGGCTTCCTTTTTGCATGATAGAGCTTTAGTTGGCATCTGCTGATGGCACGGCGGATTGTGTTTACCGACAGTGGTTTCTGAAAGTATTCCTGGGCCCATTTAGTAATGTCATTGACACAATCATGCCGATGAGTGATGCAGTGTCGTCTGAGAGCCCGAAGACCACGGGCATCCAATAAAGGTCTCCGGCCTTGTCCCTTACGCACAGAGATTTCTCCAGTTTCTCTGAATCTTTTGATGATGTTATGCACTGTAGATGATGAGATTTGCAAAGCCTTTGCAATTTGACGTTGAGGAACATTGTTTTTAAAGTTTTCCACAATTTTTTTAAGCAGTCTTTCACAGATTAGAGAGCCTCTGCCCATCTTTACTTCTGAGAGACTCTGCTTCTCTAAGACAAAGCTTTTATAGCTAATCATGTTACAGACCTGATATCAATTAACTTAATTAATCACTAGATGTTCTCCCAGCTGAATCTTTTCAAAACTGCTTGCTTTTTTAGCCATTTGTTGCCCCCGTGCCAACTTTTTTGAGACCTGTAGCAGGCATTAAATTTTAAATTAGCTAATTAAGTGGATAAAAGTGTAAAATTTCTGTTTAAACATTTGCTACGTTATCTATGTTTTATTGTGAATAAAATATTGGCTCATGTGATTTGAAATTCCTTTAGTTTTCATTTTATTAAAATTTAAAAAACGTCCCAACTTTTCCGGAATTCGGGTTGTAATATAAAAATATTAAACATTTTATGGTCCAGGCAATATGTGCATTTGTACTAAACAACAGATTTTGCAGTAAACAACATTACAGATCATCTTCGTTGTATTAAAATTTTAAATGACAAAGCTCAACCCAGTCTCTTTTTGTTAAATTTCAGTTTTATCAATATTAGCCATTATAAAAGTATAAGTAAAAGGTATAAGAAGCTATACAAATAAAGCAAACAATTCAGTTAAACATACTAAGTCAGCGCTCTAGTCTAACCATACATCGGTAAAGTTAAATAGCTTATAAAGTTATGAAACTTCCCCTCAGCCAAAACGATTGCCCAGGGAAAAAATTATAGATTTACGAGACCAAAAATCGCCCATTAGATATACACAAGATGAATTATATCTCATGTTTAACCACTACAGAGACGCCAGAGTCCGCGGAAAGACTGCTTCAGGCGGGGTACATGAACGCCGAGCGCCCGGTCATCGCTGGATCAACTGGATAAAATTTTCATAAATCTTTAAATAAACCACAGATTTGAGCTTTAAACAACTACATTCTCGCCTGAAAACCTTTTAAAACTACATTTCATGATACAGAAACAGTAGTATTATATGTCAACTGTATTAAAAAATGACGCTTCTTGTTGTCATTCGCCGTGGCGCTGCCTTGTCAGCTGTCAATCAAGCTGTCACTCAAAGTTAACCACACCCTTATTGTCATATATTTTATATCTAAATACGATCTAAACTAACGAGTTAGAAAAAAAATCACCCCCCTCACAGTTGTCAGGCACTCGGAAGCTATCGAAAAATACAATAAAAGTCTATGGGACCAACTTGTAAAAACATGAATTTATGCTGTGAAAACGTACATTTTAACATGGGGGCTATGGACATTTGCTCCCTTTTGGGACCTTCCCCTGGCGGATTTTCGATGTATTGCAGTTTTTCGCACTTCCGGGTAGGCTTCATTTTTCAGATCAGAATGTTGCCGCTTGGATTCAACCAGTTCACTTTCAGAACTTTCAGTGATTATAAAGTTCATTGACAGCCTCCCTGAATGTCAGGCAGAGAAAACACTCATAATGTATACTCACTCACAAAAAAACACTTGTTATGTATAAGAAAACCTGTGTGATGTCAGAAGCTCATTTTAAGTCTAAACCACACATAAAAGCAAGGATAGCAGCAGTTTTGACTCACAAGGGGCCCAAGGCAAGATCAGACATGACGCACGCAAAATTTTGTCTTTGTCTCAGACGTTTCTAAATATACACTTTACCCTCATCTCTAGATTCCTCAAAACCAAATATAAACTGTACAGAAAATAGCTATCTTTCTCAAAGCATTCATTTTAGCACTGCACACATGAAAATCCAATTAGCCCTCCCCTCACCCCAATTCCAATTGCGCTCACTTAGGAGGGACCATTTTTCCCCTCTGTATTTCCATAGCATTCATTCTTAACATTTTGACTGGCTTCAATAAGACAATTTCTTCTTAGTAAATCAATGTAAAAATTATACAGCACATCATGAATAACTTGGCTACATCAAGCTTTATACAAAAAAAAGCTCTGTGTGAGAACCTGTGTCTGCCACAACAGTTGTTGTTCTCAGGACTCAGGACACATGCTCGTCCCACTCCTCTTAATGTCCTGAACGTGCAATAGTGAACCAAAGACAGTAATCATGCAACTGTTGAAACAAAGCCACATGTTAAGTCTCAATCCACACCAACATATGTTATTCGTTTTATTGTTTTTTTTTTACCCTAGCTGAAGGAAGCGTATACTTCAACATGGAAAGTGCTGGATGTTTGTCATATCACGTCATAAGAACATTAATCAAAAACATGTCATTTTATGGTGTTAACTATGGAAGCGTATGGGTAGCAATATTCAATTTGGGATATAATATGCAAAATGACAATGCAATATGTAAAATGACAATGCATTTCTGTATTTACATTTACATTTTCCAATACATTTGTGCAACGTTTGGTGCAAAATGAAAATTAAATTACATAATTTTCATTTGCCATATCATACACCATTTTTAATATGTAAAATGAATACAAATTTTAACGCTTTATAAGTTGCAAAATTAAAATGAAAATGTATTACAGAAATGATTAGATATGTCTAACATGTTCAAGCCAAAACTGTGGCAAAATGATCATTTAAATGCTATTTTTCTTAAATGCATTAACACTCACAGTCAAGACACTTACGATTGCATTTTCATTCAATGTCCCACAATGAATGTAGCAAAATTCAATGTGCACATTGAAAATGCATTCCGAGCCGATCACGTGTCCGCCCCCTCCCGCCATGCCAATCACTGCGTGAACAAGGCGGGGCTTGCAGAAGGTCAAGAGACTCAAATCTCAAGAAGAGGATTCAAGTGAGAGAACATGGACAAGACAGTTGGCCCGTGTACGTTTTGATCATTTCGGTTTATGGCTTCAATATTTCATTCGCACTTGTGGGCGGAGCTGAAACACTGCTTTCATCTGATTGGTCGAATCGCTCCACCTTCAGCTCGGTCTTTTCATTCTTTCAGGCAGAATAAGAGTCAGTGCAAGTGCGGCACTGTAATGTCTGAAACTACCGCTCACTGTTAATTAGCATAATATTTAAATCACATGTAGCTGGCCACATAATTCGTGCTGCTGCGACTTGCAAGAGACCCCGTTAAATTATTTCTAGGTTATAGTATTGTATAAATATTGTCCCACTGATAAAAACAGTGCAAATAGTTCTGTCTCCTTGGATAACAGTGAAGTGGAAATAAATATAGTTAAATTTATGAAATAAAATTATATAGGATTTTTTGGGAGGGTAAGTCTTGCCAGTTAAATTAAATTATTTCTAGGTTATAGTATTGTATAAATATTGTCCCACTGATAAAAACAGTGCAAATAGTTCTGTCTCCTCGGATAACAGTGAAGTGGAAATAAATATAGTTAAATTTATGAAATAAAATTAAATAGGATTTTTTGGGAAGGTAAGTCTGGCCAGTTATACAGCAACACGAGTCAGACGAGTCTGAAGATCTGAGCTGAATTTGGTGAAATGTTAAAGTTCTAGTCTGTGTAAATTACTCTCATAATAAATAATAATAATAATGTTACCCGTATTTTCGGTATAAGTTGCATCAGTCCAAAAATACATCATGACGAGGAAAAAAACATATATAAGTCGCACTGGACTATAAGTCAGATTTATTCAGAACCAAGAGAAAACATTACCGTCTACAGCCGCGAGAGGGCGCTCTGGGGTAGGCTACAGGAGCACTGAGCAGCATAGAGCTAATTTTACTATTTTTATTTCAGAAATGTAACTATATTAATTTTTACAATTATTTATTAATGTCACACACACGTACCTAGTGCCTTATGACTTAAAATATGAGAGTGGTAAATGTTACAGACATGGAACTGTTCAGTCTATTATTGATTTTTATTTCCACTTCACTTTTATCCAAAGAGAGAGAACTATATAAACTGTATTTATCAGTGGGACAATTTTTATACAATACTACCACCTAGAAATAATTTGCAGGTCTCAGCAGCACGAATTATGTGCCCAGCTACATCTGATTAAAATATTATGCTAATTAACAGTGAGCGGTGGTTTCAGAAATGATCAAAACGTACACGGACCAACTGTCTTGTCCATGTTCTCTCACTTGAATCCTCTTCTGACCTTCTGCAAGCCCCGCCTTGTTCACGCAGTGATTGACATGGTGGGAGGGGGTGGACACTTGATCGGCTCAGAATGCATTTTCAATGTGCACATTGAATTTTGCTACATTCATTGCGGGACATTGAATGAAAATGCAATCGAAGTGTCTTGACTGTGGGTGTTAATGCATTTAAGAAAAATAGCATTTAAATTAGCATTTTGCCACAGTTTTTGCTTGAACATGTTATACATATCTAATCATTTCTGTAATACATTTTCATTTTAATTTTGCAACTTATAAAGCGTTAAAATTAGTATTCAATTTACATATTAAAACTGGTGTATGAAATGGCAAATGAAAATTATGTAATTTAATTTTCATTTTCATTTTGCACCAAACGTTGCACAAATGTATTGGAAAATGTAAATGTAAATACAGAAATGCATTGTCATTTTGCATATTACATCCCAAATTGAATATTGCTACCCATATGCTTCCATAGTTAACTTACAACGTTGAGAAGTTTGTGTTTTTGCTGTTTCTGATTCTGTGTTCCATGAATTTATACTGTAGGTGCTTTCTACAGTTTAATCAAACTGTAAACATCCAGGACTAGTTTGTGAACAACATAATCCAACTGATCTTTTATATTTGTCCAAAGTTTAAAAATACTTTTTTTTTTTTTTTTAAATCCATTAAGGGAGGTTCTTACAACATCAGTTGTATATATTACAAAGACATCTCTTGCTGCTAGGTTTGAAAAAAAAATATCTATGAGCAATATATATGAGCAATTCAGATTATTTAAACTAGGGCAGTCTATTTAATTAATGACATTATATGTTATGACATATGATATGAATTAAAATTACAATTATTCGCATAATATTTATTGACTAAAGCCGTCAAATTAAGAAGATTCAAAGACATGACATTGTGGCAGAAAAAAAGACGGATGAACAGATATAACAAACAGTGTTTTTAGAGGTCAATAAAGTGAATGTAAACTTTCCACTGACTGTTTGATAATATGTCTGTGGCGGCCTTTCATACAGAATTCTTGCATTTCACCTGCAATATTTTTAATTGTTAGTGTAATAATTTACATATGCAGATTGATGTCATAAAAAAACACAATAAATTATGTGTTTACACCACCATGCACAAAAGCATCTCTAAACAACTTGCATGAAGATGAATAACATTTATTTTAAGCCAAACACATCAGCACAAGAACGCTCCATTACAACTGTAGCTGTGTTTGGCACAGAGGTGTCTGCTTGCAGTGACCTTTTCAGTCCTCTATATCCTCTAAGCATGTTTGCATACTGTATCTGTGCAATTCAGTCAATATTTGACCAGTGTTTTGTGGCAAATCAAGTGGTGCGTCCAAACATCTCCAATATGTTGAGGTGGGGAAAGACACTGGATAGAGTCAACACCATAAACTGGGTGGAAAACATGATATAGCTTAGATTAAGGCCACAGATAAAGACTGGCATATTCAAGTTCCTTTTAATTTAACATTCCAATGAAGGCTATATTATCAGTGCCACCTTCCCAAAAATCCAATTTTGTATACAATATTGTGGTAATAAAAGAATTTATATACATTTTTCATATACTTTTAATGTTTTTAAAAACATGTTTTTTTTTCTCTTTTTCTCACCAATCGCTACATTTATTTGATCAAAATGACAGTAAAATAATACACGTTTTTAATACTGTTTTAATATATTTTAAAATGTAAATTATTCCTGTAATTGTTAAGCTAATTTTTTTAAGCAGCCATTACTCTATATTTTTCAGTGTCACATAATACTGCAGCAATCATTTTAATATGCTGATGATTTTGTGCTTATGAATTATTTCTTATTACCAACGCTAAAATTTTTATGGAAATAATGAAATTTTTTCTTGGATGAATAGATTGTTCAAAAGAACGTAAACGTCAGTACTGTCACTTTTGATCAGTTTAATGCATCTTTGTATAAACTTATTAGTACAAAATTATATTATCAACAAGCTACATCTGATGCAGATGTAGATGTTTTTTTTCCAGAAAAAAAAATGTTCAAAGAAATCCCAAGAACACCAAAAGGCCATTTATTCTCTCCAAAAGTAATGAACTCAGTCAGACACTCCCTTAATGAAACTTTACAGCTTGTTGTACAGCGTGCAACATGATTATTTATATTTATGAGTAAGAGAGGCCTTATCTGCAGCTATAGAGATAATACAGAGGCTTGGTTCTGACACACACTGTTGATAAAGTATGCAAAGTACTGCTAACTTTGACACAAATATTTATACCCACACACACACAGCCAGCCACTTATCCAAAGCAGACCCAGCAGGAGAAGAGTGAAACCAAGACCAGACTCCATAGATAATACTGTGCTTGTGAATCTAATGAAGAGAAGAATGCATGACTGTGATTATAACTGCCACAGAGACAACGCAGGAATTTCAGAACAATACCACTGACGCAATGCCCACACAACAAAACAAATCCCAAGCAAATGTGTTACTAGGTAGACACCTGCTTAAAGGTTATGGATCCTCAGTTAAAATAGTTTCTCCAATACCACTAGATTATTAGTAACATTCACTACACAGGGCCATAGCTCACTGACAAGCTACACATTATTGCGTATGTTATTGCCAATGTAATGCCAGTGATGAAAGCGTTACTGCGTAGCTCGTCAGTGAACTACAGCTCTGTATGGTAAATGCCATGCTCCATTTAAATGCAGGTGATGGAGATTTACTGCTAATCACATGACTAGCTTTAATGACGAGATGCGAATGATCATCGCATTCAATTATTTGCATAGACCTAATGCTAAGGCAACTAGAAGGCATTTTTAGGATGATTTCTAGGATGATTAACAATGGGGCGCAATTAAAACACTGCTGGTTGTTGAAGCATCTGAACAAGTCTAACATAGCAACAATGGAGCAACCAATGGCATCTGTTTGTCTGACCAGTGGAAGACAGAGGGAGCATTCACAAAAGCAGTTCACTGTACTGCAGTGGTGCAGAAATTACTACCTTTTAGGCTGGCACCACCCCACTGACTGCAGTCGGTCAGAATTAGACGGATGAACTTCAGTTTACAGGAGCTAGTCCACTTTCCAATTTCCAAATTCAGACTCAATGAGTGTATCCACTTTCAAAACAATGACATCATAACCAAATAAATATCTCATGCTATTAAGATTTTGATCAACAGAATATTATCATAAAAAATATTGATAAATCAGTGTCTACAGCAGACAGAAGAGCCCAAAATCTAAATGTAAAGAGCAACTTTTTACATGAAGCTGTAATCTATAATAACGCTTCCTCTCCTGTTGTCCTGTAACATCAAAATCCACCAACATATTTATTTTCTAACTGTTTTGGACTATTTCTGCTTATAAATGCTACTAAATTTGCATACTTCTCTCTTGATTCAGAAAAGGTGGCTTCTTCCCTGGAGAAAGCAATATAATGGATTGGAGTACTCATATTTTAGCCAGAAACAACAGTTTGAAGTTCAAAACATCTTAATGATGAAGCTTTCCACTTCACAAGACATTAATTGATGGACTGGAGTCATGTGAATTAATGTTATGCTTTTATCAGCTGTTTGAACTTTGATTCTGATGGCACAAAAGAAGAAACAAACTCATATACCTCTTTGATGGTCTCAGGGTGAGTAAATTTACAGCTTTTTTTTAAATGAATTCATTCATTTACTTAATTTTTTTGGGAGAACTATCCATTAGAATAATAAATATATACTAATTCCACAGTGACTTTAATAGATTTCTGGGGGGGGGGGGGGGGGGGTATTGCATTTATCCATGGATTAAAGCTTTGTTCTTTTGAAAGTAGATTTATTACAGGTAATTTTCATATATTAGCCAAGATTCTATACCACAAAGGCTACGCTGTGGTAAGATGTGTTATCTATCACACATGGAAGTCATTCTAATTCTTACGATTTCATGGTTTTCTACCCATTACCATTTGTAAACAAGGCTGGAGAATGCCAGTGCATAAAAGCACTGTTTCTGCTATAAAAAAAAGCAAATTTAAAAACATTCCTTGGTGTGTACATTAAAAAAAGCAATCACACAGTATCTCAAACAGTTCTACGGACAGCACACTGAGAGGAAGGCTGGACTGAGGGTGTGACTGGTGTCAGAGTTTGTCTTTTGGCAGGGTGTCCGGCCTGTGTCAAGTATTGATTACTGTGGAATGCTGTCATGAGTTTGCTGCAGCACTGCAGTCCAATAAAAAGATCCAGGCAAAAGAAGGAGACAGCACAGCTAGCAACCCCCCTTAGTATTGCATGATTCATACTCCGCCTCTCAGGCCCAAACGCTGGCTATTTTCCTTTGCCCTGCTGTACTCCTCCACTCATGTAAACCCCCCACCGAGGATCGGAACATGTTCCTAACAGGAAACTGGGAAACAGATTGTCCCTTCCTGCTGAGATCAGCGAACAGGAACAGAGATGTGCTGCTTTTACTACATCTGTGCTCATGTGCCCTTTGGAAAACCCTATCACTGGCAACGAGAAACTAACAAACTGACAAAAAAACACTTTAAGTCTTGAGTTAATTACACCATAAACCACAGACAAAGAACCTTCTCACAACAACACAAGAGCAGCCAAAATCAGGGAGAGGTTTTCATGATAACACATTTGATTGTCTCATATTTTAAGCCAACACATTGCTTGCTGCGAGCCCACAAACATGCATAATTCTGTTTCACTTTTACCATTTTAATATGTCAATGTTCAACTAAACTAGAAGGATATAATTTTGTTTAGATATAACTGGCCAGAAAACCTTATTCTTTTCTCCAAGGAGTTCTTGCTGTAATGCAGTACACTTTTATTCTCCCATCATATGTATAAAAATATTGGTAAATATAATAAACTCACAATTGGAAACCAATGAAAACCACATTAGTCAGTTATCTTTAACCATAATATGACAATTACAAGAAAATAGGAGCAAACTTTTAAGAATTTAATTACTTTGATCAAGAGCATACTAACGTTTAAGATGAGAAAAAAAATGTATTTAAGGGGTCATATGCGATGCGATTTCAATTTTTGCTTTCTCTTTGGAGTGTTACAAGCTCTTGGTGCATGAAGAAGATCTGTAAAGTTGCAAAGAATAAAAGTCTCAAATCCAAAGAGATATTCTTTATCAAAGTTAAGACTCTGTCACGCCTCATTAAAACATGCCTACACATACATCACTATGTGGAAATATTTGCGTAATGCCGGCCGCCCAAATGTTCACAAAAAGAAAGAAGGCATGGTGGTTTCTGTAACTACAGTTAATGTTGAAGCAGCCATGTCAGGGAGATGCTGTGTGTATCTAGGCGAAAGCATAAGCACTTTATTTGGCCTTACAAAAGTAGATGCAATTAGGAATCTTTAAGATTACTTACAACAGAACAGCCACGCATTTTATGACAACAGTTTTGTGAACCTAGGAGAGGAAGTAATTCTGACTTCCCTACAACAATCTGGCGCTTCTGAATCAGCTACTGTAAGTATGTTTTGTTATTAGTTTAAGTATTTGCTATTGAATGTTCAAATGTGCAGTTTTGCACGTTGCGTCTGTGTGAGTGTGGGTGTGTGTGAGAGAGAGAGACAGGGTCACACAGTGGAGTCAGCTGTCTTAACCATACGTGGCTTGTGTACTGCAAACACATATGAGCTTCATCACTGTATCTGTCACGCCACTCTGTTCCCCTTTCGGGCTTGAACTGATGGTAAAACTAAGGACATTATTAACTGTCTTTACATTTATTTTGAAAGATGAAGCTCGCGGTTATGGAAAGGGGGGGTTACATTTCTGACGAGTGCTTGTGGTGTTCGGCCAATCACAATGCACTTGGTCAGTTGGCAAATCAGAGCATACTGCTCTTGTCGGAAGGAGAGACTTTGTAGACAACTAAGCGTTTGAGAGAGGCCTGAGAGAGGTGTTTTTTTGAACATTAAAGCATGTCAACATATTCTGTTACACCAAATACACAAAATAATGATCTTTAAAAAAGCATCATATGACCCCTTTAAAAATGTTTCAGGTGTTTCTTTGTTCTTTCCTCACTATAATCAAAGTATTAATTAAAATGTGTTCTAACAACTAATTTTATAGATTTTTTTTTCTGTTTTCAATTTCACTTTCTATCCTGTTAGCCTTTCGTAAGATCCAATTATATCAGAAACACCAGCAATCAATTCTGTGATGTTTTGTGGTATTAGTTGCTTTGCCTCAATCCTTTGGACACAATTACATAGATTGGTGTAGTAGCATTTGAACTTTCAGTTTCTCACTAAGCAAAGATAAATTACAGCTTTTTATTTTCATTTTAGGATATTTCATATTCCCTGTATTTCATATTCTGGCCATTGTGTAAATAATAAGATATAATTAATAAATTTTAACTACCTGAGCTTGACCCCAAAAATGTCTGAAACACTGCCATACTCTTCTATAGACATACCATGCATTGATATATGCAATTTTTTCACATGCATATTTAATTCTGAAAGCGCTTAAAAGTTACTGCATAGCAGGATTGTGTGATTAATCAGATGCAGGTTTCTTTAACCCACTGACAAGTTACATGACTGACTTTTGCTCATTTTGAAAACGAAAGCCAGTGCTGTAAGCCACATTTTCCAACTAACGTTACATATGGCCAGCATAAAGTGTGAACCACAGAAACAAGAGACACAAACAAGACGTGATTGTCCAGCAGACGCATTGAAGTAAACTGCGGTAATCTCGAGTAAACCTGATGCTGCAGTATATTCTTTGTATGCAGAATTAGCATATATATGCTTACATTTTAAAACGACCCTAATTCACGAGTAGATCATGAGCATATGCTTAGAGCCAAATAGTTCATTTTACTACAGTAAACGTGGCAAATGAAGTGATATAGTAAGGACGTGGGCGTTGTATTGCAATACCAAGCTAAAAGAAAACACAGGCACTCTTATGCATATTTATAACACACTGTAACCTCTAATTACGTGTGAACGTACCCGAAAAGTGACGTTGACTATTTATGACCAGTAAAAGCTGTTAAAAATATTAAATATTGTAATGACTACAAGGTAGGACAAGACAGTTAGCAGTTAATAACTCTACAGGGATATGATATGACAGTTAAACAACAGCACGGTTAAACGTGATACATTTTCTGTAAGAGTTAAATACATATATAAAGAAAAACACACAAAATAGTTTTAAAGTCCAGAATAGCGGACTGAAGTTTAGCGCAGCGTTAGCAGGCTAAGCTAGTTGGCACAGCATCGCGGTTCAATGGAAGAAGACAACAGGAAAAAAGTAACTCGCAAACCTGGCTAGCTTTGTAAAACTGTTTCTTTAAGCCCGCCACGGACATCTTCAAAGCGTAATCCTCTTTTCCTGACGAAAAAAAAAGACTTGCAAAGTAGGTTTGTATACTGACACACAGTGTGACAAAAGTCAACGGTCGCTGAGTGAAATATAAAACCCAAGTCCTCAGATAAACGATTTATGACCCCGCTCCACAAAAAATACTCCAAGTGGCTGCTGGGAAAGGTTTTATAAAGCTATGTTTTTAAATGTTCTTCTGGTGGCTTTCCATTAAATTCTGACTTTAATACGGTTCACAGTGCAGCCACCGCATTTGTCTTCAGAAACTAGCGGTTTCCTGCGCAACGCAAGCACATTCCTTGCGCGAGCGGAGAAGGGATTGGATGCGGGACAGCAGCGCCCCCACCGCTCAGGAAATGCACTGCACCCAAAGCTTCTGTTGACCAGAAGATGGGGCCAGATGTCTATTTTAGTGGAGCTCTACAAAAAGACTCTATGCCATAGTTTTCAACTTGTGGGCCGCGGCCCCCTAGTGTGTCGCGATGGTATTGCAGGTGGGCCGCCAATAACTATTAAAAGCAATAATAATATTGTTCATATATGTAAAAATGTCTGAGTTATAACATAATAACATAATTTCATATAATTAAATAACAAAAAATAAATATTAAACTGTAACTATGCTTCCACTATTCGAGCTCGCTGATTGGTTTAAGAATAAACCACCAATTTATCTTAGATATTCTTGCTGCATATGCTACAGAACAATAGCATTTGTGCCAAGCGGTGCCAGCCCGAGTTATTTTCTGTTCATTGCCAGTCCATTCAATAAAGAAAAATTCAATAGCAGGGGCAGGTGATTTTGTTGCAGTGGGATGGGCAGACATATGTGTTTGGTTGTGTGGGCCACGAGTTGAAAAAGGTTGGGAATCACTGCTCTATGCTAATACTATGCTGAGATGATCTTGGCAGCATGTGGTTTCTGAGCACAACATTTTGTCTTTGTAATAAAGCTATTAGATTAACAGCAATAACGGAACTACAACTATTAGGCCTTTTATAGTACATAATTATCTGATGCTCACCAAGGCTGCATTTATTTGATCACAAATACAGTAATATTGTAAAATATTTTTACAATTGTTTTCCATTTTATTATATTTTTGAATGGCAAATAACCTATATTTTTATTTTAAAGTTAAGCGGTTGTGTTAAGCCTTTTTATGTATTCTCCTTCAATGAAAAGTTCAAAGGAACAGCATTTAATTGACATTTTTTGTAAGTCATTATCGATCGATTTAATGCTTCTTTGTTAAATAAAAGTTTTTTTTTTTTATAATAAAGAATCTTACTAAGCCCAATACAATGAACAGTAGGCTATACACAAACCTATTTATTATCAAATAAGTTAGCAGTACTGTTGTAACTTACCCATCTAAACACTTTTCTCCCCCCTGTCTCTAGATATGAATAAGATATGGGAACTTTGGGGATTTCGGTCTTGCATTGCATTTTACATAAAAATGTAATAATAATAAAATAATAATAATAAACAATTCAATTAAATTCAGCCACAGAACATTCAGTATAAAGTAAAAATACCTTTATTACATTCTGGAATCCATGTGTATCATTCTTATTGTACAATATTAACTCTAAATGGGGTTCTTTTATTCTCTGTATCAATAATATACCATAAATTATATTCCTTTAAATCTATAATATGATTTATTTGCTTAAAAATAAAGTTACAACTGAAACAACCACAGTAGGACCATGGCAAAGCATTATGACCCATGTCGGTGATTTCTGCTTTAAAAATGCTCTTTAAAAAAATACAATTTAAATTCTTCAAGACAAAGGACGACACTACGTGGGTGAGAAAATGTTACAGAAAAGCACAGAAATTATGAAAGAAAATATCACAAACCAATAAAAAACACACTAGATTTAAAGATTAAATCCATCCTTGTATGTGTGTGTGTGTGTATATATACACATACATACACACACACACACACACCTTACAGTTTTGATCCTATTCATTTTTCTAAGCAATTTAAACTGAAAAAGTCCTCCAAAAGCACTGATATAAGACAGGGGTAAAATTCTTTCATACTTCTGTGATTAACATTCACAAGAACACAGTGATCAAGGTTTAAAAACTTCTATTTGGTGCAAGGTGTCTTGCTAGGCTAACTGAAGAAGACATTTTAGGACAGAGAACCCAGCTATCTCCCTGAGTGACTGAGTGCACATTTCCAGGACTAGCCTCAAGGACAGGCCGGACACTTGTGGCTTTTTTTAGGGCTGTGAATTACACTCCAAAATATACATAGTCTAAAACTCTAAATGTTTTTTACAAAGTAGTTCCACTTTGTCACAATCTTTCTCCACCTTCACACATTAATTTAATTTAAGATAATAGACAAGAGTAAAAAATAATGTGTAGACGGACCTTAGCAAAGGGGGTGTTAAACGATCTGAGATGGAGTGCTTATGAAATCCAAGGAGACCCTCGGCTTGTGAAAACCGTCAATACTAAAAATGGAAAGACTGACTATTGCACAGGTAGACACTATGATACTGTGTTAAACACCCAGAAAATGTGAATTATACCAACCATATAAAATCTTACAAGAAAATATACAGTTAGGCACTGGTCCAGCAGTGCAAAAATAAAACATCAGACGAGCTTGATAAGTTTATCTATCAGGAAACTGGACGTTGATAATTATCAATCATTCAAAACATCTTTTATTATCCCTGTAATCTCAAAAAGCTAGAACTGGGCACTAAAGGGTTTCGAAAAGCCCTCCTTTGGGCTTTAGTTTGCATTCTGGTTTCTGGGCCACTCTTACACCTCCTCTGAGACCAATCCTCAGAAGAACGGACAGATAGTAGATCTTCCTCCTTTGGTTTGAGTTTTGGAACATAAACTTATCAGTATTCCCTAACTCAGGGGGGTAGCTGATGGTTCTGTCGACCAATAGTTGTGTTAGAAGTGAACACAAAGGGCAAATGGATGATGGGGGAAAAATAATCACACAGCAACACAACACTGATCCCCGAATCAGACACAATGCAAAGCATGAGGTATGGCCTGTGAATCCACTTATCCTCCCAGCTGTAGAAACAGAAAAGTTACGACATTTCTGTGGTGTCCTCATGACTGACGGTGAGCTCAGGTTGGCCGTTGTCTCTAAAAATATAAGGTTCCTTCCGAGTTCTTTGCATTCTCCCAAGGACTTGCTCCCAGCAGCTGTCTGAGTGGTTTGCTGCGCTTCAGGAAGTCTCATAGTGGCATTGTCTTTTCGCCATTTAATGTGGGGCGACAGCAAAGACCTGCTCTTGCAAAGTCCTTTTTTTGTGGAGTATTTAAGTGCTGTCCACCTGCATCTAAATCTAAAGCTTTCAAAATTTGCATGTCATGCCAATTCCAACTCCAGCCCAGAATTCCTCTCCTATGATTGGGAAGTCTTTGAAAGGGCCTGAGAACATTCACTCTAAGGTGCATACTTTCTGTCTCTGCCTACACACGCTATCTACAGGCTCTGTTTATAAATATACTCTCAAATACATCTATCGTTCTACATACGTGTGGTTTCGTTATCAAAATATCATCTGATGTCATTATACAAGTGGCATTTGCATGGGAAAGGGAAATAAGGATGAGGTTTTCATTAGTTTAGTTGCATCTTTTAAATTTATATGCAAAAATAAAGAGCTCAAATGACAACCATGTGCACGTATGGTCTGTGCAGTGTGCTGTGCATTAATGTTCAGTCTGTTAAAGTGAAGCTGCTCATCTGGTGTTTACAACCTCAGGTGTACATGCATTGGTCCCTTTAAACAGTTTTGCATGGATTCAAAACTGTTAGTTTACAGAAACAAAGCCTTAAAAGCTTGTTTTATATTTGGGGCAGGAATACATAATACATTCTGTCTTAATCCTGAGGCTTTGCCACATGTCAGTTGAGTTACATTCATAGTTTTCTTCCTAAGTCTACTCTGAAAATGGGAAGTATCCACTTTTCAAGCACTTCGAATACTCTTTTTTTTTAAATTAAATATACTTCATTTACTCTCTTCGAGTCACTATATGTAGGTAGCATGAGTATCAAGCACCTTAAATGACTGCTGATATTAAACAGCATCTTATAAGAAATGTGGGTCCTGTTCAAATAGAGAAGTGAATCACTCCATCAGGAGGGAGATTATAGATGGAGTCCTAAAGTGTAATGTGCAAGATTGTCAGTGTTGCTGGTTTTTCTCAAACACATATCCATCTACCTCCTCCTATTTCTATTCCCTGTCTCTTCCTCTCTCTGTCTCGCATCAGAGCCAATATGACACTTCAATGAATGCTAGCCCTCAGTGGAGTCTGGGAAGGAGATCTCGCTGCAGAAAACCTCTCTGTAGAGAGCAGGGAAGCTGTAGGCCGTTTCTGGGTGAAGGAGACGGAAAAACTCCAGCTTATCAATATGGAGGTTGCAAATTGACTTCATCATGGGCAACTTGGATACCATCTATTGAGTCAATAAAAAAAGAAAAAGCAGTTATAACATTTCCTACATAACTTGACAAAAAAGATGTATAATATAATTTAATTTTAATATGATTGATACATTGATTTAATATTCTAATGTAAATGTAAATGTTCTTGTAGTGAAAAATGTATGCACTTGGGTCTTTTTAAATTAATTTTAGGGAAATTAATAATATACACTATGAATCAAAAGTTTGGGGTCTGTAATATTTTTTTCTCTTATGCTCTTTCTTATGCTCACCAAGCTTCATTTATTTAATAAAAAACAGCAACATTAATTTAGTTTTTTTGGTTAACCTCTTAGCAGTCTTGAAACATAAAACTTCTGAATAATTGTAATTGTCTTTGCGGTCACTTTTGATCAGTTTCATGCATCCTTGTAGAATAAAAGTATTCCTTAACTTTTAACAACTTACTGATCCCAAACGTTCTAACAGTAATGTGTAATAATGAAAAAAATAATAATGTTTCACCATACAAAGATGAATATTATTAATTCATAAAGAATTTGACACATTACATCTATTATTATAATATTTAGAATAAAATGAAGCCTTCTCCATTATTCACTGACAAACAGGACCTTTGACACATACATCTGTCATAGTCAACTCAGGAGGTTTGGATCAGTTTTTAGAATTCACACAAATCATAATAAAGAAAAAAAACAGTTAAAATGTCAAACTGATTAAGTGTGTGAACAGCATAAAAATCAGAATGGCATAAATATATTTAATTGCATGTGTTTATTTTGACAGCCCTGATTTTCTCACATTTAGCAGCTGTGAGAGTGTGAACTTGTTTTTCATCCATTCTTAAGATTTTTTCCCAGTACCTTTGCCAGTTTCTCCTCAGGGGAACAGCTTTTATGAAGACAGTGTTGTAACGCAACATAGACCTTCTCCTGAAGTTTCTGCACCTTCTGAGCATCTGTCAACCACGGTCTGTCTGTAAAATAAATTGGTGGAAGAGTAAACTCTAATGTCTGGTTATGTATCTTTCGGAAAGACTGTAAGAGTTAAAGATTACTTTAAACTAATGTTATAGTAAAACCACCTGGAGACAGAAGCACAGTGGCGGTAAACAGAGCCATCTCCTCTTCAGACAGCTGTAGCCGACTCAGGGTTTTAGCCATCTCAAACACAGCACCCACTAGATCATCACATCCTACAGACAGGAAAAACCCAGAAAACACATTTGAAAAAAAAAATAAAAATAGTAGAGCACAACTTACCAAGAGCAGTAAAAATATTACAACATTTGCCAACTTCAGCAATCTTTTAATTCACCTGGAAAGGTTTTAATTGACCTATTTTGCATTTAAAATGAATGTTTGTTTAGGTCTATATAAAGAGTAACAGTGACTAAATCATGTGATTTTACAGCACTTGGTGTACCATTGCTCAGGTTAATTGCATACAAGTACCAAACATGCCCTTGAATGCCACAAGGTTCTAAATTATGTGAAAGGTCTAGGGAAGAGACTCACCGAGCGCTTTAAAGAGTTGCAGGCTTGCGAACTTTCCATCGAACAACAGTGTGTTGTTGATGGGGTTGTAGGCCCGACACATTCGGATCAACAGCACGTCCAGGCAGCCTGGATGGGCACCACCACATAGAAGATGGACATAGGAAAGGCAGGAAAGAGGGAGGCAGGGGGAAGAAATAGGCAAACGAATGCTCCACGATATACACACACACACAGGAAAACAAAAAACAGTTAGGATTTAATTGCCCAAATTACAAAATATTTTCAAATTGAGGTTTCATTAAAACAGTCATCATTTTCACAATCAAATAGTGATGTCAACATTCAATCGAATGGCAATGATGGTTGTTTTAAAAGAAAAGATAGAAAAAAGACAAAAGGGTTGTTTGTTTCCATTTAAATCGGGTAAAAGGCACACCACACAATGCAAATAGGGAGGACATAAGCGGGGGAAAATGGGTGAGAGAAAACAACAACAGAGCCATTGTCAGAACACAGTTGAGAAATGAAACATACAACTATCATGCCATAAAAAATATGCTGTATTAGAAGGGTTAACCAGAAATATAAACTGGGCACTTAGGTGTATTTACTGCAGGTATTAACTAATGTGGATAACAGATAACTGATTTGGTTGCGGTCTTGCACAGAGTTGATGCTGACCTGCTTTGAGAAGGATAATCTGGTCATTTTGACACAAGTCCAGGAATCCAGAGATGCGCTTGGCAAACTCGACCACATACTGGATGGCGTTTGTGATGTACTCAGCACACTGCTGCCACATTACCTCTGTGGACTTGGATAAAGCAATACATTTTAGACTCTTCCACCCATATCCTAATTATTCACAATTATGATGTGCATTTGACGTACTTTTTAATCTGTTTTTAATTAGCCCCTTAAATATTAAGTATTCTGTGTGATTCATTAAAATGGAATTTAAGGTTGGGCAATTGCTTGGATCACAACATACATATTGTACATACTGTTACACCCTGTGGTACCTTGTTTTGGAAGACATGCATCTCCTCAGGTGTGTAGAGCGTCCAAGTAAATCTTTTCAGTTCTTCTGTGCTATACTGACTTGTCTCGATGTGGGATTTTACCACATTCTGTGTAATCCGTTCTAAAGGAAACACACATTTTTGCAATATGATCAAAAACACAACATCATAAAGATTATATAAACTATGGAAGCATGTCACAAAGATATATAACATAAATTAGTTTTTATTTTTTAGCGGTATCAGTCGATGCTGAATGATACATGTTAATTTTCAAATTGCTCACTTAAAGTTAACATTTAAACACAACAAAATAAAAAATAAAACTGTTTTTTTTAAACTGGAATTTTTAGCATGTAAAACAATTGATTTGTTCTTATTTTTTATTTATTGAGAGAAAATAGCATAATTTCTAATGCAAACAAACAAATAATTAATCATAGACATATTTAATAATATTCAAAAAATACTGTTTAAAAGGTTTGGGGTTGGACTGTTTTTGTTGTTGGAAAAAAAGTAATACTATTACTCAGCAAGGACACATTCAATTGCTCAAAAGTAACAGCAAAGACATTTATGCAGCCTTGGTGAGTTTAAAAGACTTCTTTCAGAAATATACAAAAAAATAATCTTACCAACCCCAGTCTTATTGCATACTGGTACATATTATATATACAGTAATATAATAGAATATGCATACATTCCCATTATCACAGTATACTAACCGAGTTCCATCAAGGAACAGCCTTCAGGTGGGTTAAGTAATGAGCGAGTGTAAAGTCCCGTCTCGTGCAGGGTCTGGTACTCGTGTTTGATGCGTGTTGTGTCACTAAACTCCTGTCTGTTCGGCTCAGGAGAACTCTGGGAGGACAAACTGCTCCCACCGCTTCCTCCCAGCAGCTCTAGGCTGCAGTAGTCAGCAGCTTCCTCCGGTGTGAGCGGCAGATCAAAGAAGAGACCGTCTGGTAGCGTGGTTATGTCATCCAGGTCACTTAGTGTGGTGCTGGAGCCCCGGCTGTAGGTCCGGCCCTGGCTGCTGCTGTTCTCCCCAACCTCGTCACCAACATGGCTGGGTACACTATTGCCTAAACCCCCTGTCCGCTCCTGGGACTGCTGGTGCTTCTGAACCTCGGCATAAAGGCTGTCACGCTGCTTTTTTGACATGCGTCCAAACTTCACCGCTGAAGAAAAAAGGAGGGTGTGGAAAGTAAGACAACAGTTATATTTGATTGTAGATAAGAGCTGAAAAGCAAGCTAAAAAACATGGAACGTGCCAACATCATACCACACAGGGGAGATCAAAACTGAAACTACTTTCATGCCGACTGTGTTTCTTCGGCCAGTGGCTATATGAAGTCCTAAAATTCATACTAACACCACAGCTGTGTTTAATAGGACTCAAGGATACTCCATTTCCAGTAGGAAATACGATCTGTCATAAGATTAGACTCACCATCACGGCTCATGCCCAGGGCCAGACATTTCTGCAGTCGGCAGTGCTGGCAGCGGTTGCGATTGGTTCGGTCAATAAGGCAGTTCCTCTGCCTGGAGCAGGAGTACATCGCATTGTTCTGCTGACTTCGACGGAAGAAGCCCTTGATGAATGAAAATGTGAAAAAAGAAAAGAAAACCGAGGTCAAGAAATGTGGCCGCGTTTCCATTTCCTCATTGTTCGTAAATCAAGGTCAAAACCTCAATTAACTCTTAAACCTCACTGTTTTCATAGTATCAAAATCTCAAGGACTAGCTGTATTGGTTCAGACACCAGTGCAATCATACAATTATTTATTAATACCATACGCAATCCATGACGGTTTGAAAAAATGATAATGTGGAGTAATGTGGTTCAATACAAATAGCATGTCATTTGGCAAAGACTTTCGGGCAGAGAGTCTGAAACGTTAGATCAGATCTGGCACACATTGTGTGTCTTGTGGTCAAATACAAGCTGACTGAGATTTCTGACTCGTCAGAGAGCCAATCAGATAAAGGGGTTGAATTGTTTACCGTTTCAGGAAACAGTCTGAAGACGTCATCAGGGTGTAACTACAAGGTACTCTAACTTTCTTTGAAAGTCTTGTATACTTCAATAGTGTTTATTCTACCTTTTTTATCTGAAGAAAAGGGAAAATTTTGGGGAAAACAGTTTGACAGAAACCTTTAAACCAATTCTAAGAAATGTTGGTCTTTTAAAGAGAAAAATAAAATTCTATAATCATTTACTCACCCTCATGCTGTTACAAAGCTGTATGATGTTCTTTTTCTGCAGAAAACAATGTTTTTAAAAAGTCTCAGTGTTTTTTGCCCACATGGAAAGAATCTATATGTGGATATATGCGCATATTTGAAACCTATATGCAGTGTATATGCATATATATGCTGCATATATGCACATATATGATAATATATATGCTGCATATATGCGTGTATATACTGCATATATGCTGCATATATGCCATGTATATATACTGCATATATGCTGCATATATGCTGCATATATGCGTATATATGCCACATATAGGCAAAATTGAGGTGCATATATGTGCATATACAGGAAATATAGGTCTCCTGTATTGCTTCTTCATATCCACATATAAGCCCTATACATACAAGATATGTCTTCTATATAGCTAATGGCAGGATCTGGTCATTTTGTAGCTCATTTCTCATTTTTGACTGTCATACATGATGCCTAGCTCATATTTTCTATTATCAAGGCAAAAACTAAGAATTAACGAAAAAAATTATGCAAGTACTTATGTGTGTGAACGTGAAATTGGTATCACATGTAATTGGCATGTTATGGAATTTAACTATGGCAATATATTAACATGATATACAGAGCCGGACAGTAACGGAGTACATTTACTTGAATACAGTATAATTTTGAGGGATCTGTACTTTACTCAAGTATCATTTTTGGGGAGTACTCATGACTTTACTCAAGTATATTTGAGAGGCAAATATTGTACTCTTTACTCCGCTACATTTCTATCCATAACCGTAAGTACCCGTTACTTCTTCGGCCCCGTCCACACGGAGACCGACCTCTGATCTTTTTTTTCCTCATCTCAAGAAATATCCGGGTCCACACGAAACCGATGTAGTATACATGCCAGACCAGCATGTGGCGCTGTAATTCTGCCACAGAGATACACTTAAAACGGAGAAGAAGACATGGATTTGGTGATAAACCTTGCGTGTGCTACACAAGCGAACATGGAACAATACATTTATTAATCCGTGTTAATGTTAGCGTTCAGTGTTTGTTCATGTTTTTGTTGCTGTTACGTGATGTACGTTAGTGGTGTTTGACTAGGGGCGAGAAGTGGACTGATGATATATTTTCAGAAAATGTACGGATTCGCCGTCCAGACGAAACGCAAAGACGAAACGCAAATGCGGCGTTTTCAAATATATCCACTCTGGGACCCGGTTTCAAAACATCGGTTTCACTCTTCCAAAACGCCAGATCCGTGTGGACGAAAATGCCTATCCGCTAACAAAATATGTGCGCCGAAAAAAAAAGACGAAAAAATAAAAATCTCGGACACCCTATCAAACGTCATTGGAAGTGCAGGAAGGAAGAGGAGGCGGATGAGGAGGAGGATGATGAGGCGCGTCATGACAGACCTTCAAAGAATAATAAAGATAATTTTTTTTCTGTTCAGTTTTTTTGTCTTATTTTTGTTCTTGTACTATTTGATTGTTCTTGTAAATACATAATGTACATTTCTATATTTTGGACTTTTATTTATGTTGCCTAGCAGCTATGGATTTTAATTTTACTATTATAGGTGAACATATAGGTGCATGTATGTACCTATATAGGTATATGTATGCACATATATATGTGTACATATATGTGTGACTATATGTACATATAATATAGGAAAACGGCCAATTTTATATGTGTCACATATATTAAAAACCTATATCAAAACCTATATTGAAACACATATGTTTATATAGGTTTTTTCCATGTGGGTGTCCATACAATAAACAGGGGTTTAAAGTTTTGGGCCCCTTTGGCTTTCACCATATGGACAAACAGTGAAAAAGTCGACAAAATATCTTAATTTGCACTACACAGAAAAACAGAACAACGTGCAAGTTTGGAATGACATGAGGGTAAGTAAATTATTATAAAATTGTCATTTTGGGGTGCTCTATCCCTTTAAACCTTGTGTAGAATTGAAAATGAATTGATTGAAAGGATGCTCTCTTACCTTGCAGCCTTCACAAGTGATCACGCCATAGTGGATGCCCGATGACTTGTCCCCACAAATCTTGCATGGGATTACTTCGATTTGTGCTAAGAGAGGGAGAAATGGAACATGAAACATTAGCTAAAGTTTGACACACTTACCCAGCACCTCCCATACACAGCCTATAGAAAGGTCCTGACACAAAGTGCAAAAAGCATTGAAATTCATCTGCTACTTACAGTTCTAAAGTGAGCTACAGCTACAATGTTCTTTGTTTGACCCATTGATCTTTGAGCAATCAATCAAAAACATAAAAGAAATATGGGCTGGCGCCGAGCCCGAAGGTCTGGTTTGACTCTCACAGGGACGTGGAAACTTTGCTTTTGTCATATTCCTTCAACAGCAACAATACACAGCTAATGCATAAAGAGATGGGTTAAGCGCTACAGCTCATATTCAAATACTTTAGGTTTTGACCCACTCAGGATGACATAATAACACAAGTCCTTGGACCACAGGATCAAAAACAGCTTTATAAACAAAGCTTGCTCTCTGCTTGGCACAGCTGAGATGGAATTAAGCAGATTGTAATGCTCTGTATGGGAATTATAAACAGTTGCAGGTTCATGAATAGTAACTTTGAGTGCAAAGAGTTCCTCAGAACCAAATAACTTTATACACACTTACATCTGAAAGTCCTCTATATCCCATTAAAGCAAGCTGTTCTTTCAAGCAGAAACACTATCCTTCAACAGCAGGTCAATATAATTTTCCTTCAGGGGCCTATGGTAAGGAAGCTTCACCTAGTGCAGATGAGCCAAATGGCACAGGATGAATCACAAAAAAGGTTTTTATCACGATGATGTGGATGTAGGAAAGGTCATTCATGTTTTATGCAATGACGCAATATCTTAGGTAACGGTTGTGACATTTGTTGTGACAGGGAACCGGCACTCCAGAGATAATGACATGAGGACTCGCACTTCAGCCCGAATGCTTGTTGATGTGTGTCACATTTGAGCAATGGAGTCTGAGAGCGGGACAAAAAAAAAGAGGGAACATGAGACAAGTTTGTTTGATGTTTCCAGAAGCTCAGTTGAACACAATCTGCTAAAGCACTTTTCAAAGCATCTTGAAAGAAAATAAAAATGTATTCCTTAATACAATAAGTCAGTGAAATTACTAAATGGAACACATTCTATCTTTTTTCACTCGCTGTCATTCCTTCTACTCCATTCTGAGCCCCCAGCCCCCACCCTCCCCGTGTTATATAACTGCTGTCTGGCTACATTCCACGTACACACTCATTCAGAGGAGATCACCCTAGCAACGGAGTGACGAGCATTACTCCATCCTGCCCCTCCCACCTTCCCATTGGCTTGTGACTGTGTGGCTTTGATTCTGACTTGTCTGCTCACATGCCACTCACCTGCGTAGCACAGTCAGGCTATGGGGCTGAACTGTTCTACTGACACACTTTCCTACTGAGCCGAGGGAGGCGCTTGTGCGGTAGCCTCACAAGCGCTGTAATCGGATTAATCTTTTTCTTTCTTTTTTTTCCCCTTCTTGGCATGTTTAAGGAGGAACTGCAAAAATCAAAGACCATTATATTATCAGGAAAAATGTCATTTCAGTTTCAGACAAATCCAAGGCCTCTATAAGTGACTCCAGATATATATATATATATATATATATATTTTTTTTTTTTTTTTTTTTTTTTTCACAGACACATGATCAAGAGGTGCACTTTATGTAATGCCATAGAAGTGATATATGACTTTTGCACATTTGAAATATCTACAGTACACTCATTAAGGGCTCTGTAACTTACACTTGCCCTCAACATGTGGCAGCCTGTCAAGAATTTGAGCACAGTCCCAGCTGTCTCGTAGCGCTCACATAAAACTATTTTTAAGTTTTGACTGCTGTGCATGGTGGTTGGAGGTTGAATTAAATAAAGACTTGGTTTTACCATGCTATGTGTTAGTTAAACAAAACTTTTCATACAGAGAATATCACACAGCAAAATGTCAGGTAAAAGCAAACTGCACAGATTACATGGCAGTATGACACACCAAACAGTATTGTCAAGACACATTACAAGTTTTTGGCATAGTATCAATGAATTGTGGTAAATTCATCAATGAAAAATGGGAATAAATATATCACTGACTAAAACTTTGAGGTCAAAAGGGCTGACAGAATTAGCAAGATGACCGCCTGTTGTTAAAGTCAGGAACCTCTGATATTTAGACTGATAAATCTTCCTTTATCACTTAAAAAAAGTTTAATTAGTTAATAGAACACATCTTTTGAAAGCCATTAGTCATAACATATCAAGCCAATCTCCCACAAACATTCAAATAAGTCAAATCAAAAGTATAGCAAACGGCTCTTGTTTCATTAACCGATTCGAGCACTGCTGTTAAAACCAGAGGCAAACACAGTCAGACTACAGAAAACTAATTAAGGGGAGATTTATTAGAGTGCTATGTTTATCGGGCAAGCTGGGGTAAGTAACCTAGCTCTTCTTATCTCCTCTCTCTAGGCCACTCTATGTCATTTAGTCAGTATGTCAGTCCATCAAACACCAGTCAGCAGTTTCACAGAGTAATGCTGGGAAAAACCCAATAGAAATTCAGAGACTTTGCCCTTTTATCGCACGTAATCAAACAACTTTGTTCAGCAACGTCCAAAGGTTTCATTTACCTTGCATCTGCATAGCACGGTGTATAACTAACCTAACTTTAATGAGATTTGTGTGTGTGCAGTTCATATTAGAGCCAATTTTTGAGTCTGCTCTGTGTTCTCACCAGCAGGTTTGCTCTATGAATTACACAAACAGGGTTCAATTTGCATCCGCTTACTTTTACTTGAGATTTCATTTGTAAGGATTTTTCCTCTCCCACATCACTTAAAAATGGCCTACCTATACTAAGTAAACTGAGATGGTGAAATGACACCACAAGCCTCTCTTTAAATATGTACAGAGGGATTGAGTAATTCTTTGGTATAAGTAACAACACCAAGTTGAAAAACATGAGCTGATAGGGATTGTAAAGTGACTCCTGATGGGTATTAATTATCTTGATGCCTGCTGGGATTAGGAAACAATAAAAGTCTCTACAAATACATGCATTCAGTCATTTTCCAATCTTGTGGTTTTATATGTTGAATTTATAATAAAAAAATAACCTTGTTGAAAAAAGATCAATTTGTATAAAAATACTTAAAAATATTAAAATTGCTTTGTCATTATCATGATCAATGATTCATGAAGGAAAAAAAAAGTGAGAGTTAAGCTTTACATAAAAAAAGGCTGGGTTTAAGACGCATTAACTAAAAACCCATAAGAATGCACCTTAGGCGTGTAACAATTATAATGTATTTATTGTTAAGAATTACTGAATATCTTGAATTGATGTTGAAAAAGAAGATTTTAATCCCTCACAGTTCAAATGGCTGGTCAAATTCTCCCACTGCCTGGTCTTAAATTGTGGTTTAAATGAATGGAAACTTCATGGGCAGGTGTCAAAGTGCCACTGCATTAAGCTCCTCAGCATTCATTTATAGACGGCTCATTGCTTAAGTCTTTAAAGCCAATGGTGGCTTATAGTCTATAGCTCTCGGCATACAGAAGAGTGCCTTTCCTCAGGATCATGGACAAAGTCAAAAGAAATATACTGAATATCCAATGCTCAATTCATTAAATTTTTCAGTGGCTCTGCTTTAATACACATTTTCAGTTCTACTGGTACTGTAGACTGTTTAGCACATGCTATGAATTTCATAGATGAAACTCTAACAAAAGTCTGCAACATTCAGTTGAAAAAGCATAAATATCTGATATAAACAGTTAATATACAACTGAAATTAAAGGCAACTAAGCTTGACTGAGCACATGTTGTTACGCCTTTGCACCAAAGGAGGCACTGTTTCCTTTGTACGGCATTTCAGGTTTAACGTAGCTTTGCCAACACGCTGTTTTTTATGCAGTGATGCAGCACTGGGTAAAGGTTAAAATAGAATTCCAGTAAGGAAAACAATAAACCGATATTAAAACTGACCAAGTCTCTTCCTGATCTCGTAGTGTTGTAATAAGCTGTAATCCTCAATGACAGAAGTAGGCCAATAGGGCAGATAGACTCTGTCACACAGGCGGCCATGCTGAGACTGAAAAACATCAACACGCACAACTCCGCAGTCACATCCCCACTCCCTGTGCCCCAACCGCTCACACAGCCTATTGACAAGCTGAGAGTCTCCCCTCAACTGCTTGATAAGCATTATCACGATAAAGACACAAACATTTAGCGGAGCTCAAGTTCAACATGGGGGCTAAGGGCTTAACTATACATACTTAACCAAACGCATATAAACTTTGCGTTCGACCATAATGCAGCATTTGAGCCTTCAATGATTTAATTCAGTTCAAATGACAGTAGCCAGGGATACATTTTAAGCATTTTTAAACACGTTGTTTGATTCTTACATAATAGGTTTGGCTTAGTGGCAGTTAACAGTAACTACAGTTAGAGGAGTGTTGCCAAATATCACAATAATTAATTTTTCAAAATAAGCAAACGACGTAGAAAAGAGTTGAATAGATTATTCTAGCAAAATAAACAAATAGTCTAAATTGTAACTTACTGCAAGGTACGTAATTGCAATAATTATATCCCTTTAAAAATAATTAAATATTTCAAATATATGTACTTGTTAAATAAATCTCTCACGCGCACATCTTTTGGCTAAAATGCGTATTTACATGCGCGGCTATACTGTAAAAAAAAACGCCAAACCATAAACCAATCATATTACAATCTCAACTTGCTTATAAAAAGCGGACATGGCAACTCATGAGACGTTTCCTTCATGACGCTCATCGCTTTTCTTTCACGTTTACAAGCGAAAAAACAAAACAGAACCAGGCAAAGTTTACAATTTCAGTGCACTTGTTATTTTCTTTATATGTCTGAGTGGAGTGGAGGTAGAGTGGAGTGGGGTGGGGGCTATCAAATAGTAAAGAAACATATGTTACAAACAACCAAACAGTTGCAGATTTGCTGCTGGAGATATATTTGCGCGCTTTACATCGGTTAAGACTTTGCGCAGTTCGTGCAACATCAAAGCAAACCCATTCACGATACCGCTGACAAAGTGACAGTATTGTTTCCATTATTAGACAATATTATTCTGTTTATATATATATATATATATATATATATATATATATATATATATATATATATATATATATATATATATATATATATATATATATATATGTATGTATGTATGTATTTATTTATTTATTTATTTTTTGAACTTACCTCTCATTTTGATGCTATATTATCTGGGAACGATAATTAAACTCCAGTACATTTGAACTGCGCCGAAAGTTAAACTCAGGTAAATAAAAAACATATAGCGGTTGTAAGAAAATAACTTAAAAGAGTAAATTCCGCTCCATCATAGGCTTTTTTCCTGCGTAAATGTGCGCACTGTCAGCTATGCAATAAAATGATGCCCTCTTCTCTTTCTCTCTCTCTGCGTCTGTGCTCTTCTGTAGTCTAACCTACTTTCGGCGCGTGGACTCTCTCACATGATCCAGCTCCACCGGCCCGCCTCGTGCCCTCAAGCAGTGGCGCGCGCACTCGCACTCGGCCACGCGCTTTAAGGAGGATCCGTGTGCCAGAGCCATATTGTAGGCCAGAGCCCAAGCGCGCGTGGGAAAGTGTGGCAGTTTGTCACCACAACAGAATCGTGGGAATCTTTCGCGGTTCCTGTGGCTGTGATTGTTTGTGATCACAGCACAGCGCCCGTTGAAAAAAATAACAGTATCCTTCCACATTTAAACCAAATGTACTTGACTGCTGACGAAGCTCTTTCAACACAGTTTTACCTAGTGTTAATAGTCAAGTAAAGGTTCGAGTTCGAATAGTTCGAAAAGGTTAGAGAAATTGCACATAAATGTTTTATAGGTTTAAAACAGACCAGACCAGGTTATCATATAAAAACAGTTGAAGACCATTTTAAAAAGGCATCTAAGTATTATTGTGTGCTTTTAGGTGGTTTTGATTAAATGAGACATTGCATGAATATACCATAGTTTTACAATATTTTAGCAAATCTGCACATATATTTATGAGGTATGGATATTTTTCAGTTATTTGTGGATTGTACCAAATTAGCCAAATGGAAATCAAATCTATTAATCAATTTCATTTATTCTTTTAGCATCCAATTTTATTCAGAGAAACGATAAAGAATAAAGCAATGCACAGAAATTAATCCAAAACAGAGCTCAATACAAGTATCTTTGCCATTTAGCAAGGTTTAATTACATTCTCAAATAGCCAAGAAGAAGAAATGTTGTGCAAAAATGTTTAGATAAGTGATGTAAATAATTAAATCTGGTCTTGTTCTATTCAAAAAAGCATTGCAAAAATGCAGTGTTTAATGTTGACAAATGAGACAACATTTAAAATAAGAAACATGGACACTCCTACAAATGAAGGGCCCAAATTGGATTGGACCATTTTTGGGTTTCCCAAAGAACCTTACTATGAACAATACTTAAAAGAATCTAGTTTTTTTTCTTAGTGTAAATAACATTTTAAGAATCCTTTTACATTATAAAGAACCTTTTGTGCAATGGAAAGGTTCAATGGATGTTAAAGGTTCATCATGGAACCGTAGATCCCAATAAAGAACCTTTATTTTCAAATATAAACACAAGTTTATAAATACAGATTTGCAAATTATCTTCTTTTACATCTTGAATCAGAAACTCATCTGATGTTGGATAAATGCATAATGTTGACATATGCATATTGAGCTCTTATCCACTAGATAACACCAGCACAGGTTGTGTGTGAGTTAATAAATCAAATTTCAGTGAACATCTTTTGTATAGGTGAGGGTGACTGAGAGTTAAAGCAAAGTTTGAGAGAAGGCAGGGAGACTGAGTTTTCTTCAGGATGCTACTCTAACAATGACAATAATTATGTGGGTTGAAATAACAGGACGTGCGAAAGTGGAAAGGATGGAAAGGGCATGATGTAACCAGGGAGTCTCCATTATGAAATGAGGAGAGAAGAGATTATAGTATGTAGGTTAGTAGAACAGCGGAAATGCACAGAAGCTGACAGAAAGCTTTTTTCACTCCCTCCTGCCCGGTCACTCCTTCTTCTCAGCTTCAGCTTTCTTTCCTTCTAATTTCTCATAACTCTCTTTTTCTAGACTTATGCCCTTTATTTTGAATTACACTGTTGTCCCTATCGTCATGAACCTTTTTGATTCCCTCAGACTTTATCTCTGTCTCGTTTTCAACTTTTTTTACGCATTAAACTGAGTTCTTCGTTTTAGAGAACGGGAGGAAATTAGCCTTTCGGTGTTTGTGCAGCGTTGTCAAAACAGACCTCCTTAGGGTAAAAATATGAAAGTTTCCGCTCCAGGAGCATTGCTTCCCTTTTCATTATTCCTCTGTTTAGATGTCTCTTTCTGTTTCAGAGTCTGTTCCTCACCTTCCTGCAGTCTTGAATTGCATATTTTCATTCAAAAGTGACACACACACACACAATCACTGACCTCCTGACCATCTGTCTCATATTACCACAGTCTCTTAAATTAGAGCTTGCTCCCTCAGAGAATAGAGTGAGACTGTAGGCTGCCATTAGTTGGAGGCACACGGATAGACAGTGAATGAAGCATCATTTCTATTAAATGTCTGCAGGAAAACATGTCAAGAAAGTTATCGTGAAGTGAGATTAGAAGTGCATTATGATCTAATGGCAAATGAGTTTCAGGTGGAGAAACAAAGTGGATGAGGTTATGGAGAAATACAATAAACAATCAGTGCTAGTGTGTTTGGCAGTTGATAAAATGTTGGTTTTCAGAATGGATTACTGTGAATCCAGCTCTCATCAGCGTAATCTCCTCACCACTCCTCTTCATTATCTCTTTAATCCGCTGACTCCTCTCCTCTTTCACAGGCTGGATAATCCCTCTCTCTTTCTCTGTGCGAGGGTGTAATCCAGTTTTAACCTGCCCATCCTCTCCTCCATCATTCTCTTCTCCTTTCATCTTCTGTTTCTTTCTCCTCTCCTCCCTTCTGCAGCTCCCTTGGTAATCTTCACTCAGGCTAAAAATACCACTTTAAAATCCCTTTTACTTCAATTACATTATATAAACTACATTATATTGTACTATAGGAAAGAATGTTCCTGAATGAATCCTTCGGTCTTAGGAGACTTTCAGAATTGTAGTCAGTGTTTATTCCAAACTGTCATCTTGGGCCTGTTAAAGCTTCCTTCACATACCGTTGCTCATGGTTTCCATGGTCTGCCTCGTCCCAGATGGCTGGAATTGCGTCGTCTAGATGTTTTTATTTTTTTATTTTTTGTTTAGCAGCTAAACACATAAAGCCATGAATCTCTGTTGACTCATCTCTAATTATCGAGAATATTACAAAGAGATGATTATCTCATTGCTCATCTGCCATATACAATGGATAATTTTCATAATTTTCTTGAATGTCTCAAATGAAACTAATGAGCAACTGCAAATAATCATCTTAATCTCAGGCTGTTCCCGCTGGGCATCCTGAGTATCATGAAAAAATGTCAGATGACGGTTCTTGAAATTAAATTAGTGACTTGCATACCAGTGTTGTGCGATTACAGTTCTGAACCAAATAAACATACATTACTCATGCAAGTAAATACAAGCTGCCCAAATGATTTCTTAAGAGATAGACAGCTACAGATGGATATACAATACGTCAACAGCTATAACGTCACCATGAAACAACAAAAGTAAGTTGAAGACGGTAAAAAAAAAAATACAATCTATAATTACTGTATAAAATTGTAATGGTATATAAAAAATGGTGCAGTTTATGAATTGTATAACAAATTATACAATGACATACAGGGGTCCATATAGTTTAGCACAACTTTTATTCATCAACGATGCATCAACTTTAACAAAATTACAGTAAAGTAAAAGTACAGTACAGTCAAATAACTTTTAATGTTATAAAATGTTTTTTTTTTCAAATAAACACTTTTGCTTTTTACTTTATTTTTATATTAAGATGAACAACTGTTTTCAACAATAATATTAATAGGAAATATTTATTGAGCACCAAATCAGCATATTAGAAACATTTCTGAACGATAATGTGACACTGAAGACTGGACTAATGGCTGCTCAAGCTTTACCATCACAGGAATACACTACATTAAAAAAAATAAAATAGAAAACAGTTTGTTACAATATTTTACAATATTATTTTCACTGTATTTTGATCAAATAAATTGTAGCCTTGCTAAACATACGAGACTTCTTTCTAAAAACTATTTCAAAATCTTATTGACCCCAAATGTTAAATTGTATTGTATATTGTTTTAGAAAAAAATATAGGCAGGGGGTTAGTTTTTCTTCCTTAGATGGGGATGTGAAAGAAGATGACTGTACATCTTTTATATCTTTTCACCCTGCTGTCATGACAACGACTGGCATGACACGACTATCCTCACTGTAATGAATAGCCACTACTGAAGGACCTGTCTCTTACTCATTCAGTCACCCTCCTTCTTATTTATTCTTCTTCTTAATGGTACCAAATCTCTTCTCCTGTTATTTTCCTGTGTGTTTGCATGCTCTGTTTCTAACAAGCACTCAGGTCTATCTCAGACACCAAGTTACTTCCTCCAGTAAGTTAATCGACCTGTAGTGTATAGCTCTCGTGAAATCTGATATCTTTTATCACCTGCTATCTGACATGTAAAGAAAGTATGCCGTTGTTATAGCAGTTCTCGTAAATGCTGCCCTAAAAAGGTCTTTGAAATCCTCAGGAGATTGACACGCAGATGCTACTAAGCCTGGCTGTTTTACCAGAAAGTCACCCCCTCAATATGAATTATATCTTTGCTTTTCAATGAACAATGCCAATCGAACAAAGGGCGAACATAATGCTGACAAATACATGTACACACAAAGAATATAAGCCCAAACACACCTTGAATGCCAGCTCAGGGTGGAAGAGAAATACTTTCATGAAAATGCAGTGAAATTTCAAAAGAACAACCTTTCAGAAGTGATTGCATTATTAGTTCATTTTGCATTTTAACCTTTTGTAAAATATTAAACAATCTATTTATTATATCTCCTCATAATCAACGTCTGACTGTACCCTATACCAAAGTTCATGTTGCCCTGCTTTAACAAGCCATACGTGTTGGAACAGCTTGTTAGCTCAACAATCATGGGCCATGGGCACACGGCGCTCGTTTTTGTTTATCTATTATGAATCAGCATGGCACCCAGTGTCCGCCAAGACTGACCCACTTTTGAAAATCACACTCACACATACAAACACCACGCCACTAGAAATACACACACTTACAATGATTCACACCTCTTCCACTCATTTGTTGACTGCAGCTGCAATGTTGGACAGACACACTACCGTTCAAGAGTAATACAGTAGGCCTATAGCATACAGTATATATATATATATGCAAAATTATGAGCTCAACTTTATTTGGGTTTATTGAGGTCACCTAGTTTATCATGTAGTATATCTTTCAGCAAAGACCAAAAAACAGCAATATTGCAGAATGAATTACAAATTCTAGTGGAAATCCAGACAGTTTTTTAATTTCATATTACTTTAAGCATCTTCACTATCTATCCCTTCCAATTCCCTTCTTTTTCATCCTTCATCTTTCTCTTGTTGCCTAAAGGAAGTGTGGGACACACTGTCAGTCCATCTCTTTATGTCTCCCTCCCTCCCTCCCTCCCTCCTTTCATCCCTTACCACAAAGCAATAAACTTGTGCTGTCATTTATTTTCCTCTATCCTCTGTGGATGCTTTGCTTGGCTCAGAGGAAACTGTTAATTACATTGCACCCTTTTCAGTGGTCATATGTTGGTCATTTCCTATCACGACGATCATTTTTCACCCCACTCATCTGTCATTATTTGTTTGAAAAGATGAATGCACATCGAAATCTTCTTAGGTAAGCTGAATAGATAATGGCCTCTGCCATTCAGTTTGCTATTATTTGTAATGAAGCTTTTAAATCACACAGTTCCAATCATTTCCATATTATTTAAAAAGTTATAGTTACTTGGGTAAATGGGAACATTACAACAGTGGGGAAATAATTGGCAGTAAATAATGCCCAGAAAGGGGAGAAAGAAAGATAAATAATGAAATATAAATCTTAAAGAAAGGCACTGGCAATGAAAATACAACAATTCTTTAAATAAAACATAGAAGTACATACTCTGAAAAAAAAAAAAACTAATTTATCTAAAAATGTCTCATCTCAAATTAATCCAATATTGAAACGTCATTTCCGTCTGACAGAATGATGGGGAGTTAGAGACCTCTGGTGCTGACTTTGGGTACGCGATTTGGTTTACATAACAGATGCTTATCCACTCTGCATAGTCCGTTTAGCGGTACAGCTAAAGTGTATACAAATTATTATTATTCATCTACCAGTTGCATTAAAAATTGTTACAAACCTTCAAGCATTTTTACCAGTTAAAGTAGGCAGAGTTTGGCGGGATTTTTCAGTTGACAGCAGAAAATGTATTTTCTGGTAGACCTAAGTAATTAATTATTAATTCATGATTATTAGTATTATTATCACCATAATCACATTAATTGTTGTATTTATTGTTTAATTTTATTCTCTGGTTTATTTAGGGGTAGACATTTATCATAACACAAAGACTATGAAAGCTATAAATCACATTCATTATTCATTTCCATCTATTCCTGGCCACCATTTCAGTTTCCATTGAAGAGGAACAGCAAAGCCAGACAGTAAATGAGAGACTAGGCAAAGTGAGGTTAACATTACAAACAAATATCTGTCAGTGGTCGACAATGCGGTGAATGGAACCTTGTGGTTGGAAAGAATAGCCAGGCTAAGGGCTTTTCAGACATGACAGAAACAGTGAGCGAGAGATGGACATCCAGCAAAATGAGGAAGGAAGGATGACCTACTTAGTGGAGAAAAAGGAAAACACACCCGGGGATGGTGTATAGTTGACACCACACATATGCTTTCCAGCATGCATAGACATACTCATTCACACACAACTACACACTGAGATGTAAATCCATGTCAGATGCAGTCCCACAAACTCAAGTGTCACATCTTGGAAGTGCGTTACAAAATCCTATTTACTGCTGACAGTTATCTTCATGAGCGGTTCAAGGCCGTGCGGCTCGAATGGTTTGGCAACAGCTGTAGGATCCATTCTATTTTCCACTGCAATGGACGCCTCAAGGCAGCAGTGTCATTTTCGAATGCGACCGATCGATTAACACTTTTGCCACATCAAAGCATAACCGCAACCTATAGTTCATTTACATGCATTACACAAGCTAAAACAGTTTGAAACACAGCCATGTGTTCTTAAGCAACCACAAATTAAATTGTGGAGCAATATGTAATTTCCTGGGAGCAAATCCCATCTGTGCGTCAGTAATTTCCCTTAGGACTAAAAATAATCTGCACAGTGAGATTTAATTAGGTGCAGCATCATCTATGGGCTTTATAAACACAAGTTTATAGGGATCCACTGCCATATAGGGGAAGAATCAGCCGCATTGAAATTACAAGGCAATGTTTGTCTGCAGAGGGCTTGGTAACATGAAATGCAAATGTGAAATCCATCATGCTGTAAACAAAGTACACAGCCCAGTTTTCCTACAGTGTGAGTTTACAACTGTCATGTCATTCAAACTCCAGTTTACTGTCTTCCTTGTTAACAATCTGCTAAACTTTTCCTTTCGTGTTACACGAAAGACAAAAAAATCATGGCTTTAGGAGGACACGAGTATGATTTGCTACTAAACAAGTATTGCTCTTCAGGACTGTTTTAAGGTTACATAGAAAATCCCTGGTAAACAACACACTAATCATATTCTCTTGTGTATGATCTTTGACTTGAAAAATGCATTTGATTCAAGAAAGAGAAAGCTCTCATAAATTTTCCATTTCCACAGGAGGCGTTTAGGCATGTGTGCGAGCAAAGTCAAACCTGGAGACTTTTAAAATGAGGGCAGCAGAGATAAAGCAAGCTCTGTATGTAATCTTGTGATTACAGGCTGTCTTGTGATCAGGACTTGTGATCAGAAATACACTGACTGTTAACAATTTTGTGACAGAAGACAGATTATTCAGATCTGATGGTATAGATGGACAAGTTACTATATCATACACTTGCTGACTTTGTAAACGGTTACAGAGGAAAAACTGGGCTTCATAAACAAAACGAGGATTGCACGCTACCAGACGTTTAACACAAACTCACATAGAAATGTGAGGAATATGAACATTGCTAGGAGGTTCATGACAAATGAAACAATGTTCTAATATAAGCTCAAAACATCAAACATGTTCAATATGCTCCTCCGACTCCTTCAGACTAGAAATCAGGGCAAAAATCTGAGCAAAGTTATGTAGAGTATTCCAGTCAGACATTGTGAGGTTTAGCATAAATCCCTTGCTTATGTAAAAGGAATACTTAAAACAAACAAAAAAAGTTATTTACTCATGTTATACTAAACTTGTATGACTTTTTCTTCCATTGAACACAAACAGAGAAATTCTGAAGTCGTTGTTTTCCATGTGATCACAATGAATGGATCATTAAATCTTTCATGCTTCAAAAAAGACAAACACAAGCACCATAAATGTCTCACAAAGGTCCATAGGATTCACACACTTCTCAGTCTTTTGAAGCCATTCTGTATATTTGTGTGAGGAACTTTAACCAAACTTTAAATTGTTCAAGTCTTTGCGTCAGTGAGTTGAACTCAAGAACTGAATTAGACCGACTCATGAACAAGACTTGTTTTATGTACTGAATCAGATTCTTTGAAATTAATTCGTAGTTGAACTTCACTACTTGGCTTCTTGGCTCATGACTTTTCATTTAATGTATACCTTCAGAAGATTCCAAAAAGGGCACGTTAACTTATAATAGTAAGTTAATAAGCCTGTTGCACTCTTTTGTTGCACCCTTTTGCATGGAACAAATTGTGATGACATTTTCAGTGATAAATTGCTGAATTTTGGGGTAAAGTATCTCTTTAGCAATAAAAGAGGATGAGGTTAACTTCCAATAAGTGTCATGATGCCCACTTGTGCTGCTGATCTAGTCAATATCAGCAATGAGGCACTCAGGTTTCTGGGTCAGCGAAGATTGAGAGGACGGCAGAACAGACAATGAACCTCTCAACTTCCTTCAGGTTGTACGTGAGCAGATGACACACCTTGTTTTGCATGTAACATAATGCCCTAAACAAGATCACAGATGCAAACAATATGTTAATAGTGGTACACTTTTTCACTATCATATTTATTTCCAAACAAAGGCTTTTGTGTCCATGTTCTTGCTTTCTTATGAGATCATATTAATTTGCTAGAGGGCACTGGGTTCATTTTCATTTCAAATCTGTGAGTAGAGTTTTCAGAAATGATTAATATGTTTTGGAATCGTTTCTTCACTCTGTGTAATGACTTTAATTAAGCTACTAGAGAAATCCTACTCTGCCAATAAATACACATTTTTATTAATTTATCAGACATTTGTTTACAAAAGAACTTGCAGGCAAAGTATATATTTTATCCTGTGTTTCCTGGGAATTAATCCCTTGACCCTGATGTTGGTTGTGCAATCTCTACTTGATGAACTACAAAACGTCTAACAATGCATCTCAGTCACAAATTAGAGTCGATACATTTTGGTCATGTATTCACACATCAGCCTGAACCTGATTCTGGTGCTCTGATGTCTCATGTAATTACTACCAGAACAGCAAATCCTGGAAGGCCCAGATCTGGCAGAACCTCATCTCTCCAATATAAGAAGGATAGAGTGACCCCAATTATCACCTTAATAGCATCTGAGAGTGAACCTTTTGGCTCTTGTTTCTGCTGTGTCTCAATAATTCATTAGCTTTGACATTTCATAATACCATAGATTATACATCAGATACCTTAAATATAGAAAAAAAAGTTTAGTTTTTGTATTGAAGGTATTTAATGTGCTGAAATATTTTAAGCTGGTGACATAATGGGGGAGATTTAACTGATTAGTGTTAAATTAAGTGAAATTGAGACAATTACAATTCACCAGAGGTTCACTGATTAAATGAAGTTAATCTCTTTTTGTCTTATTATTGTTTAATAGTGTTTATTAGAGCTTAGGGAGTTCATTCTCTTTATAAAAATACACAGTTCAGGAGCTTGATTTAAATTAAACCATAAAATAAATAAAAGGTTAGATAATATAATATAATATTTGAAGTGGTTGATGATACCATTTTCTTTTGTAGAGCTGCTTTATAGCTTAATCAAATTAGTTTGATCATTCATTAACTTTACACAGTTATTGATTTGAACTGAATAAACAAACTGACTTGAGCTGGATAAAGAGACTACTGTCTTTTTTTTTTTTAAGAGCTGGTCTGAATGGTTTTCGGTGACCTCCTGTCAATCATGTCACTGGTGACTGACACACTGAAAGCTTGTTTAAATGAGTATGCTTGAGAATTTCAAGTACATGTCTTGGACAAAGAGATACACTGTCAAACTAATGAGCTCCATGTTTTATGTGAAGTTGGTATGTGTAAATATACGATCACAATCCAGGCTTTTCTCTGTTCTAGACTGACCTTGACCTCTGTATCCATTACAACACTCTGCCTTCCAACTATCCAGTACGTTCAATACAGAAAAAATGAGCATTCTGCAGTCTTACGTGTGATTATTGGACAAAGCCTGTGTGTCATTGAGTGTTTTTGAAAATGTCTTCTGTATCTGAATAAACGAGACTACTATGTATAGTATTGTAAAAAATATGACATTTAAAATAAACACTAAAGATCGCATCTGGAAACTGAGTGAATTTCCATACATTTAATGACACAAAAATCAATTTTGAGGGATTTCCAATTATATTTGTGCACGACACTTATTCAGTTTTGTTTGATTACAGATTATTGCACTCAGATGGCTTTGAATTACTCTTGGGGGCTGTGTTTCTTGAAAATATGAACACAGCGTTGTTCTCTACTACTGTCTAACTCGATCTATATGAAGTAACGAGCTCTCCTGTTTACACTCAGGTCGCCGTGAATTTGCCAAGTAAGACATGTTCCTGGATCAACATTGTTGTCCAAAAATAAAGACTTAGCCCAATCATTTATTCCTAAAATCAGTGGGAAATGATAGCTGATTAACAAGAGTGTAGAAGCACCTAACCCTATAAGCCTAAAACAGATCTTTCCTGAAACATTAGATCTCAATTCTGATTGGTTGATTGGAATTTTGTTCCAGGATCAACAAGGATGATGATCCAGGAACATGTTGTACTTGGTGAAATCACGCTCACCTTACAAATCAACATGTGCCTGAACTGAATGTCAGCAGACTGTTGTTAAAGGCAACACAATCTCTGTCAGGAAATCCAGAACATGCCCATATATATACATTTTTGACCATTAGCTATTAAATATATAAACAAATGTATCCTACTTATTGTATTACATATAAATATCATATGATTAAGCCATATAGTTGAATTAAAGTTGTGTTGGCAAAGCATATTAAATGGTCATGGGTCACTTGATCAGTGTCACAAATGTATTATTTGATTAATGAGCTACAAATCTTAAACATTTCAGAATGTTTGTTTGTTTCCAGTACTAAAACTCTCGCTTTGTTTCAGTTTTCAGTTAGATTTTGAATCGAGATTGATAATGTTGTCTAAAACCGTGAGGCTCAGGCTATTATATCCATGAGATGGAGAACACTGCCACCGTGTGGATATCTGTTGTACCAGCAGCACTTGTTTTCTCTTTCCAAGAAAATAAGTTGCATAGACGAATTGTATCAGTAAATGTAAATCATCTGTTGTTGAGATTATACATGCAATATGAGTATTCACATTAAATCATAATATTTATTATGAGGCTTTTTATTATTAATCAGGCTATTTTAGTAGCTTGGATGACCATGATCTGTAGAAAGCTTGTGTTGATACATGAGCAGTGGTTTAATTCCAAACACATTGCCTCTAAACAACATCAACAAAAGGTTTTATTATACTGACTTTCATTTTTCACTTGAGGCTCCAGGTGAGCTTGTTAAAATTCCACTTTATGTTAAATCCTGACGAGGGAACATTAATTTGTCTGGCAATAAATTGGAAGAAATAAATATTCAGAGAGCTTCAGGGTTGGAAAATATTATAAAAATTATAAGTTGTGGTTCAGGTTCATTGCAAGATCTGTTTGGCATTTTTTCAAGCTCATGTCTACAGTCATACATGTTATCAGTAGACTACAAATTATCCTGTGGTGTAATAACCAAAAAGAGCGCATGCTGCTATAAAGAATCACTAATTAAAGAGTACTGATCTCAGAACATGTATTGGCTTTTGTATAGAAATGAATAAAGCACTCTGTACCAGTGCTCTTGAGATTCATCACATTGATGGTTTATATTCTGCCTAAAACAGCAGGACAGCCCAAAAGCAGAAGGACAGGAAGAACTGAAAAATGTACCACTTAAAAGGTACAATGTATAATTTCTAAAATAAAACTGGAAACAAACCCAACATTACTCTCTTTTCTGAGATATTGAGATTTGTCTTTTAGAACAGGGTTTCTCCTTTGTCTTATGTCTACAACCCCTTCAGTAAGATCCAAGTCTTAGCAATAATAAAAAAAAATAACGCAAAGCACCAGAAAGACAAACAGCAGTTAGGTTGTTGGTGGTTTATTAAAACAGGAAATGATAACAGAGCACAGTCTCCATGCTCAATGACAGTCAGAACGGAGGACAATGAGTTTTCAAATGCAAAAATGTGTGTACACGTGCGTTTAAGTACAGTGGGATCCAAAAGTCAGAAAACATAGTGGGATTGAAAATAAACAAGTTTTAAACTTTGGACCAATTAATAATAATAATAAAAAAGGCACAAAACAAATAGGAAATATTTCAGATTTAGTACTATTTCTGGGTCATTTTTCATGTGACTCTGTAGAGACAGTCAGATGTTCTATCTTCCATTGAAACACAAGATGCTCTCTGGATCATTTCAATTCATGGTGAAGGACATGATCATCAGGTTTTACACAAACTACATGCAGCTTGAGTGCTGCTGTTTGAGCAAAAGTGGGACAAACTGTATACTAAGACATTTTGATACTGATATGATGCAAAAAAAAAAAACTATCCATGTGATCTTGTGCGTTTGTGTGAGTGTGTGTGTGTCTTTATGAGCATTTGTGCTGTTGATTTGGAAAGCATGCATGTGACTGTCTGATTGGTGGACAATATTAGGGCACAAAGTAGCATGTCGTGTTGAAGTACACACTACCTCTGTGGACTCCAGACCGAGGCTGTGTTCATGCAGGTAGTTCACTTAAATTACATTTAAGCACTGAAATTATTATGTACACTGAAGGGACACGACTTGTCATTTAATGACAATGGACCCAGTAACACGAACAGCCCCCGGTGCAAAACAAATCAGAAGTCCATCAAAGTTAACAGAAGACTTGGCTCTTTTGCAAAATAGTTTTTCTTCTTCTCTTTCTTCCAGGAGAAACAACTCTAATCCAATTTATTTTAGAAGAGAAGGCTTTGCACAGTTCAGAAACCAGGATCAAACACTGAAATTCAGGTCACAGTTGCAGAATAATCATTGTCGCTGAAAAAATTCCCACTCCAGAGAGCAAATCAAATCACTTGCATGAACTCAATAAACCAACCTAAAACATTAACACAAAACAAGCAAATGTAAAAATGAAGATATCTGTAATGGCTAATATATTCTCTACAAATATACAAAAAAACAACAACTCTTGTTTGTGCTTGTCAGATGTCAGGTTTTGCGTACCGAAAGCGAAACAAACCATTTCTTCCTTTGTGTTTGCACATTTTGTCAGGTGGCCAGTTAGCTGTAGCAGTTTGTGGCAAGGGGACGTCAAAAAAATAAAAATAAATAATAACTTCAGGGCTTTAAAAGACAAAGCAGAGAAAGAAAACCAGCCCAGACAATGAGAAAGCCTCGAGCACACTGTCCTCACCGTTTACAGACAGGATTTTAATTGGAAAACTGAGAGTAGGGAGCCCTCTAAAAACATAGCTAGATATATTCTGTCCAAACAAAACCCTAGCAGAGTTTTTATGGCCGATTCTATTTCTTGCTTGAGAGAATTACGACAGGAAAACAGTGAAACAACCCTCGTTTATTTTCTTTTCCCGGGAACACATTTTATAGAGCTCAGCGGCAAATTAACTCCACTTCACTACCTCAAATTCTTGTGCGAATTAACCCCGGCAGTGCTTGGAGATTTCATACAGGGTTTCACAATAAGTATTATCTGCGTTTTCTGCTTGTTTTTGGTTTATTCTGGGGAATGTTACTTATATGGGATGCGGTTGGGAAGATGACTTGCTTCTTGAGTTTTGCTGCCCACATCTCAGGCGATTGCTTTGTAAAATCTGGCTGTGAGTAAGCAAGTGGGTGCCTGTGTTTCTGCACGTCTCTCACAATCATCTCTAGGCTTTATCAGGCCAAGACAGACTTAGCGTAATCACGCATGTTTTGCCTAATGGTGCAACAGAGTGAAAAGCCAGTGAGAGGGAAGCAGGGCGAGCGCATGCATGGGTGGGCAGACCTTTTTTCAGCACATAGTGGGCCTCAGTCTGTGTGGGGGTAGAACAGTTCCAATATGAACAGATGAGCTGGGCGACACTTAAAAAAACTGTGACAATAATGTTGATTGTGTAAAAATAATTAGGCACCAAGTTTTGAACTCAGTCATACATTGGCACTTAAGACTTAATAAATTAAACTCTTCAATAATTGCTTTAATGTTCAGCTTCAATGGGTTTCATCCATCCACATTCAAAAGAACATACTCATACCCTGCGAAATGCTCTCTCTATTATCACTACAGCAGATTTTTCATTTGGAACACTTTCTGTTTTTATAACAAACATACACTTACTGTTGTAGTATTGGTGATTATAGGACCAGTTTGGAATATAAACAATAGCAGGGTAGACTTATAGTGAAATAAATGTGAGACCATAGAAAATGTTATTTTTGCATTACTATTTGTTTCAATAGTACACACAAAAAGAAGAAAAAAAAGGAAAAGAAAAAAAAAGAAATCCAATATTGTATTTCCATGACTTTCCAAAAGAAGTAGTAAAAGAAAAACAAGGATTGGTCATGGCAGGTAGGATAGAGAAAGATGTCAAATTTACCATCACTCACTTAGATGTATTTGAGACCGCACTGCAGCAGTTTTTATTATTTATCTTGTAATTAAATGACAGGGAAATGTAACAAAGTATGGTGTACTTATGCTGACCATGGCTGCATTTATTTGATACAAATTATCTCAATAATTTTAATATATGACTGCAAAACTGAATTTTCAGCAGGTGATTGTTGTCTTCAGGTCTTCAGTATTATATGATCCTTCTGAAATCATAAAAGTATGCATTTCTTAAAAAAAAAAGAAAAGAAATGTTTTTAATTATATAAAAAAACATTTTTACAATGTTAACTACTCAAGAATTACTACAAATTACTGTGAAAAGGGTCCACTCAGGGCTAAAGTAAAAAAAAATATCTCTCAACATGCGTTACTGCCCCCTAGTGCACACAACTAGGTAATGCATGGTAAATTACTTTTTCCTCACGGGAAGAAAGCAGCTATAAGGTCGTTCACTGAGAGGTGAATGAATTAATTAGTACACCATTTCTTTTTCTTGCCTCCCGTGGGGTTTACAACTAACAAACAAACAGCAATCAGCAATCAAAAGAGAACCAGAGGAATCTGAACAATGGCTGAAGCGGGCACAGTGCCATTGGTAGCCCAGTGGGTCTATTTTTTTTTTTGGTCTCCGTCTAAATGTAACATTGTATTCGTCTGGTTCTGTGAGGTTTGTGGAGGGTGGCAGTGAGGGGGGACCCAGTGGGATCCGATCTGTCTGGTTCCTCATTGACATTCTCCTGGGCTGGGCTGATTTGCTAGGCCATGACTCTTTACGAATTTTTGTTGATGGGATGGTCTTCTCTGGCTGGGACGCACAAAGGCACCCAGTGTCAGTGAGACACTCTGAATGCAGCTCCCTAGCAGCCCAACTCGGCCCAGACAACAAGCTCACATTCGAGTCAATGGACTGCAGAGAGAACGAAGCCAGGCTGAGCGAAAGAAAGAGAAAGTGTTGCAAATGCTCTGTTCTTATGCTAGCATGTGTAGGTGATTAAAAAAAACACTAAACTTATGGGTTTATAAAATACACCACAAAATAAATGGGTCCACCCAACAACATATTTCCACAGTGCTTCCCTGCTCCGTCCAGAAAGCATGGGCTTATTCCTCCATGATTTTTGGTGAATGCTCTTTTACATGACCCAGTTAAATCTGATATTCCAGCACACAGTTCTTTAAAGTTACATGGCAGTTATCTTGATTGCTTCCTGACACATAATAGTATAAGAGAGGGAACGATAGTCAGTCATTTGACATCAGATCACTTAAGAATCTCCAGTGTTTGTTGGCCATTTTGCTTTCATATCAAGCCTAGCTGACAAGCACATTTTAATCCCCGTTTTGCATGGCTCACATACACATACAAACAGACACAAGGAAGTTTGAGCTTGTCTGCAAAGGCCCAGGATGCACAAAAGCAGCATCCAGGTGCAAACGTAAAGCAAAAAGAGGTGAAAATGAAACAGATCACTTCCACTGAATGGTGCACAAGGTGTGAGATTACAAAGAGAGGCAAACTGCAACTGCTTCGCTATGCTAAACAGTCAACGTAGCCGTTTGCAGGATTATGATTATGTATGTCACCTCCCATCACCAAACATCCGTTTTCCTAAGTGATCCTTCCGCTTCATTAGACAGGGCGTGATAGAAGCCGCTAACGTGCTAAGTGGTGTCACCCTGCAGGCAGTAGGGGACAGCGGCTTTAACACCGTCAGCCATTAATACTCTCGTTCTCTCACTCTCTGAAGTCCTAGAGCTCAGCTGCTGGTGGGGGACTTAAAACACACTGGATGGCAGTGAGAAAGGACAGGATGGGCAGGATTACAGAGGGAGTCTGAGTCTTGAGGGTAAAGGGATGTGAACGGCCTGGACCACTCATTGGCCATTTGGGTTGCGCTCACTTGCACTTTTCACCAGCAGGTGGCTGTAATCCTGTATCTCACTGAGCCCCCGCTGAGTGTGATGACTTGGCCGTACTAACGCTGCATTAGTGCGCGGCTGTATCGGATACGGGTGGTGGCTAGAAGGAGTTGCGTTGTTGCTATTGAAGTTGAGTCCGTCACGGGACCATCGCAGATGGTCACCATAATCTAACTGCGTGGTAGGAGCCGAAACCACCCTTCTGCGGTCAGGTGAGTCCTGAGGTGTTGCTGGATAGTTGTATTCACCAGCAGAGTTGCGAGTAGGTGGGGCGGACGGACGGCCACCCTGCTCCCGCTGATTCGGTGGATGGGAGAGGATGAGGTACCGTTGACGCTCCGAATGAGGAGGAACATCACCCGATCCCTCTTGCCGCCCACCTTGCAGGTATTTGGAGCTCAAGTAAATGACCGCTGAGTTCACTGGGCAGGGTGTCCCTGTCTGTGTGAGGAAAGTATGGCTCTGGTCCCAGTCGCAGTCTGTGAGATGGACATTAGGAGTGGGACGTTTCTGCTGCAGAGGTGTCTGTTCCGGAGTGGGAAGTCCTGGGTCGATGTCTCCAGATTTTGGCCAGCCGTTGGTGAACATATTCTCAACCTGTGAGCGGGGTCGTTCGCTGCCACTGATACGCGTCACGCTGATCACGGAACCGCTGCGGCAGTGTCCCAGCATGCCCTGTTCCCTGTCACTCTTGCGACGACTCCCCATGCCAGATCCACTGGCTCTGGAGTGCTGGCGGTGCTTGAGGCTCATTATCCAACACACCATCAGACCTGACAGCGCCGCCCCGGTGGCAAACGCTGAAACCGCTGACACCACCAGTAAGTTCACGGACACCAAGCCATCTGGTTCCTCAATGAAACTCTCCTGCAGAAGACCTAGACACATAGAAAGAATAACAGTGAGCATAAAGAACACTTTTCTAACTGACAAAGATTTACAAAATTCTTTTTTTTTTAAAGTCACTTTATTTTTCTATGAGGTTGAAGAATGCATGAGTGAAGGAAAATAGCAGACTAATTGCACTCATTACTACCTAAAGTAGATGTTGATTTTAGCAGCTGTAACAACTGTCTTCCTAATGGAAAGCATCTATCAACAATTATGTGTTTTGGAACATTAACTTTCAGAAACTTCTAGAACTGAATAATTCTGACAAATATCCAGGGCTGCTGGCAAAATGGGTGCCCTATGCAGGATTGGTTTGTTGTTGTGTTTCAGAGTATTATGAATGTACCTGAAAGAAATGCATGAGCTAAGGTGTGCATTGTAGTTGACACCTAAATGAAAACTTTACAGTTGTTTTTATGAATGTTAGAAAAGTGTATACTAATATCACATGCAACTTTAGAGATGGTCCCTAAATTTGCGAATATTGTTCGTCCAACGCCAAGCCAACTTTATGAGTTTTTTTTTTAGTTTTTTTACCGTCTTTCATTTTCTTTTCTCTGTGCCGGATTACCAATGTCTTTTCACAGGCATAGATGTCCATCCATCAATTATGATCATTTGCATTCAGCCGCAAACATGAGGTGCCAGCGGTCGCGAGTGTAGATGGGGGAATGGAGCTTTATTTTTTTCACCTTTTTTATTTTTTGTTTTGGAGCAACTGGGATGGTGCCCCCCCCGGGAGTTGGTGCCCTACGCAAACTGCATCCATCCATCCATCCATCTATCTATCTATTAGCTAATATATCAGCTAGCTAGCTAATTCTTACAGTCACAACAGTAAGAACCAACATAATGAAATGGCTTAGCAGATTAAATTTTTTTGAAACAAATTATTTTAACTGGCAAATTTATCACAATAAAGACAAATGGTTACCATTTTACACTGGTGAAAATCAACAGCCTTAATTAGCACTTACAGCTGTTTGTTTAAGAACTCAAATAAAATGAGAAGAGAGAAGGCACAATCGATAAAAAAATTTGCTAGGACAATTAGCTTGTAATAGCTTCCTCAGTGTGGGTGTTTGTCTGCAAGACTTTGCTGAATTAAAATATATATTGGCTGTACTTGGGCAGCAGGGAAAGGAACTGTACAGCACAATGTCAGTCAATGTTATGACCTAGTGCCTATCAATTTTTCTGACTATATACATGTTTACTTCTCAGTTTACTTCATTTTGAAGGGACAGACTACATTACAGAAAAGATACCTCAATCAATGCATTCATGTGGATGCTGAATCAGTGTCTGGTTCTTCCTCAGTCCTTTTCTCTTTCTTTCTCTTGCACAAGTCTCTCTCTACCCTCCCTCACTGTGTGTTTATCTCAGACTCTGTCCTGGTACCACTCTCTGTCTATTTTGTTTGCAGTGTGGGGGGCATTATGTTTATTCTAACTCAGATGGATTCCAGGTGTGTGTAACTTTTCCCAGTATGCTAACTGCTGTCTAAAGGGCGGTAAACTATCAGTTTTTGTTTTTGTCATCTCTATGATTAACATTTTGGCTGCTGCTGGTGGCTTGTGGCTGCATTGCTGTTAGAAGTTGGATAAACATCATTGGCATGGGACAGTTAACTTCACGAACCAGTGAAGTGAAAACAGTGACTTGTTTATGCTGTCGCAACCCACTTGGCATTCACAAGGGCCCCATCATGTATCAGGAACCAGGGTCCTGAAGGGATGTGGTAGATGGGCGGGATGCAAGATGATGCTATTTTCTAGGTTGTTTATGTTCATGCACTGTGGTGTTTACTTTCAGTGGCATGAAGTAACAGGGTAGAAGACGAAGTGATGGTTGATTGCTTAAAGACTTCCCTTCTCTGTGCGATACACTTTGTGAATTTTTCTAACAAACTCTGGAGTGGAAACGAATGGAAACTCAAATGTGCCAGCAACACATTACAATAAGGTACAATAAGCCATAAACATTTATGCATTAGGTATCAGGAACCAACAATTAAAAGCATTTATTAATGTAGATTTTTTTAAATACACATATTTATGGCGACATATAGCACATATACATATAAAATTATACATAATAGTACTAAATTGTAATAAAAAACACTATTGTTCATTGTTTTAAATGTTTTAAAGTTTAATTTTCCATGTTAGTTCATAATATATTTAAAAAAATTTAAATGCTAAAAATGCTTTAGTATATGTACATAGAATAGTATTTAGAAATGAACATTAACCAGGATTATTAAATTCTGTAAAGGTATTGCTCATTTTTCGTTCATAATGCCGAAGTGGAAAAAACTTCAGAGAAATTCTATTTAAGGACTGGTATTATATAAAATGCTAATAAATTAAAAGTATCTAACCCAAAATGTATTTGAATGCAAGTAAAATATATCCATATTAATGTATATTTATGTTTTTTTTTTTTTTAAATAAAATGTAAAAGTAAAAAAAAAAAAAAAATGTCATAGTTCGGGCAATATTAGCTTTACAAGAAATAAATGCACAAATGCACACATTAAAAAAAAAGCAAATAGTGTAGCATTCTGGAAACTTTGTGTGGCATGTAAATCTAATCAAATTCTGATCTTGCATACTTAATTTGTATTGGTATGCAAATTAAGATTCAATATTTCACCTACAAAATACATCTAGTTTTGCTATTTGGTTTCAGTTCTATGGTAATTAACCTCAACCACAGATGCTGTTGCTAGGACTTAACTTGTATTTAATTTGGAATAGTCTTTTTAGTCATGAATGATGACCTGAAAAATATGTGCTTTTAATGTCTAAATGATACTGCAAGAAGTAAAAGTGATCAAAATGAACCTTATCGTAAACTTATCTTTTGAAAGTGCACCTGAGGTCATGAAGAACTCACTGAGAGCTGTCCTCTCCAAAAATACCATTTTGTTTGCAAGCAGCACTAAAACACACATCAAATGCTCTTTGTATATACTCGAGTATATACAATATACTTTCCTGAGCAAAGCCCTGATGGTGCCTCAGATAGATATTACCCGAACCACACAGGCCTTTCTCCTTAATGAAAGACATTAAAGCATTAAAGCATTAAAACGCCCGCCTGTCTGGAGGGCCACCTCTCATTCTTTCTCCCCTCTCGCCTGCAATGTGTCCATCCCTTTTTACAGTAAAAAGTTGGTGCATGCATGCAAAGAATAGATCAGAGCCATTATAGATGTTGCCTTTGTAGTCACCCAGCTTTGTCGTGATGGGAAACAAAACACACAGACGAGAGTGGACAGAGAGCGATAGAGTGTCCCAGGCATGGTTTCTTTCTTTTCCTCATTCCCGACGGGGTGACAGAAACCCCCTTTTCCCCCATTCACTTATTAAAGCTTAATGGAAGGCAGCCGGACTTTCGGGCTGAGGCGCAGCGAGCACGTCTTCAGCTGGAAGCTCCAATTACAACCGAACAATGATGGTGGAGCAGTCTAGTTAGAGTTAGTCTTCGGAAGGCAATAGGCCAAGTGCTAAAAGACTTGGAGCTCAGGGACTAACTGCCTTGCTTTTGCCTCTTTTTTCCCCCCGGGTCTATTCACTAGCAGTTTGATGTTTGTTGCTTATCTCTCTCCATTTCTGTTCACATCTTCTCCTGCTCATCTCTCTCTCTCTCTCTCTCTGTCTCTCTCTCTCTGTGTCAAGTCCTTTCATCTTCTGCTGGCTGTCTGTCTCCAGGGATGTACCCTTATTCTTTTATTCCCTGTATCAGTCTATTGCTCTCGGTCTCTCTTTTCAACCTGTAAGCAGAGAGGTGGCTAATGAAATGCTAGCAGTGTTCGGTTTCTTGTTGAGATCGTGTCATTAAAAACCTCAAGTGTAATATGGATTTTCTTCTAGCAAATAAGCAACCTTCCCGAGGATTATTAATTACCCGACCGAGGGTGAGACAGTTTAGTGTGTTGAAAACCGACTTTTATCAGCTGTGCTTATGTAACAAACACTTATTCATACAGTAGGTTTCTGCACTATGTTAGATGCTGCTGTGTGTGTGTTAGTTTGTGTAGTGATTTATATTAGCACGAGGCCATACATGTGAGTGTGTGCATTTGTGTGTGTGAAGCAGTGGCCTATATGGCACTGACTTTACTCATTATCTTTTCTCTTTCTATCTCTGTCTTATATTCTCTTGCCTTCACTCTTGTTCTCTATCTCACACACACACACACACACACACACACACACACACACACACACACACACACACACACACACACACACACACACACACACTTTCTCTTCTCTGCAGAAACACTGCAGGCTATTCTCTGTCTGCCAATCCTCTCTCTCTTTCTGGTTCTCGAGACGTCAGCCATCTTTTGCTGTAATCAAGCCTCACTGTTGCCATTGCTTTGTGTAAAGCATGCTGAAAAGACCAGCAGTTCTGGTCACCAGCATATGTTTTAGAGTTTGGTATGGTGGCATCCCTATGGGGAGAAACAGCGATATTTAGGTTGTTTTTCAGTGAGATTTTAACCAATTCATGTGAAATGGATCATTTCAGTTGATAAGGTCTGACTGAAGAATAATTTATTCATGAATTTTACATAGTTTACTTCTTTCAATACATCCCATTTTATGCAAATACAATTTTTTGTTGGTTCCTCACACCAACATGACTTCAGAAATATGACTTTAGAAGACTTATCAGGATTATAGCTAAATAGTAACACAAACTACTGTTATGTCACTTGTCTTGTAGTTTAGGAGGTTTTGGAACACTAGTCATCATTCACTTCCAATATATGGAATAAAACTGCAACCTAAAATTCCTATGTTTTGTTTTGGAAGAAAGAAGTCATACAGGTTTAGAACAATATGATGACAGAAGTTTAATTTGTGGGTGAACTATTACCTTGAAGGGATTGATCACCCAAAATGTTTAATTCTCTCATCATTTTCTAATGCTGTTTCAAACCTGTATGACTTTGTCTTCTGCAGAGCACAACAGATTATACTTTATCCATACAGTGAAAGTCAATGGGGTACAAATAACATTAGATCAATCACATTCATTGTATGGGAACAAAAACACAATTTTGTTTTTGGAAAACAAACTTTTGGTTGAGTAAATTGTTGAGACAATTTTTGTAGCTGGGTGAACTATCCTACCTTGGTCAACCAGCAAAACTGGTCCTAAAGAACACCAAGTAATCTGGCCTTGTCTGCAAGGAAGCCATGCATAACAGCTTCCCCACCAACATTTTCAAACTTTTTAAACACGTCTGTTTACAAGTAGAGTGCTTACAGAAAGATAGTAGTGAAGACATTTATGGCTTCTTAGCTTACACTTTATTCAAACTCTCAGATCAGTATACAGCCAGCAGGTTTCCATACGTCTGCACGTGTTCTTAATTAACTCTTTTATAATTTTCAGTAAGAGAGAGCTGTTCATGGCCTATAGCACTTCAATAACATGAAATGCTGCCTGGCACCAGTTCAGGATTTCTCATTTCAACATAATTGTGCACGCTACAGTCCACAATGTCTGACGATGATTAACATGAGACTAAATAGAAAGGACTGTTTGAAATAATGAGGGGTGTTGAGCTGGGGGCGAGCTCAGGATATCAGCCACCCCAGCGGAGCCCTATGTTAAGAGAAACGGTCTGCTGCTAAAACACTGTTGCCTATTGTCGCTTGCTCACCTTTTCCACATTCTGCAGACGCCACCTAGTCAGCCGCAATTAATTGTACTCAATTAGTGCATAGCTTTTCAACATAGCTTTCCCTATTAGCAGAAACCGTTGATGACAAACAATAATGAGGATGCAGACGAGAGCCAGTTCAGCTGTGTTAGTACAGAAGTGTGTCCTGCATTGCAATACCACAGATGTGGATGAAGGGGGCTCTACTGTAACAAGAGGTTTGCTGGTAAATTGACAGCCTCAATTTAGGGTTGAATGGTGAGAACTCTCAAATGAATATATTAAAAAATATTTGACATTTCCAGCATGGTTTATAAATTCAGAAAGTGACCCGTTGCTGTAAGTCTAGCCAACTGCAATTGCAAAGCATGACATCTGCAATCACCAAAATCACGAAACCTCCAATTTCAAGTAAATCTTTCCAGCATGCTTAAGACTGTAAATTCTGCCTGTCAGTGCTCAGCATATGACCGTATTTAACCAGCTGCTAAAACAACTCCTTATTTCTATTAAGTTAAAACTCCTGTACTGACGGTTTGCCTCTATGAGGGAGATGTTGAGTTTTCAAGCTCTGTCTGGCTGAGGCGGAATCATTTTTTCCACACATTTACTGAATTGAGAAACTTTTCTGGATCATTCACAATCTGCTGTGGAGGCTCAAAATGTCTCTTTCATGCTTGACAAAAGGAGACTCAATAGAGACACAGGTCCCTGGCTCGATGAACTGAGCAAAATCCTCTTTAGAATTATCGATATAGCCTGTTGGCATTAAGCGTATATGTGTGTGTGTGTGTGAGAGAGAGAGAGAGAGAGAGAGAGAGAGTGAGAGAAAAATGGTATCACTGCACCTATGGGTGCATGCAAGGTATTTCTAAGGCTGAGATGTTTTGCTCATTGTTTTTGTATGATTCTGACACACACACACACACACACACACACACACACACACACACACGCACACACACACACACCTGTCTGAACTATCACTTTCACCCAGTCAAGGTGATCTGTGGCAGAGAGATTCTTCTTGCCCTGTCAACATACCTGGCAACCGCCACGGTAATTTCCTCAACACCACAACAGTCATGCGGCTCATCATGCTGCAGGCTTCAGTGGCAGCTGCTGTTGTCCTTTTATGTCTCTCTCTCTCTTTGCAGGTAAAAACGCCAAGATTTCTCACACACCAAGGCAACGTTCCAGTTACCAGATAGTGCCCTGGGAAGTGCACTTCAGCATTCCCAAAAGAACAAATTTAGTCAAGTGAGCTATCATAGTGAACCCTGCGTAGAGACGCTCTGAATATACACTCATTTCCCTCTCTTGAGAAGTCTTTTACTAAATGAGGCCATTTGACCGACATGTCAAACAACCAATCACAGTTCGTTTCGTTCATCATCACGTTTCGAGGCATGGAAACGTTGCCACAATAACAGACCGGTGTGTAAAAATCTCGGACATATTTTAAAGATTCTATGCTGCAAACTTTCAATATTTCACATACTTTTAAAAATCCAGCATTCAGTTGATACTGATAAGCGCTCGTCATAACAGTTGTAAACATGGCGGCTTTCTTCTTTCGTGAGGGGGTTTGGCACTACGGTATCTTTGTTTCCAGGCAGAAAGTTAAAGAATGCAGCACACGTCTCGTGGAAATCCTGTAAAATTCAACCAATTCAATGACGACTTCGACACTCCTGAAGTGTTTTCACTTTTGTGTCCCATATGCATCAGACGTTTAGCTAACGGTCCGTGGGCATGACGTCTGAGGCTGAAACTAATACCCCCCAGACTTTCTAAATGGAAACAATCAACATATAATCAATTAATTAAAATACCACATTTTTGGAACAACTATAAACAATGTGGTGTTCATAGCTAATTGAAATCTGTATGGCTGAATTGTTTTGATGGCTGTGTTAATTGCTGAGACAGCATTTTCTAATCACTTCAGAGTAATTACATCAGGGAAATGTGTCTAATTATTTAAGAAAATGTCTATAAGGGTAAAAACTTAAAAGCATAATTAGTCCAAATTAATCATGTAACCATTTTTGTGTTTTTGCAAATATATGAAAAAGCCAGTTGTTTCACTGTTTTCTAGGAATTTCTTCCTGTCATTCCACATTAACTTACTGTGGGGTGTGGCCAAATCATTTCAAATTTTAACTTATGAACTGAACCGAAGCCCATTCTTCACTTCTGAATTTTCTCAACTCTAAATGGAATGGCTTACCTCAGTGTAGACATACGTGTGTGTGTTTGTCCATGACTAGATTAATGACCTGGACATGAAGGTCATGAGATGTTGTACTCCAGGAGAACATGAACTGCCCCTGTGGGAGTGTTTGAAAGGTCTGGAGGGCAAAAGCACCACATCTGTCTTACAAACACTCACTGTAACACCTAACACCTCTATAAAACCTATTACTCCCACCTAACAAACTACACAGAGTGTACAAAACGTCGTCTGACAAAACCATATGTGACACTACAAAATGACAATCCTCATTCTGAGTAAAAGTTGTATATTACACATCAAATATATTCTGCTTGACAGATTTAGACACTTTACACAGCAATTTTTTTCTTTTTTGAGGACATAAAACTTGATACTGAAGAATATCATCACAAATCATTAAAAAATATCACAGTTTACTCCAAAAAATTAGGAAGCAATATAGTTTCAACTTTGCTAATAATAAGAAATGTCTTGAGCAACAAATCATCATATTAGAATGATTTTTGAAGGATCATGTAACATTGAAGACTGGAATAATGGCTGCTGAAAATTCAGCTTTGACTTACAGGAATAAATGACTTCTAAAATATATGAATTTTAAATTGTACTATTATTTCAGAATATTACTGTTTTTACCGTACTTTTGATCAAATAAATGCTTAGATATAATCACGTTTTTGAAGTCTCTTATGCTCACCAAGGCTATGTTTGCTAGCTGATACCAATTACAGCAGAGAAGCTAATTTGCCAGTGTGTGCCTCATTGCTTTTCTCTGCATGGCTGTCATCCCACTTCATAAGAATGATGCCACCGCGCACTTCTTTGTGTAACATGGACTTCAGTTAGTTTGTGATTACAACCCACTGTTTGGAGATTCAAACACCACCTTTTTCCAGGAAATATTTTAACAGCAGCATAATTGCCTCCATCTGTGTCAACTCTGTGATTATACTCAAATGCTTTTGCAGCTACGTACACATGGGAGAAAATGCTAAGCGAGTGGGATATTGATGCAAAGAAAGAGTAATGGGGCTTATGACTGTCTGCTCTTTGTAAACGTATTGTAGTTGAACTGTCAGTTTAAGGAGAAGCCTCATTTTGCAGTCCATTCACTCGTAACAACAGTGAAGCGTGACAGTTCTCTCATACACGGATGTCTCCCTTCCTTTTGATGCCTGGTTTAACAGCGTTGACATTTTCTGATGAGTTTCTGTGCAAACAATGACTGTCGCTCCCGTAAGTGAATGCAGTTAATGTTTACCAGTGGCAGGTATATTTGGATTCTACCCCAGTAAGAAAATTATTTATTTTAATTTCATTATTTTTTTTTAAAGGTAAGGTAATTTATTTATAAAGCACAATTAAAAACAACAGGTAGTTGACCAATGTGCTGTACAATTTGAAAACATACAAAAGCAAATGTGCAAAACATTTACACAATACTATACAGATATCTAGCTACTCTCATAAAACAAACAATAAACTTACTCAGCTATTTGATTTAGATAGGAAAGCCAAAGAAAAAAAGATGAGTTTTTAAGAAAGATTTAAAAGATACCACTGTGGAGGCAGTTCTAATATGCGAAGGCAGACTATTCCAGAGTTTCGGTGCCAACACAGAAAAAGAACGATCACCCCAAAGTTTGCGTCTAGACCTTGGGACAATTAACATTTTCTGGTCAGAGGACCTAAGTGATCTTGATGGAGAGTTTATCTGCAATAGATCTGAGAGATAAGGTGGTGCCAGACCATTTAGAGATTTAAAAACAAACAACAAAATCTTAAAATCAATTCTATAGCGGATAGGCAACCAATGTAAAGAAAACAAAATCGGAGTGATATGGCTCCGCTTCAGAGATCCTGTCAGCAATCTAGCTGCGGCATTTTGAACAATTTGCAAACGTCTCAAAGTCGACTGATTAATTCCTGCATACAAAGCATTACAGTAGTCTAAATGTGAGGTCACAAAAGCGTGCATTACTCTCTCTAGATCCTCAAATGACAAAAATTACATGACTTTTGTCAGGGTTCTTAATTGAAAGAAGCTTGATCGCACAACAGCGTTTACTTGTTTGTCAAATTTTAGAGAGTTATCAAAAATTACCCCCAAGTTTTTCACCATGGATTTATAATAAATAGATAAAGAACCTAAATCAACCCAGGGTGACTCAGATACATTAGAGGGTGCAAACACAACAATCTCAGTTTTACCTTCATTTAGATGCAGAAAATTTGCAACCAGCCAAGTTTTCAAATCATTTCAAATCATAAAAGAAACTGTAAGTTGTTTTCGGGAACCACAATCTGCCAAAGCCAAACTCTTTTGACATAGATACATATGTATGTATATGTATGTATTTACATATAGTATAAACATTGTGAAATATTATCACAATTTAAAATGTTTCCTATTTTAAATATAAAAAAAATCCCATGATAAAAAAAGCTGAATTTTCCTCAGCCATTACTGAAGTCTTCAGTGTCACATGATCCTTCAGAAATTATTATAATATGATGATTTGGTGCTTAAGAAACATTTCTAATTATTAATATTCAAAACAGCTGAGCTGCTTCATATTTTTGTAGAAACCGCAATATTTTTTTCAGGATTCTTTGCTTAATATAAAGTTCAAAAGAACAGGTTTTATTTGAGATACAAATCTATTTTAACAATATAAATGTCTGTACACCAGTTTTGATCTATTTAATAGTCCTTGCTGAATAAAAGCAGTATTTTCCTTCCAAAAAAAAAAAAGTGACCCTAAACCTTTGAACGGTAGTATAGTAGTAGAATATTTTTGTTTTGCTTCCTTTAGCATAATAAATCACTCCCCCTTGACCCATCACATGACCTAAATTTTACATTCAAAAGAATACTGTTGAAGTTTAAGGAGCGTTAAATTAGCCGCTAATCCTGCAATCGATATGCCTGACTTATAGGTCATGACCTGTAAAGGGTTAATACCACATTGAGGTAAGATCAGGTGAGAGAGCAAAGTGTCTTCCCAGGCTGGAATGTCAAATGTCATGCTATTCACCTAAAGCTAGCATTCCTTCCAACAACAAACAAGTTAATTGTTTCAAGCACTGTTGTTGATTTTTGAGAACAGTTATTGCAGCTGGTTTAGTCATCGGCCATCATTACACAAGAATTCACAACCTGGCATGCCTCCCTTAAGCAGAGAAAGAAACAGAAAGATAAAGCCAAAGAGACATGCCCTCAAAATGCAGAATGCAGAGTGGCTGTTGGCGGCTGTGTCTCGGACCTCTGAGGGCAGGCCTCACAGATCAGCTAAATTAAAGCATCTGATATCTACATTTACTTTGATCAATTCTGCCTAGGAGCATCAGGCAAAAGGAGAACTGACATTATGAAGTAAATCGCTAAGTGCTTGGTCAGGGCACAGGAAGAGCAGGTGGATCTCTAATTACGGTCCTCGCACTGATGAGCAAAACGAAAGGGATGGTAGGAACTGCCAGATCGGTTTCTCTAACACGTGGTGAAGTGAAGGTGGAAAAATGATACAGAAAGATAGATTTGGGCAGTTATCATACAGAAGTGCCCTGCGATGTAACAAGCTATGCACCATTTAAACTTTTTAATTCTTATGCATGCAGCTTTTATGCAACCTCATATTAATTGAGAGACTCATTTGTCTCACTGCAGGACCACTTAATGGGTCATATAATGAAAAATCAAACTTTACTTGCTCTTTTGAGATAAAAGCTTGATGTACCATTAACATACGGTAACTTTTTAACTACATAAAGTCCAAAAAAAGCATTTATTGAAGCAAAAATGTAAAAACAACTCCCTCTGAATTAAATTATGCCTGTTTTGCTGCAAAAACGGATACTGACATTATAAGTGGACTACAGTGAAAAAAGTGAACTACAATCCACCTTATTTTTCAGCTCTAAAGTACTGTAAATAAATAGTAAACTGCAATAAATGTAACAACTATCTGAGCTACAAACCAGTGTGTTTATGATCATGATAACAATAAAATAATAGGATAAATACCAGTTTGCACCCTCAATCAACAGACTCTTTTTGAACTAAACTAATATAACAAAGCAGTTCACATCAGAATCCTCTGATTAGGGAAAATGGTAATATTTGTATTTTTTGTTATTATTGTATTTGTTATTTCTCAGTAATCCAGTTATCAGTTATCTATCTATCTATCTATCTATCTATATATGTATATATATATATATATATATATATATATATATATATATATATATATATATATATATATATATATATATATTGAAATGGAGTGGGAAAAATTTAACTATTTTCAAAGTGAAAGAGGTACAAAGAGCGAGGGAATGAGAAATTGCTTCTTCAATACAGAAGGAAATGCGAGCATGTCAGAGTTATAGCAGCGCAAGGCCTTGGGAATTGCAGCAGTGATGGTTCTGTGACACTGGAGACATCACTCAAAGCCTCGTCTGTGCACCCAACCCCACCCCAGACACCTACCCTCACAGTCACGGGCTCCAGCTTGTCTGACAACCACCACCAGCCCTCCATACTTCATCTCTCTATATACCATTTCACCCTTTGTATCTCCCTCGTTGGTTTATGGATCCCACCTTTTGTAATCATTTAGCCGTGACCGAGTCAGAGAGACTAGATGAAAATCAATTCTTCTCCACTGCCCCCACTTCCACTGACCACTTTTCTGTCATTTAGCGGAGCTGTTAACATCAGCCCCCCTATGCTCTCTCGGACATGTGGACATATGGGGTTCATATGAAGTTCAGGCTCATCCGGGTGATCTCCATCACTGAGGTTGCCACCAAAATCAGAGTCTGTAAACCCTCCCAGCAGGAGATGAAAGCCAGTCACCAGCTACAAACTGTGATGGATGCAGTGTTACATCCTCTAAACTGCCCACTTCTCAACCCCAGGCCTGTGTCTCTCTGCACTGCAGGCCCAGGAGAACCACACTCGAGAAGCGTGATGGATGTGACATGCGCTCCGCTGATCAAAGCCTTGTAGGCAAACACTTATTTACACAAGACTTATTAAGGATGAAGAATGAGACGATGTCTATGCAAGTCCCCAGTCTAAGAGTCACTAGAGAGACACCCTGCCTTTCAGACCAGCTTAAACCAGCATGCATTTACATGCTGATCAAGACTGGTTTATGTCAGTTAGTGATGGTCTAAATCTAACTAAAATTAGATAAATTTACTCAAGAAGCAACACTGCCAGTGCAGTTAGACAAAAACACCAGTATTCTCAGAAAACGTGCCTTAATATCTAATGCAGTGTTGCTTCTTAAGTAAATTCATCTTGCTTCAAGGATTTTATTTTGTAATATTTATCTCACAGAAGACTTGATTCACAATTGATTTTAAAAGGGTTTGAGGTTAGCAGGTTACTGAGAAAATAGCACAAATATTATACTTGGTAAAATAATCAATTACTAAAATCATGAACTAACAATGAAAAATATTTTACAGGATTAATTCAATTTTACTTTTCTACATAAACTTACATTTCCAGTTGTATTTTGATTGCATTAACAGATTTATAAATGCTGTAAAAAAAAAAAAAAAAAGACTTTTTTAGGTTAGTTCATGATAACTAATGCATTAACTTCAACTTTTATTCATTTGTATGACACATTAAATGCAACTTTGTGGCCCAAAGTGCTTCAAAAGCATTAAATTAAAAAAGAAATACACACACATAACTTGCACACAAATAGAACAGACAATTGTAAGGGTTCTCAATTGTAACCCCAAATTGCCATGAAAGTTTATGAATTTAACATTGTTATTGAAATATTGTCTCTCATTTGGCTTTCTGGGATTGTCTTGAAGGATATAAGCAATGCTGCTTCAGTCTTCTTTGAGTGCTATGTAGGCAACATAATAGGTTTTGGAACAGGACTTGCATGCTCGTTTAAAGAAGAAACATTTTGCAAGAATATTGAACATCAGAATCAAGTTCTCTTACATCACATTATTCATGCTACTGTGACAGAGCTACTATGTTTTTTTCTCCAGACTTACTGCTCTTCTCCATTAGGAAACACATTAGCAAATACAGCAGCTGGCCCCACCACCCCATTACTTTCTGGCTTGTGCACCACAACTGAACCAGGGGCTGGAAAACTTCAAAAGCTCCTGATGAGCAGATTAAAAACCAGCCAGGCGGACACGATCATTATGCAATATTTATACATCCAAGTGTTTGTGGCTCACAGTAGATGAGCGAAGTCTCCTGTGGTGGACCCAGGATTAATGTGCACCAATGCCTGTGCAGAATCAGCGGTGAGATCAAAGGGTTCTCTAATTTCAGACTGAACGACTGATTTGCTGCGATGAACCCCACCAAGAGAGGCTCACACAGAACTCAGTTCCAAGACGAACATAATCGGAGATGAAAGGGGAACTACAAATAGAAAGCCCAAGTTGTGATCGCCACACACCTGAACTGAGGCTCTTGCAGCAGAACAAATCTCAAAACGAGGGGAGAGAACAGGAGGAAACAGCGTGAAGAAAAAAAAGAGTTTTATTGTTGTAATAAAAATGTGTTCTTACCGTCACAGTCTCCCAAGTGAGAAGTGTTTCCGTGCTCGACGTCTTGTTCGAAGGGAAGCCTGTGGTGAATGGGAGAAAGAACAGTAGTAGAAACATTCATCAGCAAACCACATAAACAGGCCATAAAACTGCACTGTCTGGATTACAGTAATGCCTGTGTATTTTCTCTCTCTTTTTTGAAAGAAAAACATTTTTTTAATGCTGTCTTGAAGAGTACTTCTAAAATGTCTTGTTTTTTTAGGTCCTTTGCTCTTGGGTTCAATAATAAGTGATAAAGCATGTTAAAAGCATGTACAGGATGTGTGCAGAAACTCAATCTGCGCTCCTGATCAAGTCTTATACACAGAGGCAGCACAGTGCTCTATTAGAGATGTTCTGTGTTACCTTAAAGCCTCAATAATGAAGAAAAATGACTGCAGTCGGCTCACGAATGGCTTCCTTCCAACTGCATAAGTCAAACAGAGGAAAGGCCGAAGGCTACGCACAGCAGAAGCGTGCACGGGGGGACCAGCCTCTTTCCACTACCGTCGGGAATTAGTCAAAGCCCAGGACAACAAGGCAGCCAGGGGTCTTTTACTGCCAGGGTCTTAGTTTTTCAGAAGATATGCTTAGACCCGTGTTGTTTTAATGCTTTCTGTGAAATGTCTATAAAATATAATTATAATAATACAGTTTATACAAACTGCAGGCACAGAGCTGTAACCTCCAGAACTCCTCTGAGAAGATGGCAGAGTTTTTTTTATACTACAGCGGTGAACCACCCTGAGAATTTCAATGAGCATGCAGATTCCTTCCCGCCACTCTCCTGAGGATGAACATTAGTCATATTGTAACAATGAGAAGTGTAAAAACACAAACAGCCAACAGAAATTCCCTTCTTAATTTGTTTTGCATATTCGCTATTTGTGTATATAAGCAAGCAGCAGTAATCAGAACTACTTCTGTATCGTTTTTCCACTGTGAAATTCAATTGGTGAGAATTTTTCAGTATTATGCGAGACGGAATCGATCTACAGGTTGACTGTCCTTGGTAAATCAAATCAGATCCAGCCAGAGATCTGTAATTGCATAACTGCACTGAAGTAAAAACGGTCTCCACGTTTTGATATCAGTATACCAGCAGACAACCTGTATTTGCACACAGAACTCAATAAAACCATCTCTCTGGAGAAGGACACACCTTTTCAGGTGTATTTAAAAAGAGGCAGAACACAAAAACGAGTGCTTTTTAGACGTGCTTTATCTGAAGATGGAAATCTTGTTGTATATGTTAGAATAGATAGATGTTAACATTATGTTGGTTAGTATGTTGTCAAACCTTACCTTGTACCTGCACGGAGGAAAGAGCAGGTGCTTCCTCTGGTCCAGCCGCAGTAGGGATCCCGTGAGGCGATGCAGTTTCTGTGAAAGATCAGAAACAAGCATGAATGGTACCCCAAGGCACCAGACAGTATATAGTTTAATTCTGCTGGATTTCATCCTTGTTCCAGCTGGTTCAGTGCACACATTAGATGCATGACACGTGTTAGTGCGCCTCACTGGGCTGCACCAATGACCCATGGGCACATACACAGACCACAGGCTGGTGACCAGTGATCATAAAACCATCCTAGAGCTAAGAGCAACAGAATAAACAGTTGTTGGAATTGTACTGAAAAGGACAAATGGTTCGTAAAGACTATAAATGATGTCACTGTTCACATTAAAATCATATTTTAGGCATAATTTTATGTTCTGGATTATCTTAAATCGCTTTATTTAACAACTATCAAAGAGTCAATGGGAGGTTCCCCATTATGTACTGTGGCTAGGCAAATGTACTGTACATGTATGTATGTGCGGGTTTACTTAGCTTCTTTTGGGTCAAATTTGTCCACAGAAGCTAGATAAACATGACAAAACCTGCCTTTGGGAACACTTTGGAAGGTCATAATTTGGAAGAATTATATTTAATCTAAATAAAATATAATGTAAAATAAAAAGTAAAGCAGACACTGACTACAATATAATCTGTTATTCATACTTCGCTGGTATTCCTTGTTTTTGATTATAAAAGCCGTTCTCCTGGGCATTTCTCAAAAAGCTATGCGCATATGTCATTTCTTGCCAGGCCTCCTTAAATTTATCCCAAAGCTGAGATTTATTCATCAGCTTCGATTCCGATTTAGAATTTCCCAAAGGTTTTCAGTGGGATTAAGGAACGCCTTCGTTGCATGCATGGATTGTTATTGTGCTCTAAATTACATGTTCAGTCTCCAAACAGATCCTCCAACAATGGCCTTTGCAAGTGCCAGATGAAACTGGAGGTTCCTCACAATTGCATCTTATCAAATCTTATTCAAGACTTTTGGAAGTTATTTTGAAGCTGTCACACCCGAGGTGATTTTTTAACCCCCTGTCAAAATGCTCACTAGTGTTCTTTGTCCAGCCCAGTGCTTTGCATTCTGCATGGTATCGGTCTCAGTGCTTTGCAATAATTCTGCAGACATTGTAAAAGTTAAAATCCTGCAAATGTGCAATATAAATTTTGACAATATTCAGCGATTTTATATAATATCCTTCTTGGTACATTAATTTTAAATTTTAAATAATTATGAAAATAAATGAAACACATTGCTAAATAATATATAATATTTGTAACAAAATATGAATTAATACAAAAATAAAACACACTAATTTTATACAACATCAATATTAAAATTAACATTATAATTCAAATTAAATTTAAAATGCATATGAAAATCAATTGAAAAATATTATAGATAATATATATGCGATTTATTATATACAACTATATTATTCTACAAATAAAAAACAATAATATAGATTTTAGCATTTCATTTATATACTGTAAAAACAACAGACTATATATGATGTCCTCATTTGAAGTGCTAACTAAACGTGTGTTTCACTCACTTCATGCAGCGAGAATAGAGTTGGCAGCGTGCTACAGGCACTTTGATCACGCAAGAGGGGAAAGCCAATAGGAGGCTGTGACTGATGCGGTCCAGCGTGAGAGAAAGCAGCTGCCTGGCCTGAGGAGAGTCCGTCCCACACCTGGAGCACACACAGTCCAAATAAATTTGCAACAAATTAAAAGAGTGCAGGGAGAAAGTCAAACACAATTTACATCGAGAAAACACTCAAACACAGTTTGATACAGAATGACATGACCCCAACCTACATGAATAAAGTCTAAACAGTCAAGCCTAACACAGTCTGATAAGGTTTATCTTAACACAATATAATGCTGTGCGGTTAACAAGAACTAATGAAGCAAAGGTAGACGAGCAGAACCTCAAGCTAGCTACTGGATTTCTTATAAGCATCTACTATCCTTTTAACACATTAGACATTGGAGCTTTGTAATGAAAGTTCGTTTGCCATCTTAAATCTTGAAATTTCCAACGAGGCCATCTATCCATTAAGATAACAGCTTGTTATTTAGTATGTCTCTAATGAACTAACACTAACTTTCATCCTATGAATGAAAAACAGGATCAAAAGGAAAATGTGTGTCGTATTAATGTGATATCACATTAGTGTGTTGTCACTTTGTACTCGGCCCCAGTAGCTAATCGGATTGATATCTAGGAGTCTGGCAGCCACCCACTCCTCCATGCGTTACACTTACCTGGCACTTACCACTTAAGAGTATCTCTCTTGCTCCTGCCATGCTGGCTAGAAAATGCATTTGTTTGTATACAAGTGCACATATACATATTGTTATAGAAACGCTTACGTTAATGGCCTAGATAGCAGCAGAGAAATCATTAGTAATTTATGCATCGGATCTGAGTAATGAGCCACACTTGAGAAACTAGATAAAGCTTGCTGCAAAAAGTATTTTAATATAATTTTACAGAGAAAAAAAAATTGCTGTAAAAACAGATTAACTTGAAAAGCTATAATATGAATAGACTAGAAAATCTATGTTGAAAATATTACTGAACCAATTAAAAACAAATACAAATAATTAAGTAATATGCTTTCAATTAATCTAATTTATATATATTATATATAGTATATACATACACACACACACACACACATATATACATAAAAATATATATAAAAATTCACTTCTGAATGGGTTTTACCATAATCATTATTTTTTAATACATTTGTTTTTATTGTTAATTAGCTTTTTTTAATAGAATAAATATCACTAAATTAACACATTTAATTAACAGCCCTAGTTGAAAATTGAGTTGTGAGAGAGACAAATAAAGATTAATGAATGAATCACTGCAGTAAAGATCCATTTTTAGGCAGCTAAAACAAGTAACGAAAGAGAGAGACAGGAAGAGAACGGACAGAGGGTGAGATAAAGAAGTGCAACTGGCAAGTTTAAACTGATTTAAGAAGAAAAAAAGCTGCCTCTCTTTGACATGTGAGTAGGAGAGTGAAACAGAAGACGTAAGAGATGAAAATTAACCACTTCTATAGATAGATCACAGAAAACAAGCGAGAGAAAAAAAACATTTGGAACAAAAAACTAAACTTACACGGATGATACAACTACGGCAAGATAAAAAGAAAAGTGTTCATAAAAATAAATTGACATACATTAACACTCTAGCCCCCATCCTAATTATGTTATTGTTTTCTTGATCAATATGAAGACATGTGCATTTCTGAGCGGCTTCCATCGGTTTGCGGACTCCCTGACCCTGCGCGTTTAATGATTTACCACTTCACCACCGCATGATGAGAGATGGCAGAGGTTATGCAAGACCAGCATGATCGGGGCCTAATCTGATTACTCCATCTACACTCCCCTGATTAGCTGGCTTCCCGCTGCGCTAGACACAGCTAGCACTGTCAAAGCCTTCACGCACTGTTGTTTCATGTTTTATCAAGAATGTTTGTTTTTAGCTAATTTGGTCTTTGGAAATTAAAAACCTGCAGACAGGCTCACGTGATTTACCACATTTTTGCTTTAGTGTGTAAAAGGTTTCACAATTTTTTGAGATAGAGAGTGTGTGTGTGTGTGTGTGTGAGGAGAAACAGACTAAACAGCACTTAGTCTGTCTGGATGAAGAAGCAATTACCACTATATCCATGAAAAATGAGTGTTGCTAGCAAACTCCTGCCGCTTTCCGCAAGAGATAATGACCAGCTAATGCTCCATCTGTTTACATGCCATGACTTGTGATTCTCTGCCATAAAACAATCACCAACGAGCGTGTTTCAGAATTAACCTCTACCTGTCTGGGTTGTAGCCTTCCAGTTCCTCGAGGAACACATTGCTGTTGGTCACCGTGTTATCACTGTTGGGGGTGACAAGGAATTTGAGGATGGTCCCTCGGCTGGAACCCAGAAAGAGAACTGTCTGGTTGCCATAGGGACCAGCGTTTGTGTCCACCACCATTTTGTTGAGCTGGTATCTGAAAGCGACAGAAGACAACTTAATACATGCTACAGAGAGGAAAAAAGGTATTAAATTATAATCCAAAATCTCATGCCAAAACACACAAATCCGAAAAAAGCAATTTCTATTGACAAACCAGCATATCTCGAGGAAACAGACAAAACTGCTCTACTTGGATGATTCAGCTTTCTAAAATAAGACGATCTCCCAGAGTGTTTAAAATGACACAAACAACTTGTTACTATAATCCTGTTATGCCCCGTGGGATGCTGAGAAACCCCAGCTGCTGGAACCCCGTGGTCTGAAGACTGAGATTGGACAGATACTAATGCTAGCAGACATCACAGCCGGTCGGTTAAATGTTTAGCAAGGATCTCAATGAAGAAAATAATGCCCGGGTGAAGATAGCAGCTAAATTTAATGCCAATTATGTGTTCCTTTGCTTCAAGTTTGTGAAAAATAATTTGGTCATTTGTTGGTAGTCTCAAAGATTAATGAACTACCATCTGGAGTATTTGAGATCGACCTGATATCTCATCTAGAAGCACTAGTCCACTTTAGACCAATGACAAAAAAGATATCATGTCTTGAAGGCATGCATGACCTGCTTTTAACAGTTGAGAATCTGAGGACATCCGAGAGAAAGTTGTTCTCACCTAACCATGGTCCTAACAATCCATGGTCTCTGACTAAGTGATGGGATAGCTTCATCCATCAGTGGATGGGTCTTGACAAAAGTTAACATGTCATCAGGGAAAGAGTTGGAAGAATTGAACTTTGAGCCTTGTATGGCACAACCACCCGGCCTGAGAAATTCACAAACACAGCAAATTATTATAAACTTCCTCTCTGCAGGTTGGCATTTGAAGACATAAAACACTCTCTAGAGTTGTAAATGTCATTTTATTCAGTACCTCGGTTTGGGCACAGCCTCATCTGGAACAGGTGTCCATATCGACTCGGGCGATTTCTGCTCTTTAAATCTTCCATCAAACACTTCGGCCAGCTGCTCCATGTCGAAAGCACAAACTGCAGATCCAGGAATACTGCAAAAATACAGCACAATGCTCATATTACGCGATATCCTCAGAGCTGTCCTGTTTCCATGATATTGCTCTGAGTGGAGGAGACTCACAATACAAAATGGATTTCATTTATCACAAACATGTCGAAAGCACATCAGTTGGCAGCCTTGAATAGATCTGTACAGTGGGCAGCTGGACAGACATTTCAAGGCAAACAGAGCAGAGAATATTGTCCAGAGCTGTCACCGGAAACCTTGGGTGACTGCAAGCTCTTCCACAGACTGACCTTTTCCTCCCACAGAGAACCTGTTCAAGAATGCAGCGTTACACAAACGCAACAGTGAGAAACATACTTGGGTTTCTCAGTGGCACAATAGAAAGCCACATGATGAATCAGAATTCTTTATAAGGTGCCTGTCCATAAACCAAGCCCAAGACTCATGTATAAACTGGAAGGTCACACACACAGACAAAATGTTAACAAAAAAAAAGAAAGTAGATTGATGATATTAAACATATGAAGCAGCAAAATTGTATAAATAAAATGTAGTCATATGTAATGTGTCATGCACGTTTCCTTCTTGAGCATCAAATGTTTTCACCTTTTGGTATAGTTGTGTATGAGTTCCTTAATTGTCCTCCGTGTGAAAGATGGATCTAAAAATCATAGTCACTTTTGGAAAGGGCTCAAACATGCAGGAAATTAAAAAAAAAAGAAAAAAAGAATGTGCAGGACCTCTAGGGATTTTTCTGAAGTGGACAATGTAACTGCTCAGGGCAAACAAGGGACTCATGAAAAACTACCAGAAAGAAAAAAATCATTGATCATTAAGGTAACAACAAACAATATTAAAATCCAAGGAAATGTAAACATATTACCTAGTTCATTTATACGAACTTAGTTATTATTTTGTTTTGTGCACTCTTAAAAAATTAGGGTTTCAAAAGGGTTCAATTAGGGTTCTTCTTTAGCATTGCTATTGAAGAATAGATCAGCAGAACCTTTCAGTTAAAAGTTGATAAAATAATCACTTTTTCTTAGTGTGAAGAACAATTTACATAAAAGTTTTTCCACTACCAAGAACATTAAGCACAATGGAAAGGCTCCATGGATGCTTATTGTTCTTCATAGAACCACGGATGCCAACAAATAATCATTTTTAAAAGTGTGGATTATAAGCAAACATCTATTGTGTGAAACAGCTTTTTCAGGAAAGTACAAAAAGGAAAAACATGCAAGACCCCTCTTTTGTTGTGCAAGAGGTATGTATGAGCAGAACAATTTGTTTTTTTTATGCATATTTAGTAAATCTTAGACAGTGTTGGGAAGGTTACTTTGGAAATGTAATAGGTTACAGATTACAAGTTACCCTGTTTAAAATGTAATAGTAGTGTAACTTTTTCAATTACTTTATTAAAGTAATGTAACTAATTACTTTTGAGTACTTTTTGATTACTATTCTAAATTTGTGAAAATTAAAGAATAATAAATGAAAGCATATACACCAACTTAAATACATTTATCTAATAAGCATGTTACGTATTCTGTGTAATAAACTCCTGAAACATTGGTGTTTTTTTTAAACTGCTGTCTCTTTGTATATGATGATAGTTTTCTCAAAATAAGTAAAATGCACATGAAGTGACACAGAGCAGTTCTAGAAATTAGGTTTATGTGCTTGTGTACTCCTACAGTATATTGAGATGGCAGAGGTTGAAAACACTGCGAGCTTCAGTAGGCCGATGTGTAGTAAATGAAACCATGTCTTTGCCATTAATTTACAGGAGGGGCAGACTGGAAAAAAAATTCAGACTGGAAAATTCAAACTCATACAAACAAATTCATGGACAAAACTATTTTTTTGTATGGACCTGACATAAAAAAGGTTTAAATCTTTAATTTGGGGACATGCAAAATAATTGAAAGTTCTCTCCTGAACTGCACCTTCACTTCCATTTTTCTCTTCAGTCTTTTTATTTTGCCCTGTTATCCATCTCTCTCATGACTTTAATACTCAAGATTGAACAAAACTATACTTTACAATACAATACTCTACAATACTACAATATATCCTAATACTGTACACGAGTCATGTTTTTCCCTAACAAAAAATTACCATGCTTTTATTAGCCTCTATAAAAGTAAAATAACCTTGTTTTGTTTTTGTTTTTTTGCAAATGGATTTGTATTCATTTTTAAATAAATACATTTGTAAAATAATTTTACATTTTTGGTTACCACAGTTAAACAATAGTAACCATTTTCTCTGGATTTATAGTTAAATATTAAAATGTTAATTTTCGTAAGGGTTGTGGGGTTGTCTCTCGTAGCTCCCCCTAAACCTATAAAAAAAAATCTGAATTTTTTTCAGCTAAATTCCTACTGTAACATTACAACAGATAATAATGATGTCCTTTATATAGTATTTTGAGTGATGACTGATGAGCAACGTGCTGCTGCTTGATTAATTAAATAAAAAAAACAAAGACAAAAAAGCATCTTTACAGATGAAACTGACCTAAAACCCTGAACAGTAGTTCTGCTTCTCTGCTCCAGCTGTGCGCTTCCACAGTCCACTCTTTTCTCTCTTGTTCTCTCGCATTGATTACTCTGAGTCTGATCCAACCCGTTTGGCGGAGGCGTGGAGAGCGCGCGAGTCATGACTAACAATTCATGACTTATTAGAGATTTAATTATCAAATGGCGGATTCGCAAATGATCGCTTTAGTATACAATAATGATATTAAATAGTGGGGCAAAATCGGCTGCCAGGCCACCGGGAATTGTCCCGGTTCTCCCGGTGTCCAGTCCGCGCCTGATTTCCACAGACACGCAGAATGTGCAAGTCATATATTGCATTTTTGGGGCTTAATATTCACAGACACTAGTCGATGTCATGTTTTGATTCAAGTGTACTGACCTACTTTTGATTTAGTCATCCAAAATGTGGCATATTCCGTCCGCGTTAGGCATTCCGTTTTTATGACTGGATTCTACGAACCAGACTGTATTTCCGCATCCCGGAAATTACTAGGGCGGTATGTCTCAGAATAGTCAGTGCAATTTTGGGAAAGAAATCAGTTAAATCTGTATGTGGATGTGTGTAAATATTCAAATGTAATCCCCTTTGTAATCGTTAAAAAATTCATAAGTAACTAATTTAATTACTCATTTTTTCGTAGTAACTGTAACTAATTACAGTTACAATAATTTTGTAATTAAATTACGTAACGCCGTTACATGTAACTAGTTACTCCCCAACACTGATCTTAGACATATCTCGGTTTCTCCACACAGCAATTTTTGATGCAGTATCTCAAAATGTGCATACAAATATGTGGATGGAAACCTGGTTACTGCGAAGCAGAGCTTCCATCTCTAAACGGTCCTGAAGTGATTTGTCTCCGGTGAAGCGACAGCTTTCAGCACTTAAAGACTTTCTTAGGAGAGAACAGAGAGTCATGCAGAGTGAGTCAGTTCAGTTCTCGTTTACACCCACTCTCTCTATCTCTCTCTCTTTTTCCTCCTCAAATTTCCTGGCACTGACATACTTTGTAAGTACAAGCCACAGCTGTATTTTCTTACATCCTTGACACAGGTGAGTCGTTCACTCCCTCTCCATCACTCTCTTGAGCTCTATATCTCTCACAGTCTTCTCTGTGCTAAAACTCAGATGCAGAACATCACCTTCTGCTTTGAAAACAGACTGCACAGTAACTTAGTGATCCAGGATTCTATGGGATCCAATAAATGACTCTGAGAGACTGGATGGCAGGTTCAGGTCTGGAAAGGGTGACACTCACACTGATCTTTCAAAGTCACCCATGTTGATCTGGGCTTTGTGGTCGCGCTTGAGTGTAGCTTGCTGGGTTTAAGAGGGAATTAATGTGATGGTCTGTAAAGCTCAGGGGCAGAAGCAAAGAAAAACAGCTGTCTCCAACAGCATTGTGGGACACATCTGTCACATGTCCACTGGTTTTACCCTGAAATGTGATTGTATGTGCGTGTTTGAAGCCGTAGGCCAGATATCAGCTGAGAATGACCGAATGATTGACAGCAGACACAGTGATTTAAACATAAGTCTGACAAGACCTCATTAGGCTCATATCAACCTGATCATCAATGTCATCAGCCTGACACAATGCAGACCTTCCAAAATGCCTGACAGGTGAGCAACTTGCTGCAGTGGCAGAACATGACTTTTTCTTCTCAAAACAGAATTTCAGAAGTTATACATTGTTTCTTTTCAAATTTATTTCAAATACCAACTTAGGTTACACTTTAGAATAGGGAACACATATTCATTATTAATTAAAAGTTTTCCCTCAAAACACTCCTAAATTGTCGCTTAATGATAACTGGTAACTAAGGTAGTTGTTGTAGTAGTTAAGTTTTTGGTATTGGGAAGGAATAAGGGATCTAGAAAATAGTCATGCAGAATAAGCCATTAATATGTGCTACAAGTACTAATAACCAGCCTATATGTTAGTATGCATGCTAAAAAGCAACTTGTTAATAGTGAATAGTTCTATAGTGTTTCCCAAACGTATTTCACACACACACAAAAAAATGTTTTTTTCCAAACAACTATGGTTGTGCCTTAATCTGTTAAATGGAACATATACTAATTTTTTTTTTTTTTTTTTTTTTTTTTAGTCCACTTACAATGATGGTCAACTCTCTTGCAGTTGTTGTTCAGTTTTACATGACAATTTTCTACCTCCGAACCCTCCATTTTTGCTATTGTATCCTTAAAACATTAATGTAAATAATCAGTTATAACTGGTTTATCAGAACACTGAATAGCTTTTGGTGACCTCACTATCTTGACTTTTTCTCAATGACACGATTCAGAAGATTATTTTCCAAAAAGGGCAAAATTTATTTGAGAAGCAACATTTCATAAAATTTTAAAGCTGCAGTCAGTAACTTTTGGCGCTCGTGTCTGGCGGAAGAACATTGTAGCTGGAGCTACTTATCTCTGTTTACATCTATGATGAGTCACACAGGTACTGTGATACTCTGCAGCATTGCCGACCCCAACCAGACTAAAATAGTCCGAATATAAACACTTATTATAGGGGTACCATAGTGATTCAGGATAAGACAAAAACACGGTTTGGAAAATTGATTCATGATGTACTCGCTCAATATATATATTTTTTACATTTTCAACACAAAACAACTCTGTGGCACAGCCCTGCGCTGATTGGACCAGAAGCGGGAGCGGTGGATTTTTGCAAAACAAATAACAGGTAGAAGTGCGCTGAGCCATAACAACGTTTCATTTTGAAAAAAAAGGATGGATTCTCTGTTACACATCTTGGTCACGTGAAGGTCACAGTTTTTATACCAGTCGTATCATTTTATTTTGTTGTATTTATCCGTCACACAATGTTCTTCCGCCAGACGCCAAAAGTTACCGACTGTAGCTTTAAGAGTGACAATATCTTGAATGAATGTAATTTTATTTAGTTTTACTGCACCAGCAGTATTTTACTTGTTTACTTGTGTATATATAAAGCAGGTGAAAGAAATCTGCCAGTGCAGTAAGAAAATACACTCATTATAAATATACATTCTCTGAAAAAAAGTCTTCACGTTTTATATGTTTTTATGTTATAAGTAAATTTATCTTTATCTTGATCTTTAGATACTGAACCAGAAAATATAACAAAAATTATCACTAAAAAGAAAAAAAATGTTAGCGTTGGCTGGAGGAGGAGCAGGCAAATCCTGTTTTACATATTATGAACGATTTGGAATGACATGAGGTTGAGTAAATGATGACAGAATTATTATTTTTGAGAACTATCACTTGAAACAAACTTGTAGATTCGGGCCTTCTTTTATTTCATCTTCAATCTGTACTCTGCATCCACCATGATCCACTGAGAGGATGATTTCACCTGCAGTCTTCTCATTTACAACAATCTCACCTCATCTCTCCTGCCCTGCTTGGAGCCTCAGCCCCATATTTCAAAGCATCGGGAGCTCAAATGAGATGCAAACACCCCTCACCTCCTTCCGCTGTTTCTGTGAGAGTGAAACCTGTCTTTTGAGAACTATTTCTCACTGTATAAGTTTCCTGAGTTGAGATATGTAGTTCTTTCAGAATTCAAATGTTCTTGATATTATATATATATTGGTTCATCAGATCAGATTATAGGTTTCTGGGTTCAGCACAGTTTGTGTTGAAACCTCAAATGTTGCAGCTTGTTGAGAGGAAGTGTGCTATTAACTTAATCATCTGCCAGGCAAAAAGAAGTTCTCTTACGAGAGCTCCTTCGTACTGCGTCTTAGCTAAGACGCTACGGGAAAAGTCTCTTTTCACGAAATACTGAAGCAAAAAATTATCCTTAATTTTGTATTTTTGTAAAGTGCATTTGCAGCAGTACACAGCCATAGGCGAGACGGCTCGTTCGCTCATTGGCTTGTTCTGCGGCAACTGCACAGCCTATCGAGCGCGGACTGATGCAACATCAGACCAATAAGGGCGCTTTGCGCCCTTCTTGCCACTTCCCGCCGAAACGGGTGTGGCCCAACCTATAAAAGGAGCTCGAAAAGGCTGACTCACCTGATTTTTCATCTCTTCAGCGAAGCTCACGCATCGCTGGATCACTGAGGAAGCAAGCGCCGTCTGAGAAAGCACATCAGCAGGACGAGCCATTCTGAAGCTGCTGGCATCGCCGCCTTCCACTGCCGTTCCTGCTGCGCTATCCGGCGCCTATATCCTTTCAATTCTGTTATATCCAAGCAGTTCTTTATGTGTGTGTGTGTGTGTTCGCCCTGCGACACACACTCGTAAAAGAGCTCGCGTCTTTTTTAAGATGCCTTCCTGCGGCTCGTCAGAGCCCCACTCAGCGAGGGAGACCGGTACGTCATCTGTGTCTCCTGCCTGGGTGAAGATCATGCAGCGCTCGCGTTCGCTGACGGCGGATGCCCCCACTGCGAGCTGTTGCCATGGTGACTCTGAGGACTCGCCTGGCCTTTTTCTCTGAGCCTGCATTCTCTGCTGCGCTGAGGCGCCGTAAAAGCATCGCTTCCAGCGGATTCCGGAACCGTCTTCAGCTCAACCGAGCTCGCCGGTTCGCCCTGCTTCACGGGCCCCCCCTGCATCGCTTCCCGGTGGGCAGCGCCCGCTGTTTGCCGGCGCGTCGTCCGATGAAGTCGATCTCAGGACCGCGTCGGGGGAAGAGGACACGCGCTCTCTGCTAGCTTCGGGCAGTGAGGGCTGGGCGAGCTCCGAGGATCTCGCGCCTTCTGCTCAGAAGCCCAGCAGACGAGCTGACATCGAGAAGGAGCCGGGGCGAATGCTCGTGTTGGCCGCGATGAGTCTCGGCCGTGAGTGGTTTGCACCAGCGCCCCCCCTCTCGTTCCCGGCTGGATGGTATTTCCCTTTCGGATGAGCGTACTTCTCAAAGCCCACCTCATTTCTTCCTGAGCTTCACGAAGAGGTGGCGAAGGCTTGGAACGCTCCATATTCAGCGCTAACTCGTTCGTCTGTCTCACTAGCATTCTCCACACTGATGATGCTAAAAACAAGAACTAACATTCACTTCCGCCGGTGGAACAGGCGATAGCGACGCACCTTTGTCCGCCCTCTGCTGGACGGCGGCAAAAGCGGTGTTGCCATCTAAAGCCTGCTGTGTGACGCTGCGTCGGCACTACTAACGATGGCCCGCTTGCCTGCACACAAAAACCGTTATCACAACAGCTTCAGCAACGCAGCTTGAGACCCCCGTTCTCGCTCTACCAGCCGTCGCCCAGCGCCGCGGGGACCGCGGCAGAGGATTACGGTGAGGCCGGGAGCCCCGAAGCCATCCTAGGAAAGCCATCTATGCATGCTGCATGACGCTGCGTCGGCACTACACACGATGGCTGCTTCATCGAAGTGCCGGTGTACGAGTTCCTCTGTGGCCGGGCTCTCACCTAAGCGCGCCGCTGTTTCAGTTCCAGAGATTGTGACTGTTTCAGCGTTTTTTGCAATGCGCAAGCCTGTACGGTTGCCCGCTTGCCTGCACACAAAAACCGTTATCACGGCTACCCAGATATTTCCCGAAAAAGGTGTAATTTCTGGTGTCCCGGCCACGGCCGATGGTGCTATAAATGTAGTGACGATGCCCACTGCTCAGTGCCCATCTCCACATATAAGCACAGCCCTTCACACAGGGCTCGCACCCATAAAAGCGACTCAAGTCGATCACGCGCACTACATAGTAGACGTGCCCACTCCTCAGTGCCCACAATCACTATGTCACACGCGTCATGTGGTTTCTGTAAAAACGAAACCCGTGCACGTTCGTCCGGCCACGGCCGATGGTGCTATAAATGTAGTGACGATGCCCACTCCTCAGTGCCCATCTCCACATGTAAGCACAGCCCTGCACACAGGGCCTGCGCCCATAAAAGCGACCCAAGTCGATCGCGCACACTGCATAGTAAGCGTGCCCACCCCTCAGTGCCCACAATTACTATGTCACACGCGTCATGTGGTTTCTGTAAAAACAAAACCCGTGCACGCTCGTCCGGCCACGGCCGATGGTGCTATAAATGCAGTGACGATGCCCACTCCTCAGTGCCCATCTCCACATGTAAGCACAGCCCTGCACACAGGGCTCGCGCACATAAGATCGACACAGATCGGTCGAGCGTGCCGCATAGTAAACGTGCCCACTCCCCAGTGCCCACATACACTATGTCACATACGGCGCGTGGCTTCTGTAAAAACGAGGCCCGTGCACGTACGCTCTGCACAGGCAGACAGCGAGTTGAAAGTGGTAAATGTGCACATATGCAGCCCACAGTTACTCGCAGACATATCGAGTCCCACGGGACCTGCTCAGCCTTCCCCCAGTCTGTTAAGGCATTATAAAGAGAGGCTACTCGCTACAGTTTTTTCGACGCCCTCCGCGCTTTTCAGCGCGTGGCGAAACTACGGTCAAAACAGAAGTAGCACACATACTTCGGGCCGAAATATCAAAACTGTTGAGCAATGAGGCTGTAGAGCCTGTGTCTCAAGCTCAAAGCGAGGGGGGACTGTACAGCAGATACTTTCTGGTGCCCAAGAGAGACGGGGGTCTCAGGCCCATACTGGATCTAAGACAGCTGAACAAGGCATTGATGAAACGCAGTTTCAAAATGCTTACGACCAGGAAACTCCTCGCGCAGATTCGCAGAGGGGACTGGTTCATGTCAATAGATCTGAGGGACGCGTATTTTTAAATACAGATAGCGTCAAACCACAGGCGATATTTGAGATTCGCCTTCGAGGGCCAGGCATACCAGTTTACAGTCCTCCGTGGCTCGTTTGCGAGGTGCATGGATGCAGCGCTCGCTCCTCTCAGACTCAGAGACATGCGAGTGCTGGATTATTTGGACGACTGGCTGGCTCTGGCCCGATCACGAGCGGAGCTCGTGGACCACAGGGCCGTTTTACTCGATCACCTCGAGAAGCTCGGCCTCAGTGTCAATTGGGTGAAGAGTTAGCTGAACCCCAGTCAGAAGATTCTGTTTCTGGGTATAGTTCTGAACTCGTGTTCCATGACGGCGCGGCTGTCACCACAGCGCGTGATGGGCATTCAGCGCGCAGCGAGTTCTTTCCGCTGCGACGCGACCGTGTCGCTCAAACACTGTCAGAAGATGCTGGGCCTCATGGCCTCAGCATCTCCGGCTCTGCAGCTGGGCCTGCTCCGCATGCGCCCCCTGCAGTTCTGGCTGAAGACGCGGGTGCCGCGCAGAGCGTGGGCGTCTGGCCGGCTGCATCTCAAGGTCAATCAGAGCTGTGTCACAGCTCTGGCACCTTGGACAGCGAACGGTTGGTACCGATCAGGTGTAAGCCTGGGGACTTCCCCGAATGTGAAGATGGTGTCGACGGACGCCTCCACTTCGGGATGGGGAGTGCTGCTCGAGGGCAGACCGTCCTTTGGCCTATGGTCAGAATGGGAAAAGCTCCATCATATCAACTGTCTGGAAATGCTGGCAGTGGAGAACGCGCTGATGCACTTTTGTCCCCAAATCAAGGATCACCACGTCTTAGTCCGTTCGGGCAACATGTCTGTGGTGTCCTACATAAATCACCAGGGCGGTCTCGGGTCCTGAAACCTGTACAGGCTAGTGGAACGCCTCCTGGTTTGGGCTCAGCGCGACATGCGTTCGCTGAGGGCAGTGCATGTGCCTGGGCTACAGAATCTGGGTCCAGACAGGCTGTCCAGAGGCAATGTTCCTACAGGCGAATGGTCTCTACACCCGCAAACAGTCCGGCTGTTGTGGGAGAGATTTGGCAGGGCGGAGGTGGACCTCTTCGCGTCCCACGAAAACGCTCACTGCCCTGCGTTCTTTTCCAAGAACGAAAGTGCGCTGTCACGGGAATGGCCGTGCTGCCCGCTTTATGCTTTCCCTCCCGTCTCCCTCCTTTCGCAGGTGATAGAACGGGTGAGAGAAACGAGATGTTCAATACTGCTTGTAGCACCTCTTTTGAGGAACCAACCATGGTTCCCAGATTTGATGCAGTTAGCAGATGTCGCCCCGTGGCCAGTGCCGTTGAGGAGGGACCTCCTCTCGCAGGCCAGGGGCTTGATTTGGCACCCTCAACCGGAATTGTGGTCCCTCCATGTGTGGGCGCTCAACGGTTACCCGCTGATCTCGCAGTGGGAGTGCTGAATACCATCACTCAGGCTAGAGCTCCGTCGACACGACGTCTGTATGCCTCGAAGTGGTCGTTGTTCTCCAGCTGGTGCACAGCTCGAGGATATTCACCCCTTAGTTGTGAGGTGACGGAGGTTCTCTCCTTCCTACAGGAGCTGTTGGATAAGGGCAGAGCCCCATCCACGCTCAAAGTTTATGTGGCGGCCATCGCAGCGTTTTCTGAAACAGCGCTCGGTCAGTCAATAGGAAGGAATGATTTGGTCATCCGGTTCCTCAGAGGAACTAGGAGGCTGAATCCTCCCAGACCTCCGTCAGTCCCTATGTGGGACCTCGCGGCGGTTTTGGAGGCCATGAAGGGTCCCCCTTTTTGAGCCTATCCAATCGGTTAGCCTTCAGCATCTGTCGTTCAAGACAGTATTCTTGTTGGCTCTCGCTTCGGTGAAGCATGTGGGTGATTTGCACGCGCTCTCGGTGAGCCAGTCATGCTTGGAGTTTGGGCCTAATGTCTCAAGGGTCATACTCAAACCTAGGCACAGTTATGTGCCGAAATCCCTCAACACGCCGTTTTGGGCTCAGGTTATTGCCCTGTCAGCCCTGCCGGTGTCAGGAGAGGATAGAGACTCGAGTCTTCTTTGCCCTGTCAGGGTTTTAAGAGCTTATGTGTCTCGCTCTGCTGCCTTTCGGCAGACGGAGCAGCTGTTTGTCTCGTTCGGTGGACGTTCCAAGGGAATGGCTGTTTCGAGACAGACTCTATCCAGATGGATAGTTGATGCCATAGCGTTAGCTTATGCTTCCAGGGGCCATCAGTGCCCGTTGGGCGTCAGAGCACACTCCACAAGAGGCGTCGCCTCGTCGTGGGCGTGGTGTACTGGGATCTCCTTGCAGGATATATGTATGGCGGCAGGTTGGGCCTCGCCGTCTACATTTATCAGGTTCTATAACCTGGAGGTTCCCGCCTTGCAAGCAAGGCTGCTGTCGGTATAGTCGAATCAGGGCCCTGAGGGGAATTCTGAGTTCATGAGCGCTATGCGCTGCAGACTGTTATATGGGCAGTATTGCGTAAGACCCGCATTCCCACATTGGTCAGGCTTGCCTCGGCTGTGTGATGTCATATTGCCGCACCTACGGATGCTGCTAGATATGGGACGGAGGGCTTTCCCCCTTTTCTGTCCTGGACTCTCTGTGAGTCCCTCAGGTGACTGTGCACTGTAAATCCTGGGCGTTGCTTCAGGTTTATTGGTGTGTGATCCCTGCGCGCACAGCGTTTTTCATTGGGTTCCCGTAGCGTCTTAGCTAAGACGCAGTACGAGAGAGCTCCCGTAAGAGAACGTACTCGGTTACTAAACGTAACCTCGGTTCTCTCTAGAAGAGCGAACGAGTACTGCGTTCTCTGCTGTGCGCACGATTCACTCTGGTTCGCTTCGGCGATGAAATAAATCAAGTGAGTCAGCCTTTTCGAGCTCCTTTTATAGGTTGGGCCACACCCGTTTCGGCGGGAAGTGGCAAGAAGGGCGCGAAGCGCCCTTATTGGTCTGATTTTGCATCAGCCTGCGCTCGATAGGCTGTGCAGTTGCCGCAGAACAAGCCAATGAGCGAACGAGCCGTCTCGCCTATGGCTGTGTACTGCTGCAAATGCGCTTTACAAAAATACAAAATTAAGGATAATTTTTTGCTTCAGTATTTCGTGAAAAGAGACTTTTCCCGTAGCATCTTAGCTAAGACGCAGTACTCATTCGCTCTTCTAGAGAGAACCGAGGTTACGTTTAGTAACCGAGTACGTTTTCAGATTGCTTAAAGACGAAAAATGCATATACTCTACTTTTCTGTTTCAGGTAAGAAAGACACAATTGGAACAATTCAGCAACAACACAGCAAGACCTGGAAAACATCCTCAACAACACATGCTCTGACTGCTGTGGGGTTTATGTGGGCAACACTAGTTAGCCTCTTTCCTTCCCAGTGATTTCCTTTTATCTACTACAGTCCATGTGCAAAAGCAGTAAAAAAAAAAAAAAAGGCAAAAAAGAAAAAAGAAAACTATGTACTGATGATTTATACAGCAAAGTATGTACAATGGAGTGCAATGATGACTCATTTTTTGGCTTCTTAAATATTATTCTTATTAATTTCCTTCATATGGATTTAAAAACATTCTCCAATAAAGAGTTTTAAACCATGAACTAAATCAACAACCTCTGAAAAAAATCACAGCATTAAAAAATTTGATTTGAAGCAAAAACCACTCTTCAAGTTTGGTGTCAGTAAGAATTTTTTAAGAAACTAATACTTTTACTCAGCAAGGATTTATTAAATTGATCAAAAGTGACAGTAAAGACACTTAATAATAATACAGAATAGGAATATTAAGCAGCACTACTGTTGTGAGTAATCATTTCTAAAGGATCACATGACCCTAAAGACTGGAGTAACAGCTTTGTCGTCGCAGGAATAAATTACTTTTTAAAATATATTGTAATAATATTGCACAATATTACCATTTTACTGTATTTTTGATTAATTAAATGCAGCTTTGGTGAACATAAGACACTTTTTTTTTTAAAACATTACAAAATCTTACCAACTCCAGACTCCCAAACAGAAAGAATAAATCCCTAACCCCAAGTATAAGCAAGTAAAAGTGACACCTTGCTTGCCTTACTTTGAAAAAACGGAGCATGAATATTTAAAATGAGATTTAGAAATTAAAATCCGCTCATGTATAAATAATCAGAATTTATGAGAAATTGGCAAAATGTTCAAAATCCACAGAATAGTCCTGTTAACCACTCTCTATTCAGCATGAGTCACTGCTTCTTAGACAGTCTGCACTTTATTACTCTCCTTGCCATAATACTTAGACCCATCTTGAACCACATCCCAACATGCCTTTCATTCATTCCCATAGTCCTCCCCTGCTGCTGTGTCTGCCACGCACTAACCAGTCCCGGCAATTTGTCTGAGAGCTCTTTAACAGACCACACATTCTCCCGGCAGGCTACCGGAGCCCCCTGCGCTGTTTATGGGGGACTACAGCTGCAGACAGGAATGCTTGTACAGCTGGACGCTCCCTGTCACTGCACCCCAGTGCTCCATCTCTGACAGAGCTCGCCATTGATCTGTGCCCTCAGGATAAGAGTGGAGTAGAGGAACCTTCACAGATAAGAGTCAGTTTATTTTTTTAACTCTTGTGAAGGAGAGTTGGTGAAAGATGTGGGCTATTATTGACCGCCTCATACATTTGTCCTTGAGTGAATATCTCCCCCCTCCACACACATATACTCATCCTTCATATTTTTTGGTCACCCCCCCCCCCCCCCCCCTCCAGAGTGGCCATTAGCAGACTGAGATGTTATTAGAGTTGGCATTTGCTGAGGTTTGCCCCCTACTCTGACACAAATACACATTTGCATGCTGGGAGTCCTGTCTCCATCATTCATAGGGTGCTCTATTGCACTTCATTTATCACACAGGTCTCATAATCATGCACACTCTTGCAAACACTGTAGACATAGAATTTTCAGCTGAAGTAGAATATGAAATATGAGTCACTATACAAAAAAAAAAAACAGTGTTGTAATAATCTAAATATTTACATTACCTTTGCAGTCATTTAATATTAATAAATGTTACGAACACTTATGGATATAATAAAACTTTAATGCTCATCAAGACAGCACTGGTTTAATAAAAACAGTAATATTGTGAAATATTACAATGTAAATTTGTTCCTATTATAAATGTATATCTATATTTTAAATGTAATTCCTTTGCTTTGAATTATGAAATTTAATCAGCCATTATGCCAGTCACATAGTGTCACATAATCCTTCAAAAATATTTTTTTGCTGATTTTGAGCATAATAATAATAATAATATCCATGATAATAATGTCATTTTATTATTAATGATAAAAGGAGTTGTGCTACTTAATATTTTTGTGGAACCCAAAATACATTTTTAAGGATTTGAATAGAAACTTAAAAAGAACAACATTTATTTGAAAGAGAAATCTTTCGTAACGTTTATTGTATTGTAACATTGTAAAATATCTTTAATATCATTTTGATCACTTTAATGCATCCTTGCTGAATAAAAGTATTCATTTTTAAGTATTAATTAATTATTATTATTTCGTTAAAGAAATATTTTTGTACACAACCACACACAACCTTTAATATAATATTTATTGGTTATTTACTAATTTAAAAAAATCATTATTGTCTAAAGGAGTCAGAAATTTTATATCAATGCATCCCTAGTGTTTTTGGCACTTGACAATCAATTCTCCTCTTGTGCTCCATGAAGAAAATAACAGCATGAGAGTGTGTAAATGACAATTTTCATTTTTTGGCTTAACTGTTCCTTGAAGCATTCCCTCTCAGACCTCAATCACACAAGGGTAGCAATGTGCGTACAGGAACCATTTTCTCTCAGTTTTCTCTTCTCTTTATTTCCTCTCATTATAATGACTCTTTCAGCATCTTCACTACCATCCTCTTGACAGCCCTCCCTCTTTTTGTGTTCTCGCATTCTTTCCTGTAATTATTTCCTGCAAACTCCGTCAAAACATTCACTTGCTCCCTGATCCCAAAAATATGTTTTGTTGTTGCTTTCCTCTCTAAGTGTGACATCTTAGTGACAGCCTGTCAGCATGTGTACATCTACACACATCAATTCCATTCCTCATTCATACGTCAATATCCATCTATTCCCCTCCCGTACCCTAGCAGCACCTCTCTACATGACATTAAAACCTGCAATAATATTCCCTGCAGTGTCACACCAGTGTTCTTTATTTAGGGGTTTTCACCCATAATCCCACGTCACGTCCTAAACCCAGATTGTACCCATTTCCCAGCACTCTGCAATTGCCACCAGCCTGTGATATTTCAAGCTCAATTGTCTATCAATAAGGCTGCTAATGCACTATATTTAGGAGTTTATCTTTAGAGATTCACATTCTGCTTGGAATCCGGTATTTCTACATTGCAACTTATTTTGTACTGCCCACTTCACCAGAAAGCAGTAAAAGTAGCTTTTTGCAAAACAGGGAGGACTATGTATACTCTTGTTCAAAAGTTTGGGGTTGGTAGGATTTGTTAATGTTTTTGAACAAAGCCTCTTATGAAAATGTATGTGTATTTATTAATCAAAATCAGTAAAAATTAAAACAAATGTTTTCTATTGTATCATATTGTAACATGCAGTGTTTTCATGTGATGCAAAGCTGAATTTTTAGCAGCCAATATTCCAGTCTTCAGGGTCTCCAGAAATCATTCGAATATGTTGATTTGGTGCTCATGAAACATTTCATATTATTATCAATAGTGAATACTATCACTTTTAATAAATTTAATATATCCTTGCTGAATAAAAGTATATATTTCTTTAAAAAAAAACATATTACTGACTGTGTTTATGTGCCATTAAGTGTTTCCAACAAAATCTTTCAAAGATTGATTCCTTGAAAACTTTGGCAAATCCTGTGGCGAGTTATTTTACAGAAGAGCGAACTGTAGAAGCCTGGAAGCTTACGAACGCAACGTTTTCTCAGTAGAAGAGTGATAAAAACCAGTGCACCCTGACTCCTGGAAACTGGAAGCCAGCCAATCAGAGAGAAGCTAGTGATTTCAACCACTCCTAGCCATTTCTGTGTGCAATATACATCGTGGGTGGTTCTTTTCTTGTTTCTCGATTGCTGCCAAGAACTGGATTCATCAGAGCTTGCTTTTAAAGATTGTGACCCACCTGTTGGAGGGTGTGGCAAAGACGGCGAGGATGATATCCCTGCCATGCATGCGGATGATGGGACTGGTGGAATGCAGGAGGTTGAAGTAGAAGTGTGAGTCTCCTGGGATTGAGCAGTTCAGTCGAGCTTTCAAGAATGACGTCCACTGCTTTTCCAGCACACGCTGTGAACCGCCTTGATCAGCTTTGCATACGCGTGCCACACGAGACACAACCACCTAAGGTCAGAAAAAATGAATTTAACTGAGATATTAATTATGAATTTTAAGCATTTTGATAAAACATCAAACAGTACTGAATCCTTTCGAAAAATGCCCCAAATCTTTTAATCCTTGTGGATTTTAAGCAGATTTTGGAGAGTAGCTAGTCTGTGTAAAATGGGTAAGCTAATATAAATTAATTAATGAAAATGTCAGCATTCCCTAAAACTGGTTCGCCTAGTGATTTTAGAGGAGCCAAATCCAAAGTACAGTGGGTTTTTGTTCTCCTTGAGGTCCGGCAGTATAAAATGCTTGCGCAAGCACAATTTTGCTCCTGCAGAAGTCTTGCATTGCTAATTCTCACATAAAAGGAACCCTTGTTATTCTGTCTTTGTGTTTTTCTCAGTTTTCAGTAAATAATGTGACCTGAAAAACAACAGAAAAAAAACTGTGTGCCTAAATTACACTCAAAACTGCATTTTAGAGCATAATTATTAAATTAAACATTCAGCACAAAAACAGGGAATAGGTCATACCAATGTCTGACTGGAAATAAAGTAGTTAGTATTGACCCTTGAATAATACTGCCTGACTGGACATACGGTAACACAATTTCAGATTACTCCCACCACTTGTTCCTGATCTATCCACCGCTGATCTCCCACAGGAAGACTTTACTCCTATTGTCTCGTTCATATCTCAGGAATTCTATACTTATATTCATTCATTTGGCATATGTTTTCATCAAGAGTTACTTACATACCATTTAATGTAAACATTTTATCATTTCCCAGGAAAACAAACCCATGATCTTGGGGTTATTAGTATCATGCTACTGTTTAAAGCAAGAGGAATTAAACTAAAATATAAAATTCCTTAGGATACATCAAAATAAACACCAATGAGAAAACAGCTGAAATACAGTATGAGTATAAATATACAGAATTCAAGATTTTGAGTTCATACCCTCTTAAAAATAAAGGGGGTTTCACAGCAAAGTACAGAACCGCCACTTTGGGTTCCCCAAAGAATCTTTTCTTAGGAACTTCTCTGCAGTAAACCCATAAAGAACATCTATTCCCATAATAGGAATAAAGCTGCCTTCTTAGTGCAGAATTACATTGTTTCTGAAACTCTAAAGGAGACATATATTGGGGTCTTTTCCTCATGAAGAAAACCTGAATCAAGAGACTTGTGCAAAAGTCTTCATATGCTCTACCATCCTCTCACCTTCTCCAGGTAGTTGAACTCCATGGCCATCTCTCTGAAAAAGAAGTAGACATGTGGCCCCCATTCCACAGCACTCACAAAGTACGGCTCTGAAACAGACAGATCAGGACCAAACCATAAGTACTTACTGTTTGGGATACATTAATACTCCCTCAGATAACATGATTTTCAGAAGAGCTGATCTGACTGAACTATAGTGTTGAACTAGAGGCCACTTTCCAATAGAGCCATTATCTAGTCAATGGACACACAAAACAAAAGAAAGAAAAAGTGAGGCCGTTTTGGGACAGGAAGTGACCCAGGACAGCAGGAGGGAGAGAGCACAAGAGTTTGAGTCAGGACATAGATGTGCTTTCTGCTGCATCAGTGAGAGATCACATCAGAGGACAGACCGAAGGAGCAAAGGAAGATGGGAAGGGGGGGTGCAGTTTGACATCAGGTTGGCTGCTGACTCAGATGTGGATCCTCAACAAGCCTTATTAACCCTGACAATATCCATTTCAAAAACCTACATCAGAATGCATTGTGACAACCTCAGTGATATATATATTTAGATACCAAATGTTTACAATCATTTAAAATTTCATTAATCTGTTTGTATTGGTATTTTCTGTTATTATAAAAATTATCCCACAGGATAATATATAATTATTTTTTGTTTGATCATGATTATGATGTCCGGTTAATGCATGTAATAAGGCAGCTCACTAGGTTTTCTAACACTGAAATCCTGTGAGTGTCAACAAATGCTTTTTAACAGTGGACATGGCACACGTTAATACACTTAACTCTCTCTCACATACATTTTACATAAACAAACAGCATTAATATTACATCCCCATGCTGACTCTGCACAGCTTCCTCTTCCTGTCAACTAACGTTTGACATCTGGATTACCTCGAAACCATTTGGAGTCATGTTTCACCGTTCGCAGAGCAGGATTTTCCCCCAGACTCCTGTAGATCACGGCATCAATGGCCAGAAAATCAGTCACTGTGGCAGTGTAAAGATTCCCCTCTGAAAAAAAAGCACACAAACAAACTATATAAAGTCTCTCTCTATAATAATGTTTAGAGATATATATATATGTGACCCCTTTTCCATCTAACATCTACTACCCTGTGTGTAGAGAAGTGTATGCATTATCACTTTCATACATCTTTAGTTATACACATTAGTTGGTAAATTGGTTAAAACAACAATACTTTGCTTCTTCGCCTCCACTGATGGATCGGCACTGCCTTATGAACTAAAAATATGATCTCATTATACTTTCGTTGGTGTAATACATCTTCATATATTAAAAAAAATATTTCATTTCCTTTACGTTCATCACGGCAGGAAGCCGTAATGCTGTGCAGAGAACATGCAAGACAGCATATGTGCATGATTAGAGTGAGAGATACCCATAAATATTGTTTAAAGACTAGCATGCAATTAAGTTAGAGAATAACAACAGGGACATCAGCTTTTCCGCACTGCTGTATATCTTTATTTAGTGCTGTAATATGCAGGGACATTTTGCAGTCATGTTCAATGGAGAAGAAAGACGATGCTGGAGTCTTACCTGCAAACAGGGCCACGTTGGCATGTTTCGGGTCATATGGGCATCTAGCCATTCCACTGACAGTTTCCCCCACCATCTCAAGAGTGTCTCCCTGTGCGTGCACACACACACACACACATACACACACACACAGAGAAAACGCATTCAATAATTAGAGAAAAATGCAATTAGCAAAAATACAGAAAATAGGTGAAAAACAGACTCTAGCTAAATAAACGTTTTTCTCACCAATAAACACTCTGCTAATAATAAAGCAGAAAGAGAAAAATATGAGAAGTGCAGAATAACAGAAGCAATCTAAAACATATGCTCAACGTTTAATTTCAAAAACATCCACAGGCGATTTATAGCACAATTACAGTTCAAACTGAAAATTATTCTCAAGCCATTAAAACCAACTATAAATAAACCTGTGCACTCTCCCTCTTTCTGTCTCGACCATATTTTTCTTTCTCTAGAGAGCCTCAAAGTCTTGACAGGTGTAATGTTGCATTACTGGTGTGCGATAATTCTTTTCATTTGCACAGATTTGCAATAGTGCATTTCAAACCTGACAGGTTGAGTTTGTTCATGTCCTCAAGAATTTTTCATACACAAACTTTTATCTTTTTATATCCCCTTGATGCAAATACCAGCAGGTGCTTGTCAAGAGTGGGGAAGCACAGATGTCACTTATGAACATTTTATTTTACTGTTTTATTTTAATGTCTGTAACTTTGCTCCTATAAGCGGTTTCGAAAATTACTGGTGAACAGTGAAATTACTTTGTAAACTAATTTCTTCTGAAAACCTTCAACAAGTCTGCATTTATCTGATCAAAAATACAGTAATTTTTAAATAGCTGTTTTCTATTTGAATATAATTTCAAATGTAATTTATTCCTTTGATGGCACAGCTGAATTGTCAGCTGAAATGATCAAATATATGATATTATTAAGTATTAAAGTATATTATGTTATATGCATGCTTATTTATATGTGCATTTCTCGAACCTGAAAGAGGCAGGTTGCAATCCGGCAGAGCCGATAATTAGTAATTATGTGTTTTTCTTCATTATTCAGCAGGTATATCATTAGTGTGATTGGATCAGGAGTGGATCTGATATGCGAGGCAGGCGCAGCAGTGCTCAGGTGCGGCATTTATAGATGCCGTATTCAAGTTGATGCCGCAAGTGGACTAACAACTAAGACCCTACATTAATGTGACTCACGTATGCTGGGGGCGACAGAGTCACTGGCCAGATGGATGGAAGGCAACACACACACAAACACACTCACACTCAAGAGTCTTGGATTCAAACAATGTGCCCGTTGAGTGGCATTACCATTCTTTTCGAATAAATCAAGCACGAAAAACAGCATCTGGACTGACTAATAACAGCTCTCTGCTCTTGAGGTCATCAGAAACAGCTTGGTGCTTCTGGCTATATTGATGACCAGGCAGGTGGAAAAACAGAGCATAAACAAATGGCAGGGGAGATTCTTTCTGCTTGGGGGTTTTGAACAGAATCCCATCCGGGTGAGAAATGCGTGGTGACCTAATGAAGCTCGAGTCATTTAGAACAATGCAGTGCTCTGAAGTGTACTGTGAAGTTTAAAGTGAAAAAGCAGCTAAATAATAATATATAAAGTAAGAAAAAATGTGATGAGAAAACACAGAGCCTCAAAACATTGCCAGAACATTGGAGAAATTAAATACTAGAGGGTGTAGTTATTTTCCAAAATAATATGTTTTTGTGCATGTGTTACGCAAGTGTGTATTCAATTATTCAGTACTCACTGTATAATTGGCACATAACGGATTGAAGGCATTGGTACCGCAGATAAACAATCCGCCCTGCCGACTGAGCAGAACCTTCATGTAGTTACGGCACTCATCCTAAAAAAAAAAAAAACATTGAGAAAGAGAAGTCATTTGTTTCCCAAATCAAAATCTCATGAACAAATTCCCTCTTATGACATCACATTTCTCAGCACTTTCAATTTTATTCCAAGGATTGTTTGCATCTGTACAAACAATTTACTTGGCAAACCAG